>NC_060192.1:3147566-3790066 GCF_021184085.1 Oncorhynchus gorbuscha | reverse complement strand
GCGAGAGAGACACACACGCACACAGAGCGAGAGAGACACACACGCACACAGAGCGAGAGAGACACACACGCACACAGAGCGAGAGAGACACACACACGACAGAGCGAGAGAGACACACACGCACACAGAGCGAGAGAGACACACACGCACACAGAGCGAGAGAGACACACACACGACAGAGCGAGAGAGTGAGACACACGACAGAGCGAGAGAGAGACACACACACGACAGAGCGAGAGAGTGAGACACACGACAGAGCGAGAGAGAGACACACGACAGAGCGAGAGAGAGACACACGACAGAGCGAGAGACACACGACAGAGCGAGAGAGACACACACACACACGACAGAGCGAGAGAGACACACACACACACGACAGAGCGAGAGAGACACACACACACACGACAGAGCGAGAGAGAGACACACACACGACAGAGCGAGAGAGAGACACACACACACAGAGCGAGAGAGAGACACACACACACACAGAGCGAGAGAGAGACACACACACGACAGAGCGAGAGAGAGACACACACACACACAGAGCGAGAGAGACACACACACGACAGAGCGAGAGAGACACACACACACGACAGAGCGAGAGAGAGACACACACACACACACAGAGCGAGAGAGAGACACACACACACGACAGAGCGAGAGAGAGACACACACACACAGAGCGAGAGAGAGACACACACACGACAGAGCGAGAGAGACACACACACGACAGAGCGAGAGAGAGACACACACACGACAGAGCGAGAGAGAGACACACACACAGAGCGAGAGAGAGACACACACACGACAGAGCGAGAGAGAGACACACACACGACAGAGCGAGAGAGAGACACACACACACACAGAGCGAGAGAGACACACACACACACACGACAGAGCGAGAGAGACACACACACGACACAGAGCGAGAGAGACACACACACACAGAGCGAGCGAGAGACACACACACACACGACAGAGCGAGAGAGAGACACACACACACGACAGAGCGAGAGAGAGACACACACACACAGAGCGAGAGAGAGACACACACAGAGAGCGAGAGAGAGACACACACACAGAGCGAGCGAGAGAGAGACACACACAGAGCGACAGAGCGAGAGAGAGACACACACACACAGAGCGAGAGAGAGACACACACACACAGAGCGAGCGAGAGAGACACACACACACACAGAGCGAGAGAGACACACACACACACAGAGCGAGAGAGACACACACACACAGAGCGAGAGCGAGCGAGAGACACACACACACGACAGAGCGAGAGAGACACACACACACGACAGAGCGAGAGAGACACACACACACAGAGCGAGAGAGACACACACACACACAGAGCGAGAGAGACACACACACACACAGAGCGAGAGAGACACACACACACACACACAGAGCGAGAGAGACACACACACACGACAGAGCGAGAGAGACACACACACACACACACAGAGCGAGAGAGACACACACACACACACAGAGCGAGAGAGACACACACACACACAGAGCGAGAGAGACAGACACACAGAGCAGAGAGACACACGACAGAGCGAGAGAGAGACACACAGACAGACACACAGAGCGAGAGAGACACACACACACAGAGCGAGAGAGACACACACACACAGAGCGAGAGAGAGACACACACACACACGACAGCGAGAGAGAGACACACACACGACAGAGCGAGAGAGAGACACACACACGACAGAGCGAGAGAGACAGAGACACACACAGAGCGAGCGAGAGAGACAGAGACACACGACAGAGCGAGAGACAGAGACACACGACAGAGCGAGAGAGACAGAGACACACACAGAGCGAGAGAGACAGAGACACACGACAGAGCGAGAGAGACACACACACACACGACAGAGCGAGAGAGACACACACACACGACAGAGCGAGAGAGACACACACACACGCACAGAGCGAGAGAGACACACACACACGACAGAGCGAGAGAGACACACACACACGACAGAGCGAGAGAGACACACACACACGACAGAGCGAGAGAGACACACACACACGACAGAGCGAGAGAGACACACACACACAGAGCGAGAGAGAGACACACACACAGAGCGAGAGAGAGACACACACACACGACAGAGCGAGAGAGAGACACACGCACAGAGCGAGAGAGAGACACACGACAGAGCGAGAGAGAGACACACCACAGAGCGAGAGAGACACACACACACGACAGAGCGAGAGAGACACACCACAGAGCGAGAGAGACACACACACACGACAGAGCGAGAGAGACACACACACACACGACAGAGCGAGAGAGACACACACACACGACAGAGCGAGAGAGACACACACACACGACAGAGCGAGAGAGACACACACACACGACAGAGCGAGAGAGACACACACACACACAGAGCGAGCGAGCGACACACACACACAGAGCGAGCGAGACGACACACACACACACAGAGCGAGCGACACACACACACACAGAGCGAGCGACACACACACACACAGAGCGAGCGACACACACACACACAGAGCGAGCGACACACGCACACAGAGCGAGCGAGCGACACACACGCACACAGAGCGAGCGAGCGACAAACACGCACACAGAGCGAGCGAGCGACAAACACGCACACAGAGCGAGCGAGCGACAAACACGCACACAGAGCGAGAGAGACACACACGCACACAGAGCGAGAGAGACACACACGCACACAGAGCGAGAGAGACACACACGCACACAGAGCGAGAGAGACACACACGCACACAGAGCGAGAGAGACACACACGCACACAGAGCGAGAGAGACACACACGCACACAGAGCGAGAGAGACACACACGCACACAGAGCGAGAGAGACACACACACGACAGAGCGAGAGAGACACACACGCACACAGAGCGAGAGAGACACACACGCACACAGAGCGAGAGAGACACACACACGACAGAGCGAGAGAGTGAGACACACGACAGAGCGAGAGAGAGACACACACACAGAGCGAGAGAGTGAGACACACGACAGACGAGAGAGAGACACACGAGAGAGCGAGAGAGACACACGACAGAGCGAGAGAGAGACACACGAGAGCAGAGCGAGACACACACACGACAGAGCGAGAGAGACACACACACACACGACAGAGCGAGAGAGACACACACACACACGACAGAGCGAGAGAGACACACACACACACGACAGAGCGAGAGAGACACACACACACGACAGAGCGAGAGAGAGACACACACGACAGAGCGAGAGAGAGACACACACACGACAGAGCGAGAGAGAGACACACACACGACAGAGCGAGAGAGAGACACACACACGACAGAGCGAGAGAGAGACACACACACGACAGAGCGAGAGAGACACACACACACGACAGAGCGAGAGAGAGACACACACACACAGAGCGAGAGAGAGACACACACACACGACAGAGCGAGAGAGAGACACACACACACGACAGAGCGAGAGAGAGACACACACACGACAGAGCGAGAGAGAGACACACACACGACAGAGCGAGCGAGAGAGACACACACACGACAGAGCGAGAGAGACACACACACACGAGCAGAGCACACACAGAGCAAACACACAAAGAGAGAGAGACACACACGACAGAGCGAGAGAGAGACACACACACGACAGAGCGAGAGAGAGACACACACGACAGAGCGAGAGAGAGACACACACACAGACAGAGCGAGAGAGAGACACACACACACAGAGCGAGAGAGACACACACACAGAGAGAGACACACACACACACAGAGCGAGAGAGAGACACACACACACACACAGAGCGAGAGAGAGACACACACACACACACAGAGCGAGAGAGAGACACACACACACGACAGAGCGAGAGAGAGACACACACACGACAGAGCGAGAGAGAGACACACACACGACAGAGCGAGAGAGAGACACACACACGACAGAGCGAGAGAGAGACACACACACACAGAGCGAGAGAGAGACACACACACAACAGAGCGAGAGAGAGACACACACACGACAGAGCGAGAGAGAGACACACACACACGACAGAGCGAGAGAGAGACACACACACACGACAGAGCGAGAGAGACACACACACACGACAGAGCGAGAGAGACACACACACACGACAGAGCGAGAGAGACACACACACACAACAGAGCGAGAGAGACACACACACACGACAGAGCGAGAGAGACACACACACACGACAGAGCGAGAGAGACACACACACACGACAGAGCGAGAGAGACACACACACACGACAGAGCGAGAGAGACACACACACACAGAGCGAGAGAGACACACACACACGACAGAGCGAGAGAGACACACACACACGAGAGAGCGAGAGAGAGACACACACACAGAGCACACAGAGAGAGAGAGACACACACACGACAGAGCGAGAGAGAGACACACGACAGAGCGAGAGAGAGACACACCACAGAGCGAGAGAGACACACACACACGACAGAGCGAGAGAGACACACCACAGAGCGAGAGAGAGACACACACACGACAGAGCGAGAGAGAGACACACACACACACACAGAGCGAGAGAGAGACACACACACACAGAGCGAGAGAGACAGAGACACACGACAGAGCGAGAGAGACAGACACACGACAGAGCGAGAGAGAGAGAGACACACGACAGAGCGAGAGAGAGAGACACACACACACAGAGCGAGAGAGAGAGAGACAGAGACACACGACAGAGCGAGAGAGACACACACACACACAGAGCGAGAGAGAGACACACACACAGAGCGAGAGAGACACACACACACACAGAGCGAGAGAGACACACACACACACAGAGCGAGAGAGACACACACACACACACAGAGCGAGAGAGACACACACACACGACAGAGCGAGAGAGACACACACACGACAGAGCGAGAGAGACACACACACACAGCGAGAGAGACACACAGAGCGAGAGAGACACACACACAGAGCGAGAGAGAGACACACACACACAGAGCGAGAGAGAGACACACAACAGAGCGAGAGAGAGACACACGACAGAGCGAGAGAGAGACACACCACAGAGCGAGAGAGACACACACACACGACAGAGCGAGAGAGACACACCACAGAGCGAGAGAGACACACACACACGACAGAGCGAGAGAGACACACACACACACGACAGAGCGAGAGAGACACACACACACGACAGAGCGAGAGAGACACACACACACGACAGAGCGAGAGAGACACACGACAGAGCGAGAGAGAGACACACGACAGAGCGAGAGAGAGACACACGACAGAGCGAGAGAGAGACACACGACAGAGCGAGAGAGAGACACACCACAGAGCGAGAGAGAGACACACACACACAGAGCGAGAGAGAGACACACACACACAGAGCGAGAGAGAGAGACACACGACAGAGAGAGAGACACACACACACAGAGAGAGCGAGAGAGAGACACACACACACAGAGCGAGAGAGAGACACACACACACACAGAGCGAGAGAGAGACACACACACGACAGAGCGAGAGAGAGACACACACACGACAGAGCGAGAGAGACACACACACACAGAGCGAGAGAGACACACACACACACACACAGAGCGAGAGAGACACACACACACAGCGAGCGAGAGAGACAGAGACACACGACAGAGCGAGAGAGACAGAGACACACGACAGAGCGAGAGAGACAGAGACACACGACAGAGCGAGAGAGACAGAGACACACGACAGAGCGAGAGAGACAGAGACACACGACAGAGCGAGAGAGACACACACACACGACAGAGCGAGAGAGACACACACACACGACAGAGCGAGAGAGACACACACACACGACAGAGCGAGAGAGACACACACACACGACAGAGCGAGAGAGAGACACACGACAGAGCGAGAGAGAGACACACGACAGAGCGAGAGAGAGACACACGACAGAGCGAGAGAGAGACACACGACAGAGCGAGAGAGAGACACACGACAGAGCGAGAGAGAGACACACCACAGAGCGAGAGAGACACACACACACGACAGAGCGAGAGAGACACACCACAGAGCGAGAGAGACACACACACACACACCACAGAGCGAGAGAGAGACACACACACACACACCACAGAGCGAGAGAGAGACACACACACACACACAGAGCGAGAGAGAGACACACACACACACACACAGAGCGAGAGAGACACACACACACACACACAGAGCGAGAGAGACACACACACACACACACAGCACAGAGCGAGAGAGACACACACACACACAGAGCGAGAGAGACACACACACACACAGAGCGAGAGAGACACACACACACACACACACACACACACAGAGCGAGAGAGACACACACACACACACAGAGCGAGAGAGACACACACACACACACAGAGCGAGAGAGACACACACACACACACAGAGCGAGAGAGACACACACACACACACAGAGCGAGAGAGACACACACACACACAGAGCGAGAGAGACACACACACACACACACAGAGCGAGAGAGACACACACACACACACACAGAGCGAGAGAGACACACACACACACACACAGAGCGAGAGAGACACACACACACAGAGCGAGAGAGACACACACACAGAGCGAGAGAGACACACACACAGAGCGAGAGAGACACACACACGAGAGAGAGACACACACACACAGAGCGAGAGAGAGAGAGAGACGACAGACAGAGAGCGAGTGAGAGAGAGAGACGCACGACAGAGCGAGTGAGAGAGAGAGACGCACGACAGAGCACACACACACAGAGCGAGAGAGAGACGCACGACAGAGCGAGAGAGAGAGAGACACGCACGACAGAGCGAGTGAGAGAGAGAGACGCACGACAGAGCGAGTGAGAGAGAGAGACGCACGACAGAGCGAGTGAGAGAGAGAGACGCACGACAGAGCGAGAGAGACACACACACGACAGAGCGAGAGAGAGACACACACAGAGCGAGAGAGAGACACACACACAGAGCGAGAGAGAGACACACACAGAGCGAGAGAGAGACGCACACAGAGCGAGAGAGAGACGCACACAGAGCGAGAGAGAGACGCACACAGAGCGAGAGAGAGACACACACAGAGCGAGAGAGAGACACACACAGAGCGAGAGAGAGACACACACACAGAGCGAGAGAGAGACACACACACAGAGCGAGAGAGAGACACACACACAGAGCGAGAGAGAGACACACACACACACAGAGCGAGAGAGAGACACACACACACACAGAGCGAGAGAGAGACACACACACACACAGAGCGAGAGAGAGACACACACACACACAGAGCGAGAGAGAGACACACACACAGAGCGAGAGAGAGACACACACACAGAGCGAGAGAGAGACACACACACAGAGCGAGAGAGAGACACACACACAGAGCGAGAGAGAGACACACACACAGAGCGAGAGAGAGACACACACACAGAGCGAGAGAGAGACACACACACAGAGCGAGAGAGAGACACACACACAGAGCGAGAGAGAGACACACACACAGAGCGAGAGAGAGACACACACACAGAGCGAGAGAGAGACACACACACAGAGCGAGAGAGAGACACACACACAGAGCGAGAGAGAGACACACACACAGAGCGAGAGAGAGACACACACACAGAGCGAGAGAGAGACACACACACACACAGAGCGAGAGAGAGACACACACAGCGAGAGAGAGACACACACAGAGCGAGAGAGAGACACACACACAGAGCGAGAGAGAGACACACACACAGAGCGAGAGAGAGAGAGACACACACGACAGAGCGAGAGAGAGACACACACGACAGAGCGAGAGAGACACACACACACGACAGAGCGAGAGAGACACACACACACGACAGAGCGAGAGAGACACACACACACGACAGAGCGAGAGAGACACACACACACACGACAGAGCGAGAGAGACAGAGACACACACACACACAGAGCGAGAGAGACAGAGACACACGACAGAGCGAGAGAGACAGAGACACACGACAGAGCGAGAGAGACAGACACACACGACAGAGCGAGAGAGAGAGAGACACACGACAGAGAGAGAGACACACACACGACAGAGCGAGAGAGAGACACACACGACAGAGCGAGAGAGAGACACACACACGACAGAGCGAGAGAGAGACACACACACACGACAGAGCGAGAGAGACAGAGACACACGACAGAGCGAGAGAGACAGAGACACACGACAGAGCGAGAGAGACAGAGACACACGACAGAGCGAGAGAGACACACACACGACAGAGCGAGAGAGTGAGACACACGACAGAGCGAGAGAGAGACACACACACAGAGCGAGAGAGACACACACACACACACACACGACAGAGCGAGAGAGACACACACACACAGAGCGAGAGAGACACACACACAGAGCGAGAGAGACACACACACACAGAGCGAGAGAGACACACACACACAGAGCGAGAGAGACACACACACGACAGAGCGAGAGAGACACACACACGACAGAGCGAGAGAGACACACACACGACAGAGCGAGAGAGACACACACACGACAGAGCGAGAGAGACACACGACAGAGCGAGAGAGACACACGACAGAGCGAGAGAGACACACACACACACACACACACAGCGAGAGAGACACACACACAGAGCGAGAGAGACACACACACAGAGCGAGAGAGACACACACACAGAGCGAGAGAGAGACACACACAGAGCGAGAGAGACACACACACACGACAGAGCGAGAGAGACACACACACACGACAGAGCGAGAGAGACACACACACACGACAGAGCGAGAGAGACACACACACACGACAGAGCGAGAGAGACACACACACACAGAGACACACACACACACACGAGAGAGAGACACACACACGACAGAGCGAGAGAGACACACACACACAGAGCGAGAGAGAGACACACACACGACAGAGCGAGAGAGAGACACACACACGACAGAGCGAGAGAGAGACACACACACGACAGAGCGAGAGAGAGACACACACACGACAGAGCGAGAGAGACAGACACACGACAGAGCGAGAGAGACAGACACACGACAGAGCGAGAGAGACAGACACACGAGAGAGCGACACACGCGACAGAGCGAGACACGCGACAGAGCGAGACACGCGACAGAGCGAGACACGCGACAGAGCGAGACACGCGACAGAGCGAGACACGCGACAGAGCGAGACACGCGACAGAGCGAGACACGCGACAGAGCGAGACACGCGACAGAGCGAGAGAGACACACGCGACAGAGCGAGAGAGAGACACGCGACAGAGCGAGAGAGAGACACACACGACAGAGCGAGAGAGAGACACACGACAGAGCGAGAGAGAGACACACGACAGAGCGAGAGAGAGACACACGACAGAGCGAGAGAGAGACACACGACAGAGCGAGAGAGAGAGACACACGACAGAGCGAGAGAGAGACACACGACAGAGCGAGAGAGAGAGACACACGACAGAGCGAGAGAGAGACACACGACAGAGCGAGAGAGAGAGACACACGACAGAGCGAGAGAGAGACACACGACAGAGCGAGAGAGAGAGACACACGACAGAGCGAGAGAGAGAGACACACGACAGAGCGAGAGAGAGAGACACACGACAGAGCGAGAGAGAGAGACACACACAGAGCGAGAGAGAGAGACACACGACAGAGCGAGAGAGAGAGACACACGACAGAGCGAGAGAGAGAGACACACGACAGAGCGAGAGAGAGAGAGAGACACACACAGAGCGAGAGAGAGAGCGAGAGAGAGACACACACGACAGAGCGAGAGAGAGAGACACACGACAGAGCGAGAGAGAGAGACACACACGACAGAGCGAGAGAGAGAGACACACGACAGAGCGAGAGAGAGAGACACACGACAGAGCGAGAGAGAGAGACACACGACAGAGCGAGAGAGAGAGACACACGACAGAGCGAGAGAGAGAGACACACGACAGAGCGAGAGAGAGAGACACACGACAGAGCGAGAGAGAGAGACACACGACAGAGCGAGAGAGAGACACACACGACAGAGCGAGAGAGAGAGACACACGACAGACAGAGCGAGAGAGAGACACACACAGACAGAGCGAGAGAGACACACGACAGAGCGAGAGAGACACACACGACAGAGCGAGAGAGAGAGAAAGACACACGACAGAGCGAGAGAGAGACACACACACACAGAGCGAGAGAGACAGACACACACACAGAGACACAGACAGAGCGAGAGAGAGACACACACACACAGAGCGAGAGAGAGAGACACACACGACAGAGCGAGAGAGACACACGACAGAGCGAGAGAGACACACGACAGAGCGAGAGAGACACACGACAGAGCGAGAGAGACACACGACAGAGCGAGAGAGACACACGACAGAGCGAGAGAGACACACGACAGAGCGAGAGAGACACACGACAGAGCGAGAGAGACACACGACAGAGCGAGCGAGAGACACACGACAGAGCGAGAGAGAGAGCGAGACACGACAGAGCGAGAGAGACACACGACAGAGCGAGAGAGAGACACGACAGAGCGAGAGAGAGACACGACAGAGCGAGAGAGAGACACACGACAGAGCGAGAGAGAGAGAGACACACGACAGAGCGAGAGAGACACACGACAGAGCGAGAGAGACACACGACAGAGCGAGAGAGACACACGACAGAGCGAGAGAGACACACGACAGAGCGAGAGAGACACAAACACACACACAGAGCGAGAGACACACACGACAGAGCGAGAGAGACACACGACAGAGCGAGAGAGACACACGACAGAGCGAGAGAGACACACGACAGAGCGAGAGACACACACACACAAACACGACAGAGCGAGAGAGACACACGACAGAGAGAGAGACACACGACAGAGAGACACGACAGAGCGAGAGAGACACGACGACAGAGAGAGAGACACACACGACAGAGCGAGAGAGACACACGACAGAGCGAGAGAGACACACGACAGAGCGAGAGAGACACACGACAGAGCGAGAGAGACACACGACAGAGCGAGAGAGACACACGACAGAGCGAGAGAGACACACGACAGAGCGAGAGAGACACACGACAGAGCGAGAGAGACACACACACACACACAGAGCGAGAGACACACACACGACAGAGCGAGAGAGACACACGACAGAGCGAGAGACACACACACAGAGCGAGAGACACACACACAGAGCGAGAGACACACACACAGAGCGAGAGACACACACACAGAGCGAGAGACACACACACACAAACACACAGAGCGAGAGACACACACACACACAGCGAGAGACACACACACACACACACAGAGCGAGAGACACACACACAGCGAGAGACACACACACACACACACACACACACACACACAGCGAGAGACACACACACACACACACACACACACACAGCGAGAGACACACACACACACACACACACAGAGCGAGAGAGACACACACACGACAGAGCGAGAGAGACACACACACGACAGAGCGAGAGAGACACACACACGACAGAGCGAGAGAGAGACACACACACGACAGAGCGAGAGAGACACACACACGACAGAGCGAGAGAGACACACACACGACAGAGCGAGAGAGACACACACACGACAGAGCGAGAGAGACACACACACGACAGAGCGAGAGAGACACACACACGACAGAGCGAGAGAGACACACACACGACAGAGCGAGAGAGACACACACACGACAGAGCGAGAGAGACAGACACACGACAGAGCGAGAGAGACAGACACACGACAGAGCGAGAGAGACAGACAGACACACGACAGAGCGAGAGAGAGAGACAGACAGACACACGACAGAGCGAGAGAGAGAGACAGACACACGACAGAGCGAGAGAGAGAGACAGACACACGACAGAGCGAGAGAGAGACAGACACGACGACAGAGCGAGAGAGAGAGACAGACACACGACAGAGCGAGAGAGACAGACAGACACACGACAGAGCGAGAGAGACAGACAGACACACGACAGAGCGAGAGAGACAGACAGACACACGACAGAGCGAGAGAGACAGACAGACACACGACAGAGCGAGAGAGACAGACAGACACACGACAGAGCGAGAGAGAGAGACAGACACACGACAGAGCGAGAGAGAGAGACAGACACACGACAGAGCGAGAGAGAGAGACAGACACACGACAGAGCGAGAGAGAGAGACAGACACACGACAGAGCGAGAGAGAGAGACAGACACACGACAGAGCGAGAGAGAGAGACAGACACACGACAGAGCGAGAGAGAGAGACAGACACACGACAGAGCGAGAGAGAGAGACAGACACACGACAGAGCGAGAGAGAGACACAGACACACGACAGAGCGAGAGAGAGACAGACAGACGAGAGAGAGACACACGACAGAGCGAGAGAGAGAGACAGACACACGACAGAGCGAGAGAGAGAGACAGACACACGACAGAGCGAGAGAGAGAGACAGACACACGACAGAGCGAGAGAGAGAGACAGACACACGACAGAGCGAGAGAGAGAGACAGACGCACGACAGAGCGAGAGAGAGAGAGAGAGAGACGACACGACAGAGCGAGCGAGAGAGACGCACGACAGAGCGAGCGAGAGAGACGCACGACAGAGCGAGCGAGAGAGACGCACGACAGAGCGAGCGAGAGAGACGCACGACAGAGCGAGCGAGAGAGACGCACGACAGAGCGAGCGAGAGAGACGCACGACAGAGCGAGCGAGAGAGACGCACGACAGAGCGAGCGAGAGAGACGCACGACAGAGCGAGCGAGAGAGACGACACGACAGAGCGACAGAGCGAGAGAGACGCACGACAGAGCGAGAGAGAGACGCACGACAGAGCGAGCGAGAGAGACGCACGACAGAGCGAGCGAGAGAGACGCACGACAGAGCGAGCGAGAGAGACGCACGACAGAGCGAGCGAGAGAGACGCACGACAGAGCGAGCGAGAGAGACGCACGACAGAGCGAGCGAGAGAGACGCACGACAGAGCGAGCGAGAGAGACGCACGACAGAGCGAGCGAGAGAGACGCACGACAGAGCGAGCGAGAGAGACGCACGACAGAGCGAGCGAGACGCACACGCACACAGAGCGACAGAGACGCACACACACACACACACAGAGCGACAGAGACACACACACACACAGAGCGACAGAGACACACACACACACAGAGCGACAGAGACACACACACACACAGAGCGACAGAGACACACACAGAGCGACAGAGACACACACAGAGCGACAGAGACACACACAGAGCGACACACAGAGCGACAGAGACACACACAGAGCGACACACAGAGCGACAGAGACACACACACACACAGAGCGACAGAGACACACACACACACAGAGCGACAGAGACACACACAGAGCGACAGAGACACACACAGAGCGACAGAGACACACACAGAGCGACAGAGACACACACAGAGCGACAGAGACACACACAGAGCGACAGAGACACACACAGAGCGACAGAGACACACACAGAGCGACAGAGACACACACAGAGCGACAGAGACACACACAGAGCGACAGAGACACACACAGAGCGACAGAGACACACACAGAGCGACAGAGACACACACAGAGCGACAGAGACACACACACACACACAGAGCGACAGAGACACACACACACACACAGAGCGAGAGAGACACACACACACACACAGAGCGAGAGAGACACACACACACACACAGAGCGAGAGAGACACACACACACACACAGAGCGAGAGAGACACACACACACACACACACACAGAGCGAGAGAGACACACACACACACACACAGAGCGAGAGAGACACACACACACACACAGAGCGAGAGAGACACACACACACACACAGAGCGAGAGAGACACACACACACACACAGAGCGAGAGAGACACACACACACACACACACACAGAGCGAGAGAGACACACACACACAGAGCGAGAGAGACACACACACACAGAGCGAGAGAGACACACACACACACACACAGAGCGAGAGAGACACACACACACACACACAGAGCGAGAGAGACACACACACACACACACAGAGCGAGAGAGACACACACACACACACACAGAGCGAGAGAGACACACACACACAGAGCGAGAGAGACACACACACACACACACAGAGCGAGAGAGACACACACACACACACACAGAGCGAGAGAGACACACACACACACACACAGAGCGAGAGAGACACACACACACACACACAGAGCGAGAGAGACACACACACACACACAGAGCGAGAGAGACACACACACACACAGAGCGAGAGAGACACACACACACACAGAGCGAGAGAGACACACATACACACAGAGCGAGAGAGACACACACAGAGCGAGAGAGACACACACAGAGCGAGAGAGACACACACACACAGAGCGAGAGAGAGACACACACACAGAGCGAGAGAGAGACACGCACACAGAGCGAGAGAGAGACACGCACACAGAGCGAGAGAGAGACACGCACACAGAGCGAGAGAGAGACACGCACACAGAGCGAGAGAGACACGCACACAGAGCGAGAGAGAGACACGCACACAGAGCGAGAGAGAGACACGCACACTGAGCGAGAGAGAGACACGCACACAGAGCGAGAGAGAGACACACACACAGAGCGAGAGAGAGACACACACACAGAGCGAGAGAGAGACACACACACAGAGCGAGAGAGAGACACACACACAGAGCGAGAGAGAGACACACACACAGAGCGAGAGAGACACACACACAGAGCGAGAGAGAGACACACACACAGAGCGAGAGAGAGACACACACACAGAGCGAGAGAGAGACACAAACCGAGCGAGAGAGAGACACACACAGAGCGAGAGAGACACACAGAGCGAGAGAGAGACACACAGAGCGAGAGAGAGACACACACAGAGCGAGAGAGAGACACACACAGAGCGAGAGAGAGACACACACAGAGCGAGAGAGAGACACACACAGAGCGAGAGAGAGACACACACAGAGCGAGAGAGAGACACACACAGAGCGAGAGAGAGACAGGGGGGGGGTGAGAACAAAAGAGAGAGAAAATATTTGCCCCCTTCTCTGGCCCCTTTGCTCTGCAGAAAGCTAACAGGGCATGCAAACATTCAGGTAGGGTAGGTCCTTCCTCTCTCTCCCACAGCACCAAAAAAACACAAATGTTACCTGCCCACATTATTAGAATGTTTGTGCACATAGCAGAAACCTTCACCCAGGCTTGAGACAATTACTCAGAAGGGGCCAGGGAAGAGCAAGTTTATGCAAAGACACACCGCAATGAAATGTTCATGTTTAAGAGTAGTAGCCTACAGCAGAATAGGTTATTCACGAAAGAACAAACTGTTTCCTCCTCCTCTAATTCAGAAACACTTCACCCTGGTCTTGCTTCCACTGCAGCGGAGGACTGTTCATCAGACAAATGGTTCAAACTTTCACCCAATCAGAAAAGCTGGCTGCCCTGGCAACTTGAGAAGAGCAAGAGAGTGCTCGACAGAATGGGGGGGGGGGGGGGGGCTTGAACGAGTCTCCACAAGCCTGCGCTGTTGGCAGGCCTCAATCTCCCGGGCCTCAGTCAGTCAACCACAGGTTGAGGAAGTGAACGCAGCTGCCATTGGTGTTGTGATACCCTGCAGATTTAGGCCAGTGAGGAACAATCTCTCACCAGCTGAAAGGGAAAAACTGCCGACATGACTGTGGTCACCGGGCACAGACGACAGACTACATCCGGAAGAACAGTTTCAGAAAGGGATTGGGTGAAATAGGCAGGTCAGTGTGGCTTATTAGTATACTAGGCAGTGTTACATAAGAAACAGACTATGTAACGTGGGAGTAGCCTTGAGCTTGGAACAGTGAGACTATGTCCCCCTCTGCAGAGAGAAAAGAGCAACACATGCACTCAATGAGAGCCAATGAAAAGCCTGTTGCTACCCTGGAGGCAAGAATCGAAAAGGGGCAGAGAAAAAACTCAAACTAAAATAATCATTTGGCGCTTTGTGCAAAATATTAAGTTCAACTGAAGGTTTATAAGAAACGAGTAACAACGTACAATTTCACAGCTCACAGTTATCTCCCGCCATGAAATGATCTGACAGATAATGGACAGAAACATTAAGAACATTCCAATGATATAATCTAACAAAATAACCAACCTTTGCTTAGCCAGTATGGCAAACGTACCAGGGTCATTTAAAAAATGGGCAAAACGGGAGGTGCCTACAGATACAGCTCGCAGGAGTGGCACATATCAAGATCTAGTGGGAGCCACAGTAATATGTGGGCTGTGGCATCAGAAGCAATAAGTCCCCTTTGGAACACTGCATCACTCAACACCAGGCTTTCACGACACCCACTGCATCCCTCTCAACACCAGGCTTTCACGACACCCACTGCATCCCTCTCAACACCAGGCTTTCACGACACCCACTGCATCGCTCTCAACACCAGGCTTTCACGACACCCACTGCATCCCTCTCAACACCAGGCTTTCACGACACCCACTGCATCCCTCTCAACACCAGGCTTTCACGACACCCACTGCATCACTCTCAACACCAGGCTTTCACGACACCCATGCATTTGATTGACATTTTGGCTATTCTGCCAAAATCTCTCCCTCGGTCCTTCCCGCTCTCCAAATCTAGTCTTTCTCCTTCACTCCTTTCGGCTACCTCGCTCTCACAGCACCCACCTCCTCCCTCTCCTTACACCTCCCCTCCGTCTCTCTAACCTGTGGCTAATCCTGCTGGCAGACATGCTACGCCTCCAGGAAGAAGATTTGCCAATTCAGACTCCAGTCTCTGGAGGCGATCAAGTAATGAAAAGCACATGTGAGCCCTCTCACGCACACAGGGCCCATAAAAACAGGCGTTTTACTGGAATGGAGCCGGGCCAAGCACAGTATGGTGAAGCATTAAAAAAGAGAAATTAAATTACAATGTGGATAGATTTTTATTGTTGCCCTCAAATTAAGTTCTGTACTTTTTAAAGTTTTTGTTCCCGTTGAACCGCGCGTGCTTTTAGAGAGGCTTTGTTTGCAGTCCAATGTGATCAGCTCTAATTATGACGGCTCGATATCCCTCGTCGCTTGACGGGCTGAAGTCTCAACGAGTGGAAATGCCGAATAAACGCACCCCATCGGTCTGACTTCTTACACATTTCTGCGTCGTTTCTACCTTCACTGCCTGTCATTCTACTTGTCTGCGTCAGTTTCTACCTTCACCGCCTGTCATTCTACTTGTCTGCGTCCTTTCTACCTTCACTGCCTGTCATTCTACTTGTCTGCGTCGTTTCTACCTTCACCGCCTGTCATTCTACTTGTCATTTCTACCTTCACCGCCTGTCATTCTACTTGTCTGCGTCAGTTTCTACCTTCACCGCCTGTCATTCTACTTGTCTGCGTCCTTTCTACCTTCACTGCCTGTCATTCTACTTGTCTGCGTCCTTTCTACCTTCACCGCCTGTCATTCTACTTGTCTGCGTCCTTTCTACCTTCACCGCCTGTCATTCTACTTGTCTGCGTCAGTTTCTACCTTCACTGCCTGTCATTCTACTTGTCTGCGTCCTTTCTACCTTCACCGCCTGTCATTCTACTTGTCTGCGTCCTTTCTACCTTCACCGCCTGTCATTCTACTTGTCTGCGTCCTTTCTACCTTCACCGCCTGTCATTCTACTTGTCTGCAACCTTTCTACCTTCACAACCTGTCATTCTACTTGTCTAATCAGAACTAAACCTTCAAACAGGTCATTCTAAAGTGTCTACCTTCACCGCCTGTCATTCTACTTGTCTGCAACAGTAGGCCAAAACAACATGCTACATTTAGGATCTAAATAATCAGAACAAACCTAAAAACAGGGGAATCAAATGTGTAAAGTAGTCAACCACAGCGCTAACAGCACAGAAGACCCAACAGAGAGAGAGAGAGTGTGTGTGTGTGTGTGTGTGTGTGTGTGTGTGTGTGTGTGTGTGTGTGTGTGTGTGTGTGTGTGTGTGTGTGTGTGTGTGTGTGTGTGTGTGTGTGTGTGTGTGTGTGTGTGTGTGTGTGTGTGTGTGTGTGTGTGTGTGTGTGTGTGTGTGTGTGTGTGTGTGAAACAGCCACCATTCGGTACCATTCACCACGTATCCATTTATTGTTCTGCCTGCATTGTGCCCAAGTTACTGCAATCAGCACTTAGTACAATTGCATTGATTCATCACTGCGCCACAAATCAGTCTACCGTGCAGTCTGTGCCCCCCTCCACCAAATGAGTACCATTACCACCCCGACTACACCACAGCTGCCATCAGCCCCATTGAGTTCCCACCACATTAGAACACAGTGTCCCATTGGGTCTTTGACTTTAGCGGGGGTATGGCTATCTATCATAGGCTCGAGAAAGAGGAACAGAAAGGCATATTTGAACATTGAGCAGCAGCCCCCCTCCTTCAGAAAGTGGCTCAGTATAGCAGATGTTCACACGAGCACTAAAGAGGCCCCTGAAAAGGAGAACGCTCTATTATCTCAATCTCCAGCTATGCAGGCAGAGTGTACTGTCCCAGTCGTCACTGTCTCATTCTCCCCCTCTCATTCCTGACTCTCTCTCCCTGGTGGAGCTGCAATGGGACCAACTTTTCTACTATTTACCTTTTTACTGTTAGCAGCTGGATACAAGCTCTCTCTCGAACTCTTCACTCTACTTTAACACTGTGCAGGCGTAGTCTCAGTGTAAAAGCTCCCCCTCCTTCTCTAACTCTCTTCATTTTTGTCTGCGTCAAACTCAGCCGCCTTTTCCTCCTGCACTGCATTCACATGCATAAAAGTTTGACCAGCTACGCAGTTCCAAAACAGCCCACACAGCACTCATCTTGGGTGCATACATTAAGCATTTTTGTCCAATTCTAGCTAATGATGTATAGTACCAGTCAAAAGTTCGGACACCTACTCAGTCAAGGATATTATTTTATTTTTTTTTACTATTTTTCACATTGTAGAATAGTGAGGACATCAAAACTATGAAATAACAAATATGGAATCATGTAGTAACCAAAAAAAGAATTTAAACAACTCAAAATACATTTTATATTTGAGATTCTTCAAAGTAGCCACCCTTTGCCTTGATGATAGCTTTGCACACTCTTGGCATTCTCTCAACCAGCTTCATGAGGTAGTCACCTGTAATGCATTTCAATTAACAGGTGTGCCTTGTTAAAAGTTCATTTGTGGAATGTCTTCCTTCTTAATGCGTTTGAGCCAATCAGTAGTGTTGTGATAAGGTAGGGGTGGTATACAGAAGATTGTCTTTTACCAAATAGGACTAAGTCCATATTATGGCAAGAACAGATCAAATAAGCACAGAAAAACAGTCCATCATTACTTTAAGACATGAAGATCTGTCAAGCCAGAACATTTCAAGAACTTTGAAAGTTTCTTCAAGTGTAGCTGCAAAAACCATCAAGCACTATGATGAACTGGCTCTCATGAGGGTTGCCACAGGAAAGGAAGAACCAGAGTTACCTCTGCAACAGAGGATAAGTTCATTAGAGTTACCAGCCTCAGAAAT
Source organism: Oncorhynchus gorbuscha (assembly GCF_021184085.1). NCBI lineage: Eukaryota > Metazoa > Chordata > Actinopteri > Salmoniformes > Salmonidae > Oncorhynchus > Oncorhynchus gorbuscha. The sequence goes on along the minus strand of NC_060192.1, from coordinate 3,770,476 downwards.
TGCAGCTCAAATAAATGCTTCAGAGTTCAAGTAACAGACACCTCAACATCAACTGTTCAGAGGAGACTGCGTGAATCAGGCCTTCATTTTATTTTACCTTTAAAAAAAAAAATCTAGGCAAGTATTCTTATTTTACAATAACAGCCTATCCCAGCCAAACCGTAACTATGCTGGTCCAATTGTGAGCCACCCGATGGGACTCCCAACCGATTGTGATAAAGCACCCATAAGAAGGAGATTTGCTTGGACCAAGAAACATGAGCAATGGACATTAGACCAGTGGAAATCTGTCCTTTAAAAAAAAAAAAAAAGACTTTAGATTTTTGGTTCCCAACCGCCGTGTCTTTGTGAGACGTAGAGTCGGTGAATGGATGATCTCTGAATGTGTGGTTCCCACCATGAAGCATGGAGGTGGTGGTGCTTTGCTGGTGACACTGTGTGATTTATTTAGAATTCAAGGCACACTTAACCAGCATGGCTACCACAACATTCTGCAGAGATACGCCATCGTATCTGGTTTGCGCTTGGTGGGACTATCATTTGTTTTTCATCAGGACAATGACTCGACACCTCCAGGCTGTGTAAGGGCTATTTGACCGAGAAGGAGAGTGCTGGAGGGCTGCATGAGATGACCTGTCCTCCACAATCACCCAACCTCAAACCAATTGAGATCGTTTGGGATGAGTTGGACCGCAGAGTGAAGGAAAAGCAGCGCTCAGTATATGTGGGAGTGCTCAGTATATGTGGGAACTCCTACAAGACTGTTGGAAAAGCATTCCTCATGAAGCTGGTTGAGAGAATGCCAAGAGTGTGCAAAGGGTGGCTACTTTGAAGAATCTGAAATATATTTTGATTTGTTTAAAACTTTTTTTTGGTGACTACATGATTCCACGTGTGTTATTTCATAGTTGATGTCTTCACTATTATTCTACAATATAGAAAATAAAGAAAACTCCTTGAATGAGTAGGTGTGTCCAAACGTTTGACTGGCACTGTATGTAAACTCTGGACTGCTGACGCTACATATTGGCCATTGAGAAGTTTTGAAGCCACTGGTCAGCCATATTGGCACTTCCTAATAAGAGCAGTCCCTCTTAATGGAATTCTACAGTATTTACATTCAAAATGTTTCAAGCAAGGGCAGAATTACATGTATTGAAGTATTGTTTGATGTAGTGCGGACAGTAACATTGGTAAAAAAACACAAGGAAAATGGCATGAAGGTGTCTAATATAATACATTTTTCAAAAAGAAAATGTAGACAACGAATTCGTTTCAATAGCTTCCAAAATAGTACATTTTTTTACACAATTGATGAGTACCAAGATGGCTATGCGGTGGCTTCAATACCACCACCCCCCACCGTCCGTCATCCAGGGTTTATACACTTCATCGGTCTAGAACACTCTACAGAGACAGCATATACGGATCGGAGCAAGGCTGGCTGGCGTGCCGTTTTTAACCAGATAGCTAGCAAGCTGCTAGCGGAGTAACCTACAGCCTACTGGCACAAAACGAAGTAACGCAAATCCAACCTAAAAATGTCCATTACATGCATGTGAAGCCGGAAGTAGGCTTTAGAAAAGGGTGGGGGCACGAGTCTGTGCCTAGAAGCACACTGATAGAACAAAGGCTAAGAGAACAGATGAGGTGACTTTACGTCTGATAAACTTTCAAGTCAACATAAAAGGTGTTAGAAATAAAATGCTACCGTTCCAACACGAGACCAGAGCAACATTTCAGTTACCTCCATTCCCTTCACGTTACAGTCGCATGAGAGGGAGGAAGTCTCCAAAGACTAACCAATATGTTGGTAAGCGCCGGGGAAGCGGAACGGCATCGAAGACTTGAGCAAGACGGAGCACGTAGCCTACGTGCCTCTTGTCGAGGCTGATAAAAGCCAGAGTGAATCATAAACGTTGAACTAAACCCTTGGGGCCTCTTTTACACTAGACTAGTGTAACGACACATACTATCGCCATGATCCATGTTTTTGCAGTGTACAGAGACAGATCGAGATCACATACCACCACCCCCCCCTCGAGTGGTACAATGTGAAGACAATGGCTCCCCAAAGCCACACGTTCCTGCAAGAATTACCTTAATACCAGTGACAGCATTTTTGTTCTGTTAGCCAATTAAAAGGCCTTTCAAAACGTACGCACGTTTGTGAATCGTTGCATTAATCGAGTGTGCAACACTATGTTCAACATGGCTTAAATGATAAGCTCTTGTATAGTTTGAAAACAAACAAAACCTTATTTTGTTTGTCTGTATAGGTGGGGAGGCAGGTAGCAGAGATTTTCGGTTGCTAGATCGAAGCTCGAGCTCACATGGTAAAAATCTGTCATCCTGCCCCCGAACAAGACGGTTAAACTCACTGTTCCTAGGCCGTCATTCTAAATAAGAATTTGTTCTTAACTGACTTGCCTAGTTAAATAAAAGGTAAAAAAAAAAAAAAAAAAAGTTGCATACCGTTTTGCCACGAAAGCTACACCTTCAGAGGCTTAAAAAAAAAAAAGAAACGGCCTCAACACCAGGATCAACCACTATTTAAATGTGTTACTAGGGGTGGAGCCTTCCAGCCAAAATGAGTGAATGGAAGTTGTGAACTGAAAGTGACGCTTTCTTCATCTCAGTGGTTTTTAGGCTCAGAGTTCCTCTTTGCTGGCTGGCTACGTGCCTCAGTTGAGAGGCCCAGGAAAGGAGCAGCAGTATGCTGGTGTTTTAAAAAGCCTTGGAGCTGGAATGAGCCGGAATGCTTCCCCGAGCCCAGTCCAGAGCCCCCCCCCCCCCCCCCAGGCTCTCTCCACATCTGCTGCTCTGAAGTAAACCCCTGTGGCTCAGTGAGAGCACAGGCCTCTTTCCAAGCCTCCACTCTCCTCCCTCTTGCCCTCTTGCTCCCCCATCCGGGGCCAACTCCAGGAAAATTATCAAAACATTAAAAAGAGGAGTCGGGTGAGAGAGAAGAAAGCTGAAGCACTGGAGGAAAGGGAGAGAGAGCGGATCTGCCAGATCCCCCAGTGTCAGGCAATAAATCACAAACACTCTGAAGCAACAAGACTCTCTCACTCCCACCCAGAGCCCTCCTCAGAACCTCTCCCCCTTAGCCAACCCAGGCACCCAAGCCCCTCTCCTCTGCCCCCAGCCCGCCTTCAGCTCTGATCACTCAGCTCACCAACAGCTTTCAGCCCCTTCCCTCCAGCCCCTCATCTTGCTCCCAGCATCAAGCTCTCTGCCTCTCCACCCCTTTCCTTAACTGGGTCACAGAGACTTTCTTCTCCTAGTGCTACATTCACACTCGCTCTGGGCTCAGCGCTGCCACTCAACCGTTCAACACAGGCCCCCTTCATATGGCTCCTCGCTCACCCTGCTATCCCCAGCTAAACAATTTCACAATCACACCACAAAGAACAAGGAATAGAAACCTGGCAACCAGAGCCTGTTTTATAGGTGAGCAGAGGACTACCAAAGACAAAAGAGCCCGCATATAGGATACGGCGTCCTTAAGTGGCCATATAGAATTGTGTCGGTTTTGACCGAAATAACCTGGGTTGTTTGTTTTATAACACTTGTTATTTTTTACGACGATAGATAAATTATGTATCACTGTAAAACAGAACAAGACAATGGTGTGATATCATTATTATGATTTGAATTAAACAGGCATATAATGTCCGTGTAGATTAGTCAGCAGAATATAAACTATATAGAGTGCCTTCGGAAGTATTCAGGCCACTTGACTTTCCACATTTTGTTACGTTACAACCTCATTCTAAAATTGATGAAATACACACACCCCCCCCCCCCCTCAATCTAAACACAACGCACCATAATGACAAAAGAAAACCTGTTTTTCAGAATTTTTTGGGCAAGCAGCCGCACACAAGCCTAAGATCACCATGCACAATGCCAAGCTTCGGCTGAGTGGTGTAAAGTTCACCGCCATTGGATTCTGGAGCAGTAGAAACGTGTTCTCAGGAGTGATGAATCACACTTCACCATCTGGCTGTCCAACCGTCAAATCTGGGTTTGGCGGATGCCAGGACAACGCTTCTTGCCCCAATGCATAGTGCCACTATAAAGTTTGGTGGAGGAGGAATAATGGTCAGGCTGTTTTTCCAGGTTCAGACTCAGCCCCTTAGTTCCAGTGAAGGGAAATCTTAAAGCTACAGCATACAGTGAATTTCTAGACGATTCTGTGCTTCCAACTGTGGCAACAGTTTAGGGAAAGCCCTTCCTGTTTCAGCATGACAATGCCCCCGTGCACAAAGCGAGGTCCATACAGAAATGGTTTGTCAAGATTAGTATGGAAGAACTTGACTGACCTGCACAGAGCCCTGACCTCAACCCCATCTTTGGGATGACTTGGAACGCAGACTGCGAGCCAGGCCTAAACTCCCAACATCAGTGACCAACCTCAACAATTCTCATGGCTGAATGTAAGCAAGTCCCTGCAGCAATGTTTCAACTAGTGGTCGACCGATTAATCGGAATGGCCGATTAATTAGGGCCAATTTCAAGTTTTCATAACAAATGGAAATCGGTATTTTTGGGCACTGATTTTGCAGATGAAAAAAAAAATGTATAGCTTTATTTAACTAGGCAAGTCAGTTAAGAACACATTCTTATTGTCAATGACGGCCTAGGAACAGTGGGTTAACTGCCTTGTTCAGGGGCAGAACAGATTTTCACCTTGTCAGCTCTGGGGATCCAATCTTGCAACCTTACATTTAACAAGTCCAACTCTCTAACCACCTGCCTCTCATTGCACTCCACAAGTAGCCTGCCTGTTACGTGAATGCAGTAGAAGCCAAGGTAAGTTGCTAGCTAGCATTAAACTTACTTATAAAAAAACAAATCAATCATAATCACTAGTTATCTACACATGGTTGATGATATTACTAGTTTATCTAGTGTGTCCTGCGTTGCATATAATCGATTCAACGCTGGGGGAGGATTTAACAAAAGCACATTTGCGAGAAAAAAAAAACTATTGTTGGACAACTGTACCCAACCATAAACACCAACGCCTTTGTTAAAATCAATACACAGCAGTATATATTTTTAAAGCTGCATATTTAGCTCAAAGAAATCCAGGTTATCAGGCAATATTAACCAGGTGAAATTGTGGCATTTCTCTTGCATTCATTGCACGCAGAGTCAGAGTATATGCAACAGTTTGGGCAGCCTGGCTCATTGCGAACTAATTTGCCAGAATTTTACGTAATTATGTCATAACATCGAAGGTTGTGCAATGTAACAAGAATATTTAGACTTAGGGATGCCACCCGTTAGTTAAAATACCGGAACTGTTCCGTATTTCACTGAAAGAATAAATGTATTGTTTGAGATGATAGCTTCCGGATTCGACCATATTAATGACCAAATGGTCGTATTTCTGTGTGTTATGTTATAATTAAGTCTATGATTTGATAGAGCAGTCTGACTGAGCGATGGTAGACAGTGCAGCTCTTAGCAAGCACAGCGCTGTTTATGACTTCAAGTCTACCAGCTTAATGTAACTTAATGTAGGCTGGTGTAACCGATGTGAAATGGCTAGCTAGTTAGCGGGGTGCGTGCTAATAGCGTTTCAAACAACACTCGCTCTGAGACTTGGAGTGGTTATTCCACTTGCTCTGTAAGGGCCGTGGCTTTTGTGGAGCGATGGGTAGCGCTGCTTCGAGTGTGGCTGTTGTCGATGTGTTCCTGGTTCGAGCCCAGGTAGACGGAAGCTATACTGTTACATAGCTATATAAATACTATAGTGCCTATAAGAACATCCAATTGTCAAAGGTATATGAAATACAAATGGTAGAGAGAAATAGTCCTATAAGTCTCATGTTAAAAGGATTTTTTATTGATGTATTATATTATATTAAGTTAAAATAAGTGTTTATTCAGTATTGTTGTAATTGTCATTATTACAAATAAATAAAATACATTTTATTTTTAAAAGAAGAATCGGCTGATTAATTGGTATCTGCTTTTTTGGGGTCCTCCAATAATCGGTATTGGCGTTGAAAAAAATCATAATCGGTCGACCTCTAGTTTCATCATCTAGATGAAAGCATTCCCAGAAGAGAGGAAGCTGTTATAGCAGCAAAGGGAGGACCAATTCCATACTAATGCCCATGGTTATGGAATGAGATGTTCAAAGAGGTGTCCACATACTTCTGGTTATGTAGTGTAGAATGACGGGTGCAAAAACATTACTTTGTGCCCAAAGGGAAATTGAATTTGATCTCTTTTCGATGCAGGCCAAGAGGAGTAACAAAGAGAAGTGCTCCAGAGGTCCAATTGGTGGGCTGGTACCAGGTGCTGCGAAGCAACACAATGCGCTGGGCGCTGGACCAGAGCCAAGCACCATTGTCCTCCGGCCCTGGTTAGCATTCAGTGGGGCTACTGCGAGCACTCCCACTTGTTATCAAGGCTGACATTGTAGAGTCCCACCATATAAATCGTCTTTCTCTTGTAGCGTTTGATGCTGGGCCAAAGTAACCACATGGACCAAACTGCAAGGGCAAATGAGGTAACTGAAACAAAAAAATAAAAGCAAACAATGTCAACTGACTTGCTCGACCCTATAGGCCTATTTCTTTGGAAATAAAGAAAGAGTGGAGACAATGGCTCCCTTGCAAACATTGGCACATGGTCCGCTTACTACAACGATTGGAATAGCCTCGGAATCAACATTCCCAAACAGATTTCCGTTGGAAACACAAACCACCTGATTGAAAGAATATATAATGACTCTCAACCATTTATCCTTTCCAGTGATGGAAACATGGATGTCTCAATGTATGGTGGATTATGCAAAATGGGTCCATTTTCTTTTGCACCTTTATCTGCTGAATGTTTTGGCATTCTGGTCAAAATAATAACTTTGACCACTTCTTCCATGGGCAAACATGGAAGGAGAGTTGTTTAAATCAAACAGAATGCTATAAAAATGTGATAGAATTCAAAATGGATTCACCCCTAGGCTACTTATCCATGTTCTTCAACATGAACTGACAAGCTGCTACTACTAGAAATCGGTTGCTTAAATCTTTTAACCTGAGTACTACAACAAAAACAGTAGCTAAATGGAATGGAAGTCCTGTTCTGATTAAAATCATTGAGGGAAATTAGAGTTTAATCAAGAGGCATTCAGCCATGGTTTGGTTAGCTAGATAGCTAACGTTAGCATAACTACCTAGCTACTGTACTTCTATGCTAATTAAGTTTGATGTTACTACAGAAAAGCCTGGGAATATGTTTATGGTTGAATTTTCTTGAACTTTTCCTTCAAAATTGCTGCTCAAAGCTGCATGCATAGCGTAGCGAGAGAGACAGCACTACTCTGCTGCTTGCTGAGAAAGCACAGTGTCAGCAGAGCGTGTTGTACTTAAAAGGGTCTGTGCAGAAAAGCGAGCGCTTAAAAGGGTTCGTGCGGAGAAGAAATGCCATTAATAAATAATAAATGTCACACGTACTCTGATGTCCAAACTTGTGAACTTGTGAAACATAGACGTCTATGACGTTCTGCATTTCTGTATAGTACAGATCACGTACAACTGATGTTAATATAATTCTGTTACCTGGTGATAATCCACTTCACTTAATGTAGTTACAGTTTTTCTAACTCAAGATGTCTTATCATAGCCAACACCCCATTCTTTCTGCAGACATCAGACTTAACTTGGGGTGGATATTTAACCTCTAAAAGTCTGGGCCGTTGGGGTGGTTCTACTCAGCTAACATGGAATTATTTTAAGATGGTCATACCATGGAACACTTAGCCATTTGATTTTGACATATAATACCCCTTTAGGTATAAAATATATATACAGTCCATTCAGAAAGTATTAGGACAAGTTGACTTTTATCATATTTTGTTACATTACAGCCTTATTCTAAAAATGAATAAATAGTTCCCCCCCCCCTCATCAATTTACACAATATCCCATAATGACAAAGTGAAATCTGTTTTTTTAGAAATGTTTGCAAATGTACAAAGAAATATAAAACAGAAATACCTTATTTACATAATTATTCAGACCATTTGCTATGAACCTCAAAATTGAGTGCAGATGCATCCTGTTTCCATTGACCATTCTTGAGTTGTTGCTACAACTTGATTGGAGTCCACCTGTGGTAAATTCAATTGATGGGACATGATTTGGAAAGGCACACACCTGTCTATATAAAGGTCCCACAGTTGACAGTGCATGTCAGAGCAAAAACCAAGCCATGAGGTCGAAGGAATTATACGTTGAGCTCCGAGACAGGATTGTGTCGAGGCACAGATCTGGAGAAAGGTACCAAAACATTTCTGCACCATTGAAGGTCAGAGAACACATTGGCCACCATAATTCTCAAATGGAATAAGTTAGGAACCACCAAGACTCTTCCTAGAGCTGGCCGCCCGGTCAAACTGAGCAATAGGGGGAGAAGAGCTTTGGGGCCACTCTGACAGAGCTCTAGAGTTCCACTGTGGAGATGGTTGTCCTTCTTGCAAGTTCTCCCATCTCTTCAACACTCTGCCAATCAGGCCTTTATGGTAGTGGCCAGATGGAAGACACTCACTCCTCAGTAAAAAAAAGCACATGACAGCTCATTTGGGAGTTTAGCCAAAAGGCACCTAAAGGACTCTCAGACCTTGAGAAAAATGATTATCTGGTCTGATGAAACCAAGATTGAACTATTTGGCCAAAATGCCAAGTGTCACATCTGGAGGAAACCTGGCACCATTCCTACGGTGAAGCATGGTGGTGGCAGCATCATGCTGTGGGGATTTTTTTCAGTGCACGGACTGGGAGACTAGTCAGGATCGAGGGAAAGATGAATGGAGCAAAGTACAGAGAGATCCTTGATGAAAAACTACTACAGAGCGCTCAGGATCTCAGGCTGGGGCAAAGGTTCGCCTTCCAACGACACTAAGCAAACAGCCAAGACAATGCAGTAGTGGCTTTCAGATAAGTCTCTGAATGTCAGAGAGTGGACCAGCCAGAGCCAGAACCCAATCAAAAATCTCTGGAGAGACCTGAAAATAGCTGTGCAGCGACGCTCTCTATCCAATCCGACAGAGCTTGATAGGATCTGCAGAGAAGAATGGGAGAAACTCCCCCAAATACAGGTGTGCCAAGCTTGTAGCGTCATACCCAAGAAGACAAGGCTGTAATCGTTGCCAAAGGTGCTTCAAGTACTGAGTAAAGGGTCTGAATACTTATATAAAAGGTTGTTTGTTGTATGGGCACGTGACAAATACAATGTTATTTAAAAAATATATATTTATAACTTTGCCAAAATTTTGAAAAACCTGTTTTTTCTTTGTCATTATGGGGGTATGGTGTGTAAGGGGGGGGTGAACAATTTAATCCGTTTTAGAATAAGGCTGTAACATAACAACAGGGGTCTGAATACTTTCCTAATGCACTGTATACCACTGAGGGTTGATTCAACACTCAATTTAGGGGAAGGGTATTCACAAAGCAGCCTACCGTCTTGATTTGCTTTGAGGGTGAAAAAGTCTCTTAGATTACATCTAACAAAAGGGTTTGTAAGGGGTGATGTATCTAAAAACTCATTGGTCATGTTACCAAGAGATTAGTCTGTATGAAAGACGAACCATTCCACCACCGCAGGGTTTACATGGCAGCTTGGCTGCAAACCAATGGTGGATTAGTCTTTGGAATGTCATTGTGTTTCAGCAACTGGCTGTTAATGCAGGAGAAAAGTTTGGCTTAACTGCGTGGGGCCTACTCAATCAAAACCTGTGGGTGTCATGTAAAAATATATATATATATATTTTTTTTTTAAATACCCATGCGGTTTGAAATCGTTTAATAGCTTTGTTGTTTTTTTTTTACACTGAACATCGTTTTGTTTAGTACTGTACAAACAAACACAACTGCATCCCAATACCTGGTACCAGAAACATGGTATTGGGTTTTGGTTGAAGAAGGCAGACTTAATAACTCACCTTGTTCATCACCAGAGTCAGCCTTGGAAGAGCCCGGGGCCATGGGTAAGGGTCTGGGGGGTCTCGGCTTGGGAGTGGGAGGAGAGATCCTCTTCTTCCCAATGAACTCCACATATGTCCCAGGGAAGTCCCCCTTTTCCTGAGTGGTTTCATTGAAGCCAGGCAGCCAGCCAATGTCCTCGGGCCTTTCCTCCAGGCCGTCGCTGTACCCGAGAGCCCCCAGGGCCCCTTTGGTCACTGTTAAGATGTCCCCCACATGGAGGTTAATGTCTTCCTCTCTCTCCTTCTTGTAGTCGTAAAGTGCCCTGTACTGATATCCTTCCGCAGCCATCGTGATTACTTATTTTCCACAGGGCTGTTATTTCTTTAGAAAATAAACACTGTGTGAATAACTTGTTCGGGCAGGTCCCACCAATTGGTTACTCTTCTTGTTTTTCTGAGAATGTATTAACTGAGCCAACACACTTCGGGCCAAAAAAAGAAAAACAACACGTATTGAACGTTCTAGTCCTCAATAGTTCTCTGGGTGATTGTGTTTTTTAAAAACTTGTCTTTAGGACATTCTCAAAAGCACCCCTGTGGTGCCTCCGGCAGTGTGTTTCCATCAGTATATGGCCTGCAGCAGTAGCCTTGAGAATGTACCCCTGACCTGCAATACAGAGCAGAAGAAGCCATTTGCAACATGTTGCGTAAGACAATAATTTATTATCAAGTACAGATTAGTGGTGGTGGCTACATTTACAAGACAGGAACCAGCAACAATACCCAATGCTGTCATATGGTGGTTTCCTCACTAGGGCCAATATGATTAGTTCCGCTGAATAAACCCAATATTCAAACAAACAGTGGTTGAATGAGCACCAAAATATAAGTTATAAACTAACGAATTAAAAAGGTTTACGTTTACATAATGTAGCTACAATAAGCAATACAAATGCAGCGTTGGTATAAACTATCTAGTTAATTAACGTTATATCGTTGCTCTCTAGAGCAACATAGTAGTAGCTAGTTACTGGAACTACCCAACGCCAAAGTAGTGCCCATTTTTACCACAGACAATGGGCTTTAAAGGCTCAAAATGACGCCTGGCATGTTGACGGCTAATTGGTAAATCAACATGAGGTAAACTGAAGTGTTCACGTTGCGTCTAACGTTGTAAGACCTGACGAGTAACGACGTTTCGCGTGAATAACGAGCCAGTTCGTTGCTGCCGACCGTTAGCTAGCTGTGTTGCATGGCGACGAGCGACCGACGGGTCTAACGGTAACTGAACTTGCTAGCTATCTGACGTCAAGCTACTTTCTTTAACCAACGTGACGTTACACGCCGTGTCAAATATTAAATACACACAATTCGTTGCGAGTAAAAGCGATAGGACACAATGCTTGACGGTAAAAGCACAGTATTTAGCCTGTATGCATTGCTAACGTGCTAGCTAGCTAAACATACTAAAGCACACAGCTGGAGAGGAGGATGAATCCTGCTTTCAAATTATATATATACCTCGTTACGTTAGCCAGACAAAGCCAAAAGCCTCTGGAAGTACCGATAAAGTTTTGTCGATCAATCGACAAAAAAAAAATTAATCCATTACATAAAAGGTGGGTTTTAATCTTCTTTGCTATAGCTCCGATTTTGTACTCTTATCGATATACGAGAGCAAGTTCACGTACAAATTTCAGCGAGGTTCCGTGTGCTTTTCCGAGAGGCATGTCAGTGGCGAGTAGGAGGAGTAAATTCTTCTTCTTCGGTGGAGTTTAACGGCGGTTTGGCATCCAATATCCACTACCGCCCCCAACTGGACTATAGTATAAAGCCATTATACTTTGGGAAAAGGAAAAAACACCCTTCTAAGCTACATTCATTAAAACCAGTGGTGTGTATTCGTGGATGCCAAGGGAAACCAGACTTTCCCCCAAAAAATGGACAAAAAATAAATACAAAATACATATAAAATAATATCTTAATAATAATATCTTTCGTCTCTGTGTTTTCCTTCAATTCTCAAGAGGCTGAATGTAATCTCACTGGAGAAACATCAGAGTGAGTGAAACAGCCCCTCCCCCCCCCCAAACAGTGTCAAGGGAAGCCAGTTTGGATTTGGCTTCACACCAATCACATAACATCAAGCCAAACGTCATTGACAGACAAAAACTTGAATTGTTGCATCTCGTTGTGTCGTTGTCCTCCGGTGACTAGCTAGCTAAAATTGTCCCTTTCCAAAATTAGCCATGGAAGGAGATAGAGATTTAGACATGTGGTTTCGCTTAATTTTCCTTGCTGGGCAATGATTACAACGGCAGTTCTGATAAAACCATAAATTCATACATTGTGCATCTGGCCTGGGAGGATGGAGTTTCAATATGTAGCTAGATGTAGTAGGCTAATGTTAACTAGCTGGCCTGGTGCATCGTTTACCATGAAAGGAAGTTAGGCTATCAAGCAAGCATTTTAGCCAGGTTGCCTAGGACAACATAATCTAAACGCGTGAACCATTTCGTCAACATGATAGATAGGAGGACGGCATTGGCATTTCTCTACAAGTAGGATGAGTCAACATGTTTTTTCTGCTTACACACACACACACACACACACACACACACACACACACACACACACACACACACACACACACACACACACACACACACACACACACACACACACACACACACACACACACACACACACACACACAGAGAGAAAATCAGTACTATGAACAGCCACATGATATTTAGCTTACGTTGATTGGACTAAATTGTTTTGGGAATCTTTTAGTATAATACATTGACAAGTAAGCATAGGGGATTTGATGATGTTGAAATGGTGCTGGACTAGTGGAGCTCTAGCTCACTCACATACCTTACTGAAACATACTGTATCACTTTTTGGCTTTTCCCTTACTGCTGGCACATATCTACTTCCCACAGGTATCCTCTTAGGACGCCACACCCTTGACCAATCCTCCTCTACTTTCTTCACTGCCTCAGCATATGATGCCTTTTGCACTACTCTGACTCTGGCATCCTCAACCTGTTTCTTATCGATGAGGTTAAGATATCGTTTAGGACCTTGAGCGTGGCTGAGGTGCACCCATGACCAGAATTTAAAACAGATTGCATAGCGGAGAAGGTATGGTGGGATTCAAAATGGTCGGTAATCTGTTTGTTGACTTGGCTTTCGAAGACCTTAGAAAGGCAGGGTAGGATTGATATAGGTCTGTAGCAGTTTGGGTCAAGAGTGTCCCCCCCTTTGAAGAGGGCGATGACCGCAGCTGCTTTCCAATCTTTGGGAATCTCAGACGACACGAAAGAGAGGTTCAACAGGCTAGTAATAGGGGTTGCAACAATTTCAGCAGATCATTTTAGAAAGAAAGGGTCCAGATTGTCCAGCCCTTGCTGATTTGCAGCTCTTTCAGAACATCAGCTGACTGGATTTGGGAGAAGGACAAATGGGGAAGGCTTGGGCGAGTTGCTGTGGGGGGTGCAGTGCTGACCGGGGTAGGGGTACCCAGGTGGAAAGCATCGCCAGCCGTAGAAAAATGCTTCTTGGAAATTCTCAAATATAGTGGATTTATTTATCGGTGGTGACAGTGTTTCCTATCCTCAGTGCAATGGGCAGCTGGGAGGAGGTGTTCTTATTCTCCATGGACTTTACAGAGTCCCTAAACTTTTTTGAGGTTGTGTTGCAGGAAGCAAATTTCTGCTTGAAAAAGCTAGCCTTGGCTTTTCTAACTGCCTGTGTATAATGGTTTCTAGCTTCCCTGAAAAGTTGCATATCACGGGGGCTGTTCGATGCTAATGCAGAACACCATAGGATGTTTTTGTGTTGTTTAAGGGCAGTCAGGTCTGGAGAGAACCAAGGCCTGCCAAGGCCTGCTCGCTGAAGTGTTTCAGGGAGCGTTTGACAGTGATGAGTGGAGGTTGTTTGACCGCTGACCCATTTCGGATGCAGGCAATGAGGCAGTGATCGCTGAGATCTTGATTGAAGACAGCATAGGTGTATTTAGAGGGGAAGTGGGTTAGGATGATATCTATGAGGGTGCCCGTGTTTAAGGCTTTGGGGAGGTACCTGGTAGGTTCATTGATAATTTGTGTGAGATTGAGGGCATCAAGTTTAGATTGTAGGATGGCTGGGGTGTTAAGCATGTTCCAGTTTAGGTCGCCTAGCAGCACGAGCTCTGAAGATAGATGGGGGGGCAATCAGTTCACATGGTGTCCAGAGCACAGCTGGGGCAGAGGGTGGTCTATAGCAGGCGGCAATGGTGAGAGACATGTTGTTAGAGAGCTGGATTTTTAAAAGTAAAAGTTCAAATTGTTTGGGTACAGACCTGTTTTAATGTTTATGACACAGTCTTGTACCCTTAACATCTTTTAAACTGACTGACTATCGTATTTATTACTTATAATGACTAATCCAGGAATGTCACAAATTAATTGACACGATAAAACTCAAGAAAATAGCAACCCTAGAGAGCGCAGTTACTACAATTGTCACGTGTGCTACCTCTCCGGCCTCTAGGTTACCAGGCTGCTCTTTATGGCGCACACCTGTCACCATCGTTACGCGCATTAGCTCATAATGACACTCACCTGGACTCCTTCACCTCCTTGATCACCTGCCCTGTATAAGTCACTCCCCTTTTCCCAGTTGTCATGGTTTCTGTTCCTGTTTCATGTCAGTGCGCTGTTTGTTACGTGTTTCATTTATTCATTACATTTACTCACTCCCTGAACTTGCTTCCTGACTACCAGAGTGCAGCTTTACAACATTGTGGTGGCAGCCTAGTAGTTAGAGCATTGGGCCAGTAACCAAAAGTAAGTAATAAATGTTTTCTTAACTGGCTTGCCTAGTTAAATATATTTTTTTAATTAAATGCAATGAATGTCTAAATGATTTCTGGACAAAAATGGTCCATGGAGGTCCTCCTCATCCCCAATAATGATTCTAATGCCGCATTCAAAACACTGGGAACTCTGAGCTAGTCAATCTTAGACTTCAGTGCCTTTGCAGATACTTTTTTTCTTGGAACAGTCATTCAACTCGGAATTCCATGTTGAGAACTTGGGTATCTTTCTAGAGCTGCAACGTTCCGACCTGAAGATAACTGACTTCATGATTTGACCTTGTTTTTTTCCCAAGTTCCCAGTTGTCTTGAAAGCACCATCATTCCTAACTCTATTGGCGTGACACCGGCACGTCAATCAAAACCTGCATCATCAAACCAAAGACTCCCTGCTCCCCCTGGGAAACATACAAAGAGCTTGGACTGTGAGTGGTTGAGATTGCACCTTTGCAGGCAAGGATAACCGCCGTAAGAGATGTACATAACTTCATGTGAACAGGTTAACGTTTCTTACTATCTAGTGTCATATTGTCTGTCCATGACACTATAGACCCAAATAATGAATGAGAATACCTGGTAATGTTTATTTTCAGATGATTTGGCTTTCTGCGTTTGAATAATTTTACAGTGATAATCATTTGTTTTCAAATAAGTTGCCTAGAGGCTACTTAATTGGTCCCAGCCCGCAGAAGAGAACTAGCTACATTACGGTATGAAAACCACTCCCATTGTAGCTGAAGCATAGGAATACCAAAGAGGTCCATGGAAACTTAGTTTCAAAACTCTGCGCAGTGCTGTGAAACACATGCTACATGATTATCCTATTTACCACATACTGTACATATTTGTTTTTATGTCTTTTTCTAAATCCTATTGAGATTAAATATATTTTACAAGGTTGTCCCAAGAAGGCAGCAACTTTGGGAAGTGAAGTGACATCTAGTTTTTTGAAGAGGATTTTCTTCTGAGGGGGGGGTCTCCTATACCTTTACACTGAAATACATACATGTGTTAAGCTCAATTCAAAAGGTCACTTTATCCTCCTAGTACACATTTAATTGCTCAAAATTTCATTAAACCTAAGTAGTCTCATCCTAATTTATGGGCATGCATTCATGTTTTATCTTCCCAAGAAATGGGAGAGGCTTCTGGAGAACTAGAGAGAAATCATTAATTTAATTTATTGTAAAAAAAAAGCATCATAGAATCATCTAGGTTTACAACATACCAACAGAGGGGACTTTCCAGAGCCCTTTTCTTGCTGCTTTCTCCAAACGATGAGGAGCATTTGAGGGAATGTTCTCGAAAATGTAGGATTTAATGCACTTTAATTGTGTCACACTTTATTCATCAGAATGATTCGATTTCATGGAAATCTAAAGGACCACAAATTCAATCAAAAGAGCTGGGCTGCTGCCTGCACGATTCATAACGGAGCCTTTCATAAACAGGAACGCACTTAATTATATTCATCCACATCTGTAGCATTTGAATAGGCTATATTGTGAATACATTGTCTCCCCTATTCATTGATGCACTTCATAACATTGATATAGCAGCCTAACAAAGGTTAATCACAGATTGTTCATCAGAAATGGAGAATTCCTGTGTCGTATCCTAATAAAATGCAACTTGCTACTGAAAAAGCGAGTCTCTCCTTCAGATACAATGTTCATCATATTAGCAAACAAGGAAACCTCCAAGGTGCTAGCTACCTAAATGTATTCAATGGTACATTCATTGAAAAGCAGCAGAGCCCCTACTTCAATTCCATTCTTTCCCAATATGAAGTTCCCAGGCGTATGAATGTGGGTGGCCTAATTATGGGGGGGCTGGGCTGGTAGAAATCCCATGGCAAGTATAGGCCTACTGTCCAGGAAGCACTAAAGGAGCTGTAAGCAGCTATAGCAGAATAGGCCCATAAAGAAGAGGAGACGTAGTAAACACAAGACTGGTCATAATATCAGCCAAGGAATGGTGGAGCCTATGTTGAAATTGCAAATAGGAATGCTTGGAAGGTTTAAGGACACCATTTGAATCTTCTCCCAAAGCACAGGGTTTGTGGAAATGAAATATATATTTTTAAAGGTTTATCGTATGAACCTTGTTCAAACCTTCTTGACTTACTGTGTGTGATTGTTGTGAATTGGTCTATTTCACTGGAATCGTCTCTGGAGGTTCACTCGTATCTTATTTATCCATAACAATCATTGTTCTTGATCAATGCCTTTGCCATTTGCAATCCAAGTCATCTCAAATTTCCTCTTAGTTATTTCATGAGATTGATCGGGGTCCATTTTTTAATTTAATTTATTTATCCATTATTTTACCAGGTAAGTTGATTGAGAACACGTTCTCATTTGCAGCAAGAACTAGGAGGAATAGTTACGGGGGAGAGGAGGGGGGATGAATGAGCCAATTGTAAACGGGGGATTATTAGGTGACCGTGATGGTTTGAGGGCCAGATTGGGAATTTAGGCAGGGTTAGCACCCCTACTCTTACAATAAGTGCCATGGGATCTTTAATCACCTCAGAGAGTCAGGACACCCATTTAACGTCCCATCCGAAAGACAGCACCCTACACAGGGCAGTGTCCCCTGCCCTTGGGCATTGGGATATTTGTGTAGACCAGAGGAAAGAGTGCCTCCTACAGGCCCTCCAACACCACTTCCAGCAGCATCTGGTCTCCCATCCAGGAACTGACCAGGACCAACCCTGCTTAGCTTCAGAAGCAAGCCAGCAGTGGTATGCAGGGACTTACAAATTCATAACATGAAGTACGAATTGGAATTTGTAGCATATCATACAAATTGCAATTATATATATATTTATATGTCATATGTAGCATACATATCATACGACTGGATGACGTTGTAGACAATTGTGCACAATTTTCGGGCCCCCCGTTTTGCCTCATGAGCCCATACTTTCAAAACCACTGTCTGAAATGATACAGAACCTTTAGTAACGCATCTTTAACTCTACGATCCAAATAT
Organism: Oncorhynchus gorbuscha; assembly: GCF_021184085.1. Lineage (NCBI taxonomy): Eukaryota > Metazoa > Chordata > Actinopteri > Salmoniformes > Salmonidae > Oncorhynchus > Oncorhynchus gorbuscha. The sequence goes on along the minus strand of NC_060192.1, from coordinate 3,752,666 downwards.
ACAAATATTGAATTAAATGATTACACAACGTACATGCAGTCATTCCAAATCGAATAGTTCCTCCCCTTTCTGAGATGAACAGGGAATATGTACAGTAGAGAAGCATTGATAGGACTTGGAGTTCTGTTGCCGACGATGATGGAAAATTATATTTGAACCACAAGACCATATAATCCCTACATTCACCCACCCATGATTAAACAATGGATCATGGCGGCTCTGGGCTGGCTATCCATCGGCTATTGTGTATACTGTATGTTCTATTAACTGTTCCATAACCAAACATCAATAGGAAATACTGAGTTTATGAAAGTCAACAGTTATTATTGTTTAGTGGTGTGAGGAGGCTGGAAATGTCTGCTATAGATGTTGGTTACTAGAGCAGATAGATAGATAGGATGTGCCTGTGATCGCCACTCAGTAGTACTGACGGTTGATGATCTTCAAGATGGGTCTACCAAGAGCCACTATCTCCTAATGTCAGAGTTTGTAACATTTAACCAGATGCTACATAGCACAGTATCCAGTCCCCACAAGTAACGACTGTAGAAAATACCATGGGCCTTCAAAAGTACGAGGCCTACTATTGTATTGATACTGACAAATTATTACATTTTAGTCCAAAAAGTCCTAACTACACAAATATGAAATTTCAGCCCTAAATACTGAACTGTGAAAATGTTGTCAGGTTTTTAGTATTTTTTTTAATGAATTTGAACCATATATTATAAGCAATGCTTCCTTCCGTTAGTGTACCAAACGCTGACCAAAACCCAGCTGGTATTTCTTGGGCCTGTAGGGAAGCCCATTCATAAAGCAGTATGCTCACAATGAGCCTGACACAGTGGACAAAATGGGGAACATCTCAGTTCTTAATGGACTCGCCACTGACATTGGCTTCTGTCCGACAGGAACATGACTGTTACATAAAGAGGTTATGTAACAGACAACACAGGCTGAGGGTTAAGACAGGAACATGACTGTTACATAAAGAGGTTATGTGTGCTAACAGACAACACAGGCTGAGGGTTAAGACAGAAACATGACTGTTACATAAAGAGGTTATGTGTGCTAACAGACAACACAGGCTGAGGGTTAAGACAGAAACATGACTGTTACATAAAGAGGTTATGTAACAGACAACACAGGCTGAGGGTTAAGACAGAAACATGACCGTTACATAAAGAGGTTATGTGTGCTAACAGACAACACAGGCTGAGGGTTAAGACAGAAACATGACTGTTACATAAAGAGGTTATGTGTGCTAACAGACAACACAGGCTGAGGGTTAAGACAGAAACATGACTGTTACATAAAGAGGTTATGTAACAGACAACACAGGCTGAGGGTTAAGACAGAAACATGACCGTTACATAAAGAGGTTATGTAACAGACAACACAGGCTGAGGGTTAAGACAGAAACATGACTGTTACATAAAGAGGTTATGTAACAGACAACACAGGCTGAGGGTTAAGACAGGAACATGACTGTTACATAAAGAGGTTATGTAACAGACAACACAGGCTGAGGGTTAAGACAGAAACATGACTGTTACATAAAGAGGTTATGTAACAGACAACACAGGCTGAGGGTTAAGACAGGAACATGACTGTTACATAAAGAGGTTATGTAACAGACAACACAGGCTGAGGGTTAAGACAGAAACATGACTGTTACATAAAGAGGTTATGTAACAGACAACACAGGCTGAGGGTTAAGACAGGAACATGACTGTTACATAAAGAGGTTATGTAACAGACAACACAGGCTGAGGGTTAAGACAGGAACATGACTGTTACATAAAGAGGTTATGTGTGCTAACAGACAACACAGGCTGAGGGTTAAGACAGAAACATGACTGTTACATAAAGAGGTTATGTGTGCTAACAGACAACACAGGCTGAGGGTTAAGACAGAAACATGACCGTTACATAAAGAGGTTATGTAACAGACAACACAGGCTGAGGGTTAAGACAGGAACATGACTGTTACATAAAGAGGTTATGTAACAGACAACACAGGCTGAGGGTTAAGACAGAAACATGACTGTTACATAAAGAGGTTATGTAACAGACAACACAGGCTGAGGGTTAAGACAGGAACATGACTGTTACATAAAGAGGTTATGTAACAGACAACACAGGCTGAGGGTTAAGACAGAAACATGACTGTTACATAAAGAGGTTATGTAACAGACAACACAGGCTGAGGGTTAAGACAGAAACATGACTGTTACATAAAGAGGTTATGTGTGCTAACAGACAACACAGGCTGAGGGTTAAGACAGAAACATGACTGTTACATAAAGAGGTTATGTGTGCTAACAGACAACACAGGCTGAGGGTTAAGACAGAAACATGACTGTTACATAAAGAGGTTATGTAACAGACAACACAGGCTGAGGGTTAAGACAGGAACATGACTGTTACATAAAGAGGTTATGTGTGCTAACAGACAACACAGGCTGAGGGTTAAGACAGAAACATGACTGTTACATAAAGAGGTTATGTAACAGACAACACAGGCTGAGGGTTAAGACAGAAACATGACCGTTACATAAAGAGGTTATGTGTGCTAACAGACAACACAGGCTGAGGGTTAAGACAGGAACATGACTGTTACATAAAGAGGTTATGTGTGCTAACCGACAACACAGGCTGAGGGTTAAGACAGAAACATGACTGTTACATAAAGAGGTTATGTGTGCTAACAGACAACACAGGCTGAGGGTTAAGACAGGAACATGATAAAGAGGTTATTATGTGCTAACAGACAACACAGGCTGAGGGTTAAGACAGGAACATGACTGTTACATAAAGAGGTTATGTAACAGACAACACAGGCTGAGGGTTAAGACAGAAACATGACCGTTACATAAAGAGGTTATGTGTGCTAACAGACAACACAGGCTGAGGGTTAAGACAGAAACACAATAAAAACGTTCCACCTTGTGCAAACAGTGCAAGTTGTACAGCTTTGTATACTATCTATAAAAGCACCAAATTGGCCAAGGTTACGTCTTATGTAATCATATTTCTTGAGAGAGGAAAATTGTAATATGTTCAATTAGCTATGCATTTTTATAGTGGAGAGAGAGCACAGACAGGTTTGGTTTACAGAAAAATTGACCATACAGTTCTGTTTTGGTACAAGTCCCAACCTGAGGGTATTTAGCAGGTAATTATAACTTCTCTTTTTATGGAGCATATCAACCTGTCAGTATATCATCATCTCAACATTAGCGCCCTGATACAATGACATCTCCACCTCTCTCCTAACTGAAAAAGTGGTCACTGCAACTGGTTGGTTGGTTCAAAGCTAAATATGACACTTTTTCCTTAGAGCAACAACTCTCCTCTTAACTACCTACTCAGTGGAAAGAGACATTTCAAACCATTTCCAGACGTCTCAGTGAAGCAAATGCTTTACACTCTAATTCGGGTCAATCAACAAAGGAATAACTCCAGTCTCTATCCACTGGGTACAGATGTCAATTCAACGTCTATTCCACATTGGTTCAACGTAACACCATTGATTCATCCAGTGTGTGCCCAGTGGGTAAGTCTCTGAATTCAAAATGCATCCCGCCAGTATTCCAGAGAGCAAATTCCTTGTCTCCATGTTTTATTAAAAGCTGCATGTCTTTCAGCTCTTAAACACATTCTCTTCAAGTCAATGACCTCCCCCAGATCCCTGAACCACATTTCAGATGTAGGACGCTGCAGTGCCGCAGAACACTGTCTCCAGACTTAGACTAGCTCCTACGTTCTCACACTCTGCCTCTTAGCCAATAGTGTTACAAAATCCATCCGTTTTTCTCATCGCCTCTCAGATTTGCACTGGATGTGACAATAATGGCCACCAATAGATTAAATTAGAGGTACAGTATCTCGAAAGTGTGAAAGTTTCAAAGTATCTTCAGTGATGATACATTTATGACAATAGTATGAACTCTGAAATGTATTTTATTGACTTGAACTTTGGAACACCTTTCCAATACTGGCAGTTTGCCATGCTGTTTTTTTGTTTTCACGACAGAATATACAGCCTATTAGATTGTTGCTACAGTCTGTATAGGACTATAGGCGTGACAATCGAGGAGCAGTTCCTTTGATGATGACTGAATGGATGGATTTGAAGTAAGTGATGCTTTTTGTTTACTCCTCACTGCCCCATATGAGTAACTATAATAGACCACAACAGTTGCCCCATCCCTTTACCCCTCTCTTCTATGAGCCTTTCTGCATATGTATATTGCAAGCATTAAAACACACTAAAAGCCAGGCACATTTTTCAAACACTTTCACATTGTTTATTTTTTTCCTCGGCAGCTACGCTATTTATCTCTTCGGAATTCTTATGAAGCCCTATGTATAAGAACCACAGTCGTTAAGGAGAGCATTCAATATAGCTTTTCACTCAGGCCCTATCCCACTCTCTTTTTGTGGCATCTTTGAAGCTTGTAAAAATCAGTTCCCATTTATGTTACTGTTGGCAGATGGGTATCATATTGGGTTCAGATGTAGTAACACGATTGCTCAAGACTAAAGCCATAGAGAGGAACTACTGTGTGTTCCTAAACTGCTTTTGGCTCATATACATTTCTATAATCATGGCCAACGGACGGTGATACATTCCCAGGGGCATATTTGTGATGCATTTCACTGACAACATTGTCAACCATGTCTTTTCACATCACTTTACACAGCTTGGTCCGATTTGCCATGGTTGGGCCCAGAACCTGTGAATTACCATGGCATAGCATAAATGCTCCATCAGACTGGGTGACTTTCATACCAGCACTTTTTAGTATGGTAATGAAGGATATTGAAATGTACAGTAAGTGCTTTCAGACCTCCAACTGTCACAGGGTACTCAACGACGCTCTCAAAGTAGGCCACAGAAATATGCTGCCACGATCCGCAAGTCGCCTCACGTACCTGCTTTCAATACTTTGACTCTAATTTTGATGAGTACGATTAGTCTAAGTGTTATTACTGAATGTCAATCAAACACAACACACAAGGTAACAAATTAAGAATTGAGCGTCTAACAGCCCTGTAGGAAAAAAATTTTTTATTTGAACAAAATATTGTCTGGTGTTGTCATACAGTAGGTTGGAATCACATAGTTGGCAGAATGTAAGCTTAAATGCATATTTGTATGTTACTTACAGTATACACATTATATTTGACAGATTCCCTCTGGCTCAAAAGTTGATCAATAAGACCTTTGTTCACTTCAGGTGCATTATAATAAATAAAAGATCATGTGCAGGCTTCACCCAGAAAATGCATGCCTTATTTATGTTGAAATGCATAGCTTAAAAGAGCTGAGAAGCTGAGAATGTTCACACGGCCAATCCTATAATGCACATTGACAAAAGGCACATGGAATGCATCACTCACCAATGCATGTCAAAACCCCAAAATGGAGAGAAAGAGAAGAGTTCTCCAAATGCTGTTGTTTCCTTCCACAACTGAAACTTCTATCTCCTTTTCCAACATATAAACCGGCTCACCTTGCTGCTGCATGATCTCCAACACCCCTACTGACTATATGAACATTTGCATTTAAGGCAAAGCATCCATGATTAACTGGCCGTTGTTCATGTGAGGGAGCCGTTGTTCATTGAACTGTGGCAGAAGGGACAGTGTCGCCAAGATTATAGTCAGAAAATCTCAAGGTCACGGTTGATACACTTCAGAGCATTGTGACAGTAAAAACACAATCGGGCATCTATTGGTATTGTACTGGTTTGTCATAGTGAGTGTCACTTTTGAGCTGTGCATTTAGTTGACGTTTAAAATATAAACAGTAGACATTTACATTTACATTTAAGTCATTTAGCAGACGCTCTTATCCAGAGCGACTTACATAATTAAGATTTTCTACTTTCACACATACTATATAACTTGCATGGTGAACCTCGACACAGCATTATAGTATTTTGTTGTGAATTACAGGTGATCCCATCAGAGTTGGGGTCAATTCAAATGTGAAATTCCAATTAAATTCTTGAATTTACTCATGAAGTGAATAATTTACATTCAATTCAATTCGAATATCAACACTTTAAGTTATGGAATTGGAATAAGACTGTTTAGAATTGGAATTCTAAAAATATTTTGTCTTTGAAATTGAATTTTTACATTGTCCCAGTTAATGGAATTACTGCACTTAGTTAAAAAAAATAATGACTGCAGGATTTGTTTTAAATCATTTGAATGTATTTATATATTTCTAGTATAGCTAGGCTTTCTGAACAGTGACATGATTAGCCTCAAAGTCTGACGGAAATTAATTGAATATGTGAAATTGTTGGGGATAATATTGAATTGGGAATTAAATTCTCGGAATTTACCTAACATTGGAATTAAGTGGAATTTAGTTATCTGTGAATTCAATTATTGACCTGGAATTTGATTTTAATTCAATTGAATTTACAGGGAGAGATAATTGAATTTGTGTAATTAACCCCAACCCTTGATCCCATTGATATGCACCATCTCAGTAACACCTTGCATTACATTGTTTATGGCCATGTAGTAACACCAATAAAACTAGTTACAACATTGCATTAACATGTGAGGGACTGTTTTTGTGTAATAACCTAAAGCACTAATCACCATGCAGTTGAAAAGCTATTTCTAAGTAACGTAAAAAACAATGTTATCACTGTAGTAATCTCCACAGGTTGAAGAGGAACTTAAAAAATACAACATATTACCAAAATCTCTTTAAAGTAAGACCTGTTTCAAAAAAAGCAGTAATCAAACACTTGTTATATACCACACATTAATATACATAGTCCCACAGAAAACATTGATGTGCAGTATCTTTATGAGTAGCATTTGTTTATACACTGTGGTGTACAGTTCAAAATAAAACATGTCAGATGTAGTGCCACAAGCCTGTGCAAGTCCGTGCATGTCGCAACAGAGCTCCACAAACAGACAGAATGCCTATGAATCTTCCCCACATATCAAAATCATCAAAAGAAAAGCAGTATAGTTCTTCTATGCCTGTAAAGAGGCTCACAATAGATACAAGGCTATACATTGAGGCACTCCTGGCCTGAAAGGGCTCTTTGACTGTAGACAGACTGGCTGGAGCTCTCTGCCAGTCTCAATTAATCTCCTCTAGCCCGAGGAGCTCCCCAGCAAAGCTGGTCTCCATAACTGATAGCCAAAAATAGCGAAGATATGCACTATCGATTCGCTTTAATAAATAAACTGTTACTCGTCACCTTGAAAGGTTGTTAAAAGTTTGATTTGTGTCGCCTTTGTATTAGCATTCCATAGCGTGAGGGAGAGCCACCTTCCTCTCCACTGTGTTATTTCATGGGTCTAATTTCATGTACAACAATTTGGAAAATCCTCTTCAAATTCCTCGGTGCAGACTATAAGTACAGGGGTGTGACAAAGTAGAAGGTCCATTCAAATGAAGACATAACAATTATTAACTATTGCTTTGTTGAATATGACACGGCATGTGACCTGACTGACAACAGGCAGCCTCAAATTTGAGTTAGACAAACATGAATATCAGTTCAATCGAGGGCAGAATGAACAACAGAGACAACACGCAAATATGAACAATTATTCAAACAGTTTGAGGAATGGTCCTCATCTCTGACGAATGGCCTCTTCTCTGAGGAATGGCCTCATCTCTGAGGAATGGTCCTCATCTCTGAGGAACGGTCCTCATCTCTGAGGAATGGCCTCATCTCTGAGGAATGGCCTCATCTCTGAGGAATGGTCCTAATCTCTGAGGAATGGCCTCATCTCTGAGGAATGGCCTCATCTCTGAGGAATGGCCTCATCTCTGAGGAATGGCCTCATCTCTGAGGAATGGTCCTCATCTCTGAGGAATGGCCTCATCTCTGAGGAATGGTCCTCATCTCTGAGGAATGGCCTCATCTCTGAGGAATGGTCCTCATCTCTGAGGAATGGTCCTCATCTCTGAGGAATGGCCTCATCTCTGAGGAATGGCCTCATCTCTGAGGAATGGTCCTCATCTCTGAGGAATGGTCCTCATCTCTGAGGAATGGCCTCATCTCTGAGGAATGGTCCTCAGAGCCAGATGCTTTGATGGCAGGAGAGGAGATTCAGAAACAATTCGAGAACAATAGAATTGAATAAAAAAGCGTATTTATTTCTAAAAGTAGAGCCGATGTGTTTCGGGCATTTGCCCTTCATCACCTGCTGGGAGTAAGGATTTCCAATGACCGGCCTTATGTGGTGGTGGAGGGTTGTCGGTAATTTTTGCTGTAACACCGCAAGTAAGAGCACGTGGGTAAGTTTGGCATATAAATACATCCCAATATGTATGCTCATTGGTTGAGAGAGAGGAAGTTTATCATTTCAAGAGGGTGCCCATAGGTTAAACAGCATTGTGAGGATTGTGCCTTATTGTGCCAGGCTCACGGGCAATATAATGATCAGCCGAAATTGTTGGAACCCCTATTACTAGCCTGTTCAACCTCTCTTTCATATCGTCTGAGATCCCCAAAGATTGGAAAGCTGCCACGGTCATCCCCCTCTTCAAAGGGGGAGACACTCTAGACCCAAACTGCTACAGACAAATATCTATCCTACCCTGCCTTTCTAAGATCTTCGAAAGCCAAGTTAACAAACAGATCACTGACCATTTCAAATCCCACCGTACCTTCTCCGCTATGCAATCTGGTTTCCGAGCTGGTCACTGTGTTAACTAACCTCCAGACGAGCTTCAATGCCATACAACTCTCCTTCCGTGGCCTCCAACTGCTCTTAAATGCATGCTCTTAAACCGATCGCTGCCCGCACCTGCCCGCCTGGCCAGCATCACTACTCTGGACGGTTCTAACTTAGAATATCTGGACAACTACAAATACCTAGGTGTCTGGTTAGACTGTAAACTCTCCTTCCAGACTCACATTAAGCATCTCCAATCCAAAATTAAAGAATCAGCTTCCTATTTCGCAACAAAGCCTCCTTCACTCATGCTGCCAAACATGCCTTCGTAAAACTGACCATTCAGGGGAAAGATGACAGATTTGTACCTTGTCAGCTCTGGGATTTGAACTGGCAACCCTTTCGTTACTAGTCCAACGCTCTAACCACTAGGCTACCCTGCCTCCCAAGGGTAGTTTAGTGGCAATGTCATTTACAAAATAGCCTCCAACACCCTACTCAGCAAATTGGATGCAGTCTATCACAGTGCCATCCATTTTGTCACCAAAGCCCCATATACTACTGTAACGACGTTCGTCTGTTGTATGAAGAGAGTCAGACCGAAATGCAGCGTGTAGGTTACTCATGACTTTAATGAAAATAATCGCGGTACATGAAATAACTGTATATGAAAACAACAAACGAAACGTGAAACCTATTACAGCCTATCTGGTGACTACAACACTAAGACAGGAACAAACACCCACAAATTACAACGAGAAAGTCAGGCTGTCTAAATACGGTTCTCAATCAGAGACAACGACAAGCACCTGACTCTGATTGAGAATCGCCCCAGGCAGCCAAGCCTAACTAGACACACCCCTAATCATACACAATCCCAATACGAATACAACATATAAACCCATGTCATACCCTGGCCTACCCAAACATATAACAAAAACACAAAATACAATGACCAAGGCGTGACAACTACCCACCTCTGCGACCTGTATGCTCTCGTTGGCTGGCCCTCGCTTTATATTCGTCGCCAAACCCACTGGCTCCAGGTCATCTATAAGTATTTTCTAGGTAAAGCCCCACCTTATCTCAGCTCACTGGTCACCATAGCAGCACCCACCCGTACAAGCGCTCCAGCAGGTATATTTCACTGGTCACCCCCAAAGCCAATTCCTCCTTTGGCCACCATTCTTTCCAGTTATGACTGGAACAAATTGCAACAATCACTGAAGCTGGAGACCCATATCTCCCTCACTAACTTTAAGCTCCAGCAGTCAGAGCAGCTCACAGATCACTGCACCTGTACATAGCCCATCTGTATATAGCCCATCCATATGTAAATAGCCCATCCAACTAAATTGTAATTATTTCACCACTATGGCCTATTTATTGCCTTACCTCTCTTATCTTACCTCATTTGCACAGACTGTATATAGACTAATTTTCTCTATTGTTTTATTGACTGTATGTTTGTTTATCCCACGTGTAACTCGGTGTTGTTGTTTTTGTCGCACTGCTTTGCTTTATCTTGGCCAGGTCGCAGTTATAAATGAGAACTTGTTCTCAACTAGCCTACCTGATTAAATAAAGGTGTTTTTTTTATGTACAAATAAGGTAAATAGGTAAATAATATTCCGCACGTGGCTAATAGCAGAGAGGTGAGTCATGGTGTTTTGCTGACTTTGATCATGTTTGTAAACACCTAAACATAAACTGCGCATTCCCACTATGCACATTGCTACCTCTTCTATGTGAATTGTATTGTGCTTACTGAAAGAAATAAAGTGCTATCCATTCAGACCAGCCTTACTTAATGAACCTGCGTTATCAACGTCATAAGAACATCAATCTCACGTCTACTTATGAATAAAAACAACATATACTGTAAGTGTTTGTTTGGCATTTCTAATTAATGAAAGCTCACATAACAAATACTTAAGCCCTTGGTGGGCTAGCTCGACATGCGCTTTCCACAGCCTTTAGAAATTATGCCAAGTTACTAGGTAGCCAATATGTGGCAGTGCGGCTGGCTTCGCTAATGTTGCTAGCTAGAACGATGTTGAAGAATTGCATACAAGCCTCACCATGATATAACTAACGTTATCCCAGACTCAGCCTTGTATTCAGCTAGCTAAACGGTTAGCGTTGTCGCTAGCATAACCGGATAGCTAAAGTCCTACCTTGCTCGCGATGACATTGGATATTAGCGAGCTAGCTAACCAGACGACAGGTTTGATATGATGTAGCTTTCGATACGACCTGGCCAGCTAAAACCCATGCTAGCTCACGTTAGCTAGCTTGTTTCAACTCTGATTTGCTAGCTAACGTTAGGTAAATCAAATCTAATTTTATTTGTCACATACACATGGTTAGCAGATGTTAATGCGGGTGTAGTGAAATGCTTGTGCTTCTAGTTCCGACAATGCAGTAATAACCAACGAGTAATCTAACTAACAATTACAAAACTACTGTCTTATACACAGTGTAAGGGGATAAAGAATATGTACATAAGGATATATGAATGAATGATGGTACAGAGCGGCATAGGCAAGATGCAGTAGATGGTATCGAGTACAGTATATACATATGAGATGAGTATGTAAACAAAGTGGCATAGTTAGTGGCTAGTGATACATGTATTACATAAAGATGCAGTAGATGATATAGAGTACAGTATATATGTATACATATGAGATTAATAATGTAGGGTATGTAAACATTATATTAGGTAGCATTGTTTAAAGTGGCTAGTGATATATTTTACTCATTCAAGCCAGCTCGAAATTCTCCCTAATTTTAGGTGCCAGTGGAAACGTTGCTTTAGATACTTTTCTTTCCCACAGTTCTGCAATACAGGAGAGTTCAATGTGAATTTTAAACCTGCAATAGACATTGTTGTCAACCATTGTAAGTAATGTGTGCAAAGCTAAACAGTTTTGTTCAGTAAGTCTCTCCATGTGAGGACTAGAGCTTTGGTTTTCTAAATACGTTTGTAGTCCAAGGAGGTCTGTGGTTGCTGATATTAAAAGATTCAGCTTCCTTGCTGAACCAAAACTCGTGTTACTGTGTGTGTGTGTGTGTGTTGGTGTATGTTTGTGTTTCTCAATTGCCACACATAATAAGCTCTTGAAACATGTTGCAATAAAGCTCCATATTTTCTATCAAAAAGGGAATGATGAAAACAGCCATTTCAAACAAGCAAGAGGATGAAAAGGAGCTCGAGGTTTGTTTGATGCCAGATGTTCAGCTTCCCTCACAAGCTTGTAACTTCCACCTTCTGTCTTGGCTTTATGGGGCTTCTCCAACAAAGACCTTTAACATAATTTATGGATTACAGTAATGAATTGGAGTGGAGTTGCTGAGAAAATATTTTGCCGAAACACTGGAGTGTAAAATATATAATGCCTCTGGAGCCATGAGGCAGAGTTCAAGGATGATTGGATTTCAATGTCGAACTCTACAAAGTAAAATATGAATAGAAGGCAAATCCTAATTATGTGAACAAAAGGCAAAGGTACTGTACATGGGTCCAAAAACGCTTGAATATAATTAAATAACCAAGTCCTAACTGATTCACTCATATCAACTTATTGTATAAAGATCCAAATGTTGGATTGTAATGGTCCAAATGTAAAACATTTTTTACTGGAGTCTGGATATCTGGTTTGAGTCTACTAAAAATAGTGCCTGCGTTTATTCTGCTGTTTCCAGCCTCAGCAGAGTTCCTTCCCAGCCCATGTGCGTGCCACTGCTTCTCCCTCCCCAGGCAGTTCCTCTGAGATCTATGACCTCTCCAATGATCACAGCCTCGCTCTGCCCCCCCCCTTCCCTCTTCTCCTTCCACGCCACAGTAGCACTGGCTTGTCTGGAATGCCTGTTAAAGGGGTGTGCGGTGAAGGCGCGGTGAGGGGAGGAGAAGACAGAGGAGAAAAGAAGATTGAGTATGCCTCCTCCACCATCTTTTACTAGCCTCTCAGAGAAAGAGGCTATGACATGTCATGTAAACAGCGCATGGGCGAAAGTGGGCCATGTCAGATGTGGAGGTGCTGCACCAATGTACACAGGTGAAGGTCGCGATGGAGTGAAGCTGGCTACTTAACTAGCGACAGCGCTGGATTTTCGGATCCCTCTGGTTGATCTGTGGAGAGGAGAGGGGGGTGACCTAGTTTCATGGTGACATGTTTATATCTGATGAGCACAGTCCTGTGATTTCTCCAGCAGAGAGAGATTGCAACTTTGCTTTAGCCCTCTCTCTCTCTCTCATTTGGAGTGCTGGAGCTCCCCAACCCCGTTCCAGGAGACCAGACATGGAGGCATGGAGACGATTCCTGATGGAAGCAACCCAGACACTCCTCCTTCTCTTCTGCTACTCATCCACACTTCTCTTCTCCCCCTTCTTCTTTCTTTCATGTCACCCACTATAATACCCCCCCCCACCAACCGACCCCCTCCTCACTGCACAGTCCTTTTGGTGGATCATGGGCATTTTCTGCAGTCTGCTATTACTGCCCATGAACTTGAAGAAGGCTTTTTGACTCTGTCTGATTTGAAATGCAGAGGACGACAACAATAGTTTTGGAGAAAAGGCTTGGATTTGTATAAATCCATGTAAAATTGTTCTACCATCTATGTCTCAAAACACTAAGAACTTGACAATGACAATGACTGTGTCTGATTTTCCAAATTTTGTGTTGTATTTTACTGGCATTTACCTACAATCTGCCTTTTTCTGGCAATACTTACATAAGATAGTCTGGTATTCGCTCTGTGCTCATGTGAGGGGCTCTGATGAGGGCTCATGTGCCTTAATTATATTTGAGTGTCAGGCCACGCCCATTCCTACAGCATGGAATGTACCTGTCCATAGAAATAGAAGGCATAGAACTTCTCCTGGCAATGGATTCAAACCCAGAGGGAGGTAGCCAGTGTGCATGCTCTGACAGACACATTTCTGTGAGGAGGTTTAGGTTCAAACTGTTGTGAACTTTAATGTCATGTGGATAACATGCTAAATTCCACTTGAGTAACTCCATTCATATGGCCTCATAATAAATACAGAGATATTGACCCAGTATGTTCTGTAACTCCTCCTGATTGTCGCTCATCAAATCTCTCAACACAAAATCAGTCACGCTGAGTAATAACCAAATAATTACAGACTAGTAATTATAATCGGAGAGATTAAGTCATTTGCGGTCATAAATCTGAGTTCAGCAGTTCAAGACTTGTAACGATGATTAAGTACAGGACAGCCTATAAGCATGGACTATATTTGATGATATCCGTCCACATGTGTGAAGAAGAGGAAGCCAGAAGGCTGGTTCCCTCGTTAAGTGTATTCATTCTGCACATTAAAGCCTTGGAGGGAGAGAGGCTGTTCTCAAAACTGTAATTACAGGCAACTCTGAGACTACTCATTGTGTGCTTTGTGTAACCTAGACAACAGGATAATCAAATGTGTCTTAGATGCAAGTAAATACACCCTTGCTTTGCAAAGTGGAATCTTGTTGGGCATTTTTTTGCCACGACTGAAAAGCTTCCTGTGAGGTAAGAGAATCGTTCACAGCAAGGCAATTGAGTTGGTTGGAGTCCAAGAAGACCAACCCACTTGGAGAGCCCTGCCCCTCTACTGCTCTCTCTATGAGTCCTATGTCCATTACTCAAAGACAAGGAAGGACAGTTTATTACAAGTCAGGCTTTTCCCGTTGATGTTAATAACACCGTTATGAAAACCACAGTCGGGGATACATCGCTTGAAGCTAAGCTTCCGAGTTATTGTCTTGTACAGGGATACTACCCATCATCCTTGTTTGTGCGGAGAGCCTCTGTAGTCTATGGCTTAGCAGAGTGGAACTCTAGTCTATTTAAACGGCATGTCTTGTAAGGAATAGCCAACACAAAAACGTACTTGACATTCACCAATTTGTTTCATTTTGACCTATGAAAATCCTTTACAGTAGCTGCTTGTTAACTAAGGTACGGCACTGGCTTCCAGGGAAATGTGTCAGTCTTAAAATAATGCCAGTCAGTAGAGGTCAGCTGACTTATTAGCTTTGGGTCCAGGGGAATTTCCTCAGCCTGGTCTCATAGACTAGACGTAACATAGTAAATGTAGATCCGGTTCACTCAAATTAGTTCAGATATGTTCAGTTTACATAAGACAAAATGTTACTGAAGGCAAAAAGGAATGTAGGGTTTTAGGTCGGGGTGGCACATAACAAGAAAGTCTACCAAAGGTTATGAACCCCAGTGTACGGTACGTGCATAATATGCTCTCCACTAAGACTGCCTTGCAGGGTTGTTCATCTTGTTGAATTTTATTTTTTTACTGTAATGGTAAGTACAGAAAAACCCTGGTAAAGTTTTCAGAGGAGACTAGCACGACTCCCTTAAAAATTCACACTGCTGTCATAAATAACATTGGCAGCCTGCCTTGCAATGGTCGCTCGGGCTTCTCATCCTAATGTCAGTTTCAGCTGAAAATGAATGAGGTTTTCTGTGCCAATATCTACATGCATAATATAGACTGATGCAAGACAGTGCAAATAGGATTTAATGTACAGTACTAGTCAAAAGTTTGTACATGCTTACTCACGCCTACTCATTTTTCTTTATTTTTTTCTTTATTTTAGACATCAAAACTATGAAATAACACATACGGAATCATGAAGTAAGAAAGAAAGTGTTAAACAAATCAAAATATGTTTACATTTTCTTTAAAGTAGCCAACTGTTGCCCTGATGACAGCTTTGCACACTCTTGGCATTTTCTCAACCAGCTTCACCTGCAATGCTTTTCCAACAGTTTAGAAGGAGTTCCCACATATGCTGAGAACATGTTGGCTGCTTTTCCTTCAGTCTGTAGTCCAACTCATCCCAAACTATCTCAATTGGTTTGAGGTCGGGTGATTGTGGAGGCCAAGACGTCTGATGCAGCACTCCATCACTCTCCTTCTTGGTCAAATAATCCTTACACAGCCTGGAGGTGTGTTGGGTCAGCCTGGAGGGTGTTGGGTCAACCTGGAGGTGTGTTGGGTCAGCCTGGAGGTGTGTTGGGTCAGCCTGGAGGTGTGTTGGGTCAGCCTGGAGGTGTGTTGGGTCAGCCTGGAGGTGTGTTGGGTCAGCCTGGAGGTGTGTTGGGTCAGCCTGGAGGTGGTGGGTCAGCCCTTGAATTCTAAATAAATAAATCGGTCAGCCTGGAGGTGTGTTGGGTCAGCCTGGAGGTGTGTTGGGTCAGCCTGGAGGTGTGTTGGGTCAGCCTGGACGTGTGTTGGGTCAGCCTGGAGGTGTGTTGGGTCAGCCTGGAGTTGTGTTGGGTCAGCCTGGAGGTGTGTTGGGTCAGCCTGGAGGTGTGTTGGGTCAGCCTGGAGGTGTCTGCTAAATGACTTAAATGTAAATGTAAATGTAAATGTGTGTTGAATTCTAAATAAATAAATCGACAGTGTCACCAGCAAAGCACCCAAACACCATCACACCTCCCCCTCAATACTTCACGGTGGGAACCACACATGCAGAGATCATCTGTTTACCCACTCTGCGTCTCACAAAGACACAACAGTTGGAAACAAAAATCTCAAATTCGGACTCAGCCGACCAAAAGAGATTTCCACCGGTCTAATGTCCATTGCTCGTGTTTCTTGGCCCAAGCAAGCCTCATCTTCTTATTGGTGTCTTTTAGTAGTGGTTTGTTTGCATCAAGACCAATCAGTGCAGACTAAGTATTCAGTCGTCTCGGGCCATCCCATTCCTTCTCCGACCATGGTCTCACATATGGCTTCATTCTCCGTCTAGGAGACTGCGCTTAGTTTCTCTAGGCGGCAGAGAGTGTATTCAGTCACAGTTTTCAGAGGCCAGTCACAGTTTTGGAGGGAGTTCTGTCGTTGATTGGTGCGTCCGTCAGTCTCTCTTCCGGGTTTCATCCCCAGTCTAAACGGTCAAGCAGAGAGGGCCAATCAGACCGATTGGTGATGAAGGCCTGATTTACACAGTCTCCTCTGAACATCACCACCCTGGATGGTTCCGACCTAGAATATGTGGACATCTATAAGTACCTAGGTGTCTGGCTAGACTGTAAACTCTCCTTCCAGACTCATATCAAAAATCTCCAATCCAAAAATCAAATCTAGAATTGGCTTTCTATTTCGCAACAAAGCCTCCTTCACTCACGGCGCCAAACTTACCCTAGTAAAACTGACTATCCTACCGATCCTCGACTTCGGCGATGTCATCTACAAAATGGCTTCCAATACTCTACTCAGCAAACTGGATGCAGGTTATCACAGTGCCATCCGCTTTGTTACTAAAGCACCTTATACCACCCACCACTGCGACCTGTATGCTCTAGTCGGCTCCAGGTCATCTACAAGTCCATGCTAGGTAAAGCTCTGCCTTATCTCAGTTCACTGGTCACGATGACAGCACCCACCTGTAGCACGCGCTCCAGCAGGTGTATCTCACTGATCATCCCTAAAGCCAACACCATATTTGGCCGCCTTTCCTTCCAGTTCTCTACTGTCTGTGACTGGAACAAATTGCAAAAATCACTGAAGTTGGAGACTTTTATCTCCCTCACCAACTTTAAACATCTGCTATCTAAGCAGCTAACCGATCGCTGCAGCTGTACATAGTCCATCGGTAAATAGCCCACCCATTGTTACCTACCTCATCCCCATACTGTTTTTATTGATTTACTTTTCTGCACTTTTGCACACCAGTATCTCTACCTGCACATGACCATCTGATCATTTATCACTCCAGTGTTAATCTGCTAAAATTGGAATTATTCGCCTACCTCCTCATGCCTTTTGCACACAATGTATATAGACTCCCTTTTTTTCTTTTTTTTCTACTGTGTTATTGACTTGTTTATTGATTACTCCATGTGTAACTCTGTGTTGCTGTCTGTTCACACTGCTATGCTTTATCTTGGCCAGGTCGCAGTTGTAAATGAGAACTTGTTCTCAACCAGCCTACCTGGTTAAATAAAGGTGAAATAAAAAAATTAAAACAGTTGATGTTGAGATGTCTGTTGAACTCTGTGAAGCATTTCTTTGGGCTGCAATTTGTGAGACTGTTAACTCTAATGACCTTATCCTCTGGAGCAGAGGTAACTCTGGGTCTTCCTTTCCTGTGGCGATCCTCTGGAGAGACAGTTTTATCATAGCGCTTGATGGTTTTTGTGACTGCACTTGAAGAAACTTTCAAAGTTCTTGACATTTTCCAAATTGACTGACCTTCATGTCTTAAAGTAATGATTTCTCTTTGCTCATTTGAGCTGTTCTTGCCATATGGACTTGGTATTTTACCAAATAGGGCTATCTTCTGTATAACACCCCTACCTTGTCACAACACAACTGATTGGCTCAAATGCATTAAGAAGGAAATAAATTCCACACATTAACTTTTAACAGGACACACCTGTTAATTGAAATGCATTCCAGGTGACTACCTCATGACGTTGGTTGAGAGAATGCCAAGAGTGTGCAAAGATGTCATCAAGGCAAAGGGTGGCTACTTTGAAGAATCTCAAAGTGTCACGTGTGCTCCCTCTCCGGCCTCTAGGTCACCAGGCCAGCATGCCTCATTATGGCACACACCTGTCACCTCTGTGTCATCAGACTCAACTAGACTCCATCACCTTCCTGATCACCTTCCCTATATATGTCACACCCTTTGGTTCCTTCCCCAGACATTATTGTTTCTGTTCCAGTGTGGCTCCTGCAGTTTCATGTTCTACAACATCTGTAGAGTACGACCTTTCCTTACACAGGAAGCTGGTCAGGTCCCATTCCAGCCTCTTGTCATCTCTCCTGTCTGGACTCACTGCAACTCTCTGTTGGCTGGGCTCCCTGCTTGTGCCATCAAACCCCTGTTTTCAACCTTTCCATGTTCTCCCACGTCACTCGACACTCGTCACGCCCTCCAGTCTCTCTCTGTGTATATATGATCTCTAACCCTCCAGTCTGTGCGTTGTTCGGGTTTGTTGTTTTTGTAACGACGTTCATCTGTTGTAAGAAGAGAGTCAGACCGAAATGCAGCGTGTAGGTTACTCATGACTTTAATGAATGAAAACGGTACATGAAATAACTGAAAAAAGAAAACAACAAACGAAACGTGAAACTAATTACAGCCTATCTGGTGACTACTACACAGAGACAGGTACAAACACCCACAAAATACAAAGCGAAACTCAGGCTGCCTAAATACGGTTCCCAATCAGAGACAACGATAAGCACCTGACTCCAATTGAGAATCGCCTCAGGCAGCCAAGCCTAACTAGACACACCCCTAATCATACACAATCCCAATGCTAATAAAACCCCAATACAAAACACAACATATAAACCCATGTCACACCCTGGCCTACCCAAAATATAACAAAAACACAAAATACAATGACCAAGGCGTGACAGTTTTGTTTTATGTTGTGTTTATTTATTAAAAACACTCACCCCCTGTAATTGCTGCCTGACTCTTAGCTTTACATCGTTATACAAAGAAAAGGTATTTTGATTTTTTTAACACTTTTTTGGTTACTACATGACTCCTTAGGTGATTTTTCATAGTTTTGATGTCTTCACTATTATTCTACAATATAAGAATTAAGAAAATAGTGTGTCCAAACTTTTGACTGGTACCATATGTTTTGATACACAGTAGTTTGCGTAAAGCCAATGTTCTTGATATGAAATGTTACGGTAGGCCGAGAGTTGTCTCCCTTTGCTTTTAAAAGTCCACATAAACACCAGTACCTCCCTCCTCTGATCCTGTACATTATCATTTCAATCCCATTTGAGAGCAAAGAGCCTGTCCTCGTTTCACCCGTTTCATCTTTAAATTACATCTAAGCAGTCTTTTCACAGACATCTCAGACCCAAAGCTGCTGCCAGGTAAAACGCAAATATATATATATATATAAAACATATGTATATACCTCCACCCTCAGCGG
The DNA here is from genome assembly GCF_021184085.1 of Oncorhynchus gorbuscha. NCBI lineage: Eukaryota > Metazoa > Chordata > Actinopteri > Salmoniformes > Salmonidae > Oncorhynchus > Oncorhynchus gorbuscha. The sequence continues at coordinate 3,733,043 of NC_060192.1, read as the reverse complement.
TGTCGAAAAGAAATGGAAGCATCTGGTGTTTTAGGGGAAAAGCAGAGAGGAAGGCAAAGACGGAAACCCAGATGCTTCCGGTTTTCTTTTACCCCGCTCAGGCATTTCTTTCACACCTGCTATGTTAGATAACCTTGCCTATAGCCTCGTTGCGAACCAGGCTTCCCTACTCCAAGGGAGGAGTGGGAACAACGTAATTTTGGAGATATGGCAGCACGAGACTACTTTACCTCTAACCTGATCTGCCTCGCTAATAAGTGGCTTAGCTTGAATGGCCTGACATGACACACGGTGTTTCCGCCCCGATTTCCTAAATTCAATGCAAAAGCTCATTGGAGGAGGTACGGGGGACAGACCTTGGATCCTCTCCTCCAATGTGCTTTGAGAAGAATTCAGGAAACAAGGATGGAGGAGCAAGGATTTGACGGCTAGTCACTTTGTCAGACACAGCCAGAGAGTAGGGAGGGAGGCTAAGTACATATACTCACTATTCTGCTAGACCCCGAGCCAAAGATCCAGCCCAGCTATTTCTCACCTCCGTTCTAAATTCGCCAGCAACACACAGGGAGGTGAACAAACGGACGATTTGAATTACAGACAGAGGGCTAGAAGGTCTGGCTGCAACGTTTATTTCCTGGTAGAGTCTCATGCCTCTGTGTCACTGATACTGTGGATCAGTCCACAGCATATAACCCCTCTAGCGAGCTTTATGCAGAGACACTGACCGTTTGCCCTTACTAGTGTCCTGCCTAAATCATTACGTGAAAACAGACATTGTTTATACACAGATATTGTCCATACACATTCCTTTTAGTGTATTAAGTGTGCTTAAGGCAGGCACTACTTGGGCAGGCTCACACTTACACTTGGTTATGCAGATCATGATTTGAACTGATTTATATTTGAAATAGACTGATTAAGATACTATGTACCACAATCTGTTCAATGCTTCTCTGTGTAGGTGAGTTTGATAGTGTGAACCTGCCCGAGGGAAACTAGTGGTAAGTACACTAGAGAGAATGAACAGTCTGTGTACAAACAAATATGTTTGCCCTGAAAGTCTGTTGGTCGATTCAGTAAACATTGTGAAACCTGTTCAGAATCCTGTTCCTGAAACATCTGGATGGCGTTTTCTTTTTTAACATAACTATATTAAACATTATAGAAGCTTTGCACATACAAATATTTGTTGTTCTGATGTGACTAATTAGGAGCATGAATTTATGAATTATTGATAAACATACACCTGTAAGAAACTGACTGTTAGAACTGTTAAGGCTCCATGGATTGACGAGGAATTGAAAAACTGTATGGTTGAAAGAGATGGGGCAAAAAGGGTGGATAATAAGTCTGGCTGCACATCTGACTGGCTTACTTACTGCACACTTATCACGTTTCAGGTAAGACCCAGATGCAGACAACGTCAAAGTAACAACAGTTTATTAATTGAACAGGTGCAGGCAAAAAGCAGGTCCAGGGCAGACAGAAGTCAGTAATCCAGATAGGTGGGGCAAAGGTACAGGACGGCAGGCAGGCTCAGGGTCAGGGTCAGGCTCAGGGTCAGGGCAGGCAGGGGTCAGGGGCAGGCTCAGGGTCAGGGCAGGCAGAATGGTCAACATCAAGAAAACTAGGAAACAAGAAAAATCGAGAGACAGGAGCAGAGGTAAATATGCTGTTAGGCTTGACAAAACAAAATGAACTGGCAACAGACAAACAGAGAACACGGTATAAATACACAGGGGATAATGGAGAAGATGGGAGACACCTGGAGGGGGGTGGAGACAATCAGGGTGTGACAAAAAAAAAATTATACTGTGATGGCATCGACAGAGATGGGCGCCTCGCTTTATGTATTATTTCTTACATTGTTACCCCAGGAAATCTTAAGTCTTATTACATACAACCGGGGAGAACTATTGCATATAATAATTTCAATTTACCAACATTACGACCAGGAATACGACTTTCCAGATGCGAATCCTCTGTTAGGACCACCAGGACAAAGGAGTTCATTCCAGTAGTCGACCTAAAACAACGGCACAGCAGAAGGGGCAGATGAAGCAGACACCTGATCAGGCTCTATAGACGTGCACATCGCCCACCGCTCCCGAGTATACTACTAGCCAATGTCCAGTCTCTTGACAACAAGGTAGATGAAATTCGGGCAAGAGTTGCCTTCCAGAGAGACATCAGAGATTGTTACATTCTCCATTTCACAGAAACATGGTTCTCGCCTGATATGTTTTCGGAATCGGCTCAGCCACCAGGCATCTTCATGCAGCGTACAGAGATAAACACCTCTCTGGGAAGAGGAAGGGCGGAGGTGTATGCTTCATGAGTAACGACTCATGGTGTAATCATAACAACATACAAAAACTCAAGTCCATCTGCTCATCCAACCTAGAATTCCTTACAATCAAATGCTGGCCATTTTACCTACCAAGAGAATTCTCGTCAGTTATAGTCACAGCTGTGTACATTCCCCCTCCAGCAGATAACAAGATGACCATCAAGAAACTTCACTAGTCTATATGCAAACTGGAAACAACATATCCTGAGGCTGCATTTATTGTAGCAGAGGATTTTAACAAAGCAAACTTGAGAACAAGGCTACCTAAATTCTACCAGCATATTGATTGCGCTACGCACATGGGCAATACCCTCGACCACTGCTACTCTAACTTCCAGATGCATACAAAGCCCTCCCCTGCCCTCCCTTCGGGCAAATCTGACCACGACGCCATCTTGCTCCTACCATCTAATAGGCAGAAACTCAAACAGGATGTATCAGTGATGAGAACCATTAAACGCTGGTCCGACCAATCGGAAGCCACGCTTCAAGATTGTTTTGAATATGCTGACTAGAATATGCTCCAGTCAGCCTCAGAGAACAACATCGACCTATACGCTGACTCGGTGAGTGCGTTTATAAAGAAGTGCATTGGAGAAGTTGTACCGACTGTGACTATTAAACCCTAACCAGAAACCGTGGATGGATGGTAGCATTCGTGCAAATCTGAAATAGAGATCCACCGCAATTAACCATGGAAATAGGTCTAGGAATATGACTGAATATAAACAATGTACCGTGGCTTGCCAAAGTATTCACCCCTTGGCATTTTTCCTATTTTGTTGCCTTACAACCTGGAATTTAAATTGTTTTGGGGGGGGTTTGCCTCATTTGAATTACACAGCATGCCTACCACTTTGAAGATGCAAAATATGTTTTTTTTGTGAAACAAACAAGAAATAAGACAAGAAAACAGAAAACTTGAGCATGCATAACTATTCACCCCCCAAAGTTAATACTTTGTAGAGACACCTTTTGCAGCAATTACAGCTGCAAGTCTCTTGGGATATGTCTCTATAAGCTTGGCACATCTAGCCACTGAGATTTTTGCCCATTCTTCAAGGCAAAACTGTTCCAGCTCCTTCAAGTTGGATGTGTTCAGCTGGTGTACAGCAATCTTTAAGTCACACCACAGATTCTCAATTGGATTGAGGTCTGGGCTTTGACTAGACCATTCCAAGACATTTAAATGTTTAAGTGTTGCTTTAGCCGTATGCTTAGGGTCATTGTCCTGCTGGAAGGTGAACCTCCATCCCAGCCTCAACTCTCTTTGAAGAGGGGGAATCTCAGACGATACGAAAGAGAGATTGAACAGACTGGTAATAGGGGTTGCAACAATGGCGGAAGATAATTTTAGAAAGAGAGGGTCCTGATTGTCTCGCCCAGCTGATTTGTATGGGTCCAGGTCTTGCAGCTCTTTCAGAACATCTGCTATCTGGATTTTGGTGAAGGAGAAGCTGGGGAGGTTTGGAAGAGTAGCTGCAGGGCAAGTAGCTGCATGGCAAGTAGCTGCAGGGGGTGCGGAGCTGTTGGCCGGGGTTGGGCTGGCCAGGAGGAAAGCATGGAGAGCCGTAGAGAAATGCTTATTGAAATGATCGATTATCGAGGATGTTTCCTAGCCCCAGTGCAGTGGGCAGCTGGGAGGAGGTGCTCTTATTCTCCATGGTCTTTACAGTGTCCCAAAACTTTTTGGAGTTAGAGCTACAGGATGCAAATTTCTGTTTGAAAAAGCTAGCCTTTGCTTTCCTAACTGACTGTGTGTATTGGTTCCTGACTTCCCTGAAAAGTTGCATATGACATAAAGAATGATGGGAAAAAAACTTTAGAGTACTAATGTGCAGAAAGACAAATTCAACTCCATCTTTCACCGAATCAGATGGCTTATACGTCACAAAACCATTTGATGTTGCCAATTATTTTAATGATTATTTCATTGCCAAAGTGTGCAAACTTAGACAGGAAATGTCAACAACGAACAGAGAGCTATTGTATTCATGCATAATTAAACTATGAAAGAAAAGCATTGCAAGTTTACATTTTGCAAAGTTAGTGTTGGAGAGGTGGAACAATAATGACAAACCTCCTGGCATTGACAACTTAGATGGAAAGCTACTGAGGATGGTATCTGACTCTATAGCCACTCCTATCTGTCATATTTTTAATCTGAGCCTCGAGAAAAGTCCTCAGGCCTCAAGAGAAGCCAAAGTAATTTTGCTACCCTTTAGTGGTAAAGGGGCCTTTACTGGTTCTAACAGCAGACCTATAAGCTTGCTGCCAGCTCTTTGCAAACTTTTGGAAAAAAATGGTGTTTGGCCAAGTACAATGCTATTTCTTTGTAAACAAATTAACAAAATACTTTCAGCATGCTTATGGGGAAGGGCACTCAACAAGTACTGCACTGACACAAATTACTGATGATTGGTTGAAAGAAATTGATAATAAGAAGATTGTGGGAGCTGTACTGTTAGATTTCAGTGCAGCCTTTGACATTATTGACATTTTTTAATGTATTTGTTATTGAACCTTTATTTAATAACTAGGCAAGTCAGTTAAGAACAAATTCTTATTTACAATAACAGTGGGTTAACTGCCTTGTTCAGGGGCAGAACGACACATTTTTACCATGTCAGTTCAGGGATTCAATCTAGCAACCTTTCGGTTAGTGGCCCAACGCTCTAACCCCTAGGCTACCTGCCGCCCCAACCTGTCGTTAAAAAAACGTATGTGTTATGGCTTTTCAATCACCTCCATGTCGTGGATTCAGAGCTATCTACCTCATAGAACTCAAAGAGTTTTCTTTAATGGAAGCTTCTCTAATGTCAAACATGTAAAGTGGGGTGTACCGCAGGGCAGCTCTCTAGGCCCTCTACTCTTTTCTATTTTTACCAATGACCTGCCACTGTCTTTAAAAACAGCATGTGTGTCCATTTATGCTGATGATTCAACCATATACGCATCAGCAACCACAGCTAATGAAGTCACTGAAACCGTTAACAGAGTTGCAGTCTGTTTTGGAATGGGTGGCCAGTAATAAACTGGTCCTGAACAGCTCTAAAACAAAGAGCATTGTATTTGGTACAAATCGTTCCTTAAGTTCTAGACTTAAGATGAATCTAATAATGAATGGTGTGGCTGTTGAACAAGTTGAGGAGACTAAATTACTTGCCGTTACCTTGTAAACTGTCATGGTCTAAACATGTATATTCAATGGTTGTAAAGATGTGGAGAGGTCTGGACGTAATAAAGAGATCAAATCAAATTTAATTTGTCACATTCGCTGAATACAACAGGTGTAGAACTTACAGTGAAATGCTTACTTGCAAGCCCTTGCCAACAATGCTTTAAGAAATTAAGAAACATTTTTAAAAAAAATAGAAAATCAAAGTAACAAATAATTAAATAGCAGCAGTAAAATAACAAGCAAGGCTATAAACGGTCAATGTGCTGGGGAACCGGTTAGTCAAGGTACTTAAGGTAATATGTACATGTAGGTATAATTAAAGTGACTATGCATAGATTATAAACAGAGAGTAGCAGCAGTTTAAGAGGGGTCTGTGTAGCCCTTTGGTTAGCTGTTCAGGAGTCTTATGGATTGGGGGTAGAAGCTGTTAAGAAGCCTTTTGGACCTCGACTTGGCACTCCGGTACCGCTTGCCATGTGATATCAGAGAGAACAGTCTATGACTAGGGTGGCTGGATTCTGACAATTTTTATTTTGGATGGCAGGAAGCTTGGCCCCAGTGATATACTGGGCTGTACGCACTACCCTCTGTAGTGCCTTGTGGTCAGAGGCCGAGCAGTTGCCATACCAGGCAGTGATGCAACCAGTCAGTAAGCTCTCGATGGTGCAGCTGTAGAACCTTTTGAAGATCTGAGGACCCGTGCCAAATCTTTTCAGTGTCCTGAGGGGGAATAGGCTTTGTCGTAACCTCTTCACGGCTGTCTTAGTGTGTTTGGACCATTATAGTTTGTTGGTGATGTGGACACCAAGGAATTTGAAGCTCTCGACATGTTCCACTACAGCCCCTTCGTTGAGAATGGGGGCGTGCTCGGTCCTCCTTTTCCTGTAGTCCACAGTCATCTCCTTTGCATTGATCACATTGAAGGAGAGGCTGTTGTCTTGGCACCACACAACCAGGTCTCTGACCTCCTCCCTATAGGCTGTCTCATCGCTGTTGATGATCAGGCCTACCACTGTTGTCATCGGCAAACTTGATGATGGTGTTGGATTCGTGCCTGGCCATGCAGGGGCCGCCGTGTTGAGGGTCAGCGTGGTGGATGTGTTGTTCCCTACCCTTACCACCTGGGGTGGCCCATCAGGAAGTCCAGGATCCAGTTGCAGAGGGAAGTGTTTAGTCCCAGAGTCCTTAGCTTAGTGATGAGCATTGAGGGCACTATGGTGTTGAATGCCGAGCTGTAATCAATGAAATGCATTCTCATGTAGGTGTTCCTTTTGTCCAGGTGTAAAAGGACAGCGTGGAATGCAATAGAGATTATCATCTGTGGATCTGTTGGGGCGGAATGCAAATTGGAGTTGGTCTAGGGTTTCTGGAATAATACTGTTGATGTGAGCCATGACCAGCCTTTCAAAACACTGCATGGCTACAGATGTGAGTGCTACAGGTCGGTAGTCATTTAGGCAGGTTACCTTAGTGTTCTTGGGCACAGGGACTATGGTGGTCTGCTTGAAACATGTTGGTATTAAAGACGGGGTCAGGGACAGGTTAAAAATGTCAGTGAAGACACTTGCCAGTTGGTCAGCGCATGCTCTGTGTACACGTCCTGGTAATCTGTCTGGCCCTGCGGCCTTGTGAATGTTGACCTGTTTAAAGGTCTTACTCACATCAGCTACGGAGAGTGTGATCACATAGTCGTCTGGAGAGCTGGTGCTCTCATGCATGTTTCGGTGTTACTTATTTCGAAGTGAGCATATAAGTAGTTTAGATCATCTGGTAGGTTCGTGTCACTGGGCAGCTTGTGACGCTTTGCATGTTTGATGGTTCGTCGAAGGGCATATCGGGATTTCTTATAAGCTTCCGGGTTAGAGTCCCGCTCCTTGAAAGCGGCAGCTCTAGCCTTTAAATCAGTGTGGATGTTGCTTGTAATCCATGGCTTCTGGTTGGGGTATGTATGTACGGTCACTGTGGGGACGACGTCATCGATGCACTTATCGATGAAGCCAGTGACTTATGTGGTGTACTCTTCAATGCCATCAGAAGAATCCCGGAACATATTCCAGTCTGTGCTAGCAAAACAGTCCTGTGGCTTAGCATCTGCTTCCTCTGACCACTTTCTTATTGACCGAGCCACTGGTGCTTCCTGCTTTAGTTTGAGCTTGCAAGCAGGAATCAGGAGGTTAGTATTATGGTCAGATTTATCAAATGGAGGGCGAGGGAGAGCTTTGTACGCGTCTCTGTGTGTGGAGTAAAGTAGGTCTATAGTTTTTTCCCCTCTGGTTGCACATTTAACATGCTGATAGAAATTAGGTAAAACTGATTTAAGTTTCCCTGCATTAAAGTCCCCGGCCACTAGGGGTGCCGCCTCTGGATGAGCATTTTCCTGTTTACTTATGGCCGTATACAGCTCATTGAGTGAGGTTTTGATGTCTGCATCGTTCTGCGGTGATATATAGACAGCTTCAAAAATGTAACTCTCTTGGTAAATTGTGTAGTCTACAGCTTACCATTAGATACTCTACCTCAGGTGAGCAAAACCTTAAGACTGCAGATGCATAATCTCTGCTTTTTTGACACCACACTTCAAAAATAAATTCTGCAGGCTTTAGCTTTGTCTAATCTTGATTATCGGTCAGTCGTGTGGTCCAGGGCTGCAAGGAAAGACCTAGTTAAGCTACAGCTGGCCCAGAACAGTCCCTACGTCCGGAACAAATTCAATAAAGTGTACAGCTTATATAGAGCCCTTATTGCATGGAACTTCCTTCCATCTCATATTGCTCAAATAAACAACAAACCTGGTTTCAAAAAAACGATAAAGCAATATCTCCCGGCACAATGGCTCTCCTCTATTTGACCTAGATAGTTTATGTGTATGCATTGATATGTAGGCTACGTGTGCCTTTAAAAAAAGTAGTTGTTCTGTCCCTGAGCTGTTCTTGTCTATTGATGTTCTGCATTATATCATTCCGTATTATGTTTCATGTTTTGTTTGGACCCCAGGAAGAGTAGCTGCTGCTTTTGCAACAGCTAATGGGGATCCTACTCAAATACCAAAACACAGCAACAGAAACACATAATTATTGTCATATTTGACCAACTACATGGGCCCGTCCTGACCTATGCTACCTATCCCATTTTGTACTGACTAACTGGGGTGCCTATTCACTGAGATACAGTAACTGAGAGAAGATATTTTAAACCCCACAGACTAAAACAATCACGTGATGGTGTCACGAATGTTCGGGTGGAGCTCGGTGGTCGTCGTCGCCGGCCTATTAGCTGCCATCGATTCCCTTTCCGTTTGTTTCTGGTTATTGGGTAATTGGGTACACCTGTTTTGAGTTAGTGTTTGTTTGTAGGCTATTTAAGGGCATTAGGCCCGCTGGGTATTTGTGCGGGCTTTTTTTCTGTTATCTGGTGTATGAGTGTGATCAATATTGTTTCTGGACAGTTTAGTCCGTTGTATTTTGGGACGGGTTGTTTCATGCGCCCTGGTGTTTTGCATGTCGTGGCTCCACAGTCTATGGAATAAAATATCCACGGACTGAATTACCTGCTCTCTCTTGACTCCTCCACTCACCATTGTTAGAAGTTGTAACAGATGGGGCTACGTATTAGCACAATACTGTTACTATTGACTGATTTTATAAAACCTGAAAAAACATATTAAAGCAGTAGCCCACAGTTTTAGGCAAGGTTGACTGGGAGATGCTAATTTAATACAGTTGGCACACATAAGAATCACAGATATAAGAATCATCTCACAATGGTCCAAATTCGTGGGTCCTCAACATTTAGTATACTTTCTATGTGCTTCAGTTCACAGAATGTTACTTATAGAAGAAGTGATACTTATAGAAGGAGTCAAGTACAGCCTTGTACTACTCACAAGATGGCTGCCACACAGTCCCAGAAAGTGATTGGCCTTTGTCCTGGGGGATGGGGGCACCCCTCACATAGTTCTTACTGGTTTCCATTGCTGGAATTACCGCAATGCAAGGCCAGCACACTGCTCAGTTTCCCCTCACAACAATTGCGGTACTAAACTTCCCACACTAGTTATAGGTCAGGTTATTTTTGTATGCCGAGCTCTCATTTATCATGGTGTATATCTGAATGGTTTCTTGTAAGCTTTAATATCAGGTGAGGAAACTGACACTGGAGATGGGGGAGTGTTGTGTTTGGTTACCTCTGTGGGGATAGAGGATAATATCGAGATTTTAAAAAAGGGGTGGGAGGGGACTTGAGATGAAAGAAGAGGAGTGGGAGGGGGTCGAGGTGAAAGAAGAGGAGTGGGAGGGGGTCGAGGTGAAAGAGGGGATACAGTATCTCCTTGAAACCAGAGACTATTTTTCAAACCTGCCTGATGGATGCTATGCTTGTTATTTATGCCCTGTTTCAGACATTGTCTTTTCTCTTCCTTCCAGTTAAAAGCCGAACGATATCAAGTGTTTTATGAACCGGTGGAGGCCTCCCCTGAAGAAGGCTGAAGGGCTCCATAGCTCACTTTAATTGCATATTGGGGAAACTCGCACAACTGATATAAATCTGTCTAGTACATCTCTCATTTTGGCGCCCGAACAATTCGGTATTTACATATCATGTGGATCCGCGCCGTTTCAGGTCAGACACCTGTGATGCTTTTGTAAGTATTTATTTATAACATATCCCAGGTGTTAAACAAAAAGTGGTCAATAACAAAAGATACATCAAATGTCAAAGTTATATACCATATCGTACTTTCCTACATGAAGAGATTCAAGGAATGTTGTTTCTAGGAACAATTATATTACAGTATAAAGATACTGTCATGAGTCTTCCCATACAAAGAAAGAAAGCACTGGAATCCCAGTTGCCATTGATATTGGTGATATACAGTGCCTTTGAAAAGTATTCAGACCCCTTAGCAATTTCCATATTTCGTTACGTTACAGCCTGATTCTAAAATGGATAATGACAACCTGAAAATTGGTTTTTAGAAAAAAATAACTAAAATACCTTATTTAGATAAGCATTCAGACCCTTTGCTATGAGATTTGAAAAATTGAGCTCAGGTGCATCCTGTTTCCATTGATCATCCTTGATGTTTCTACAACTTGTGGTAAATTCAATTGATTGGACATGATTTGGAAAGGCACACACCTGTCTATATAAAAGGTTCCACAGTTGACAGTGCATGTCAGAGCAAAAACCAAGCCATGAGGTCGAAGGGATTGTCCGTAGAGCTCTGAGACAGGATTGTGTCGAGGCACACGCCATCATTCTTGTTGTTGTTTCTTGTTGTTGTTTTTTCCCCAATTTCGTGGTATCCAATTTTTTAGTAGCTCCTATCTTGTCTCATCGCTACAACTCCCGTACAGGCTCGGGAGAGACGAAGGTTGAAAGTCATGCGTCCCTCCAATACACAACCCAAACGAGCCACACTGCTTCTTAACACAGCGCGCATCCAACCCAGAAGCCAGCCGCACCAATGCCGTGCACCCGGCCTGCCACAGGAGTCGCTGAGACAAGGACATCCCTACCGGCCAACCCTTCCCTAACCCAGACTACGCCTGGCCAATTGTGCTTCTCCCCACAGACCTCCCGGTTACGGCCGGTTACGACCGGTTACGACAGAGCCTGGGCGCGAACCCAGAGTCTCTGGTGGCACAGCTGGCGCTGCAGTACAGCACCCTTAACCACTGCGCCACCTGGGAGGCCCTGACTTCATCATTCTTAAATGGATGTTTGGATGTTTGGAACCACCAAGACAATTCCTGGAGATGGCTGCCCGGCCAAACTGAGCTGATCGGGGGAGAAGAGCCTTGGTCAGGGAGGTGACCAAGAACCTGATGGTCACTCTGACAGAGCTCTAGAGTTCCTCTGTGGTGATGGGAGAACCTTCCGGAAGGACAACCATTCTCTGCAGCACTCCACCAATCAGGCCTTTATGGTAGATTTACCGAGGAGTGGATTCTGTTAGGCCAAAGGCATATTACAGTCCGCTTGGAGTTTGCCAAAAGACACTTAAAGACTCAGACCATGTGAAACAAGACTCTCTGGTCTGATGAAACCAAGATTTAACTCTTTGGCCTGAATACCAAGTGTCACGTCTGGAGGAAACGTGGCACCATCACATGAAGCATGGTGGTGAAAGCATCATGCTGTGGTGATGATTTTCAGTGGCAGGGACTGGGAGACTTGTCAGGATCGAGGGACAGTACAGAGTGATTCTTGATGAAAACCTACTCCAGAGCGCTCAGGACCTCAGACTGGGGTGAAGGTTCACCTTCCAACAGGACAACGACCCTAAGCACACAGCCAAGACAACACAGGAGTGGCTTCGGGACAAGTCTCTGAATGTCCTATAGTGGCCCAGCCAGAGCCCGAACTTGAACCCGATTTAACATCTCTGGAGAGACCTGAAAATTGCAGCACCATCCAACCTGACAGGGCTTGAGAAGATCTGCAGAGGAGAATGGGAGAAACTGCAAATACAGGTGTGCCAAGCTTGTAGCATCATACCTAAGAAGACTCCATGCTGTCATCGCTGCCAAAGGTGCTTCAACAAAGTACTGAGTAAAGGGTCTGAATACTTATGTAAATGTAATATTTCAGTTTTTTATTTTGAATAAATTAGCAACAATGTATCTTTGTCAGCATGGGATATTGTGTGTAGATTGATGACGAAAAAAAAACGATTTAATACATTTTTAGAATAAAGCTGTAACGTAACAAAATGTGGAAAACGTCGAGGGGTCTGAATACTTTCCAAAGGCACTGTAGGTTGAGGCTGTCATTGTGGTGGTATAGATGTAGAGGGGGAGATCATCAAGAACATTGAATGTATGTATTCTATACATAGGGCAAGGAGTTCTTTATTGGTCAGGTCACGTGGTCAGGAAAACTCCTTACCCAATGCGTTCAAAATGCTTTGTAATGTATATAATCATCAGTACATTGAAAGAAATGTGGCTCCAGGCAATAACCTGAGGTGATGTTGTAAAGAGTTGGAGAGAGAGAGAGAGAAGGATTTTTAAAAGACTTTGTAACACACAAGGCTAATTACCCATTATGAAATCGCTAACGGCAAGACAAGTTGAGAATGTTTTGAATCTTTCTAGAAAATCTAGCTACTGGTAAGGTACATTAATTTTCTGCAACTCCAACCAGTTTTGAAAACCGTGTTACTCATGAGCACTGAGCAGCAGTAGCGACCCCCCACCACCACCCCACCCCACCCCACCCCCCACCCCACCCCACCCCACCCCACTTCTCTGATTCAGAGGGGTTGGGTTGAATGCAGAAGGGGCACATTTCAGTTGAATGCGTTCAGTTGTGCAAATGACTAGGTTTTCCCTTCCTTATTCTCAGTCTCGAGGCACAAAAGAGAGAAAGCTAAGCTAGGGAAGCTCATTTCAAAGACTCCTGGCTGAGGAAAGCAATACGTTTTCAAACAGCGAGGTACGTAAACCCCCCCCCCAAAACATAATACACTACCTTTCTCCAACTCGTGCGTGTATTTTTTTGATCAAATGAAAATATACATCAGTGCAACGTGGACCCTGTAGAGATTTGCACAGTGGTCTAATCCAGTAGGCGTCTCTCACTCGTTTCCTGATCTTTACCACAGAGGAAAGCAAACACTAGGCTTGGCAGCTCCAGTAATGTATTTCTGACCCGGCCCTAAGAAAGCAGATGGTGAGAGGAATTGAAACACTGTATAAGGTGGAGAGAGAGAGAGAGAGATTCCCACTAAGAGCTATGGTGCTATAGCAGCCAGGATGCCAGACAGTCGTAGGCTACATGATTAAGAGGCCATGCGCTGTGAGCGTGAAGCAGACCAACTGGCCTCATAAAAAAAAAAACCTGGGAACAGAGAGGCCTCAGATTTACCATCAACACAGCCAAGTCACAGGCTGCATGGTGAGCCACACATAAAAACAGGTCATGCTAATTCATTGGCAAGTTGTACTGCTGTGAACGTACAGTATGTCAAAATACATTTGATTACATATTGAACATACAGTTCAAATGTAAATGAGATTGCGGCCTTCTGAGGACGTCAGTTGAGTTTGGTTGCCTACTGTTCTACTTCAGTAGAACATTGTTCTCATACGGTTTCAGTTTACAATAGTGTTTCTGAACTGTGGTCCTCACGGTGCAACCGATTCAACGAATCAAGGACTCAATGTCTAGTTGATAAGTGAATCTGTTGTGCTTATGCTGGGCGAGAACAGAAATGTGCAACCATGGGAGTATGTGAGGACTGGAGTTGAGAAAGTGGTTTACGTCGTACAGCTACAGAAAAGTGGCTATATAATATGCTGTTGTGATGCCAACGCAACATTAGCCTACTTCAGGCCCTAGTTTTGTCGCACCTGGACTCCTGGCCAGTTGGGTGGTCATGTGCGGCAAAGAAGGACATAGCCAAATTACAGTTGGTCCAGAACAGAGCTGCACATGTTCCACTTAGATGTACACGGAGGGCAAATGTCAGAGACATGCATGTCAATCTCTCCTGCTATAAAGTTGAGGAGAAATGGACTGCATCACCAAGTGGTCTTTGTGTGAGGTGTTGAAGGTACCGAACTGTCTGTTCAAGCAGTTGGCACACAGTTTGCACACTCATGAGTACCCCACATGACAGGCGTGATACAGTCCCCAGCTCCAGAACAGAGGCTGGGAAACACAAAGTATTAAATAGAGCCCTCTGCCACCTCAGGTAACTCAAGCTAGTAATAAAACCAGATTTAAAAACTAGATAAAGAACACCTTACGGCACGATGGGGACAGTGAAGAGACACAAATAAATGTTTATGCATATTGTATTTTATTTTGCATTGTATTATATATGTGATACGTGGTTGGGATACAAATGTGGTTGCCTGGCCTGGCTTCTTAAGATGAATGCACTGTGGGTCTGTGGGTCACTCTGGATGGGAGCGTCTGCTGAATGGCTAAATTGTAATGTAAATGTTTTGCTATGTATGTATGTTTATGCAAATGACATATTTGATTTGTTGTGTTGTTTCCCGTTTGGACCGCAAAAAGAGTAATCGCTGCCTCTGCAGCAGCTAATTGGATCCTAATAAATACCCCCAAAATACTAAAATATAAGGCAAGTATCATACAAATAAATCCTATTTAACTGGGTTCTCATTCACACTGTCTTAGGGCTTTCAAACCCACTATCCAACTCCCTGCTGTCACACTGAGAATGCACTCACAAAACCTTTTCTACCACAGATGCAAGTGATGAAATAGAGGCCTAGCATTGCGTGGCTCCCATAAATCACTGCTTCTTGATAGACAGGTTTGGGTATCATTACAGTGTCCATGACCATAATATAAACCAATTGGATTGAGCACTCTTGACACGCAATATTAGGGCTGAAATGCACTATACCACAGGGCGTATGATTGACATGTGTGGGTATGGCTCCAAGTCATTTAATCAGTCTCCTGGAAATGAAATGATAGACGCTGGATATTGCAGGGCTGCCCTGCAGAATGCAGCAGTGACACCACTTTTATGCTTCCCATATTGCTTCTAGAGGAGATCTCAGGAGGAGTCAGTCTGCTGCCAGAAGAAAATGGATAACACTTTATTGGGATAGTTTGTAGAGCATTTACAGATGGACCATCAGTAACATGTCAACTGCCTGTCTGTTATACAATACAATACAAGTAACAAATAATCAAAGAGCAGCAGTAAAATAACAATAGCGAGGCTATATAAAGGGGGTACCGGTACACAGTCATTGTGCGGGTGCACCGGTTAAGCGACTATGCATAGATGATAACAGAGAGAAGCAGTGGTGTAAAAGAGGGGGGAGGGGGCAATGCAAAGAGTCTGGGTGGCCATTTGATTAGATGTTCAGGAGTCATATGGCTTGGGGATCGAAGCTGTTTAGAAGCCTCTTGGACCTAGACTCGGCGCTCCAGTACCGCTTGCTGTGCGGAGGCAGAGAGAACAGTCTATGACTAGGGTGGCTGGTGCCTTTGACAATTTTTAGGGCCTATCTCTGACACCGCCTGGTATAGAGGTCCTGGATGGCAGGAAGCACTCTTTCATTAAAAGGATCTGCCATTGCCAGATTAGTGCAGATTAGTCTTCCATCCTATCAACGTACTCACTTACTCATGTACCCTCTCATTTTGACCCTGAGTGCATTTACTAATTTTGTTAATGTCAGGGCGGAACAAAATATTTACAATAGCTGTCACAAATATCTCAATTTGTTCCTGAGAAATAGCTGGGTCCAGTGGAGGATTTAGGTATAGGTGACATGGGCAGCCGCCCGGGGAAGCATCTTGCCAGGGGCGGCACGGGGCACCCGCACAATTTTGTTTGGAATGGTGACATTTGCGCAATCGGTTTTCTATCGCTCATTTGCACGTCACGACAATGATATCATGTCACGACAATGATATCATGTCACGACAATGATATCATGTCACGACAATGATATCATGTCACCGTGTGAGACTGTGGGTCAATTAACCTTGTCGGGGTGGGTGCCCTGATTCTAGTTTGAGCTAGGCAGGCTACTGCCTGGGAAGGTCTCCCACTTAGAAGTACGAGATGGGGAAGAGGGCGAGGGTAGGTTGAAACAAATACTGTTGATATTTAGTTTCACAGACATATTGTTGCATTTCTTTCTGGTTTGTGCAAAATCGTTAAGAATAATATAAAACCAGTCTGCACACCACCAAGGTGTGTTTAGTCTTGACTCTTGGTTGACAGTGTTGGGGGATGGGTAATGTAGTCTTGACTCTTGGTTGACAGTGTTGGGGGATGGGTAATGTCGTCTTGACTCTTGGTTGACAGTGTTGGGGGATGGGTAATGTAGTCTTGACTCTTGGTTGACAGTGTTGGGGGATGGGTAATGTAGTCTTGACTCTTGGTTGACTTTGTTGGGGGATGGGTAATGTAGTCTTGACTCTTGGTTGACAGTGTTGGGGGATGGGTAATGTAGTCTTGACTCTTGGTTGACAGTGTTGGGGGATGGGTAATGTAGTCTTGACTCTTGGTTGACAGTGTTGGGGGATGGGTAATGTAGTCTTGACTCTTGGTTGACAGTGTTGGGGGATGGGTAATGTCGTCTTGACTCTTGGTTGACAGTGTTGGGGGATGGGTAATGTAGTCTTGACTCTTGGTTGACAGTGTTGGGGGATGGGTAATGTAGTCTTGACTCTTGGTTGACTTTGTTGGGGGATGGGTAATGTAGTCTTGACTCTTGGTTGACAGTGTTGGGGGATGGGTAATGTAGTCTTGACTCTTGGTTGACAGTGTTGGGGGATGGGTAATGTAGTCTTGACTCTTGGTTGACAGTGTTGGGGGATGGGTAATGTAGTCTTGACTCTTGGTTGACAGTGTTGGGGGATGGGTAATGGACTCTTGGTTGACAGTGTTGGGGGATGGGTACATGTAGTCTTGACTCTTGGTTGACAGTGTTGGGGGATGGGTAATGTAGTCTTGACTCTTGGTTGACAGTGTTGGGGGATGGGTAATGTAGTCTTGACTCTTGGTTGACAGTGTTGGGGGATGGGTAATGTAGTCTTGACTCTTGGTTGACAGTGTTGGGGGATGGGTAATGTAGTCTTGACTCTTGGTTGACAGTGTTGGGGGATGGGTAATGTAGTCTTGACTCTTGGTTGACAGTGTTGGGGGATGGGTAATGTAGTCTTGACTCTTGGTTGACAGTGTTGGGGGATGGGTAATGTAGTCTTGACTCTTGGTTGACAGTGTTGGGGGATGGGTAATGTAGTCTTGACTCTTGGTTGACAGTGTTGGGGGATGGGTAATGTAGTCTTGACTCTTGGTTGACAGTGTTGGGGGATGGGTAATGTAGTCTTGACTCTTGGTTGACAGTGTTGGGGGATGGGTAATGTAGTCTTGACTCTTGGTTGACAGTTTTGGGGGATGGGTAATGTAGTCTTGACTCCTGGTTGACAGTGTTGGGGGATGGGTAATGTATTAATACTCGAGTGCCAAATGAACACATTTGTTTCTTCAGTATTTGTCTTTGTTACTTCTTTATGATACTTCTTTTTTTGTATATTTTTTTTTATATAGTTTTAAATGTTATGATTATTTATTTGTCATTGCAACTGCATGAGTAAGAACCAGGCGCACCTCTCTATGGTTTCCAATCTATGATCCAGTCTGGGACTACTATGTCTGGACTGGTGATACATTCTTCTACTGCCTCTCTCAACCTGTAACGCTCTTTTTCCTCTATGTGAGAGGGATATAGCGGAGACATGACCTGTTAAGGCTGGGATACATGATATCCCGTGGTGAACGGTGGGGAGACTATATACCCCCCTACAGGAGTTCTGATACTGCTGGAGGACAGCCGTGTTCTTTTCCTCTAGTTCATGAGTCAGTCCATCTGCTATTACACATTGTGTTTTAGTTGCCTCATACTTGTCAGTCGCCTGGACAAGATGACCCTGCATATCTTTCATTTGAGCTTTATCTATTATACTCTTCTGTTGATAAAACGCTGACATGAAAATGTTTGTATGTCATTGTGCCTACCACAACAGCATTTTTGAATTTTCCCTCAGTAGGGAAATGCTGGCCAATTTTATCCAGTTTCTCCCCCCCAAAATAAAAATATTCGAGCCGAATTGGTAGATTGCTTGTGCGCTTGTGTAACGATGTGCGCTGAGAGTTGGGAAGCAAGTACAGGGAGTGACTATTTAATAAAGAAAAGGAACATAATACAAACGCAAGAACCACTAACAGCACACAGACATGAAACCAACAGAAACCATAACGCCTGGGGAAAAAACCAAAGGGAGTGACATAAATAGGGCAGGTAATCAAGGAGGTGATGGAGTCCAGGTGAGTGTCATTAGGTGCTGACGTGCGTGACGATGGTGACAGGTGTGCTCAATAATCAGTAACCTGGTGACCTAGAGGCCGGAGATGGAACACACGTGACAGCTTGGTTTAGCGCGTCCATGGCTTTATTAAACGTTCCTTCTTCTGACTCCACTTTTAAAGGAGAATCGTAGCCATCGGTCGCTACTTCAATAGCTATTATTCCACGCTTCTCGGGACGGTTTCTAGGGGTTTAGATATCCTCCCCCACGGCTCCAATACACGCCAATTGTAACTATTTTTCAGATAATGATACCCACTTCCCGGAGAGTAGTTAAGGTATAGGTGCCTAATAATTTGGTCACGGGACTTGATTCCTTATATTAGAACCAAAACTAAAGCGTCTGCCAACTTGTTGCAGGTGACCTAATGTCTTATTCCAGTGTTACGCCTCAAATATAACTGTTGTTGACAACACACATTACCAAAATGATCCACAGTTGTCTTCCTATTTCTACATAATCTGTCACGGTTCCCCTCACCAATCAGGCTAAAACCAAACTCTCTCTTTCTTGCTACTGCTAATACACAAAAATCATGTTCAAACAACTGTCAAATATTTTCTTGCTTTTCTAACCATGAATGTGGCTCTCCCCTTGAACACGCTGTATCCGCAGTTCCCCAGTCTAACATATTAGGGGCCTAAACCCTCCTGAACACGCTATGCCCACAGTGGTCCAGTCTAACCTATTAGGGGGCTAAACCCTCCTGAACACGCTGTGGTCACAGTGGTCCAGTCTAACCTATTAGGGGCCTAAACCCTCCTGAACACGCAGTGCCCACAGTGCTCCAGTCTAACCTATTAGGGGGCTAAACCCTCCTGAACACGCTGTGGTCACAGTGGTCCAGTCTAACCTATTAGGGGGCTAAACCCCCCTGAACACGCTGTGGTCACAGTGCTCCAGTCTAACCTATTAGGGGACTAAACCCTCCTGAACACGTTATGCCCACAGTGCTCCAGTCTAACCTATTAGGGGGCTAAACCCTCCTGAACACGCTGTGGTCACAGTGGTCCAGTCTAACCTATTAGGGGACTAAACCCTCCTGAACACGCAGTGCCCACAGTGCTCCAGTCTAACCTATTAGGGGGCTAAACCCCCCTGAACATGCTGTGGTCACAGTGGTCCAGTCTAACATATTAGGGGGCTAAACCCCCCTGAACACGCTGTGGTCACAGTGCTCCAGTCTAACCTATTAGGGGGCTAAACCCTCCAGAACACGCTGTGGTCACAGTGGTCCAGTCTAACCTATTAGGGGCCTAAACCCTCCTGAACACGCAGTGCCCACAGTGCTCCAGTCTAACCTATTAGGGGGCTAAACCCCCCTGAACATGCTGTGGTCACAGTGGTCCAGTCTAACCTATTAGGGGGCTAAACCCCCCTGAACATGCTGTGGTCACAGTGGTCCAGTCTAACCTATTAGGGGGCTAAACCCTCCTGAACACGCTGTGGTCACAGTGGTCCAGTCTAACCTATTAGGGGCCTAAACCCTCCTGAACACGCTGTGGTCACAGTGGTCCAGTCTAACCTATTAGGGGGCTAAACCCTCCTGGACACGCTGTGGTCACAGTGGTCCAGTCTAACCTATTAGGGGGCTAAACCCCCCTGAACACACTGTGGTCACAGTGGTCCAGTCTAACCTATTAGGGGGCTAAACCCCCCTGAACACGCTATGCCCACAGTGCTCCAGTCTAACCTATTACGGGGCTAAACCCTCCTAGGCACGCAGTGCCCACAGTCCCTAGTCTTACCGGTAGTATTTACAGTGGGCCTACTAAATAAACTCTTTTTTAGGTCCATATCCTATGATTGTTCAGCCTACGATTCTCATCTCCCCAAGATGACAGAATGAGTGCTAGCAGGTGTAGGAACTGTGCCTACCTTGTTTCTGGTGCCGGCTTCTGTTTCACTGATTCAGACTCTGTAGTTCGAATGTAAATCGCGGTGAACCCTGCTCGCAGCGCCAACTGTTAGGTTCTAAATAAACAGAGTAAAAAAAAAACTCTAGTCAAGCTCAAACCAAGTTTATTCACCCACTGGGTCACACAGCTGCATAAAAGACAAAGACATGTTTCCACCAGCACAAGTATATACACCCCAATTTAGGTGAAGTCTCCTCCTTCCCTCTAAACATGACGGATTTATTGCTAGGCAGGAAGATGCGTGATTTTTTTGGGGGGGGTTGTAAAACTGGATACGCAGAATGATGGAAATGTTTGAAGTGGTAATAATAATAAAAACGGTTCCTTTTCCCTAATGTGCCCTGACCTCGGCCCCCAATCCTCACTAATCCACAGCTATCCACCCTTATCAGTGACCGCAACCATGTAATTGCCTTTCCCTTACTCAGTAACATTCCATAGCCCCTGGCTCAAATCTAACCTTAAATTGACCCCACCGTATACATTCCTCCTATAGATAAACATGCATTTCTGGTGTAGAAACCAGACTGTGGCCCTTCTCCTTTCCATTGGATACCTAATGTCTAACAATAACATGTTCTGACAGAATGTAAACTCTCTGCATTTTCCCTCAGTAACATGGATAATTATATTTCAAGTTTACACCTCGTGGGTTGGTTTTTGCTCTGACATGCACTGTCAACTGTGGGAAATTATATAGACAGGTGTGTGCCTTTCCAAATCATGTCCAATCAATTGCATTTACCACAGGTGGACTCCAATCAGGTTGTAGAAAAATCTCAAGGATGATCAATGGAAACAGGATGCCTGAGTTCAATTTCGAATCTCATAGCAAAGGGTCTGAATACTTACAGACAGTTGAAGTCGGTTTACATACACCTTAGCCAAATACATTTAAACTCAGTTTTTCACAATTCCTGACATTTAATCCTAGTAAACATTCCCCGTCTTAGGTCAGCTAGGATCACCACTTTATTAAAAAAATGTGAATAATAGTAGAGAGAATTACCATTCCCAGTGGGTCAGAGGTTTACATACACTCAATTAGAATTTGATAGCAATGCCTTTAAACTGTTTAACTTGGGTCAAACGTTTTGGGAAGCCTTCCACAAGCTTCTCACAATAAGTTGGGTGAATTTTGGCCCATTCTTCCTGACAGAGCTGGTGTAACTGAGTCAGGTATGTAGGCCTCATTGCTCGCACACGCCTTTTCAGTTCTGCCCACAAATGTTCTAGTTTTGAGGGCTTTGTGATGGCCTCTCCAATACCTTGACTTTGTTGTCCTTAAGCCATTTTGCCACATCTTTGGAAGTATGCTTGGTGTCATTGTCCATTTGGAAGACCCATTTGCGACCAAGCTTTAACTTAGTGACTGATGTCTTGAGATGTTGCTTCAACATATCCACATATTTTCCCACCCTCATAATGCCATCAATTTTGTGAAGTGCACCAGTCCCTCCTACAGCAAACACCCCCACAACATGATGCTGCCACCCCCTTGCTTCACGGTTGGGATGGTGTTCTTCGGCTTGCAAGCCTCCCACTTTTTCCTCCAAACATAACGATGGTCATTATGGCCAAACAGTTATATTTTTTGTTTCATCAGACCAGAGGACATTTCCCCAAAAAGTATGATCTTTGTCCCAATAATAATGTGCACCGTGGTCTGGCAATTTTTATGGCGGTTTTGGAGCAGTGGCTTCTTCTTTGCTGAGCGGACATTCAGGTTATGTCAATATAGGACACATTTTACTGTGGATATAGATACTTTTGTACCCGTTTCCTCCAGCAACTTCACAAGGTCCTTTGCTGTTGCCCTGTAATTGATCTGCACTTTTCACACCAAAGTACGTTCAGCTCTAGGCGGTATGATGGCTGCCTGGTCCCATGTTGTTTATACTTGTGTACTATTGTTTGTACAGATGAACATGGTACTTTCAGGCATTTGGAAATTGCTCCCAAGGATGAACCAGACTTGTGGAGGTCTACAATATATTTTCTGAGGTCTTGGTTGATTTATTTTGATTTTCCCATGATGTCAAGCAAAGAAGCACTGAGTTTGAAGTTAGGCCTTGAAATACATCCACAGATACCTCTCCAATTGACTCAAATTATGTCAGTTAGCCTATCAGAAGCTTCTAAAGCCATGCCAGCTGTTTAAGGGCACAGTCAACTTAGTGTATGTAAACTTTTGACCCACTGTGTTATGCAGGTGAATGAGGACCCAAAAGCGACTTGGCGAAAACAGAGTCTTTAATCCAGTAAAGTAAAAATACAATCAAATAAAACAATTTCCACTCGTAATGACGAGAACCGACTGGAGACTTGATCAAGAACTGCAGGTTGCCTCGGGAAGGCACTTGAACGTAGCAGACTCAGACACCTGCTCACCACGCAGCATCTGAGGGAAACACGACACGACAGGGCAATACATAGACACAGCACGGTGAACAATAGGCAAGGATCCGACAGGACAGGAACGGAAAACAAGGGAAGAAATAGGGACTCTAATCAGGGGAAAAGATAAGGAACAGGTGTGGGAAGACTAAATGATTGATTAGGGGAATAGGAACAGCTGGGAGCAGGAACGGAACGATAGAGAGAAGAGAGAGAGGAAGGGAGAGAGAAAAATGGGAACGAACCTAAAAAGACCAGCAGGGGGAAAACGAACAGAAGGAAAAGCAAAATGACAAGATGATATAAGACAAAACATGACAGTACCCCCCCACTCACCGAGCGCCTCCTGGCGCTCTCGAGGAGGAACACTGGCGGCAACGGAGGAAATCATAGATCAAACGGTCCAGCACGTCCCGAGAAAGAACCCAACTCCTCTCCTCAGGACCGTAACGAAAAACGATAAAAAGGGAAACTAGGGTACTACTCTAAAAAAAAAAAAATGAGAACTAGGGACAGACTGAGACACAGCAAGGGCAGGAACAAGAACAGGAGAGATGCGATGGCAGGGAACAGACTGAGACCCAGCAAGACCAGGAGAAGAAGAAGAAAAAAAATTACCAGACTTCTGCGCGCAGTCTGAACACGCAGCCACGAAACGGCGCGTGTCACGCTCCTGAGTAGGCCACCAAAACCGCTGGCGAATAGAAGCAAGCGTACCCCGAACGCCGGGATGGCCAGCTAACTTGGCAGAGTGAGCCCACTGAAGAACAGCCAGACGAGTAGAAACAGGAACGAAAAGAAGGTTACTATGACAAGCGCGCGGCGACGCAGTGTGCGTGAGTGCTTGCTTAACCTGTCTCTCAATTCCCAGACAGTCAACCCGACAACACGCCCAACAGGAAGGATCCCCTCGGGATCGGTAGAAGCCACAGAAGAACTAAAGAGACGGGATAAAGCATGAGGCTTGGTGTTCTTAGTACCCGGGCAATAAGAAATAACGAACTCGAAACGAGCGAAAAACAACGCCCAACGAGCATGACGCGCATTCAGTCGTTTGGCATAACGGATGTACTCAAGGTTCCTTTGGTCAGTCCAAACGACAAAAGGAACGGTCGCCCTCCAACCACTGTCGCCACTTGCCTAGGGCTAAACGGATGGCGAGCAGTTCGCGGTTAGCCACATCATAGTTACGTTCCGACGGTGACAGGCGATGAGAAAATACGCACAAGGGTGGACCCCATCGTCAGTATCGGAGCGCTGGGACAGAATGGCTCCCACGCCCACCCCTGACGCGTCAACCTCAACAATAAACTGTTTAGTGACGTCAGGTGCAACAAGGATAGGAGCGGATGCAAAACGCTTCTTAAAGAGATCAGAACAACAATCATACGACCGGTGAGGAGGAAGGGAGTTGGTTCTGGACCGACTGAAGACCGTGCGCAGACCATGATATTCCTCCGGCACTCCTGTCAAATCACCAGGTTCCTCCTGAGAAGAGGGGACAGAACAAACAGGAGAAATAGCAGACATTAAACACTTCACATGACAAGAAACGTTCCAGGAAAGGATAGAATTACTAGACCAATCAAAAGAAGGATTATGACACACTAGCCAGGGATGACCCAAAACAACAGGTGTAAAAGGTGAACAAAAAAGAAAAAAGAAATGGTCTCACTATGGTTACCAGATACAGTGAGGGTTAAAGGTAGTGTTTCATATAATATACTGGGGAGAGGACTACCATCCAAGGCAAACATGACCGTGGGCTCCCTAACTGTCTGAGAGGAATGTCATGTTCCGCGCCCAGGCTTCGTCCATAAAACAGCCCTCTGCCCCAGAGTCTATTAATGCACTGCAGGAAGCTGCCGATCCGGTCCAGCGTAGATGGACCGGTAAGGTAGTACATGTACTTGACGGAGAGGACCGTCTAGTAGCGCTTATCAGTCGCCCTCCGCTTACTGATGAGCTCTGGCCTTTAACTGGACATGAAATGACAAAATGACCAGCGGAACCGCAATAGAGACAGAGGCGGTTGGTGATTCTCCGTTCCCTCTCCTTAGTCGAGATGCGAATACCCCCAGCTGCATGGGCTCAACACCTGAGTCAGTGGGGAAAGACGGTAGTGTCGGAGAGAGGGGAGACACAGTAAACGCGAGCTCTCTTCTATGAGCTCGGTGACGAAGATCTACCCGTCGTTCAATGCGAATAGCGAGTTCAATCAAAGAATCCACGCTGGATGGAACCTCCCGAGAGAGAATCTCATCCTTAACCTTAGCGTGGAGTCCCTCCAGAAAACGAGCGAGCAACGCCTGCTCGTTCCAGTTACTGGAGGCAGCAAGAGTGCGAAACTCTATAGAGTAATCCGTTATGGATCGATTACCTTGACATAGGGAAGACAGGGACCAGGAAGCTTCTTTCCCAAAAACTGAGCGATCAAAAACCCTTATCATCTCCTCTTTAAAGTTCAGATAATTGTTAGTACACTCAGCGCTTGCCTCCCAGATAGCTGTGCCCCACTGCCGAGCCCGACCAGTAAGGAGTGATATGACGTAGGCAATCCGAGCTCTCTCTCTTGAGTATGTGTTGGGTTGGAGAGAGAACACGATATCACACTGGGTGAGAAAGGAGCGGCACTCAGTGGGCTGCCCAGAATAACATGGTGGGTTATTAACCCTAGGTTCCGGAGGCTCGGAAGAACCGGAAGTAGCTGGTGACACGAGACGAAGACTCTGATACTGTCCTGAGAGGTCGGAGACCTGAGCGGCCAGGGTTTCAACGGCATGCCGAGCAGCAGACAATTCCTGCTCGTGTCTGCCGAGCATCGCTCCCTGGAACTCGAGAGTAGAGTAGAGAGAATCCATAGTCGCTGGGTCCATTCTTGGTCGGATCCTTCTGTTATGCAGGTGAATGAGGACCCAAAAGCGACTTGGCGAAAACAGAGTCTTTAATCCAGTAAAGTAAAAATACAATCAAATAAAACAATTTCCACTCGTAATGACGAGAACCGACTGGAGACTTGATCAAGAACTGCAGGTTGCCTCGGGAAGGCACTTGAACGTAGCAGACTCAGACACCTGCTCACCACGCAGCATCTGAGGGAAACACGACACGACAGGGCAATACATAGACACAGCACGGTGAACAATAGGCAAGGATCCGACAGGACAGGAACGGAAAACAAGGGAAGAAATAGGGACTCTAATCAGGGGAAAAGATAAGGAACAGGTGTGGGAAGACTAAATGATTGATTAGGGGAATAGGAACAGCTGGGAGCAGGAACGGAACGATAGAGAGAAGAGAGAGAGGAAGGGAGAGAGAAAAATGGGAACGAACCTAAAAAGACCAGCAGGGGGAAAACGAACAGAAGGAAAAGCAAAATGACAAGATGATATAAGACAAAACATGACACACTGGAATTGTGATACAATCAATTACAAGTGAAATAATCTGTCTGTGAACAATTGATGGAAAAATTACTTGTTTCATGCACAAAGTAGATGTCCTAACCGACTAGCCAAAACTATAGTTTGTTAACAAGAAATTGGTGGAGTGGTTGAAAAACAAGCTTTAATGACTCCAACCTAAGTGTATGTAAACTTCAGCTTTCTTCAGCTTTCTATCCCTCTCGATGACGTGTCTACCCTACACTAACCCAAAGTAGCAGCCTAAAAGAAACACACAGACTGGCGGTAATGGATTATGGTCATGATCGTTAACTACCATGTTTTCCGCACTAAACTATGTAGCTAGAATTTTGTCCTGTTGGAAACTATAACTCCCTAGTGCATAGCATAGTTCAGTCTGATCTGATTTATCTCTAGAGAAACGATGAAATGTGCGCATTGAGCTCAAAGTAAAAAAAAAACAAGGAAATGAAATTCAAATTGTTGAACCGATACTGGTAAATTAGTTGTTTAAAATCCAGAAAATAACCAACATTTCAGTTATTCGCTCAGCACTCGTCTTAGTGAACCAAGGAACATTCTCTAGCCAGCTCCTGAGACATCAATCACTGTACTCCCCCCCACCCCTCAAGGGCCTTCAGTATTCAGTCACTCACTCAGGCATGCAAAAGTTGGCCAGCAAACCTCTTACCTCTGCCCACAACTGATATGGACGCAGAGTAATTCAGGCACTTCTGTTGAAGCCCACTAAATTCTGAGGGTCCAAATTAACTCTCGGCTCCAGCCCTACTAGAACAGTCGTCTGCTTTATTACATACTTGGCACATGCAGTATATAATTTTGCTGGTCCCTCTCTTTTTATATACTGGCCAAATAACTCTGACTGCAAGAATGCAGTTGTAGATCATTAGCGGACAACGCACTGCCAAATGTCTTCTCATCTCTCGACTTTGATCGTCCAACAGCGAAATGTGGATCCTAAAACTAACAGCAAGTCCAGTCTGTTCTTGTTTACAATGCAAACAGTTGCAGTGAAATTTAGTTACATGAAGCTCAATGGACAGGAAGTATTGTTTAGTCATTCAACTCACAGAAAGTGTTCTCCAGTTTCCTAGGCGACTAGCAAGGCCACAGAGGCTTGGTTGGTGACTCTGTTTGTTGATATTGAAGGCTGAGGTGACGGGGGATATGATGTCATTTCAATTTTCAGGAGGAACTTGGAAAATACGATTGGTTTGATGTTGAAAATGTAATTACATTTCAAATGCATGTTCATCAGCGTGTCACACAATACTTATGATTCTTTGTGATGTGTCAGCTGCCAAACCTTGTCTCCTTTGGGCATCGAATGCTAGCCACAAAATCCAAATATAGCTACATCTTGATAATACTAAATTATCAGTCATTTATGACAATTTGGTCTGCAGTTTTACAGCTGTGTTCACATTAAGATCATGCAAAGTGTCTTTAGTTTCATTATCAATCTCAAGCGATTGTACTGTTCGCATAATAAACATTGTCATCCGAGAAACACATCCCACAGGGCACCCACCTAACTTCAACATTGAAATTTGATTTTGATTTTTGATTTTGACGTTGATCAATGAGATTTCAACCTTTATTCACCCACTCAAAAAGACAGAAGTTAGTTGAATTCCCAATGTGTTATCACTAGGCTTCAATCAGCTAAAGCACAACCAAACTCCAATGGAAAAACTAGTTCAGATTTTTTTGGGTTAAGTTGTCATCTAAATGTGTTATCACTGCGCTTTCAACCATTTAAAAGCATAGCAATGTCAGATATTTTGTATTTATACAACATTACAATACAAGTACCTAGTGTAAGTGATCAATGCTGTTTGAGATTCTGCACAGATTATTATAGCAATTGTTAAGATCTACACAGACCTGCGACATTTGCATGCTATCTTGAACATAAACCTCTATGATTACATAAGAAAACATTTATAGTTACAGTAACCTCTAAATGTGGCCATGGGTGTGTTTGTATTTATTATGGATCCCCGGTGGTCTGCGAAAATTAAGGTAGTTATAAAATTTTATAAACATTACAATGCATTCATAACAGATTTCACAACCCACTAAGTGTGTGCCCTCAGGCCCAGACTCCACTACCACATATCTATAACACAAAATCCACGTGTATGTGTGTGTATGTTATCATGTGTGTGTATGTTATCATGTGTCTGTGCCTATGTTTGTGTTGCTTCACAGTCCCCGCTGTTCCGTAAAAGTGAATTTGTATCGTTTAAAAAAAATCTGATTCTACTACTTCCATCAGTTACCTGATGTAGGGTGCCATGTAGTCATGGCTCTATGTAGTACTGTACGCCTCCCATAGTCTGTTCTGGGCTTGGGGACTGTGAAGAGACCTCTGGTGGCAAGTCTTGTGGGGTATGCATGGGTGTATGAGCTGTGTGCTTGTCCTTTAAATAGAAAGCTTGGTGCTTTCAACGGGCCAATACCTCTCACAAATGGGCTGGGCTTGGGGACAGGGAAAGATGGCGGCGACAGATATGGCAGCTCTGCTTCTAGCTCCTAAGCAACTTTGCAGTATTTTGTTTTTTACAAGCATTTCGCTACGCCCACAATAACATCTGCTAAATATGTGTATGTAACCAATAACATTTTATTGTAGTGATGAAGTAGTGATGAAGTTCCTCTCCTCCACTTTGAGCCAGGAGAGACTGACATGCTTAATGTTTCCTATCTGTGTACATCCAAGGGCCAGCAGTGCTGCCCTGTTCTGAGCCAATTGCAATTTTCCTAAGTACCGCTTTGTGGCACCTGACCACACGAATGAACAGTAGTCCAGGTGTGACAAAACTAGAGCCTGTAGGACCTGCCTTGTTGATAGTTCTGTGAAGAAGGTAGAAACTAGAGCCTGTAGGACCTGCCTTGTTGATAGTTCTGTTAAGAAGGTAGAAACTAGAGCCTGTAGGACCTTCCTTGTTGATAGTTCTGTTAAGAAGGTAGAAACTAGAGCCTGTAGGACCTGCCTTGTTGATAGTTCTGTTAAGAAGGTAGAAACTAGAGCCTGTAGGACCTGCCTTGTTGATAGTTCTGTTAAGAAGGTAGAAACTAGAGCCTGTAGGACTTGCCTTGTTGATAGTTCTGTTAAGAAGGTAGAAACTACAGCCTGTAGGACCTGCCTTGTTGATAGTTCTGTTAAGAAGGTAGAAACTACAGCCTGTAGGACCTGCCTTGTTGATAGTTCTGTTAAGAAGGTAGAAACTACAGCCTGTAGGACCTGCCTTGTTGATAGTTCTGTTAAGAAGGTAGAAACTAGAGCCTGTAGGACCTGCCTTGTTGATAGTTCTGTTAAGAAGGTAGAGTAACACTTTATTATGGACAGACTTCTCCCCATCTTAGCTATTGTTGTATCAACATGTTTTGACCATGACAGTTTCCAATCCAGGGTTACTCCAAGCAGTTTTTAGTCTCCTCAACTTGCTCAATTTCCACATCATTTATTACAAGATTTAGTTGAGGTTTAGGATTTAGTGAATGACTTGTCCCAAATACAATGCTTTTAGTTTTTGACATATTTAGGACAAATGTATTCCTTGCCACAAATTCTGAAACTAACTGCAGCTCTTTGTTAAGTGTTGCAGTCATTTCAGTTGCTGTAGTAGCTGACGTGTATAGTGTTGAGTCATCCGCATACATAGACATACTGGCTTTACTCAAAGCCACTGGCGTGTCATTAGTAAAGATTGAAAAAAGTAAAGGACCTAAACAGCTGCCCTGGGAAATTCCTGATTCTACCTGGATTATGTTGGAGAGTCTTCCACTAAAGAACACCAGTTTTTCCAGCAGCAGACTATGATCCATAATGTCTATAGCGACACTGAAGTCTTACAATTTTTTTTTACATCAACAACATACAAATCACTACAAAACTTCTTGCAGGACCTCATATGGCTACTTTATTGTGATAACTACATCTGATGGATACGGATACCGCTTTCAAGCACATTTCTGCAGCATTAGTAAAGATGTGATCAATACACGTTCATGATTTAATTCCTGTGCTGTTTGTAACTACCCTGGTAGGTTGACTGATAGCCTGAACCAAGTTGCAGGCACTGGTTACAGTTTGAAGCTTTTTCTTGAGTGGGCAGCATGATGAAAGCCAGTCAATATTTAATGTCTCCCAGAAAATTTACCTCTGTTGATATCACATACATTATCAAGCATTTCACACGTTATCCAGATACTGTCTGTTAGCACTAATGGTCTATAGCAACTTCCCACAACAATGGGGTTTAGGGGAGGTAGATGACCCTGTAGCCATATTACTTAAACAGTATTTAACATGAGATCCTCTCTTATCTTTACAGGAATGTGG
This sequence comes from Oncorhynchus gorbuscha, assembly GCF_021184085.1. NCBI lineage: Eukaryota > Metazoa > Chordata > Actinopteri > Salmoniformes > Salmonidae > Oncorhynchus > Oncorhynchus gorbuscha. Next base: position 3,702,547 of record NC_060192.1, on the reverse strand, counting down.
TTCTGAATATAAACAGCAACACCTCCACCACAGGCATTTCTGTATTTTCTGTAAATGTTATAACCATATATTGCTACCACTGTATCAAATGTATTGTCTAAGTGAGTTTCAGAGATAGTCAGAATATGTATGTCATCTGTTACTAGCAAGTTATTCATTTTATGAACCTTGTTTCTTAAGCTACATGTATTACTCATTTTCTGGTTGAATAAAACTGTTACATTAGTTTGTAAGATAACTTGTTTACTGTATTACAAAAGTAATATTGAATTGTGTTTGGTTGACAATGGAAACAAATATCAACAGTTAAAGGAGATATATGTAATGCCTGGGTAGTTTCATCTGAGCCACAGGCTTAAACGGTCAAAGAGGACAAGTGTCTATAATAAAAGTCTAAGGCCATTTAAATTAAATTGGGTTTTATGCAAAGAAATCCTGAAATCAGCATTTTATCAGGATCTGTGCTATGCGGAATCCTCGGGATGTCACTACCTCATTGAAGTTTAAATTTAAAAAGGTTAAGGTAAGGCTTAGGGTAAGGGTAAGGGTTAGGGTTTAGGGTAGGGAAGTCCCTCGGGATGTCACTACCTCATTGAAGTTTAAATTTAAAAAGGTTAAGGTCAAGTTTAGGGTAATGGTAAGGGTTAGGGTTCAGGGTAGGGAAGTCCCAAGGATCCCGGATGGAACTGACAGTCTTATCAGTGCTTAATGATGTCAAAGTCTATATTATGGAGCCATTTCTCAAGGATTTTGTTACTTAGATTTAACTATATACGATCAAATAAACCCTTAGATTACTCAAGAGACAAGGAATTGACCTCCGGAAGTCCTCCAAATCGTTCTTCTGTATACACAACCATCCTTTATGAATCATAATCTTTTTGTTTTGTTTAGAATAATACTCTTGGAGGAAAAAGATGCACTATTGTAAAGTGACTGTTCCACTGGATGTCATAAGGTGAATGCACCAATTTGTAAGTCGCTCTGGATAAGAGCGTCTGCTAAATGACTTAAATGTAAATGTAAATGTAAAAGGATACGTCACAAACAGAGTAGATTGGAGTTTCATATAATATGGATGGGGTTTAGTCATACAAACATGCAGTATTATTAAATATTTGTTTGCCCAGACAACATGCATGTGGCCCTTTTAGACACACCCATAGTAATAAAAAACTAGACTAATGTCGTAGCAGTGAATTGTCAGGCACCAGGTGAGCCCTGCTATCACGGGACAGCGGGCATGTCACTGCACTGTAGATTATGTGTCAATTGCAGTGAGCAGGTTAACAAATACTATAGTTTCACTGGAATTTGTGGGAGAAATGGTGTTTTCTGAATCTTTTCAGTCATCCACTTGCATTTGAACTCAAAACGATTATTTGGTAATATAATATATAATAATATTTGGTAGACATTGTGGCAGCACTGTCTTGGAACCATATGTGTGTATATTGCATTATGAATGAAAATATAATCCATTCCTTCTATTGCTTCATAGTGCATTATAATTACCTAATATTATGATCATTATAAATTTACACTTGTTACATGAAAAGCCTATGAAAATGTATAAACGCATATAATGCATTCACAATACTTGAATTCTGCCTCGAACAAATGTGAAGACAAATGCTTTCAGTTCATCACACTGTGGCATGTGAATTGGTATGGTTCGGTGAACCACACTCACGTGCAGAGTAAGAGACCTAAATGGCTAGGCTTTAGCTCTGTGGGATATTCAACGCCCGGCCGGGTCACATAAATGCATATTGTGCGAGCTTTGATTGAGGTAATTCCTCTGAGCTATTGCCTGGGGAAAATAGTCCAAACCTGCGTTGGCAGCTTTCTCACTTGCAGGACGCCAGTGGCGACAGATGCGTGAAGCTGCAGATGTTCCCTGATTATAGGCTTGGGGGCAATAATCAGCTTGGTAGAGTCGTGCTCTGCTTTCCTCACCCTCTCATTTCTACTGGCTTACGCTCTGTGTAAGATTACTCCCACAGTTTGTTTCTCTGGAGGTTCAGATTCCATCCGTCAACGTCCCTATGATATTGAGTGCAAATACTCTATCTGTGTTAGAGAAATTATTAGTCAGTGGGTGTGTGTGGGTGGGTTGTTTGAAGGGGGGATTGCGACTGCACTAATGTTGCTGTAAATTGTGAATGTTGAACATACATTTGTGCATTCCCATTATGTTTGTCAAACATTTTCAGACCTCCAAAGTGGTCTAATGTTGAGATAAGTCCATGTCCCATGCCATCTGTTGTATAGATCCAGCTCTATAACTCAATCCCAAATGAATGGGAAAGATTGACAGCGTACAATTTACTCATATTAGACGGTGCCTATCTCTCCCATTCATTTGTGGTCACAGGATCTACACAGCAGATGGAATGGGCGGTGGAGCGTGGACTCATCTCAACATTAGACCTCTGTGGAGGTCTAAAACATTTTAAATTACCACTTTGGAAATGTGAAAAACGTCACACAAACTTCAGGGATAGCAAAGAGACTTTCCTCTTCTGGGTGCTTGGCAAGCAGGCTGCAGTTCATTTACATTTACATTTAAGTCATTTAGCAGACGCTCTTATCCATTAATCAAAAGGAGAAAGCACAAGACACGAAGCTATGAATCAGAGGCATCAACCAGCAATAGCAACATTGTAGAGTTGGAAGATACTGTGGCCAAATAGCTGTAACTGTATCAAAATGTCCTCAAACTAATACAATACATTTATATGTTTTAATATTTGAAGTTTATCTATAAATTGGTGAATAAGAATAACACATTCTCTGTTTATAAGGATCCCATGGAAATTGGAATTTGTCTGGAAGATATTTCAGAGAAACAACTGAACAATCATATTTCATGTGAATGGAGATGCAATGAGTTATACACGTTTGCTACATTTTGCAACGACAGATATCATCTGTCAACATCAGCTGTACCTCCTCTGTAGCACAATGGATATAGCAGGGCTTGGAAACTATCACGGATTACAAAGTGAAACCCAGCCATGAGCTGCCCAGCGACGTGAGCCTACCACACAAGCTAAATGCCTATTATGCTTACTTTGGCAAGCAACACTAAACCATGCGTGAAAGCACCAGCTGTTCTGGATGACTGTGTGATCTCACTCTCCATAGCCAATGTAAGACCTTTGAACAGGTTAACATTCACAAGGCCGCAGGATACCAGGATGCATACTCAGAGCCTAATCAGCTTCCCTGACATTGTCAATGTCTCTCTGACGCAGTCTGTAATACCAATTTGTTTCAAGCAGACCACCATAGTCCTCGTGCCCAACAACGCATAGGTAAGCTGCTTAAATGACTATTGCCCAGTAGCCCTCACATCTACAGTACCAGTCAAAAGTTTGAACACACCTACTTATTCAAGGGTTTTTCATTATTTTTACTAGCTGCTACCGATCCCTTTTCCCCTTTTCGTTTTGTTGGGTCTAATTGGTTTCACCTGTTCCTTGTTTTTATTTTATTTTTTATTTTTTATTTTATTTATTTTTTTACCCATTTTTTTCTCCCCAATTTCGTGGTATCCAATTGTTTAGTAGCTACTATCTTGTCTCATCAGTACAACTTCCGTACGGGCTCGGGAGAGACGAAGGTTGAAAGTCATTCGTCCTCCGATACACAACCCAACCAAGCCGCACTGCTTCTTAACACAGCGCCATCCAACCCGGAAGCCAGTCGCACCAATGTGTCGGAGGAAACACCGTGCACCTGGCAACCTTGGTTAGTGCGCACCGCCCCCGGCCCACCACAGAGGTCGCTGGTGGACCCACTCCAATTTGCATACTGTCCCAGATCCACAGATGACAGAATCTCTATTGCACTATACACTGCCCTCAGCCAAATGGTCAAAAGGAATATCTACTGCACGTTAGAATGTTGTTCATTGACTACAGCTCAGCTTTCAACACCATGGTCCCCTCCAAACTCATCACCAAACTCAGGACTGTGGGATTGAACACCTCCATCTGCAACTGGATCCTGGACTTCCTGACGGGCCACCCCCAGGCGGTGAGGGTAATTAACAACACATACCTTGCTGGGGCTGTAGTGGAACGGGTCAGGAGCTTCAAGTTCCTCGGTATCCACATCACTAATGAATTAACATGGTCCATACACACACCAACACAGTTGTGAAGAGGATACGTCAGAGCCTATTCCCCTTCAGGAAAGATTTGGCATGGATCCCCAAAACGTTATACAGCTGCACCATTGAGAGCATCTTGACTGGCTACATCACTGCTTAGTATGACAACTGCAAGGCACCTGACCACAAGGTGCTACAGAGGGTAGTGAGTTTGGCGCAGTACATCACTGGGGCTGAGCTCGCTGCCACCCTGGAACTCTACACCAGGCGGTGTCAGAGGACGGCTCCCAAAAAATTGTCCAAGACTCCAGCCACTCAAGCCATAGTCTATTCTCTCTGCTACTTTTACTCATTATTGTTATTCGTTATTCACTACACATTTGATCCTTGTGTCACTATTTCTATTTTATCTTTTTCTGCGTTGTTTGAAAAGGACCCGTAAGTAAGCAATGAAACATGATCCAATTATTCTTAGAATTGACCCTTTGTTAAGCCCCGCTCCCCAAGGACAACATTTTCCCCGGAAGTGGAAACATCTCGGAGCAACAACCACTCAGCCCCGAAGTGGTAGGCCACACAAACGCACAGAACGGGACCACCGAGTGCTGAAACGCGTAGTGCGTATAAATATGCAGAAATATTCCAACATCTAGTGGAAAGCCTTCCCAGAAGAGTGGAGACTGTTATAGCAGCAAAGGGGTGACCGACTCCATATTAATGCAGATGAGCAGGTGTCCACGTACTTTGGTTATGTCGTGTATCTGAATGCTTACATCACACGTCTTACTTCGACTGTCATATTTCCAACATAACCAAGAAAGACCACAGGTATCACAAGACTTCAATGGTGCTGTAAAAAGGGCAACCTCATGTTTCTTCAGACTGCAGAGAAAATAACTAAACATCACGGTGACTTAATATAGAAAGAGCATAAAAGAATATCACAGTACAATCCCTCCAGAGTGCATTCCTTTCATATCAGTGGGAAAGAAGTCTCTCACATTGTTCACCAACATCAAGCACCGACACTGCAAAACAGCAGGCATTGCATGTAACATGTACAGTATAACACACTCCATTCCACTTCTACATACCACAAAGTCTTGCATGGTCAGAAGCACGCAGAGCAAGTAATAGGTATCATGTTTTGGACACGGATGGACCGGTGCTGCTGGATAGAAGATAGTATGAAGAGGAACAGATGGCGTTTTTTATAACACGTTTGCTTTGTGTTTGGTCACCCGTGCTGATGGCTATCACAGCATGGCAGGTTCACGCAGGGGTCAGGCCTTTTTCCTCTCACTGAAATAGACAGCGGCAATAAGTCTCCGTTGCCTGGTATTAACCCTTCGAAAGTACCTGGGTGCTCAAGAGATTATGCTAATCCTGCTAATCCTTGGCAGCTCTGACTCGGAACGTCCTTCGACTCGCAAGGTGTTCGCTGACACTCGGCAGAATCAAAGAGGACATTTGTCTAGGCGTGGATTGATGCTAAGTAAGCAGTGTCTGTGTTTTTCTAATGATTCACTCACGCTTTGCAATTGGCACTGGAAAGTCGTTTTGCTTATATGTAATGCATCAAGAGGTGGAGTAGTGATTTAAAGGGGGCAAAAGTTCATCCCAACTGCGTGCCTAAACTTTCATTTCAGATTGATGCCTGAGTGTGGCAAACTGTTACTTCTTACCCAGTAAGGTGCTCTGCCAACTCACTGGCTTATTCTCACAGGAAGTAGTTCACATCAGTTCTTACGTCTTGTATTACCGATAATAAATATATATGCAATTTATGGACTCTACCTCATGTTAATGACCCGATACATCTTTGAACATGCAATGTCTGAGCCGTCACCATCTTTCAACACAACAGCCTGCATGGTTACTTTGATTGAATGATTTGTTGAGCTGAAAAGCCTGGGCGTGTCAAAATATATTTGCCTACAATGTAAGCAAAGCTACTTAGAAAATCTACCTCGTCATTAGACAGTTGAGCCAAGTTTAGTACAGTATTAGTCAGGGGTCAGAGAGTTGAGGTCTATGTTAGGTTTACAGATGGGGCTTAACTAATCCGGAGGTAACCGCAATGTCACCTCTTCAAAGTCACCACCATGCGTGAAGTCGGCTAGCTTCAAACCAACGAAACTAAGAACGCAAAGCTGGTAACCTGACACCTTATTATGTTTCTAATAAAGGTTGGGCTTGGTGGCATGACGAATATTAGTGGGTCATTTCTTTTCACACCATCTGTTGGCATAACCATTGTTTCATTTGTGCCTTTAACTAGATCGCTAAGACACAGATCCCCAAGACACCAATTATTATTTAGTATAATTATTAGTATTTTCTGCAGTGCCCCAGTTTATAATAATCTGCACTATTACAAGAGGCATTCAGTATTTCTCTTCATGTTTCCAAATAAAGCACATTTTTCTTATCACCCTGCTTACTATAGGCCATCTTGCTGTCCTTATTGTTTCTTGATTGAACTGGATGAGTAGAAGTGTACCACCCCATAATCAAATTCAAAACGTTTTTTACTGTTGTGTTGCTCGCCAACAGTTTCTGATTTTAACTTGGACCCTAGTTAATGATGTTTGATATATTTTGGATTATTACTTAAATTTTAAGTGTTGGACTGCTGTTAGTTTAGTGGCAGCCTACCTTCCCCAATTCAAAAATCGAAAGAAGTATTAAGGCAGTCGTTTCTCAAGAAAGAGCTTGTGGTCTCAACACCAAAACGTCTAGTCATACCAAGCAGAAGCAACTACTACTTTGAAAGCAAACATGTTTCCCTTTTGTTTACCTCAGCACGGCCTTTATTAAATTAAGTGTGTCTGTGTGTGTGTGCGCGTGTGTGAGGTGAATATTAGATAGTGTTATCATTCTTCATAAACACAGGGAATGACAGTATAGCTTAGGCCATGTTTATATTGCAGGGAAGTGCTGTCACCGATCCGATCATGCTTCCTGGATATGGCAGATTAGCATATCCAGACTTTTAAATAGTTCTAAACCCCCAAAAAATGGTTCTGTATAGACTTTATACTGTATGTTGCAATGTATTACATGTTTAGAAATACCAAGAACATAAACATATTCCATTCCACTAGTCACAGAAAATGCTGAAATTATTGATACAGTATACGGTGCCTTCGGAAAGTATTCAGACCCCTTGACTTTTTCCACATTTTGTTATGTTACAGCCTTATTCTAAAATGGATTAAATAAAATAAAAATCCTCAGCAATCTACACACAATGCCCTATAACGATAATACAAAATTAAATACTTATTTACATAATTATTCAAACCCTTTGCTATGAGACTCGACATTGAGCTCAGGTTCATCCTGTTTCCATTGATCATCCCTGCGATGTTTCTAGAGCTTGATTGGAGTCCACCTGTAGAAAAAACAAATGATTGGGCATGATTTGGAAACCACACACCTGTCTATAAAAGGTCCCACCGTTAACAGTGCATGTCAGAGCAAAAACCAAGCCATGAGGTCGAAGGAATTGTCCGCAGAGCTCAGAGACAGTTGTGTGTAGACACAGATCTGGGGAAGGGTACCGAAAAACTTCTGCAGCATTGAAGTTCCCAATAACACAGTGGCCTCAATCATTCTTGAATGGGAGAAGTTTGGAACCACCAAGTCTCTTCCTAGAGCAGGCCGCCCTGCCAAACTGATCGGGCGAGAAGGGGTTTTGGTCAGGGAGGTGACCAAGAACCTGATGGTCACTCTGACAGAGCTCTAGAGTTCCTCTGTGGCGATGGGAGAACCTTCCAGAAGGACAACCATCTCTGCAGCACTCCACCAAACAGGCCTTTATGGTAGAGGGGACAGCCAGGAGCCACTCCTTAGTAAAAGGCACATGACAGCCCACTTGGAGCTTGCCAAAAGACACCTAGAGACTCAGACCATGAGAAGCAAGTTTCTCTATTGTCTGGAGGAAAACTGGCACCATCCCTACAGTGAAGCATGGTGGTGACACCATCGAGCTGTGGGGATGTTTTTCAGCGGCAGGGACTGGGAGACCAGTCAGGATCAAGGCACAGATGAACGGAGCAAAGTATGGATAGATCCCTGATATATACCTGCTCCAGAACGCTGGGGTGAAGGTTCACCTTCCAACAGTACAATGACACTAAGCACACAGCCAAGACAACTTCGTGACAAGTCTCTGAATGTCCTTGAGTGGCCCAGCCAGAGCCCGGACTTGAACCCGATCGACACTCAACAGCAACACTCCCCATTCAACCTGACAGAGCGAAATACAGACTTGGCAAGCTTGAAGCGTCATATCCAAGAAGACTCGAGGCTGTAATCGCTCTCAAAGGTGCTTCAACAAAGTACTGAGTAAAGGGTCTGAGTACTTTCCTAATGCACTGTATATACAGCGAACTGCCAAAGTAAAGGAAACACTTGAGTAATCGAGAGATACAAAATATATTGAAAGCAGGTACTTCCACACAGGTGTGGTTCCTGAGTTAATTAAGCAATAAATTAATTAAATCAATAAAAAACTTCCCATCATGCTTAAGGTAATATAAAAACAATTCCATTTGCCCATTATTTTGGCCACCATGGCTAGAAATAGATATCTCAGTAACTTTGAAAGAGGGGTCTCAAAGGCGCATAGGGGGTTTAAACGGGGTGTGTGTGTGTGTTTCAGTTGCACTATCTCAACCCAATTGATCACTCATGGGAGATTCTGGAGCCGTGCCTGAGTCAGCGTTTTCCACCACCATCAACAACGGAATATTCACACGGAAGAATGGTGTCGCATCCCTTCAGACACTTGTAGAATCTATGCCAAGGCGGCTTTGGCGGCTCTTGGTGGCTCTTGGCGGCTCTTGGTGGCTCTTGGCGGCTCTTGGCGGCTCTTGGTGGCTCTTGGTGGCCCAACACCCTATTAAGACACTTTATGTAGGTGTTTCCTTTATTTTTGCAGTTACTTGTAAATGGAGACTGGAGTCAATTCCAAAAGCAGTACATACACCTGGTAAATACTGTATTTAGAGTACTGGTGCTGCTCCACATAGAACGATATTCATAGAATTGTATACGCAGTTTGGATACTGATTTTGATACAGAGCACATTGACAACAGATCAATAATGATAATAGCACAGTGAAAGTACGAATCTTAATGCGCACGTCAACTCAACAAAAACAAGCTTCCGAGTGCTGATGTTTCCATATGCATTGGCAAATTCATAAATCAAATGAGTATTAACATTGTAATACAGAGCAGGCTTTGAAAAAGCTGGTCTGCCAGTACTGATAGTACCAAAGCCAAGTAACTGACCGCAAAACAACCAATTTATACTGAACAAAAATATAGAAATGCACCATGCAACGATTTCATTGATTTTACCGAGTTACAGTTCAAATGAGGAAATCCAGTCAATTGAAATAAATTCATCAGGCCCAAATCTATGGATTTCAAATAACTGGGAATACTGATATGCATCTGTTGGTCCCAGATACCTAAAATAAATGGGCCTCAATGGGCCTCAGGATCTAGTCACGGTATTTTTGTGCATTCAAATTGTCATCAATAAAATGCAATTGTGTTCGTTGTCCGTAGCTTAAGTATGCCCATACCATAACCCCACCTCCACCATGGGGCACTCTGTACACAACGTTGACATCAGCAAACCGCTCACCCACAAGACGCCATATGCGTGATCTGCTTTTGTGACATACTGCCAAATTCTCTAAAACGACGTTGGAGGCAGTTAATGGCAGAGAAATTAACATCCAATTCTCTGGCAACAACTCTGGTGGACATTACTGCAGTCAGCATGCCAATAGCACGCTTCCTCAAAACATTACCTCAAAAAGCACTAATTGCTCAGCGCTATCTAAGACACATACCCCGGATGGTGCTCGGGGGAACTGCTCCTGCTGTTAAACCTTGAAGAAATATGTATTTTTTTCTGATTGGTTTCTATAAAGATGGGGTACCGGTAAACATTTCTTGTAGTGGACATCTATTTGGAGCTGTTACAAAGGCATTCATAATTTGCCTTTTTTTCAAGTAAATACATTAAGACAGCATTTCCAACTCAGTCCTGGGGACTCCAAGGGGTGCATGTTTTGGTTTTTGCCCTACCACTACACAGCTGATTCAAATAATCAGCTCATCATCAAGCTTTGATTATTTGAATCAGCTGTGTAGTGTTGGGGGAAAAAACTAAACGTGCACCCCTTGGGCTCGCCAGGACCGAGTTTGGGAAAAGCTGCACTAAGAAATAAAGGGGTAACATATACTGAACATTAAATTCTCTGGCAACAGATCTGGTGGATATTCCTGCAGCCAGCATGCCAATTGCTCCCTCAAAACTTGAGACATCTGTGGCATCTGTGTTGTGTGACAAAACTTCACATTTTAGAGTGGCCTGTTGTTGTTCCCTGCACAAGGTGCACCTGTGTAATGATCATGCTGTTTTATCAGGTTATTGATCTGTCAGGTGGATGGATTATCTTGGTTATGGATACATGCTCACTAATAGGGATTTAAACAAATTTGTGCACAAAATTTGAGAGAACTAAGCTGGAACATTTCTCTGATCTTTTATTTTAGCTCATGAAACATGGGACCAACACTTTACATGTTGCGCTTATATTTTTATTCAGTGTATGATGACAAATTCCCATCAATTTCGGTTACTGGCCCAATGCTCTAATAAACATAATATCTAGCCTTTAACAAACACTGATGAACAATTCAATAATCCCGTTTGATGGTGCATGTAGTTTGCATATCCACACTGTATGTCACACTTAATGTTTACCAATACCATGGCCAATCAATGAATGTGACTTCTTGCCCGTTGCATAGCAACGCAGGATAATCTGGCAGGCTGTAAATGAAGATCCAGGCTTTTTTACAACTGTTAGGTCATGTACAGGTCAACCAGTAATTGGTTAATTCAATAAAGCTGTGGAAGGGGGACCTATGACGGTGGCCAGGGTTACGCAGAGTTCTGCATCCTCGCTATATTTATTACCCTCCTCTGTAGCTGCCTTCAATTCTGTGAAGATTTAATTACTCACTGTCAAGAGGAACTGGGGGGACTGCTTTCTATTTATGATTTACAAGCAATCACCATGCTCGTAGGGCCGTAGGTCCGCACGCTACAAAGGCAAGTCACTTACTTTAAAGAAACTTCAATCAGATGCAGTCAAGCATTTGCTCCCATGATATCGCTGCTGAGCCCCTATCCAGTCTAATCCCAAATGACCTCTGGTTTGTAGATATGCACATCAATGTGGACTATAGTGTTTTACCGGTTCCTGATGATTTATTTGTGATGTCCATGCTGAAAGACATTCCATTTTGAATGTGGGTCGACTGCTGTAAATAGCACCTAAGATATAGATGCAATTAATAACTCTGCCACTAACTGTGGATGCTTCATATCTGCAGTGGTTTTCATAAATATAGCATGTATTTTATTTATGCAGATGACTGAGTTGGCCCCCTGTGATGTACTTATCATGTGGCTGAATTCACGTGGATCTCTGTCTGCGCATGTCTCACATAGTAGAGAGGAAGGGTCTCTTCCAGAGCCTTATAATAATTATTTGGTGGGTGCTATTTGTCCTGTTTTATGTACAACTGTGTATTATACGCATGTATGAAATGAAAATGTGTTTTTTGCATATCCCAACTCCCCCTGAGTAATCCTTGGTGAGAGGGGTCACGGCCAGCCATTATCAACGACGACCCTTGAGCAATTAGGGATAAGTGCCTTTCTCAAGGGCTCATCGAAAGACTTTTCACCTTGTCGGCTCGGGACGTCAAGCTAGTGACTTTTTGGTTACTGGCCAGTGCTCTAACCTAGACTACCTGCCTCTCCTTATATAATTCGCAAAAATCCGAATAACTTCACAGATCTTCATTGTAAAGGATATAAACACTGTTTCCCATGCCTGTTCAATGAACCATAAACAATTAATGAACATGCACCTGTGGAATGGTCGTTAAGACACTAACAGCTTACAGACGGTAGGCAATTAAGGTCACAGTTATGAAAATGAAGGACACTAAAGAGGCCTTTCTACTGACTCTGAAAAACACCAAAACAAAGATGGCCAGGGTCCCTGCTCATCTGCGTGAATGTGCCTTTGGCATGCTGCAAGGGGCATGAGGACTGCAGATGTGGCAATACATTGCAATGTCCGTACTGTGAGACACCTAAGACATCGCAACAGGGAAGCAGGATGGACAGCTGATCGTCCTCACATTGGCAGAGCACGTGTAACAAAACTTGCACAGGATCGGTACATCCGAACATCACACCTGCGGGACAGGTACAGGATGGCAACAACAACTGCCCAAGTTACACCAGGAACGCACAATCCCTCCATCAGTGATCAGACTGTCCGCAATAGGCTGGGAGAGGCTGGACTAAGGGCTTGTAGTCCTGTTGTAAGGCTAGGATCGGAGGGTGAGGGCTAGGACCATTCCCACCAGACATTTCCGGGAACTTGCAGGTGCCTTGGTGGAAGAGTGGGGTAACATCTCACAGCAAGAACTGGCACAGTTGTTGAATCTTGTCATGTTCATACAGATATTTACACATGTTAAGTTTGCTGAAAATAAACGCAGTTGACAGTGAGAGGACGTTTATTTTTTTGCTGAAAAAAAGTCAATGCTTTGTAGAGTTACCTTTTGCAGCAATTACAGCTCCAAGTCCATTGGGGTTTGTCTCTATAAGCTTGGCACATCTAGCTACTGGATTTTTTGCCCATTCTTCAAGGCAAATCTGCTCCAGCTGTTTCAAGTTGGATGGGTTCCTACTGGTGTACAGAAATCTTTAAGTCAATCCAGAGGTTCTCAATTGGATTGAGGTCTGCGCTTTGAGTAGGCCATTCCAAGACATTTACATTTTTAAGTGTTGCTTTAGCAGTATGCTTAGGGTCATTGTCCTGCTGGAAGGTGAACCTCCGTCCCAGTCTCAAATCTCTAGAAGACTGAAACAAGTTTCCCTCAAGAATTTCCCTGTATTTAGCACCATTCCTTCTATTCTGACCAGTTTCCCAGTCCCTTCCAATGTAAAACATCACAGTGAAGTATGGTGGTGGCAGCATCATGCTGTGGGGATGTTGTTCTCGGAGTGATGAGAGGTGTTGGGTTTGTGCCAGACATTTTCCTTGATGGCCAAAAAGCTGAATTTTTGTCTCATCTGAACAGAGTACCCTCTATATATGTTTAGGGAGTCTCCCACATGCCTTTTGGCGAACACAAAACGTATTTGCTTATTTTATTTCTTTAAGCAATTGCTTTTTTCTGGCCACTCTTCCGTAAAGCCCAGCTCTGTGGAGTGTATGCCTGAAGTGGTCCTATGGACAGATACTCCAATCTCCGCTGTGGAGCTATGCAGCTCCTTCAGGGTTATCTTTGGTCTCTTTGTTGCATCTCTGATTAATGCCCTCCTTGCGTGGTCTGTAAGATTTGGTGGGCGGCTTTCTCTTGGCAGGTTTGCTGTGGTGCCATATTCTTTTAATGGTGCTCTGTGGGATGTTCAATGTTTTGGATATTTTTTTACAACCCAACTCTGATCTGTACTTCTCCACAGCTTTGTCCCTGACCTGTTTGGAGAGCTCCTTGGTCTTCATAGTGCCACTTGCTTGGCGGCGCCCCTTGCTTAGTGGTGTTGCAGACTCTGGGACCTTTCAGAACAAGTGTATATATACTAAGATCATGTGACAGATCATGTGACACTTAGATTACACACAGGTGGACTTTATTTAGTTAATTATGGGACTTCTGAAGGTAATTGATTGCACCAGATCTTATTTAGGTGCTTCATAGCAAAGTGGGTGAATACATATGCACACACCCCTTTTCCATTTAGAATTTTTTGAAGCAAGTTATTTTTTAAATTTCACTTCACCTATTTGGACTATTTTGTGTATGTCCATCACATGAAATCGAAATCAAATCCATTGAAATTACAGGTTGTAATGCAAAAAAATAGGAAAAACACCAAGGGGGTGAATACTTTTGCAAGGCACTGTATATATATATATATATATATGTATGTGTATATGTGTGTGTGTGTGTGTGTGTGTGTGTGTGTGTGTGTGTGTGTGTGTGTGTGTGTGTGTGTGTGTGTGTGTGTGTGTGTGTGTGTGTGTGTGTGTGTGTGTGTGTGTGTGTGTGTGAGGATGTGCTTGCTCTTGGAACAGATATAATGTGGCAGCTTGCATCGTTATTGACCAGATAAAGCTGTAGATTAGTGCGCTATAGCTCACTGGTAATTGGTGCATGCCTGTATTACACCATCACTGTCGATGGCTGCCGTGCATCTAAAGCAAAGTCATACCACCCACACACTGAGCCAGCAACCTTGACTCACTCGTACAATACACAACATGCCCACAAGACAACAGACACATGTTTTCAGTTAGGCCTCAAAACAATAACAAGGCAGATCAAGACTGTGCCTGTTTTAGATTAAATGAACTGATCACACGGAAATCAAAGGTTATGTATCTGCGTGAGAATATTGGACAAAAATTCCACTGTGTATTTGCAATGAAATGTTAGAATCGCGTGCTATGTTCAAGAGCTGTAACAGGGATGGGCCATTTGAGGATGTAAAGTCTATTTGAGACCCTGTCGTGTGTTCTCATTAAAGCCGAGCTGCGCAAGGAACATGTTCAGAGAAAAAAAAAAGTCAAAATGGGAAGTATAATGGCATCTGTGGTACAGAGGAGTAACATAGTCAGTCGACAGCAAAAACAGATGTTGAGTCCCAGTGGGTTCGCCAACATGGAGAGAAACCTCCGTCTATGACAGATGGGTGTTTAACCAACCAACCAAAGTCATTTCACTGTCCAATTCGTTACGTATAATCATATTCGCATTCAATACAGAACACCAACTGCAACACATGATGTTCGTCAATAGAGGCTCAAACAGCTGCCCTGATGTTCCAACCATCCCATCAACTAGCTGCTGCCTTTGAGCCATAACCAAACAAATACATTCCATCGTCAATACATGATAGGCATGGCAACTTTGACACATATTGAACAAAAGACAAGGAAGCAATGTTTTATGAAGCATCAAGTTGTTTTGCTTCAGAAGCTTTTGTAACAGGCTACAAGGAGGACTGTTAATATAAAGTATAAAGTAAAATATCGAGCTATCAATTCCAAACGTTGAAATGTGCAGACTGACCCAGCTGTTAATTGTTTTTATTGAACCTTTATTTCACTAGGCAAGTCAGTTTCAGAAATGTTTATTTATTTACAATGACGGCCTACACCGGCTAAACCCGAACGACGCTGGGCCAATTGTGTGCCGCCCTATGGGACTCCCAATCACGGCCGGTTGTGATACAGTCTATGGATTCAAACCAGGGTGTCTGTAGTGACACCTCTAGCTGTGCCACTCGGGAACCCTTTTAACTATAAGCATGAAACATTTGCATAAAATAACATGGGTTTGAATAAGAATGGTAGCTATCCAAAATGGTCCTGCTCCTTGACCATTTAATCTACGAGACCAACTTTAAAACATTCAGGCTAACCTAACTTCAATGAACTGGATTTATTTGACTTTAGAAAAAACACACCAGAACACAGTGGTAAACCTTACCAATGCTACTGCTCTTTAACCTTTTCAGTTACAAATATTTCAACTTGTTTGAACTACATTTGTATAAAATAGCATAAAATAACCCCCCAACAGAAATAGGAACTCTTGAACTATTCAAGCTAAAGACACCAAAACAACTTGCACAGGTTCAGGCTACCACACCAACCATACATACTACAAGACCAGCCAACAAGTACACACATTTTCTCTAGGAAATGTACTTTTCTAGTGTTTTATGATGTATATGCCATCAAAACCTACACATAAAAAAACAGAAACTGCAGATTGAGATTTGGTTTCTGTGAGATGTAAACCAAGAGGATTTAGAGGACAGCTTGACACAACATATAGAATTAAGGGTTAATGTGAGCTCAGCAAAAAAAAACGTGTTGCTCTGACAAATGGACTGGCAGGTAGACAGAGACGGATTGAGTGGCTAGTGGGTTGAACTGTGGCTGAACTGTTACTGTCTAGGATGACCTATAAGCTTTTCCAACACATTAAATACTTCTTATGGCCTGGCCAAATCTGTCTGGATGGGATTGTGAGAGGCCAAAAGAACATTGGCTTGAAGTGCATCTACTTGTCCTTTCAACAACCTGTCCCACTGAACTGCAGATGTCCTCAACAACGGTTGTGTACACATAATCAGCAATCCATACTATTATGGGCAACATTGTCGTGGTGCAAAAGATTTTGCACAGATCTGTGCTCTTTCGCCCCGCAAAAATGTCACCCACTGATACCCAAACTATTGTGTTTTGACAGAATACTGATTTTTGTTTGTCAGGTGAAAATAATAATTCTACGTGCACCTGGGACATACAGTGCATTTGGAAAGTATTCAGACACCTTCACCTTTTCCCCTCAATCTACACACAATACCCCATAATGACAAAGCATAAACAAGTTTTTTGACATTTTTGCACATTTATTACAAATATTACAATATGCTCTACCTCAAATCTCCATTATTTCATCATCCCCCATTGTCAAGTGGTTCACATCCCTCAGCTCACCCAAGTCCCTGCAAGAGAGCACAGTCAAATCCAACCCAACTTCCAATTCTCCGGATACATAATTAACATGAAT
The DNA here is from genome assembly GCF_021184085.1 of Oncorhynchus gorbuscha. NCBI lineage: Eukaryota > Metazoa > Chordata > Actinopteri > Salmoniformes > Salmonidae > Oncorhynchus > Oncorhynchus gorbuscha. The sequence goes on along the minus strand of NC_060192.1, from coordinate 3,685,719 downwards.
TTCTTCAACGTTAAATGACTTTGAATTCGAAGCACCGCTAAATTTGACAGGGCAAATGATCCACAGGCTTTACCAACCCTTAATCTGCAGGCAGCAGGCTTCATTTGACAATAGGGCTTGAAAGACTCACGCAATGAACGAGGCACCGTATCCTACCTTGCATGATGAAATCCACAGCTGTAGGCCACGTGTCCCTGCATCGACAGTGCAGGATGTGGGAGCCAGGAACCTGACAGACCAAGAGAGGTTATTCCACTGTATTCCAATTATAAAACGGAGCACTTAACCCCACTTACTGAACTAAGTTCCCTACCCACTAATCAGTGCCTGCCTGTACTAGTTAAGGAATCACCTTTCCTCATAATCATGCCAGGGCTAGTTCAGCACCTCCACCTTGCCTCCGGTGATCAGAGGAAATTAACGCTCCTTTCGCATTCTCAGGGAGTTAGTTCGTTAGGTGCACAATACTACTGCTCAACACTGCCTGATATAAAATATCTAACGAAGGTTAGGTAAGTAGTGTAAAAAAAATGGAGTACTATAATAATGATTTGAAAATACAGTAGACCATGTTCCTTGTATCCATGTGTCTGTAGTGACACCTCTAGCACTGAGATGCAGTGCCTTAGACCGCTGTGCCACTCGGGAACCCTTTTAACCATAAGCATGAAACATTTGCATATAATAACATGGGTTTGAATAAGAATGGTAGTTATCCAAAATGGTCCTGCTCCTTGACCATTTAATCTACGAGACCAACTTTAAAACATTCAGGCTAACCTAACTTCAATGAACTGGATTTATTTGACTTTAGAAAAAACCCATCAGACCACAGTGGTAAACCTTACCAATGCTACTGCTCTTTAACCTTTTCAGTTACAAATATTTAAACTTGTTTGAACTACATTTGTATAAAATAGCATAAAATAACCCCCCAACAGAAATAGTAACTCTTGAACTATTCAAGCTAAAGACACCAAAACAACTTGCACAGGTTCAGGCACCAACCATACATACTACAAGACCAGCCAACAAGTACACACATTTTCTCTAGGAAATGTACTTTTCTAGTGTTTTATGATGTATATGCCATCAAAACCTACACATAAAAAAACAGAACCTGCAGATTGAGATTTGGTTTCTGTGAGATGTAAACCAAGAGGATTTAGAGGACAGCTTGACACAACATATAGAATTAAGGGTTAATGTGAGCTCAGCAAAAAAAAACGTGTTGCTCTGACAAATGGACTGGCAGGTAGACAGAGACGGATTGAGTGGCTAGTGGGTTGAACTGTGGCTGAACTGTTACTGTCTAGGATGACCTATAAGCTTTTCCAACACATTAAATACTTCTTATGGCCTGGCCAAATCTGTCTGGATGGGATTGTGAGAGGCCAAAAGAACATTGGCTTGAAGTGCATCTACTTGTCCTTTCAACAACCTGTCCCACTGAACTGCAGATGTCCTCAACAACGGTTGTGTACACATAATCAGCAATCCATACTATTATGGGCAACATTGTCGTGGTGCAAAAGATCTTGCACAGATCTGTAAAAACAGTGATGAGAGGTGTTCGTTTGACCGCGGACCCATTACTGCACACAGTCAATGAGGCAGTGATCGCTGAGATCCTGGTTGAAGACAGCAGAGGTGTATTTAGAGGGCAAGTTGGTCAGGATGATATATAAGAGGGTGCCCATGGTTACAGATTTAGGGTTGTACCTGGTAGGTTCCTTGATAATTTGTGTGAGATTGAGGGCATCTAGCTTAGATTGTAGGACAGCCAGGGTGTTAAGCATGTCCCAGTTTAGGTCACCTAATAGTACGAACTCTGAAGATCGATGGGGGGGCGACCAATTCACATATGGTGTCCAGGGCACAGCTGGGGGCTGAGGGGGGGTCTATAACAAGCGGCAAAGGTGAGAGACTTGTTTCTGGAAAGGTGGATTTTTAAAAGTAGAAGCTCGAATTGTTTGGGCACAGACCTGGATAGTATGACAGAACTGTGCAGGCTAGCTCTGCAGTAGATTGCAACTCCAACCACTTTGGCAGTTCTATCTTGTCGGAAAATGTTATAGTTAGAGATGGAAACGGATTTTTGGTGGCCTTCCTAAGCCAGGATTCAGACACGGCTAGGACATCCGGGTTGGCGGAGTGTGCTAAAGCAGTGAATAAAACAAGCTTAGGGAGGAGGCTTCTAATGTTAACATGCATGAAACCAATGCTTTTACGGTTACAGAAGTCAACAAATTAAATGCCTGGGGAATGGGAGTGACGCTGGGGTCTGCAGGGCCTGGGTTAACCTCTACATCACCAGAGGAACAGAGGAGGAGTAGAATAAGAGTACGGCTAAAGGCTATAAGAACTGGTAGTCTAGTGGGTTCGGAACAGAGAGTTAAAGGAGCAGGTTTCTAGGCGTGGAAGAATAGATTCAAGGCATAACGTACAGACAAGGGTATGGTAGGAGATAAACCTAGGCATTGAGTGACAATGAGAGAGGTTTTGTCTCTAGAGTCACCATTTAAGCCTGATATGGTCACCGTATGTGTGGAGGGTGGAACATAAGGGCTTGCTAAGGCATTTTGAACAGGGCAAAAAAAAGCATGCATTTGGTTTTACTAGCGTTTAAGAGCAGTTGGAGGCCACGGAAGGAGTGTTGTATGGCATTGAAGCTCGTTTGGAGGTTAGATAGCACAGTGTCCAAGGAAGGGCCAGAAGTATACAGAATGGTGTCGTCTGCGTAGAGTTGGATCAGGGAATCGCCCGCAGCAAGAGTAACATCATTGATATATACAGAGAAAAGAGTCGGCCCGAGAATTGAAACCTGTGGCACCCCCATAGAGACTGCCAGAGGACCGGACAACATGCCCTCCGATTTGATACACTGAACTCTGCAAAGTAGTTGGTGAACCAGGCAAGGCAGTCATTAGAAATAACTGAGGCTACTGAGTCTGCCGATAAGAATATGGTGATTGACAGAGTCGAAAGCCTTGACCAGGTCGATGAAGACGGCTGCACATGCCTACTATATTTCAGTGAAAGACATACTGTATATTCCTGTGTATTAAGATTCTCGTATAGACTGTCACTGGAGGCTTTAGTCCAGATAAGTCTTCCCAATAAGTGGTTAAGGCTTAAGCATATTATGTATGTTAACCTAATCTTAATAATGCCCCAATCTGAATCCTTACATCTCATAATCTGTCATTTTCAGACAAATCTGAAGGCACACATACCATTACATACATACAGTACATTACATACATACAGTACACTAACTGCTGCTGAAACACTTCTTTCCCTCTTTCCGCATCCTGTCATGATATTACAGGCAATCAACCATTGATTGATTTATGGTAATGCACTGTCAAATCAAGGACAATATCTATTAAAGTATTTGTAGACAGAGAGACTGATGGCCCTTCTATGTGTTCATTATGGTGATGGATTAGAACTTCCATTGAAACGGCTAGACTCTCAATACATGATGTGGAAGAATATACATTACACAGGGCAAAGTCATAATTTGTCTGCGGTGAAATTGTTGGATCAATATTTTTTTATTCTACATGAAATTTAGAATATAACCCTGACCAATGCAAGGGGTAGCTAGTTCTCTTGCAAAACAACATGAGTGAGGAATGCAACGATGCAACACTTGGTTGATGTTAACATCGTTATCCCCAGTTCTATGGGTTGTCATGCACATTTCTGCATAACAGCGTCTACTGTATGCATACCCGGGTTCAAATACTATTCGCTTTCTTTCAAATACTTTAGCTGAGCTTGATTGAGCTTGCCTGGTGCAATGAGCCCAATATAATGATCCCAAAAGTACAAACCACACCTACATTACTTCAGACACGCTCAATCAAATGCTCAATGTATTTCTAAGAAAACATATACTATTTTAACCCAGATCTGACTAACAGCATGTAGAGTGTGGGGGAGGCGGTCTAGAAAGTGGGCCCTCTGCCACGTTGCTTACTAGATGGCACGTCAATTATGGTCCTGCCCTCGGCATCAAAGGGAGCAGACCAGACAGCGGTTCCTTGGGGCTCCAGGATAACAGCCAAGTCTGTATAAAAGAAGACAGACGGAGGAACATGTATACACAGGTCGGCCTTGAACTGCAGCACCTCTTTACAGTGTTCATGTCCGTTTTCTTTTCGATTTCAAGGTCCACATCAAGTTGTCGTTGGCCATGAAGGTGGATACTACGGCAGCTTTGTACCAGGACTTATTTGTCTTTCAGATTGAGAGAGTGATAACTTGGAGCTGGGAGTATAGAGCCGAGAAGTAGTGGTATTGAGAAATACATGTTCTTTGGTCTGACTATCTCTCTCACAATCTGACATTCTAACCCGCAGGCATTAATGTCAACCTCGCTTCTCGACATCCCATTCGATAAAGATAATCCCCCCCCCCCCCCCCCAAAAAACCACAAAGAATAAAAAAGTGAGGAGGCCAAACGGTTTTACATGGATTTACTATCCCACTTGATTATCTGCACATATCCACCGTGACATATCCACTCTCAACACATTTCATGAACTCAACCCAACTCGTCCATTTTTTCAGCAATTTGGGACAACCTCAATCCTGCTGCATCCTATACTAATCCATTCTCCGTAGTGTGGGTGCCAGGGGATTTCTGTCAGCGAGTAAATGAGAGGCTTGAGCGGAGAGGAAGAAGCGGATTGGCACAGATCGTTGCGGCGCGGCCAGATGACATGCAGTGCCCGGCCCTGACCGGGGACTCTTATGCAAGCCCAGCCCCGACCAACCAGCTGTGGGTGGGCAGTGCATGTTGGGAATGTGTTTGCATAACACAGCTTTGAGCCCTACTTTTCCCCTGACGTAGGGATATGGAGTGAATGAATAAAGGGAAAGACCAAGTGGTTATGAACTGTTAAAGGAAGTAGGATTTCAGCAAGTTTGGGCCACATCCACCCAGTTATTATGTCCTACATGGTGGAAGGACGAGACCATAAATAGATGGTTTTATTTGAGGGCCCCACAAGTCTCTGAACAGCTGACCTCATCCTGAAATGTTGAATATATTTTTTGATTTATCATACCCTGCCTGAACCTAAACTGAGATTTGAGCATCTGTTTTTATTGAACTATGCAGTCATAAATAACAGAGGCCGTGTATGTAGGCCTGCACGTTGGATAAGTGCTATAGGCTCAAAAAGGCTAACTGTTACTATCGTCACATCGACAGTAGTTCGGTGAACAGTGAATAGGAAGTAAACAGGTGCGATTGTTGGTGCTCCTAAAAATAATGGGAACGTTCACTGGCACAGAGACAGTTCTTCTGACCTTCTCATATTCCGAGCATTGTGCAACAACAACAAAAATCTATGGCTACAGTATGATTTCCACGATCAGTTTACTGCAATGCAGCCTGCTGACAGATTTTAAGATATAGGACAGATACATCAACAGGCAGTGCTCTCAGTAGATATAACGCGGGGCTTTTTGTGACATACACTTATATTGCATGCCAGACATGGTTTCTTAGTACTGTATGCGTGCGTCTTGTCTCCGATATCCCTTTCCAACCCAGCTGTTAGACATGCCATGCCCTATAATACACATACTCATATTATTCTGGTGGTGTCTCATTCAGGTAATAATGCAGCCCCTTTTTCAAGCTGACCCTAATGCTGCACACTCCAACAGTGGAGGCGGAGCCCTGAAATCCCAAGCAGGCATGCCAGCAGCCCCAGAGGTGAGGAAATGGCTGTCTGATCTGTACTAAGCTCCAGGCTTAAATCCCTCTCAGACAGGCAGCTAATGCGAGCCTGTGTGGGACCACACCAGGGCCGTGTAACTCTTCTGATTCCCAGCCTTGACCCCAGGTCTGAAATAGGGATTTTCTCCCCCCGCCTCCCTCGGTTCATTCTCCTTCCCTACTCACTCCCACCAGTTCACAGACAGAGGGCAACAGTAGGCCCAATACTCTTATAACATTAGCATGTCCCCTTTCCCCCACTCCCTCTTTGCCCTCTCATTTGATCCACTTCCACCTTCACGGGCATACAATACTGATCTGCAAGGACATACTGGGCACACCACGCCACTGCAACATGGATAATTAGGTAATATTGGGTTGAGACCAGTGACGGTCGGTACCGTTTAAGATGAGGGAGGACTATAATATTTTTTATGAGCATGACCTTATTTATATTACAGCATATTGGATTTCTGTGATTCATATTCCATTCATGCAGTTCAACGGAACATCAATAGGTTTAGGCTACTACATGATACTCACATTTTCCCTATACCCATTATGAGGTTGCTACAACCTAGCCTATGAATGAAATTTTACAACGTAGGTGCACACAGGTCGAGAGACAATGTTGAGGTGACAGACAGTAACTCATGAATACCTTGCACACTCTTGCCTGCATGTAGCTGATCTAGGGTGCAGGCATTAGTCCAACAGTTACAAACGAGAGTTCCTATTGGACAAATTCAGGTGTTTATCCCCGTTTCGTTCTGTTTGCATTCGTTTAAGAAACATTTTTCAACAGAATCAGTAAACACAGTTCACTTTCATAGCAGCCACATACAAATGGATGTATTTCTTCTCGCATGTACGTGTTCTCCTCCTCTCACCTTTTCCCTTCACTTGTGGACTTCAATTCACAACACATCAGCTGTCTGTGACCAGGCAAAAAAACTCAATTGGAACCTAATCAACAGTGGACTAATGAAACAAATACCAAAAGATAGTTTTGAATGGTATTTTCCTTTAACTTAAGGCTTTTTACTTTATTACAAAAGTAATAATGAATTGTGTTTGGTTGACAACACAAATATAAACATTTAAAGGAGATACTGTATGTATCTGTGGTTGTATCTTGGATAGTTCCATGTTAGCCAATGGTTTAATCCCATTCTTTAACTTATATTTTTGTTTGAGTTGGAGAGACATATGAATTATATGAATCAAACATATAATTTGTTAATTGTCGACAAGTTAATAGGCAAGGTTTTTTGTATTTTAAAAGTGATATTGATTTCTGTTTAGTTGTCAAGTAAAAAATAAAAGAGAGCCGCACACTCAAGGAGCTCAGATGCAAAGATGTAATGGTACCCTGATGAAGACAGCTTGGCTGTCGAAACGATGGTAATTACATTTTTGCATTAAATTATTTTATTTTCAAGTTTTCTACTCCGCTAGCCAACACCTCGCCTAAATAGGTGTGTGCTTCTTTTTCTTCTAGATTAGTTGTCAACTAAACCAAATACAACATTTGAAGGAGATTTACCTTCTGCTTGGATAGTTGTGTGCCACTGACTTAGTTTGACTCTAATTCCAGTATTTGATATGTTGGATTCACGTTTCCATCTCAAAGAAAAATCTAAAGTTAAATAATAGGACTGGAATGAAAGCCACACTAAGTCAAAGCCACACTAAGTCAAAGCCACACTAAGTCAAAGCCACACTAAGTCAAAGCCACACTAAGTCAAAGCCACACTAAGTCAAAGCCACACTAAGTCAAAGCCACACTAAGTCAAAGCCACACTAAGTCAAAGCCACACTAAGTCAAAGCCACACTAAGTCAAAGCCACACTAAGTCAGTGGCACAGATGGAACTATCTAAGCAGAAGATACAGTTGAAGTCGGAAGTTTACATACACATTAGCCAAATACATTTAAACTTAGTTTTTCCACAATTCCTGACATTTAATCCTAGTAGAAATTCTCTGTCTTAGGTAGGTTAGGATCACCACTTTATTTTAAGAATGTGAAATATCAGAATAATAGTAGAGGGAATGATTTATTTGAACTTTTATTTCTTTCATCCCAATTCTCTCCTGCCTTATCCGGTGTCCTGAGTGAATTTAAGTATGTCTCTAATTCTCTCTCTCTTTCTCTCTTTTTCTCTCTTTCTCTTTTTCTTTCTTTATTTCTCTCTCTCAAGAGAAGAGAGAGAAACCACTGATTATTATTAGGGAGTTTTTCCTAGCCACCATGCTTCTACACCTGCATTGCTTGCTGTTTGGGATTTTAGGCTGGGTTTCTGTACAGCACTTTGAGATATCAGCTGATGGAAGAAGGGCTATATAAATACATTTGATTTGATTTGATGAAATTTCACCTTTACAAATCAAATGTATCTTTCACATGGATTTAACATCACAATACATTGACAAATTATGCTGAAACAACGCTGATTCAATCAGTTTATGCACAGTGGGTTGTGTGTCAAGGCAATAGTGAGGAAACCTACACAGTCATTTTATCCATCAGTGGTGAATAGAAAGGAAGCAGCATATCAGGTGTAACACCAGAAAGGAAACAAGGAAGCAGCATATCAGGTGCAACACCAGAAAGGAAACAAGGAAGCAGCATATCAGGTGTAACACCAGAAAGGAAACAAGGAAGCAGCATATCAGGTGTAACACCAGAAAGGAAACAAGGAAGCAGCATATCAGGTGTAACACCAGAAAGGGAAACAATCAGGTGCAACACCAGAAAGGAAACAAGGAAGCATATCAGGTGTAACACCAGAAAGGAAACAAGGAAGCAGCATATCAGGTGTAACACCAGAAAGGAAGCAAATCAGGTGTAACACCAGAAAGGAAACAAGGAAGCAGCATATCAGGTGCAACACCAGAAAGGAAACAAGGAAGCAGCATATCAGGTGTAACACCAGAAAGGAAACAAGGAAGCAGCATATCAGGTGTAACACCAGAAAAACAAGGAAACAATCAGGTGTAACACCAGAAAGGAAACAGCATATCAGGTGTAACACCAGAAAGGAAACAAGGAAGCAGCATATCAGGTGTAACACCAGAAAGGAAACAAGGAAGCAGCATATCAGGTGTAACACCAGAAAGGAAACAAGGAAGCAGCATATCAGGTGTAACACCAGAAAGGAAACAAGGAAGCAGCATATCAGGTGTAACACCAGAAAGGAAACAAGGAAGCAGCATATCAGGTGTAACACCAGAAAGGAAACAAGGAAGCAGCATATCAGGTGTAACACCAGAAAGGAAACAAGGAAGCAGCATATCAGGTGCAACACCAGAAAGGAAACATACTACTGCACTGTATACTTTGGATCTAAAATTGACCTTTGCCAGTTCAGGAAATGAAAGCCCTCTTAAAGAGAGACGAAATGAGTTGGTGGTTGAAAACAATGGGGAGGAAAGCCAGTCATTGTACCTTTCCAATCGCTATAAAGGCCTCTCTCGGTGGGAGAGCCAGGTTCAGTCAGCAGAGCCTCTCAAACACCCCGAACAGCTCCCACGGAGAGTTAGAGCACATTCCAGAAGGCTTTTACAAGTCCATCCATCCATCGCGGCTTTGCACAGCTTTGGATAGCCTGAGCTCCTATGTGCAACACTGTACGTGTGCCATTTGGTATTTGGTTAGGTATTACATGGACAGCATTTCTAGCTTAATTTGTCGTATTATTTTCTGTGTTCTCGGTCGTGGGGACTCATAATGATGCACGTCATGGGGATAAATGCATAGATCATTAGTAATTTGGTTCAAATTAACATTGAATGTATTAACATTTATTTAAGTAAGCTCATTGCTCTGTTAAGTAACACACAGTATGTACTTTGCTTGTTCCCAGCCCTGAATGCCAACATGTCAATTTTCTCCCTTTATGTTTTATCCAAATCCTCTGAAAGCACTTGCTCTGATGTGCCTGCCTTTTAAAACTGTGCTCACAGTGCCCCTGTGGGCCTCATTGAAGTCTGATGAAATGTTAACAGAAGGTCAGCCAGGCTGTGCCTACCGTTTTCAGCCAAATTCTTGTAACACAATTTCTTCAAATTCCCCCTTTCTTTTCCAGGATGTGGCGAGTCATCCCGGGGTTATTGTATGGCTTCCAAGGCTAAGATAAATGGGGATTTATTATTTTTATGTTGAGGCCTGGAGGGTAGGAAAAAGACTGACGTTGTTTCTCTGTGTGGTTGGAGCATGGGTTTGGTTTTATGGGTACCTGAAACACAGTGAGAAATGGGTTGTGTTCATTACAGCAAAATGTTTCAACATGTCCCTCCCTGTATCAGTATGTTTTCTTCCGTTTGGTGATACTGCTCGGGTGCCACTATAAACACCCATGTCCTTTTGAACTTTGCCATACAACATTTCCCGAAGGGGAGTGAAGAATCCCAGCTCATGTATTGGCTGTATAATAACTGACTTGTTAGACTCTAGCTCCGCTTCAGTGCATTGGCCCCAATGTTGTCATTACACTCTCTTTATGCTGGTAATGTACAGTAGTTGCATATAACCACAGATTCTCCAACTCTAAATCCTAACCTTAACCATTAAGAGGATCAAATATATCTGACTCTGGTCCAGTGGTTAGATGTAATGTTTACCAACTCCTCCCCTCTGTGCACACTTGGTTTTATGCCTAAAGATAGCTTAAGCTCATGGGTGATCTGGTATTGTGGATGCCATTGTATCCTCAACACACAACATACCCTGCAGTTGATTAAACTCAAACCCCCAACATCCCTTTATGAATATTCTCACAAGTTTAATTCGCAAGTTACAAAAAATCTGCTGTAAATTGAGCCGGTCATAGTTGTTGATCATGTACACATTGTCAATGGGAAATGTATCAGCAGTGCTGAAAATCTGGTATGTAACCCCTATTTTTGACATTCAAACATTGTTTCATATTATTAAACATTGATATTGTTTAAATATTGTTTAAATAAAATTGACTGAAGTTGTCCTGGTCTAGCCTATTAAGTCTCCATCGTATAAATTGTGTCCACATTCCAAGAAATCATACTGGGAACATTAGGAGCAAATTATTGATATATAGTATTAATATTTCACTGGGTCATGCCATATAATTCATTACGGCATTGTATCTCACATACCAATGTCATTACTATGCATGCATGCTTTGAAACGGGTATTCAACCAGTGGTTCTGCAGGGGGTCTGTGGAAATAGAAATATTTGTAAAATTTTTTAAAAAGGATATTTTTTTTCAACGTGTTTCTGAATATCGCAAGCAACAACAGAATAAACAATGAGGAGACAAAGGGCTGTGAGACAGATGTGTGAGACATAGGTTTAATCGTAGGCAAATGAAAAGCAGGATGTATACGCGGCAACAGAAAGCAAACAGCAGTGGGGCTGAGGATTTTAGAGATGGGGAAAGGGCCAATAAAATGGGGGGAAAGTTATATATATATATATATATATGCCATTTAGCAGACGCTTTTATCAGACATTTAGCAGACGCTTTTATTTATTTTGCAGGATTCCACCCAGAGGGGCAGATCCTGAGTGGAAGCCATACCCTCTGTCCGAGACGATAGTGGGGAGCAGGGGTCCGGTGGTGTTCTGCCTGTCGCGATACCTGGAGGTGGTCTTAAGAAGAGTGGGCTCTCTTCCAGGTACAGCGACAGAGGTGGACAAACATCTGGGCAGAGATTATGCTGACTTCTTGTTGGAGGCCAATCCACCACCGCTCAGCCTTCTCAGAATTCATCGGAATATTTCCTGCAGCGATGACGTATCCTTGGAAGGAGATGGTGGAGCGATGGAACTCACATTTCTCCGCTTGAACAAACAGCTGGTTCTCCAGGAGACGCTGAAGGACCTGTCGGACATTGAGGACATGCTCTTGAGCTGAACCAGAAGAAACAAGGAGGTCGTCAAGGTAGACAAACCCGAACCGATTCAACATATCACAGAGCACATCGTTGACCAGGGGCCTTGGTCCAACTTCGAGAAGATCGTCACCCCCTGGAGATGCTCGAAAGCCAAGGAGATGTGGTATAGGGTAACGTTTTTTTTTACCGTTTTGTCCTTCTTCTCCACAAAGAAGAACCCAGCGCCGGCGGAGGAGGCAGATGGGCAAATACTCCCTGCGACAAGAGAGTCCTCAATGTGCCTTTCCATAGTCTTGGTCTCTGGATCCGATAGGGGATAAAGACACCCCCAAGGTGGTGTAGGTCCCGGGAGAAGGTCAATAGCGCAGTCTTATGGTCAATGCGAAGGGAGAGAAGTCCTGTTACTCCGTGGGAATGGTGGAGATCCGAGGCTTCTCCCAATCCCATAGAAATATGTCCTGGGGTAGGTTGCACCGACTTCAGACAATGCACGTGGCAGAATGGGCTCCAACCCAGGATAGAATCAGGGGATTGTACCTCTGAAGCCATGAAAACCCCAAAACCACAGATACATGAGCAGGAACTGCATCGACTGTGATTACTTGACATTCTTGGGTTAATAGTGACCTTATTGTTGGTGACTCTGCCAATAGAGCACCCATCCAGCGCTCTGACGTCCATGGGAATGGAGAGGGGTTGTGTGGAGATTCCCAGCTCCGACAGCAGGGAAGCGTCCATAAAGCTCTCGTTGGTCCCAGAGTCAATGAGCACCCGGAGAGATTTGGACTGGTCACCCCACAACAGGATGGCATGGAGAGGGGTATGAGTAATGGAGGATTGGAAACTCCCCATACGGCTCACCAGCGTACTCGGACCTACTGATGAGTCTGGTCTTTTAATGGACAGGTAGATATGTAATGTCCTGGTCCTGTAGTTCCACAATACATACAGCACATGGTGCTCAGTCGGCATAAGCGTTCAGCAGGAGACAATCTAGCCCTGTCCAGTTGCATGGGCTCCGGAGAAGGCGAGTTGACAGCCCTCAGGGATTCCCGAGGGAAGTTGGGTGACATCGGATTCTCCCGGTGTTGTAGACGCCAGGGACTTCCGGGATTCCTCTGAGCCAAGGTGGGAGCCGTGGACGAGCGAGTGTGACCGGGAACAGAACTCCCATCGCTCCTATGTTCTCGCAGATGCCTGTCGATCAGTGTGGTCAATGTTATGAGAGAGTCGAGGTCCATGGGAAGCTCCCGTGCTACGAGCTCATATTTAACCACCTCTGATAATCCATGAAGGAACATCGAACAGAGACTCCGGGTTCAAGGCACTCAGCGGCCAAAGTGCGAAAATCCACTGCATAGTCTGCAACATTACGGGGATCTTGAGTAGCTTCAGAGCAGCCTCTCTCCTGGACAACGGAGACTCAAACACCTTTCTAACATCCACCACAAACTCCTCCAGACTGAGGCAAACGGTGGATTTTTGCTCCCACACCACCGTAGCCCAGGTGAGTGCCCTCCCGGACATCAGGTACGCCATCCTTGAGCGATCTGAGGGAAACGAAGAGAGCTGCACCTCGGAGATGAGGCATCACTGAGAGAGAAAAGCCCGGCAGGTTCCTGGATCTCCAGCGTAGTGCTCCGGAGGAGGTAAGCATGGTTCTAGGGAAGAAGGGGTAGACTGGGGAGAAGAACCTTTGTTAGCTAGGTTGCTGAGAGTCTGGGGGGTTACTGTAGTGGCTTGCTGCCAGGTAGATAATCTGCGGAATTGCTCCAACAATGCATTGAAAGCATGATCCTGGCATCCCGCCAAGGTCTGGAGTCCTTTCATAAGGTTTTGAAGAAGCTCCTTGTGTCTTCCAATGGTGGCTCCTTGGGAGGAGACAGTTTTACGTAGCTGGTCCGAGTCTGCTGGGTCAGTCATGACCAGTTCGTATTATCAAGGCTCAGGATATGACCCAGATGCAGACACAGGATGCGGATAGTTTGATTCTCCGAATATTTAATATAACAACGGGGCATGCAGGCTCAGGGTCAGGACTGGCCAGAACTAGAAAACAAAAACTTGAGAAGAGGAGAAATGGGAAACACGCTGGTAAGACATGACAAAACAAGACAAACAGACAAGCAGAAAACGCAAGTATAAATACACAGGGGATAATGGAGAACACCTGATGGGGGGGTGGAGACAAGCACAAGACTGGTGAAACAGATCAGGGTGTGAAAGACACACTACTTTTTCAACCCAGAAGCCAGCTGCACCAATGTGTCAGAGGAATACCATACAAATGTGCCCGGCCCGCGAGGAGTCACTAGAGAGCGATGGGACAAGGACATCCCGGCCGGCAAAAACCATTCCCTAATGACGCTGGGCCAATTGTGCGTCGCCTCATGGGTTACCCGGTTCCGGACGGCTGTGACACAGCCTGGGATCGAACACGGATCTGTAGTGATGCCTCAAGCACTGCAGTGCCTTAGACGGCTGCGCCACTCACTCGGGAGGCCCTGCTAGTAAACTTACTTGCACAGGACATACATTTTTGCAAACACATGGCTAACATTTTGTTTTACCAGCTAAACTGCTGCTCTTAGCAAAAAATGTGTTTGAAGTTTACTTTTTAGCTAATAGACTATGTAAGATTATAATGTGGGGAGGTACAAATAATGAAAAACTATCCACCAAATGGATTCATTTAAAAATGTTGATTAATTCTCCTTGTCTGTATCATTCACCTGATGGTAAGACAAGACAGCAAATGTTTTGCTACTAACGTATTCTATGGGTCCCTGACGCCATGGTTTGAAAGGATACATTCCACCTCTCTCATATCTACGCAACCTGACCCCAGACCCCGGGATAAACTCATACATCTTCCACCATCAGCCATCCCTTTCCATAACATCAGCTTCTGAAGATGTCGCATGACCTAGTTGCTCGATAGCGAAAGCAGGGCCCCCACATCAAGAACCCCTCTGATTCACATTTCAAAGGAAGTGTGGTGCCTCAGATGTCTTCTCGTGTAAGGCAACTAGGGAAAGTCCCACCACTGACAATCTCATAGCTCCAGATCATTTTAAAGCAAAGAGTCAATCACATAGCCTGCGCTACATGAACATCTGTTTGATTAGATGGGCTAATAGGTTTGTTATTAGTGTAATGAGTAATGGAACAGTCAATCGCAAAGCCAGTAACAAAACAAAATGATATCATAAAGACTATTGGGTCATGTGTTGAGTAGTTTGAGCTCATAACCCGGCTTATGTTGGTCCATGACACAGATATTCATGTGATGGTTGATCTCCCCCACTCTTTCCCTGAGACATGATGATGATGGTGCAACATGGACCTCGTCAATGAGGTAAAGTGAATCACTCTCGGATGATTTGGCCAAACCATGAGATTAAAGCTAACCACGTCTATTTCCATTGGTGTACTTTTTTTTAACATGACCATTCAAGTGACACCATGTTGTCACTGGTTATGTTGCAATGTTATGTAGTGTAATTTTGAAACTACACGTGACACTACATCTGGTGACATTGCATTAGTACTTGTCTTCACCAGTTTGACAACAAAAAAATCTGAACAATGTAGAAATAGGCTACTGTAAGCCAAAAATAATTTGAAGAATTGTTTCAAAAGAATGAATTCTTAGAAATATCCTACCCTTTTATGTCCTATAGCCTATGTAAAGACCGGGGATGGAATTGGGTTGGAACACAAAGGAATTGATTTTGAGTCTCAGAAATCCCAATATAATCTCTATATCAGCATGTATAGACTTTGTTACATTAACGCCTTATCCTAACATTGAATAGATAGTTTTTTTCCCCGCTCATCAATCTACACACAATACCCCCATAATACTCCACAATACCCCCATAATACTCCACAATACCCCCATAATACTCCACAATACCCCCATAATACTCCACAATACCCCCATAATACTCCACAATACCCCCATAATACTCCACAATACCCCCATAATACTCCACAATACCCCCATAATACTCCACAATACCCCCATAATACTCCACAATACCCCCAGAATACTCCACAAATACCCCCAGAATACTCCACAATACCCCCAGAATACTCCACAATACCCCCAGAATACTCCACAATACCCCCATAATACTCCACAATACCCCATAATACTCCACAATACCCCCATAATACTCCACAAAACCCCATAATACTCCACAATACCCACATAATACTCCACAATACCCCCATAATACTCCACAATACCCCATAATACTCCACATTACCCCCAGAATACTCCACAATACCCACATAATACTCCACAATACCCCCATAATATTCCACAATACCCCCAGAATATTCCACAATACCCCCAGAATACTCCACAATACCCCCATAATACTCCACAAAGCAAAAACGTGTTTTTGGAAATTTCTGCAAATGTATAAAAAAAGAAAGAAATATCACATCTCAAATTCACATGCGCCGAATACAACATGTTTCACCTTACAGTGAAATTACTTACGAACTCATAACCAACAATGCAGTTTTAAAAAATACGGACAAGAATAAGAAATAAAAATAACAAGTAATTAAAGAGCCGCAGTAAAATAACAATAGCGAGACTATATACAAACGGGTAACGGTACAGAGTCAATCTGCGGGGGCACCGGGTAGTTAAGGTAATATGTACATGAAGGTAGAGTTTTTAAAGTGACTATGCATAGATGATAACAACAGAGAGCAGAAGCGATGTAAAGGGGGGGGGGCAATGCAAATAGTCTGGGAAGCCATTTGATTAGGTGTTCAGGAGTCTTATGGCTTGGGGGTAGAAGCTGTTTATAGAAGCCTCTTGGACCAAGACTTGGCGCTCCGGTGCTGCTTGCCTTGCGGTAGCAGAGAGAACAGTCTATGACTAGGGTGGCTGGAGTCTTTGACAATTTTCAGGGCCTTCCTCTGATACCGCCTGGTATAGAGGTCCTGGAGGCTGAGTAGTTGCCATACCAGGCAGTGATGCAACCAGTCAGGATGCTCTCGATGGTGCAGCTGTAGAACCTGTTGAGAATCTGAGAACCCATGCCAAATCTTTTCAGTCTCCAGAGGTTTTTGTCATGCCCTCTTCATGACTGTCTTATGTGTTTGGACTGTCACGCAGAGCGGAGCAGGTGAACCCAAGAGCAGACTCAGGTGAGGAGACGGATGAGGTAACCAAGGTATTTATTGAAACACAAGGGGAAGATGGGGTGCAGGCCAGGGGAAGCTCGGGCAGGTTGCAGGAAGCCAGGTGCGGAAGATGAGGCTGGAGCGATGGGAGTTGGGACTGGGTAAGCAGGTCCGGAGAGGAATCCAAGGAAGCAGTGGAGCGGGGGTCCAGGACAGAGTAGCAGGACTGACGAGACGTGGGACTGGAGACAGGGACCAGAGTCAGAGCGTGCAGAACTGTAGCGGAGAGGAAAACAGCATCAGGCAAGGGAAAACAGGCATTACACGAAAACAGGATCTAAGCAGGAACTAATGGTTGAAAAAATGCAGAATGACAATCTGGCAGTGTGGAAGTGACAGGGCTGAATATCTGTAGAGGTCTTGATTATGGAACAGGTGGTGAGGATCTGCTCTGCCTCCAGCATGTCTCCGCCCACACACACACACACACACACACACACACACACACACACACACACACACACACACACACACACACACACACACACACACACACACACACACACACACACACACACACACACACACACACACACACACACACACACACACACACACACACACACACACACACACACACACACACACACACACACACACACACACACACACACACACACACACACACACACACACACACACACAAAGATGAAAAGGGAGAGAGCACTGGGTGGCGGCTAGGGAGGTTAGGTTAGGGAGACACAGGATGAGCAGTAGTGGGTGTAGCAGGCACTGATGTAACATGGACCATGTTAGTTTGTTGGTGATGTGGACACCAAGATACTTGAAGCTCTCAACCTGTTCCATCACAGCCCCATCGATAAGAATGGGGCATGCTCAGTCCTCCTTTTCCTGTAGTCCACAATCATCTCCTTTGTTTTGATCATGTTGAGGGAGAGCTTGTTATCTTGGCACCACACGGCCAGGTCTCTGACCTCCTCCCTATATGCTGTCTCATCGTTGTCGGTGATCAGGTCTACCACTGTTTTGTCATCGGATTCGTGTGCTGGATTCGTGCCTGGCCGTGCAGTCATGAGTGAACAGGGAGTTACAGGAGGGGACTGAGCATGCAACCCTGAGGGGCCCACGTGTTGAGGATCAGCATGGCAGATGTGTTGTTACCCTTACCACCTGGGTGCGGTTACAGTGTTCGTGGGCACAGGGACTATGGTGGTCTACTTGAAACATGTTGGTATTACAGACTCAGGGACAGGTTGAAAATGTCAGTGAAGACACTTTCCAGTTGGTCAGCGCATGCTCGGAATACACGCCCTGGTAATCCGTCTGGCCCCGCGGCCTTGTGAATGTTGACCTGTTTAAAGGTCTTACTCATATCGGCTACGGAGGGTGTGATCATACAGTCGTCCGGAACAGCTGATGCTCTCATGCATGCTTCAGGGTTACTTACCTCGAAGTGAGCATAGAAGTAATTTAGCTCTTCTGGTATGCTCGTGTCACTGGGCAGTTCGTGGCTGTGCGAAGGGTGGCTACTATGACGAATCTCAAATATAAAATATATTTTGATTTGTTTAACACTTTTTGGGGTTACTACGTGATTCCATATGTGTAATTTTATAGATTTGATGTCTTCACTATTATTACAATGTAGACTGTGCAAAGCTGACATCAAGGCAATGGGTGGCTACTTTGAAGAATCTCAAATATAAAATATATTTTGAGTTGTTTAACACTTTTTTGGTTACTACATGATTCCATATGTGTTATTTCATTGTTTTGGCATTTTAGAAATGTATCAAATGCTCTCATCCAGAGTGACTTACAGTCAGTGCATTCATCTTAAGATAGCTAGGTTAGACAACCACATGTCATAATCAAATATACAGGATACTAACATTCCATTCCAGATAAACATTTAGCAAAAAAACTCATTTTCATACAGATCTGAAAATCTATGAATAACAAGTCTGAGAACAGCAATATTTGACATACACATGTTACCCATAAGCAATCGTTTCTGATGGGGAAAAAAAGCACAAATGTGGAAAAATTGCCGGATATAGTGTTTTGGAAATAAGCTTTTCAAATGATTCATGAATCAATTCGTTTGAGACAACAATATGGCGGACCTCAACATAATTATTCTTTTCAGTTTTACTGGGAAGGGAAAGTACAGAGCACAAGGACTGCCAGTACAACATTCCTAAGCAAACACTACAAACACTGTAGAGCTAATGGATGTATTGTAAACTCCAACCTCTGGACTCTGCCATTGCTGTGTGAGCATCTTGAGCAGTTATGTCGCAGTAGGAAATTCTTCAACACGCACGCACACACACACACACACACACACACACACACACACACACACACACACACACACACACACACACACACACACACACACACACACACACACACACACACACACACACACACACGCTCGCGCACACACACACACGCATACAGGCTCACACATACACACACACACACACACACACACACGCATACACGCTCACACACACACACGCACACACATACCACACAATCTCACACTTACAACACACACAAACTGCAATGTAGGACACGCCTGTCTCGCTGAGAGACTCTTCTCTAAAACATTTTCTAACATCGTCGTTTATTTATAAAACTATTTATTTTACAGAGTAAGCTTACTCCTATAATACTACACTGTTTTTCCTTATTTAATGTAAACGGCCAGACCGGCCAGACCGTCTCTTTCTATCTAATGCCTAGGCAGTCGAGCAGTATTTATTTAATGCATCTTTAACCACTTCTGCCTTTTGATGGTTTTATTATCATTAATTAAGATTGTAAACATTGACATGGTGATGTTCACATCTTTATGATCCACAAAGGGCTATTTACAGTGTTGCATGTAGACATGTAGAAAATATAATATTTCAATAGTGCTTGGTTAAACACATACTATTTACAGTGTTGCATGAAGACATGTAGAAAACATAATATATAAATAGTGCTTGGTTAAACACATACTATTTACAGTGTTGCATGTAGACATGTAGAAAATATAATATTTCAATAGTGCTTGGTTAAACACATCGAGCAGTATTTAAATGCAACCATACTATTTACAGTGTTGCATGAAGACATGTAGAAAACATAATATATAAATAGTGCTTGGTTAAACACATACTATTTACAGTGTTGCATGTAGACATGTAGAAAACATAATATTTAAATAGTGCTTGGTTAAACACATACTATTTACAGTGTTGCATGTAGACATGTAGAAAACATAATATATAAATAGTACTTGGTTAAACACATACTTTGTTATAGTTTCTCAAATGTCTCAAACTCAACTGGACCCCAAGAAATCACATATTTTAATATTATTACAGTTTAACACACTAAAATTGGTCCATGAGGCACAATGACCCAAACCTGTGACTCATTTAGCAGAACCAGACACCAAATCTGCAATACCACTGGCACATGTTTTGCTTTACACTAAATTTGCAATTCTATAACAATCATTTGGCAAAACACAACACACAATTCTCTACCTTCGGCACAACTAAAATCTATTGTGTGCAAATGAAGAGCAACACGGTTCAGCAAGCTCAGCTCAATTACCAGTTGATCAATTTCACTCTCCACATCTGCAAACACTGACTGTGTAAATGTTCACTCTGCAATCAGACCTTTGGTATGGAGTCAACAAGTGACTCCTGTGTTTGGAGAACAATGGAAGCAAACTTGGCAGAGAGAGGAGGAGGAAGAACAAGAAGATCTGAGGAAATTTAGGCGACTGTGGTGGACCATGTGGTCAACCGTGGTTTTACATTGAGAGAGGCTGGGCAGAGAGTGTAGCCCAATCTGAGCTGCTTCACCGCAGCATCCATCATCCGGACTTTCCAAAATGAGAATAGGTATGTACAGCAGACACTGGACTTATCTACTACTTTCACTACTTGACAGTAGTACAACATAAAGCACAGTAAAGACTGTAGATTCCAATACATAATGTAATGGGAAACAAAGAAACCGTTTCATGTATTACTGTATGTATGAAATTGGGAGCTATACAACTTTCTAACATGTTTATCTTGTATAAAGTATTACTGTACTGTATGCTATTTTGTTTTTGTAGAACTGAAAGATGACCACCATTTGGTGGTAGAAAGCATCTATTTACAGACAAACAGCAGGCTGCCATTGTGCAAATGGTAGTTGAATATAATTCCTTAAGAGTGCAGGAAATCCAACAACAGATTATTAAAAACCCTGCCATCTTCCATAACATCTGAGTGAGCTTATCAACCACAGCCCGCATCCTTAAGAAACACCATCTCCGGATGAAAGCAAATCTACCGAGTCCCATTTGAAAGGAATTCCCAAAAGAGTGAAGGATTGAATATGTGCAAGTAATGTACTGGTTTTACACTCTTGAAACATCGGAGACTCATTGATGATTCCAGTGAACTTTACTATACAGCAGCCTTGGACCATACAACACTGCCCATCTCCTTCATTTCCTGAACATCTCACATGACAATCTTTTTCAGCCAGAGCAGAGAGGGCCAGGGGATCCTGAGTAACAAATGTATGTTCTACTTTGGGACAACGTGTGTTTCCATCGGGCTGCTCTCGTTCCATGACCATCCCAGGCTTACAATTCTCTATCTCCCACCATATTCCCCATTTCTCAACCCCAGTGAGGAGTTGTTTTCAGCATGGCGGTGGAAGGTGTATGATCGCAAACCCCATGAATGTATGGCCCTTCTCCAGGGCAATGGAGGAGGCCTGTGGTGACATTCCAGCAGAGTCCTGTCAGGAGTGGATGCGTCATGCCAGAAGATATTTCCCCGCTCTCTGGCCAAGGAGAATATTGAGTGTGATGTTGATGAAAATCTGTGGCCGGACCAAAACAACAGACATGACTTATTTGGTTTTCTCAATGGAGTATTTGTTTCTTGACTTACGATTTAGATTTGACCGTTTCTTTATTTATTCCGGACAATTGATCCAACACACAGTACAGTAGTTCAAATAGGAACATGTTTCTTCCTTTGCATATGCAAAATATATTTACTGTATGTTTGAATTTTTACTGTATGTGCTGATTTACATGTATTGAGTCATGTTGAAATATAAAACAGAAAATGTAGCATTCCTTTCTGGTTTGAGTACACACAAACAATATAACAACAAAATCTTAGTCTTTACACTGAAATAGGTTCTGATAGACGTGTTTTGAATATGTCAGTGTGATCTCGGTTGTCACTAAGTTGGATTCATTTGATGTGTGTGTGTGTGTCTCATTTGTATGCAGAGTTTCATTTTGAGCAGGGAGACATTCTGATTACTGTGTTTCATTTTGCAAGGTGTCTGTGGGGTTTGGGTAAAATTGGCTAACTGTTTTGTGTTTGGAGGTTTGAGTACCTGAGATGTAGTTTCAGCAAATGTGTGTTAACAATTGGGAAAAACTGTAAATAAAGAGGTTACAGTGCTCAGAACCTTTTATTTATTTGACCTTTGTGGGATATTGTTAATAATAAGAGTTTGTGTGTATGTGTGTGTGCGCGTGCGTGCGTGCGTGCGTGCGTGCGTGCGTGTGTGTGTGTGTGTGTGTGTGTGTGTGTGTGTGTGTGTGTGTGTGTGTGTGTGTGTGTGTGTGTGTGTGTGTGTGTGTGTGTGTGTGTGTGTGTGCGTGCGTGCGTGCATGCATGCACATTTTCTACACTTCACTGATAACGAGTCGCACTGTGGGTCACATGGTTAGAATTGATCTACCTCTTTTGTAAAATAGATGACATAAACCAGCCTCAGTACATCACGCCTGTTCCCTCCACCGCCTGCCGTCACGCTAGCCGTGCGGGGTTGAGTGACATCAACGAGACGTCTTATCAAGATACTGTCCATGATTCACCTTCCAGACACTCCCACACCATCCGTAACCTATCGCCCTCCGTCTCCACGCTCAGACTTGTTCCCCTTGTTTTATGAACCCATCAATGCATTATTCATAACTGATTTCATTTTGAAGTAAAATTACAGCAGTAATGTTGGGGTCAGGGTTATGGACAGGGTGAGATAGCACCTTATAAGAAGTGTGTGTGTGTGTGAGAGAGAGAGAGGCTCCCAGCCATGGTATGGTTTGCAGATTCACAGTAATGAAAGATGGCAGCTGTGGAGCGGAGTGCGGGGATGGGAGGGATGGGGGTTTAATCTAAAACTGCCTGTACAGTATAACGTGTGGTATTGATAGAAGGATTAAATGGGAGGATGAGATGTGGAGGAGTAGAGCAGACTTGCTTTTTGTGTAAATTGTGGAACAGCTCTTATGTCATGCTGCTGCCTTGCTTGTTGGCTAACAAGAAACAACACTTTATATTTGTGTTTTCTGTAAAAGGAAAAGAAAGAGAAACAACCTTTAGTATTCTCATACACCAGGCCCTCTTCCCACCTCCTTACCCATCTTTCACTGTTTTAGTCAGAGGGGCTGTGAAGATTATTTACAATTGGGGGAGATTAGGGCCTGGCTATTCCACGTACAGCGGCCAGCATCCATTGATGTTTAATTGAGCGATGTAGGTCAGAACAGCCCTGCTGTCTGTGCTTTGTGCTAAACCCTGCCATGGGAGACCTTTGAATTCCCCACCATCGCCCGACATCCCCACTGCCGTGACAGTTGTTGTACCGTGGCTGGTCGGCCCAGCTGGCTGGCAGGCTGACTGTCCTCAATACCCACACCAAATATATATAGTTTTTTCTGCCTTATTTCATCAGATCCCATTTCTGTTCTATCCTAAAGAGGATTTATTTTCTGTTCCTGTCTGGCTTCTTTTTTTTTTGTTGCTTGGTAATGACTCAGTGTGGGCGGGTGCCAGTAGGCTACATCTGCCTGATTATGACTGTACTGTAATCGCACAGATGATGCAGCAAGGGTTAATGAATGGAGGCAAAGGTCACAGGATTTTATAGTGTTTGTATGTCATCAGGAGTGGGCGTAATGCGTTCCCATACTGGGCCTAATTCTGCTGCACAAAGAGATGGCAGTATTATAACAAGGCCTAGTGCTGTGATAATGTGCGTCTAGGTGTAGGAGTCAGGTGCAGGAGAGCAGGAATGTCTGAGAAGCGTGTTTTAATAACACAGTCCACCAACACTGGAATGGCACAATCGAAAAGGTACAGTACCCTTGACAACAGAGAACCCGTACAAGCGCACAGAGGAACAAACAAAGTTCCGACACTCATACACTTCAGAATCCGTGAAAACAAATAATGGTATAATCTAACCGAGCACATCCCAATAAAAGACTAATCCCGCACAAACTTAGGCAGGCAACAGGTTACAATTATACACACAGAAATGAACGCAAATGACACCAAGTGTAAAAAAGAACCAAAGAGAAAAGAAACAGAAAAGGAAAAAGGGATCGGTGATGGCTAGCAGATCGCCGAGCTACCTTCGGGGAGAGGAGGGAGAGGAGCTACCTTCGGGGAGAGGAGGGAGAGGAGCTACCTTCGGGGAGAGGAGGGAGAGGAGCTACCTTCGGGGAGAGGAGGGAGAGGAGCTACCTTCGGGGAGAGGAGGGAGAGGAGCTACCTTCGGGGAGAGGAGGGAGAGGAGCTACCTTCGGGGAGAGGAGGGAGAGGAGCTACCTTCGGGGAGAGGAGGGAGAGGAGCTACCTTCGGGGAGAGGAGGGAGAGGAGCTACCTTCGGGGAGAGGAGGGAGAGGAGCTACCTTCGGGGAGAGGAGGGAGAGGAGCTACCTTCGGGGAGAGGAGGGAGAGGAGCTACCATCGGGGAGAGGAGGGAGAGGAGCTAACTTCGGTAGAAGTCGTGACAAGTGCTGTGGATCAAGCCTTGCTGCTGGACATACAGTGCCTTCAGAAAGTATTCACACCTCTTGACTTTTTCCACATTTTGTTGTTTTATAGCCTGCATTTAAAATATATTAAATTGAGATGTGTTACTGTTACACAATATACCATAATGTCAAAGTGGAATCATGTTTTTCGAAATATTTACAAATGAACTAAAAAAAGCTGAAATCTTTTCATTCAATCTTTTTGTTGTGGAAAGCCTAAATAAATTCAGGAGTAAAAATGTACTTAATAAGTCACATAAGAAGTTGCATGGACTCACTCTGTGTGCAATAATAGTGTTTAAAATAATCTATGAAAGACTACCTCATCTCTGTTACCCCACACATACAATTATCTGTAAAGGTCCCTCAGTCGAGCAGTGAATTTCAAACACAGGTTAAACCACAAAGACCAGCGAAATGGCCAAATGTACACTGAAGTTGCTTACCAAGATTATATTTTATGTTCCTGAGGGGCCTAGTTACAGTCTTGAATGAAATCGTCTTGAAATCTATGGCAAGACTTGAAAATGGCTGTCTAGCAATGATCAACCACCAACTTGAGAGAGTTTGTAGATTAAAAAAGTAAATAATGTGCAAATACAGTCAAATCCAGAAAGACTCTAACATGTATTGACTCACGGGTGAGAATACTTATGTAAATGAGATACGGTGCCTTCGGAAAAGTATTCAGACCCCTTGACTGGGACACTCAAGGACATTCAGAGACTTGTCCCTAAGCCACTCCTGCATTGTCTTGGCTGTGTGTTTAGGGTTTGTTGTCCTGTTGGAAGGTGAACCTTCATCCCAGTCGGAGGTCTTGAGCACTCTGGAGCAGGTTTTCATTAAGAATTGCTCTTTACTTTGCTCCGTTCATCTTTCCCTTGATCCTAACTAGTCTCCCAGTCGCTGCTACTGAAAAACATCCCCAAAGCATGATGCTGCCACAACCATACTTCATCGTGCTTTCATCAGACCGGGTAATCTTTTTTTGTCATATAGAATAATCATTGCAAACAGGATGCAGCTGAGAGTCTCATAGCAAAGGGTCTGGATACCCTGTAAATAAGCTATTTGTGTTTTTTTAATATATATTTGCAAAAACTCAAACTTTTGGGAATAGTGACACTTATAGAGCATGATGCCTCAAGAGTCAATTTCACATATAGCCACTCTTAATCCCTTTTCAGTCCATCACACCTAAAGATGTTGTAATCAGCAATTCTCTCAATTGGCTAGAGTTGTTACGTAACAGATGCCCATTCATTTAAATGCAAATCTACATCGTAGTTGTTCAAGGATGCATATATCCACACTGCACATGATTCATATCAAATATCCAACATTATTATCAAATCTTATGACACATTAAAGACAATGCTAAACTAAGGGCTGTAGTTATGCCTGACCAAAACATGAATTTATTATGTAGATATGTTGACCTATTGCAAAGTGAGATACTTATGTGGAAGAGCAAGTCTGTCCTCTGTGGTCTGCAGATGGGATGGCAGCCATTTTGGTTTCAAACTAACTATGGCTCTGTCAACTCACAGGTAGGCTAACTGAAGTCAGATAAAAATAGACATATTTTACTAGACGTATAAAGAATACAAAACATACAGTTGAGTAAATCACATAAAAACAGATTACGATACAGATTGGCCTTTTCTTTTTTTCATCATAATGTCTCATTTCTGCCTATTTCATTGTATAGAGGGACTAAATTATTCAAATTCTCTTGCTTTCTTCTACAGGGACATTTAAATGATAAATAAGTTGCACAAGGTGCATGTGTTAGTGATTGCATATTAATTTACAACTGACCAGAACAATGTGGTCTGGTTGAAGCTTATGACACAACTCCTCTCCCCTATCGGACCTAAATTACTTGTATGTATAAAAAGTGTATTTCCAAATCACTATATTCACCAGTTTACACATTTTGAGTTTTTTTCATCAGAAAATGTTTTCGTTGTTGCTAAAAACTATATATCTATTGTTTAGCTCGATAGGAATGTTCATATCCTTGTATATTTGACTGCAATATGTGATGGTTTCACCTAGCTACTGTATCTTTAAGATAAATGTACTTACTGTAAGTTGCATCTTCTAAATGACAATGTTATACGTACAGATCTCATGTTGCTGTATTGAATACTTTATATATATATATATATATAGATGTCCCAAATGTATCATTTGTACAGTTCTTTTAAAGTTGTAGTTGTTTGTTACATGTGATGGTTAAAAAGTGTCAGTAATACTTATTTCTCTGAGAGGGAGGCATATATACATATATATACATATATACACTGCTCAAAACAATAAATGGAACACTAAAATAACACATCCTAGATCTGAATGAATGAAACATTCTTTTGAAACACTTTTTTTTCTTTACATAGTTGAATGTGCTGACAACAAAATCACAAATTATCAATGGAAATCACATTTATCAACCCATGGAGGTCTGGATTTGGAGTCACACTCAAAATTAAAGTGGAAAACCACACTACAGGCTGATCCAACTTTGATGTAATGTCCTTAAAACAAGTCAAAATTAGGCTCAGTAGTGTGTGTGGCCTCCACGTGCCTGTATGACCTCCCTACAATGCCTGGGCATGCTCCTGATGAGGTGGCGGATGGTCTCCTGAGGGATCTCCTCCCAGACCTGGACTAAAGCATCCGCCAACTCCTGGACAGTCTGTGGTGCAACGTGCCGTTGGTGGATGGAGCGAGACATGATGTCCCAGATGTGCTCAATTGGATTCAGGTCTGGGGAACGGGCGGTCCAGTCCATAGCATCAATGCCTTCCTCTTGCAGGAACTGCTGACACACTCCAGCCACATGAGGTCTAGCATTGTCTTGCATTAGGAGGAACCCAGGGCCAACCGCACCAGCATATGGTCTCACAAGGGGTCTGATGATCTCATCAGAGTACCTAATGGCAGTCAGGCTACCTCTGGCGAGCACATGGTGGGCTGTGCAGCCCCCCAAAGAAATGCCACCCCTCACCATGACTGACCCACCGCCAAACCGGTCATGCTGGAGGATGTTGCAGGCAGCAGAACGTTCTCCACGGCGTCTTCAGACTGTCACGTCTGTCACATGTGCTCAGTGTGAACCTGCTTTCACCTGTGAAGAGCACAGGGTGCCAGTGGCGAATTTACCAATCTTGGTGTTCTCTGGCAAATGCCAAACGTCCGGCACGGTGTTGGGCTGTAAGCACAACCCCCACCTG
The DNA here is from genome assembly GCF_021184085.1 of Oncorhynchus gorbuscha. Taxonomy (NCBI): domain Eukaryota; kingdom Metazoa; phylum Chordata; class Actinopteri; order Salmoniformes; family Salmonidae; genus Oncorhynchus; species Oncorhynchus gorbuscha. The sequence goes on along the minus strand of NC_060192.1, from coordinate 3,657,825 downwards.
TGGACGTCGGGCCCTCATACCACCCTCATGGAGTCTGTTTCTGACCATTTGAGCAGACACATGCACATTTGTGGCCTGTTGGAGGTCATTTTCCAGGGCTCTGGCAGTGCACCTCCTTGCACAAAGGCGAAGGTAGCGGTCCTGCTGCTGCATTGTTGCCCTCCTACGGCCTCCTCCACGTCTCCTGATGTACTGGCCTGTCTCCTGGTAGCGCCTCCATGCTCTGGACACTACGCTGACAGACACAGCAAACCTTCTTGCCACAGCTCGCATTGATGTGCCATCCTGGATGAGCTGCACTACCTGAGCCACTTGTGTGGGTTGTAGACTCCGTCTCATGCTACCACTAGAGTGAAAGCGCCGCCAGCATTCAAAAGTGACCAAAACATTAGCCAGGAAGCATAGGAACTGAGAAGTGGTCTGTGGTCACCACCTGCAGAACCACTCCTTTATTGGGAGTGTCTTGCTCATTGCCTATAATTTCCACCTGTTGTCTATTCCATTTGCACAACAGCATGTGACATTTATTGTCAATCAGTGTTGCTTCCTAAGTGGACAGTTTGATTTCACAGAAGTGTGATTGACTTGGAGTTACATTGTGTTGTTTAAGTGTTCCCTTTATTTTTTTGAGAAGTGTGTATATATATATACATATATATATATATACATATATATATATATATATATATATATATATATATATATATATATGGAAGCGTATTGCCAAAAAACACGATTGTCTCTCTGAAATGCAAACTTCAAGTGATAGATTTTAAACAAATACATGTCTGTCATTGAATGCCATGATTAGATAGTGAATAAACCCGCCAATCTCTTTCATAGTTTATTTAAAAAATAAAAGCTAACATACCAACACTTCTAAAAATGGAGATATAGCATTTTGGAATGAAATGTCATATGTAAACTGATATATACAGTAAGTATGCAAGCATGAAATGAATAGACACAGTATGACTGAATGTAGGCTTGTACTATCGGTCTCTCTGTTTTCTCAGTTTAAAACAGCTAGGAACCCTATCTTACAGTATCTTTCAGATACAGTATATCTGGTGTCCATCCCTAATGGCAGAGCCATTAAAACACATGGGCGACTCTCATCAACTGTCACTTGTCCTCACGTGTGACAGAGCACCCATTGTTAGTGAGAGATGACACAAACTCAAAGGATTTGTTCTTCCCAATCCCTTGGTGCGGGCTGAGTTCCAGTTGCACTGCGTGCTGAATGCTCTGGGCACATACACAGATCATATCCCTCGGAGTGACAGGATACACAGACAGACCGAGTCTTGAGGAAAAACCAGGGCTTTTGTCCCAGACAATGGAGACATCACTGGAATTGTAATCCCACCACAGTCGTGCACTTACAGCTTCCCTTTACAAGGCTATATGCCTATGTCTGTGTAATTTGTAAGGTTGTTGTCTGCATTGTTCAAGTTTCAAGTTGAGTTAGTCGTAGGGGAGAGTGGCGTAAGTTGAGCCACCCTTGTTTCCAAGAAAGCATACAAAAAATGTAGAATTTGACCAAATATTAAGGAAGAGGTCATCACTTCATCGAGGTCTGTGAAGGAATAAAAAACTGCAACGCAAGTTAGGTCCCCAAAAAATATTTTCACCAAGTCAAATTGATTTATTGTCTATGAAGTAGATAAATGTAAGATTGTTCTATACAGCTTTAATATAAGGTCCTGAACTTAGCGTGAAAGTGCATCCTTGTAGCTGTGTGGGCTAATATAGTCAAAATGTTTTCCTTTGGGTACGTTGAGACAATGGTTGATCCAATGGCAAGTTGAGCAAATTGAAGTGTTTTCTTCCCAGCCTTACTGTAAGGCATTATCGCTGGGATATGAAGTAACAACCGGGCCTGGCCTATGTTAAAATTGTTTTAAAAATGTTGTTTAGGTGTTAAGCTAGTGTTAAAAGATGTTAAAAATGATTAATAGACAAAAAAGCAATTGTGATTGTATTGAATTGTGTTTGGGAAATAAAAGGTAGAGTTAATATTTCATTCAGTACAGAAATGTGTTGTCGGCTTAACGTTCCGTGTCCTGCCGCTCAACCTACCCCATACCCAGGGTAAGTTGTGCCACTTTTTTGGACAAGCTACACTATATATACAAAAGTATGTGGACATCCAATCAAATTAGTGGATTCAGCTATTCAACTCCACACCCATTGCTGACATGTGTAAAAAAAAAAAATCAAGCACGCTGCCATGCAATCTCCATAGACAAACATTATCAGTAGAATGGCCTAACTGAAGAGCTCAGTGACTTTCAACGTGGCACCGTCATAGGATGCCACCTTTCCAACAAGTCAGTTCATAAAATGTCTGCCCTTCTAGAGCTGCTCCGGTCTACTGTAAGTGCTGTTAATGTGAAGTGGAAACGTCTAAGAGCAACAACGGCTCATCCATAAAGTGGTAGGCCAAACAAGCTCACAGAACGGGACTGCTGAGTGCTGAAGCGCTTAGCTCGTAAAAATCGTCTGTCCTCGGTTGCAACACTCACTACTGAGTTCCAAACTGCCTGCAATGTCTGTTTGTCGGGAGCTTCATGAAATTGGTTTCCATAGCCAAGCAGCAGTGCACAAGCCTAAGATAACTATGCACAATGCGAAGTGTTGGCTGGAGTAGTGTAAAGTTCGCTGCCATTTGACTCTGGAGCAGTGGAAACACATTCTCTGGAGTGATGAATCATGCTTCACCATCTGGGTTTGGCGGATGCCAGGAAAACGCTACCTGCCCCAATGCATAGTGCCAACTGTAAAGTTTGCTGGAGGGGGAATAATGGTCTGGGGCTGTTTTTCATGGTTCGGCCTTAGTTCCAGTGAAGGGGAATCTTAACGCTACAGCATACCATCACATTCTAGACAATTCTGTGCTTACACTTTGAGGCAACAGTTTATGGAAGGCCCTTTCCTGTTTCAGCATGACAGAGCCTCCGTGCACAAAGTGGGGTCCATGCAGAAATAGTTTGTAGAGATCGGTCTGAGACATAAACTGAACAAGTTCCACAGACATGTGACTAACAGAAATGGAATAATGTGTCCCTGAACTAAGGGTGTGGTCAAAATCAAAAGTAACAGCCACTATCTGTTGTGGCCACCAGCTGCATTTAGTACTGCAGTACATCTCCTCCTCATGGACTGCACCAGATTTGCCAGTTCTTGCTGTGAGATGTTACCCCACTCCTCCACCAAGGCACCTGCAAGTTCCCAGACATTTCTGGGGTGAACGGCCCTAGCCCTCACCCTCCGATCCAACAGGTCTCAGACGTGCTCAATGCGATTGAGATCCGGGCTCTTCGCTGGCCATGGCAGAACACTGACATTCCTCTTTTTGCCAGTCCTGTCTGGTCCAGCGACGGTGGGTTTGTGCCCATAGGCAACGTTGTTGCCAGTGATGTCTGCCCACAAGTCCTCAGTCCAGCCTCTCTCTGTCATGCCCTGACCTTAGTTATCTTTGTTTTCTTTGTTATTTTGGTTAGGTCAGGATGTGACGAGGGTGGTTTGTTTAGTTTTTGAATTGTTACATTTACATTTACATTTAAGTCATTTAGCAGACGCTCTTATCCAGAGCGACTTACAAATTGGTGCATTCACCTTATGACATCCAGTGGGACAGTCACTTAACAATAGTGCATCTAAAACTTAGGGGGGTGGGGTGAGAGGGATTACTTAACCTATCCTAGGTATTCCTTAAAGAGGTGGGGTTTCAGGTGTCTCCGGAAGGTGGTGATTGACTCCGCTGTCCTGGCGTCGTGAGGGAGTTTGTTCCACCATTGGGGGGCCAGGGCAGCGAACAGTTTTGACTGGGCTGAGCGGGAGCTGTACTTCCTCAGTGGTAGGGAGGCGAGCAGGCCAGAGGTGGATGAACGCAGTGCCCTTGTTTGGGTGTAGGGCCTGATCAGAGCCTAGAGGTACTGAGGTGCCGTTCCCCTCACAGCTCCGTAGGCAAGCACCATGGTCTTGTAGCGGATGCGAGCTGTCTAGGGGTTTTGTATGTCTAGGGGTTTTTGTATGTCTCTGTGTTTATATGTCTATGGTTGCCTAGATTGGTTCTCAACCAGAGGCAGCTGTTTATCGTTGTCTCTGATTGGGGACCATATTTAGGTAGCCATATTCCTTGGGTAGTTTGTGGGTTCTTATTCTATGTTTAGTTGCCTGTCTGCACTAGCCATATTAGCTTCACAGTTTGTTTTGTTGTTTTGTATAGTTTGACGGGCCACAGTCAGGAACCTCCAACAACGGGCCACAGTCCGGAGCCTCCAGCGATGATCCCCAGTCCAGGGCCTCCAGCGACCATCCCCAGTCCAGGGCCTCCAGCGACGGTCCCCAGTCCGGGGTCTCCAGCGACGGTCCCCAGCCCGGGGTCTCCAGCGACGGTCCTCAGCCCGGGGTCTCCAGCGATGGTCCCCAGTCCTGGGTCGCCAGCGACGGTCCCCAGTTCAGAACCGCCGGCGATGATCCACGCAGTGAGGGTCCCCAGCCCGGGGCCTACTGCGAGGATCAGCAGTCCAGAGCCTCCAGCGATGATCCACGGGTCAGTGCTACAAGGGCGGAGGGATCAGTGTAAAGAAGGGGGGGTGGCGTCCAGAACCAGAGCCGCCACCGAAGATAGATGCCCACCCAGACCCTCCCATATAGGTTTAGGTTTGCGGCCGGGAGTCCGCACATTTTGGGGGGGGGGGGGGGGGGTACTGTCACTCCCTGAACTTATCTTTGTTTTCTTTATTATTTTGGTTAGGTCAGGGTGTGACGAGGGTGGTTTGTTTAGTTCTTGTATTGTCTAGGGGGGTTTTGTATGTCTAGCATATTTTGTAAGTCTAGGTGTTTATATGTCTATGGCTGAGAGTGTCAGCCATAGACATATACCTTGTTTAACTTGGTTCAAACGTTTCGGGCAGCCTTCCACAAGCATCCCGCAATAAGTTGGGTGATTTTTTGCCCATTCCTCCTGACAGAGCTGGTGTAACTTAGTCAGGTTTGTAGGCCTCCTTGCTCGCACACGCCTTTTCAGTTCTGCCCACACATTTCCTTTGGGATTGAGGTCAGGGCTTTGTGATGGCCACTCCAATACCTTGACTTTGTTGTCCTTAAGCCATTTTGCCACAACTTTGGAAGTATGCTTGGGGTCATTGTCCATTTGGAAGACCCATTTGCGACCAAGCTCTAACTTCCTGACTGATGTCTTGAGATGTTGCTTCAATACAGTTGAAGTCGGAAGTTTACTTACGCTTAGGTTGGAGTCATTAAAACTCGTTTTTCCAACCACTCCACAAATTTCTTGTTAACAAACTATAGTTTTGGCAAGTCGGTTACAAGTAATTTTTCCAACAATTGTTTACAGACAGATTACAATTCAAATCAAATCAAATCAAATTTATTTATATAGCCCTTCGTACATCAGCTGATATCTCAAAGTGCTGTACAGAAACCCAGCCTAAAACCCCAAACAGCAAACAATGCAGGTGTAAAAGCACGGTGGCTAGGAAAAACTCCCTAGAAAGGCCAAAACCTAGGAAGAAACCTAGAGAGGAACCGGGCTATGTGGGGTGGCCAGTCCTCTTCTGGCTGTGCCGGGTAGAGATTATAACAGAACATGACCAAGATGTTCAAATGTTCATAAATGACCAGCATGGTCAAATAATAATAAGGCAGAACAGTTGAAACTGGAGCAGCAGCACAGTCAGGTGGACTGGGGACAGCAAGGAGCCATCATGTCAGGTAGTCCTGGGGCACGGTCCTAGGGCTCAGGTCCTCCGAGAGAGAGAAAGAAAGAGAGAATTAGAGAGAGCATATGTGGGGTGGCCAGTCCTCTTCTGGCTGTGCCGGGTGGAGATTATAACAGAACGTGGCCAAGATGTTCAAATGTTCATAAATGACCAGCATGGTTGAATAATAGTAAGGCAGAACAGTTGAAACTGGAGCAGGAGCATGGCCAGGTGGACTGGGGACAGCAAGGAGTCCTCATGTCAGGTAGTCCTGGGACATGGTCCTAGGGCCCAGGCCAGTTGAAACTGGAGCAGCAGCATGGCCAGGTGGACTGGGGACAGCAAGGAGTCATCATGTCAGGTAGTCCTGGGGCATGGTCCTAGGGCTCAGGTCCTCCGAGAGAGAGAAAGAAAGAGAGAAGGAGAGAATTAGAGAACGCACACTTAGATTCACACAGGACACCTGAATAGGACAGGAGAAGTACTCCAGATAAACAAACTGACCCTAGCCCCCCGACACATAAACTACTGCAGCATAAATACTGGAGGCTGAGACAGGAGGGGTCAGGAGACACTGTGGCCCCATCCGAGGACACCCCCGGACAGGGCCAAACAGGAAGGATATAACCCCACCCACTTTGCCAAAGCACAGCCCCCACACCACTAGAGGGAAATCTTCAACCACCAACTTACCAATTCCAGTGGGTCAGAAGTTTACTAAATTGACTGTGCCTTTAAACAGTTTAGAAAACATTTAAATTGGGGGGGGAGGGGGCAAATAGTCTGGGTAGCCATTTGATTAGCTGTTCAGGAGTCTTATGGCTCCAGGGGTAGAAGCTGTCTTGAGAATCTTGTTTCTCATGGTCCGAGAGTCCTTTAGGTGCCTTTTTGGCAAACTCCAAAGCATGCTGTCATGTGCCTTTTACTGAGGAGGGGCTTCCGTGTGACCATCGGGTTCTTTGTCGCCTCCCTGACCATGTAAATGTGCCTTTTACTGAGCAGGGGCTTCCGTGTGACCATCGGGTTCTTGGTCACCTCCCTGACCATGTAAATGTGCCTTTTACTGAGCAGGGGCTTCCGTGTGACCATCGGGTTCTTGGTCACCTCCCTGACCATGTAAATGTGCCTTTTACTGAGCAGGGGCTTCCGTGTGACCATCGGGTTCTTGGTCACCTCCCTGACCATGTAAATGTGCCTTTTACTGAGGAGGGGCTTCCGTGTGACCATCGGGTTCTTGGTCACCTCCCTGACCATGTAAATGTGCCTTTTACTGAGCAGGGGCTTCCGTGTGACCATCGGGTTCTTGGTCACCTCCCTGACCATGTAAATGTGCCTTTTACTGAGGAGGGGCTTCCGTGTGACCATCCGGTTCTTGGTCACCTCCCTGACCATGTAAATGTGCCTTTTACTGAGGAGGGGCTTCCGTGTGACCATCGGGTTCTTGGTCACCTCCCTGACCATGTAAATGTGCCTTTTACTGAGGAGGGGCTTCCGTGTGACCATCGGGTTCTCGGTCACCTCCCTGACCATGTAAATGTGCCTTTTACTGAGGAGGGGCTTCCGTGTGACCATCGGGTTCTCGGTCACCTCCCTGACCATGTAAATGTGCCTTTTACTGAGGAGGGGCTTCCGTGTGACCATCGGGTTCTCGGTCACCTCCCTGACCATGTAAATGTGCCTTTTACTGAGGAGGGGCTTCCGTGTGACCATCAGGTTCTTGGTCACCTCCCTGACCATGTAAATGTGCCTTTTACTGAAGAGGGGCTTCCGTGTGACCATCGGGTTCTTGGTCACCTCCCTGACCATCTAAACTCAAATATTTTTGACACATTTAACCTCTTATTTTTGTTGGCACATAACTACCTCCATTCTTCCATTCATATGTAAAGGTTACCTTCAGACAGAGTGGTCATATTAGCTAGTAGGCCAAACTGTTCAGACGTTTTCATGAGAATAAGTTTTTCCCGGGGATTTCTGCTGGTTTGACAAACACTGTAGTTCTGCCACTTTCCAAAGCAGATGCGGAATTGTGACATAGGCGGATGAGGTGGATTGACGCGCAGCAAAAAAAAACTGATCTCTGAATTTAACTTTAGGATTTTGATGGGGATTTTTTTCCCACCTCTTGAGAAGAACGCATTTCACTACCTACAACCTGACGTATGCCGATCTTAGTTGTAATAAACTAGTTGTTGCCAATACGAATCCATTCAACTCACTGAATAATGTCCTGCTCAATTTGCCCATTAATCAGATAGAAATAGTTTAAGTAGACTCTGTCAAAAGAGAAAATAACAAAATTGACCTGAGTGACAACCCTTTGGCATGTAACTGTTCCAACATTAATTGGTTGGATTCAAAGCAATACCAATAAAGTGATCTACATAGATAGGACGTGTTGGTTCAAAGGAAAGGTTATCAGATGTGCATTTGCTGGCATGTTCCAATTTGGACATTTCATGTTACGTCAATGGAAATTTTAACAACTGCAAAATAAATAAAACTAAGAAAGAAATAGAGGATATGAAATGCTTTGAAGGGTAACACTTTATTTGGAATCCCCTGCAGATGGTATAGAATCATGGTCAACTTGCTATCAACAAACTGTTCAGCTAACTATCCACTAACCATCGCCCAACCCTCAACTTAACTTAACACAAAAGTAAGCTGTTGCATATCAACAGCTGCAGATGAGAGTTTGTGCATCTTAAAGGGATTATATAAGTAAGTGGGTCAGAACTAAGTTTAGTTCATTGACTAAAACAATCAGGGTAGTTCTACCATATCCATTAGAACTGAACATACCAAGGATAAATACAAGGCCGGGCATGCCGTTTTAGTAGATCTCCTCATAATCTTTATATCACAATGACACAAATAATAATGCATATTCAGATTTTTCGTGATCATGTCATGATCTCAATAAAGAAGAGAAACAGACTTTTACCATGCCTTTTTTATTTTCAGTGTTATGCAACTTTAGAAGTATAAAGATCTGTTTTAATATACATCTATGACATCCATAGATTTCCTTGGGCAAAATACAAAAACTCAAACATCTGTATTGTACAAATCCTAAAAGACAAACCATAGTAAGCAAGTTCATCTAATACTAGTTTCACACATAAAGGAAACTCCAAAAACAAGCAGGACAAATGTGGGACCCGACGGATGTTGAAACAGAGACATTGACCACCACACAGATAGACAGTCTAACACAACAGGGTGGCTGTATAGGTGAGGAAGTCACAGACACTACCGACACGGACATGTTTGCTGTGACGTAGCGTATCGACTTGGCAAATCATTAACACAATATACAAAATATACATCCATGAAGTATTTGTAAACAAACACCGAATGTGCTATTTTTAAAGGATTTAAACATCAATCAGATAAAGGCTTGGGGACGAATAGACACTCCATCATTAAAAGAAAGTGTTTTCTGATTATTTTCCATCTGTATCCACCCACTGGGCACAACGTCTTGTTTTGATTTCACATTTGGTTGAGATGTCATCTAATGTGAATTCAACGCCAAATGAACAAAAAATGTCACCGTGTCATTAAATTTTGGTTAAAGTTAGGTGCAAAAAAATAAAAAATAAAAAAATGAAATTCCCGTACATTGATGACTTTCTTTAAATCCAATCAGTTTTTCACGTTCATTCAACGTCATCCCATTGAATCTTTTTGGTTGAAATGGTTGACTCAACCCGCTTTTGCCCAGTGGGAAGAGCCTGTTTGATAGCGAACAACATTCTCATCTCAATCGTTCTTTCTACTAACTTGTACAACTAGAAGGAAGGGCTAAGGTGTCTAATATTAAGGTGACTTTTTTTCTTCCCCCCCCCCAAAATGTTTGACAATACATTTACAATAACTAAATGAGAAAAGTAAAACTTCAGATTCTTATTTAAAAAAAAAAATCTTTACAATCAATCTCATTCGTTATTTTCTACAATGTGCATTCGTGGGTACAGGTTACCATTTATGTAAATATATAGCGTCCCGTTTAGTTTTTGTTTGCCTCCCTAAGATAAAATAGATTGTCTATTGTAATGACATAGCCTACATTAGAGTAAATATTGTATAGCATATTTTGAAAATCTACTTTGTGTTGGATATTTAGGGTACGCAATCAAAAGGCCTGGCGGCTAAACTACAGGATATGCCTACAATGTAAAAGTCCACTGTTTTTTGATACACAAAGCCACCTAAACATCAGCTGTCTAGAATATAATGACTTATGTATATAAGATTTGTATACTGGTGCATACTGGTGCATTTTGTTCTTACAAAATCAGTCATTTCAAGCCTATTGTTAGCTAGACATTTAACTGGATATTGTTTTCATCTGGCACATAAATGTAGGCGACTGCTTATGGAAAAAAGAAGAGAAAAAACAGGAGTTGAATGAAAATGACAACAACAAAACACTACGAACAATGGAACACAACTTCAGAAGATGATCTGAAATCTAATCTCTTGCAACCCTGACGTTCCCAATATATTTTCGAGACGTTTACTTGAATTTGAGCCCTTTTTTCATTTCCAATACCCAAAAATGCATTTCCCATCGCATGAACATCTATCGCACAAATATAAACAGAACTGGAAAACAACACCCAAATAAGATGCAGATTTACTCCTTAAAAACGGACTTTCACAAATCTCTTCCACAGGCAAACATACTTAGAATCGTTGGTTCATTCCATCAACTCATTGAGCTTGCATTCTACACATTGCCATAATAACATACATATTTTCTCAGTGAAATATTCAAATGTATTGATTGGGCTCAGTGAAATATTCCAGTGTATTAACAATTCTTCATACATTATGGCAAAATCGAGATTGAACACATTCTTGGGAACCACTTGCCTCTTTCAGTTATTTTATTTGTTTATTTTCAACTCTACATTTTTGAGGAAAAGCACAATTGCCCATTTATGCTTTATTTCTATTCAAGTAAAATTCAGAACATATCGGAACTGTTAAAACGACCATGTTAGAGAGGATGTATTTTGGATAGGTATAGATAGACATTATGTTAGCTTATTCTAGACCACAGAATTATCAAGCAGAACATGATTCTGAAATGACATCAACTGAGTATACAAACATGACATTTCAAAATATATACATATAAAACAAACGCTTATATTTACTTAAGCCCATGTATCCCCATTTGTACAGTTAGTGTTGACATAATTACTTTCAAGATATTGCATAAAAATCAAAGGTTAAGAAATGTAGAGATGTGAAAGGAATGTGAATTACAACATAACCTGCTAAGAACAGCACGTTTCTTTTATTCCCCATAACCCTAAGGCCTCATCCACTAAATATGATTCCAGAACCGTAAGATGATTCCATATTAAATAGTTATAGGTAAGAAGTACAGAAAATAGTGTGTTTCTTCTGTGCACCGCTAACCCAAAACCAAAAAAAAAAAAAGCTAACTTCACTTCTTGGTAATACAAAATAAAGAAAAAGCCACATAAGATAAAGTATCTAAACAAACTTGGTGATATTTGACTTCGGTATAACGAGTGTGAGTGAATGATCTGTGTCAATATCACAACGCTTAAACGGTTGACTGGATGATGTGCCATGGCTACTGTGTTTTCAGCTCACATAACTCTTTTGAGTGGGAGTGAAATGGACATAGTTCAGTCTACACGCATCGTAAGTCTGCTACCTTTAATGTCAGGTGCTCTAAACCCAGTGCGAATTCAATTCAACCTGCCCCTGCCATATTGATTGCACATTGCACTCTGCTGTCAATTAAAAATAAAGCCCCCGATCAATCACCAGATACAAATTTGACACCTTTGTTACACACAGCAGAGAACCACAAATGAGCAGCAAATCAGTCTACATTCAGTCCAAAAACATTACAGTTATTGTATCGACCAAGCATTCACAATCACCACCACACACACTCAGGATAACACACAAAAATCTGTCTCTCTCACGCAATATAAACACTGAAGTAACAGCTTCCCCGGTTCTCAAAAAAAATAAAGGCATGATGACACTACTAACAAAAACAAAAATGTTTTATTTCATATCGCAAAAGCAAAGGTGGCTGCCGTCGTATTTTTTTAAAATCCAGCATTTACTTCCTGTTTGCGGGGCCACGTGGCAAATCCTTCAATTGCTTGTGTCGGGCCAAGTCTTTGTCTGAACCTGTGGCTTCTTTCACCACAGCAGCCACTCTTGAAGTCTCTCTCTTGGTGTTTTTCTGTGCAGACGCTACCTCTTGAGCAGATTCCCCTTTCTTCTTGTCAGCCTGTTCTTTTCGGCTGGAGGTTACCTGCTTGTCAGAGTTCGTGACCCTGGGTTCAGCTGTGCTGAGTTTGGCCTGGGGGGTGCTGTTGCTGGGGGTGGTGGCTGCTGGCCCTGTGGCATCCACGCCACCCAGGCCCCTATAAGAGTCCAACCTAAGGCCTTCTGACCTAGGGGCCTCTTCCCTCGGCTTCCCCTGGTCCTCCCTAGAGGTCTGGACCACAGCCTCCTGTCCGGTGCTGCCGTTGGCCCTGCTTGAGAGAGTTCCACCTTTGGGTGGTTGTGCTTCTCTTCTCACTGCTGGGGCTGGCGCCACTGGTAAAGGGGCGGATTGGGAGGGAGCACTGGACCAGGTCGGAGGCTCTTTCTGGGCTTGTCGGGTTGCAGCAAAGATATGGGCTGGCTCTTTCATGACAGTGGTTGCGTTTGGGGAAAGAGTTTTGTGAGGGGGTGATTTATGTTTTGAATCTATGATTTGTCTGACAACTGTTGAAGTAGTGATTTCCTTGTGTTTTGAGTTGATTGAGGTTGAGATCGAGGTTTTCGGAGGGGCTGATTTCTGTTTTGAGTCCAGGTTATCTTTGATGACTTGGGCTGGGGTTGGGGCAAAGGTGTGGGGTTCTGGTTCTTTCTGTTTCTTTTTTGGGTCAGAGTTTTGTCTGACAACTGGAGTTAGGGCAGGAATTTGGGACAAAGATTCCTTTAGTTTGGAGACTGAACTTTCTTTGACATGGCTTTGGACTGAGGTTTTGAGTACGGGATCTTTCCGTTTTGAGTCTGGGATTTCTTTGACCATTGAGACCGAGGTTTTCTGAGACGACTCTTGCGGTTTTGATTCCAGGCTCACTTTGACGACTGGGGCTGTGGCTGGTGTTTTCGCTTCATACCTCCCCCTCTCCTCCTCTGTCTTCCCAAAAGTTTGTGAAGGAAGCGGTGAGTCAGATCTTGGCTTAGTTTTGGGATTGAAGATCGTTTGTTTTGTTGAAGCGGGACTTGGTGGGGACTGTTTCACTGTCCGCACAGGACTCGTCTCTTTGATATTTACATCAGTTTGCTTTTTAGTGATGAGTATTTCTGCCTCAAGAGATCCTTTGACCCAAGTCTTTTCAGCAGGTCGATTTGTTAAAGATAGCTGCTCTCGCTCTCCAGTCTTTGCATTGCTACCCTTCATCTTTGGTGAGGTGGGATCTTCTCTACTTTGCTTCACGACACTACTATTTGCTACCTGACTGCTAAGGGTACAAGCATATTTTCTTTGATCACACTTTTGTGTTGCTTCTGTTTTATCAGTTGCATTGTACAACATTTCGTTAGACAAAACACATTCTACATCCACTTTAGGACTTGTCTCTCTGACTTGGGTCATTTTATCTCTTCCTGCGTTTGCAGTGTGGAGCTCCTCAACAGTAGACACACTGGCCGGTTCATTGGCAGTGTTTGGAACAGGCCTGTTTCTTTGAACCGTGTCCGGATTCTGGGTTTTCTCCGTGCCATGCTGTTTTTGAGAAACTTGACCACTTGTTCGGTTCTTATCTCCAAGACTAGGTATTGGAGCAGGGATGGACGATTGCTTTGTGGTCCCTGTCGAGGGACTGCTGGATAACATCTGCTGTTTTGACAGGTATGGAGTCTGTTCTAAAATATATTGTACAAATGTAGTGATGCTACCTGTATTCTCAGCTGGTCTTTGTTTCTCATTGCTCTGCAGGTAACTGGGCCCTGACTGACAATCTGAACTTTGCTTCACTGGTACAGCTACATGAGGGGCAGTTGTATGAACCTCCACTTTTGGGGCAGGGACAGATGGTGCAGTCTTCCTGGGATTCCCTGGCTTTGCGGCGACAACTGTATCGGATGTCTTGGAGATGTCAATGTTGTTTTGCTGTGCAGGAGCTGAAGTCTCTCGAGGTGGCTCAACCTCCTCCTCCTGGTCTTCGTTGCTGACCTCCCGTATGGAGGGCGTCTTCCCGCAGTGGGAAAAGTGGGCGCTGTGGCGGGATGTCCTATGATCGTGAGCTATCATACTGGACCTGCTCTCTTGTTTCCCACCAAAGTCGGAGACCTCTGCCATGGAGGAAGCCATAGGGGGTTCACTGTGACTAGGTCTGTCGTGTGGCATCTCACCACTGCTACTGCATTTAAACCCAGTGTTGGAAATACTAGCCTCTTTGGCGGGAACTGGGCTGCTGAGGGCCACAACAGCTGCAGGGCTTAGTATACTGGTGGGCGGGCTTTTCTGCTTGTCAGAGGGTTTGAGCAGGGGAATCAACACCTGCCGCTCAACAGGGCTTTGCAGCCATGTGGGTATCCCTATTGAGCCGGCATCGCTGTCGGCCAACTTGGAGAGGCAGGTGTCTGTTTTAGACACCCTTGGCCCGGAAAGAAGGCCAATGTCCAGGGTGCCCTCCAGGGGTTTGAGGGAGGAGACCAGACGCCCCTCCAGCTTGTATTCCGAGGAGGTCTTCCTGAGGGAGCCTTCATTGGAGGAGATGAGCTGGAGTTTCTCCACGGCGCTTCCCTCCCCCCTCCCAGAGAACATCTTGGGGTTCAGGCCCTCAGGGCTGGTGTGGACGCTGCTCATTGTACTTTTGATGTGGTCTAGAGCCAGCGCTGAGTCCAGTTGCAGACTCTTGGAACGTATGGAGCTAAAATGGAGGCTCTCATGAATGCCGGGAGAGAGCCGACACATGCCGCCGTCTTCTCGCTCCTCGAACGACAGCCTCTTTCGGGCAAATTCCATGTTGGGGGCCTTGAAATCAAGCCTGTCTGGCTTACCGCCCTCTTTGCTCTGCCGTGACAGCTGCCACTCAGGCTTCTGGGGGCTCCAGTCAGGATGGATAGAGCACAGAGACGAGTCAGCGCTATTGCCCCCTAGTGGTTCGGGGGTGCCCTCACCGGCACGCGTGTTCAGCTTCTTATACAGAACATCTTTTAGGGTGAAGCTGGCAGCTTTGCCTTCCAGTGAGACTGTATCTGAGCCTTGGCTTCTGCCCTGACATCTTCCTCCTTCAGCACCAGATGTATCAGACTCCTGTAGAGCGTCCTGCTTCTGCAGGGATTCTCGCCTCTCTGACCAGTCCTGTTTCTTCATCACCCCCTTGGCTTTCAGTTTCTCCTTGTCCAGCTCTTCCATAGACTCCTGCCGACCCATCTTGCGGCCAACGGGCCTCTTGAGGCAGCCCTGCTCAGCCGGCCGGACCCGGGTGATGGCCGGAGGCTCGCTGGGCGTCTCCTCCACACGCTGCAGGGTGTGGTGGTCCATGTCCCCAGGACGCACCTCCTCTCCCAGGGCCTCTTCCTGGGTCACCTCCAGGCTGTGCTTCCTGGAACACAGGTGCTTCTTGTCACCCGTGTAGGAGGGTGACAGCTTCTCCTCCGACTGCACCCGCTGGAGGAGCGGCGAGCGGGGCGGCTCCGCACTCTTGGGCCGTACCATGTGGCGGACAATGGTGGGAGGAGAGTGCATCTTGACTGGGAAGGCATGGGTGGTCTTGGAGATCCCCATGGTCCCATGGCTGAGTAAGGGAGACGGTGAGCGCTGCGGGGAGGTGGGCTGGGGGGTCGGAGATGGGGTGCGGGCCAGCGGAGAGAGGGGAATGCTGCCGGCGGACTTGCGACGGCCCTGTCGGAGCCTCTGACCCGTCAGTTTGGGGCCCAGGCCGTGGAGGGTGCTGGGACGAATGTGGCCGGAGCCTGCGGGGGAGTTTGGAGCACTGGAGCTCGGGGAGCTACTCTGAGAGGAGTTGCCACCTGGAAACACAGAGGGAAGGATGTTATTCAACTAATAATCTTCTATAGTGGTAAATATTGTACACCTTCATTTAAGAAATATTGATTGTTTCACTGATAAACACTGCTCAATTCTAAAATGTATTTTATTGTGTACATTTAATTTATTCCATCGAATGTGAGCGATTTACAGTCTATCTCACCTGACTGGTTGAAGTCGGGGGTGGGTCGGAAGGCTGCGGTGGGGGAGCGGGGGGACAGGCTGTGGGTAGGAGACCCTGGGAGACTCTCCCCGGAGGACAGGGAGCGGTTGAGAGAGGAGAAACTACGGCTGGTCTGCAGCAGAGGGGAGGGCTGCATGGCAAAACGCCTGAACACAGACCGCCGCCTGGAGAGAGAGGAGAGAAGACGACGTCAGTCTACCAGCATGAGGCCCAGAAACTCACTAGAATGTATTTGTGGTCTAGACTCTAGAGAGCGTCTAATCTAACAAAACTATCCTTAAAAATGTGTTATAACTTTAAAAACTTAAAAACAGTCCTCTCACTGTCAAATGCATTTATTTTCCGCAAACTTAACATAAACGTAAATATTTGTATGAACATAACAAGATTCAACAACTGAGACATAAACTGAACAAGATCCACAGACATGTGACTAACAGAAATCTTAGTCCCTAATGTGTCACTGAACTAAGGGGAGCCCAGATCTCAATCCCATTGAGTGAGGGACATTCCCCCCAGAAATGTCCAGGAACTTGCAGGTGCCTTGGTGGAAGAGTGGGGTAACATCTCACAGCAAGAACCGGCAAATCTGGTGCAGTCCATGAGGAGGAGATGCACTGCAATACTTAATGCAGCTGCTGTCCACACCAGATACTGACTGTAACTTTTGATTTTGACCCCCCCCCCCCTTTGTTCAGGGACACATTATTCCATTTATGTTAATCACATGTCTGTGGAACTTGATCAGTTTATGTCTCAGTTGTTGAATCTTGTTATGTTCATACAAATATTTACACATGTTAAGTTTACGGAAAATTATATGCAGTTGACAGTGAGAGGACGTTTATTTATTTTTTGCTGTGTTGATGATCATTGTTCTTAAACGGTGGTATAACAATGTTTATGTTCTTGAGTAACCAATAAAACCATTCATTCAATCAACAATGAAAGCCACAGTGAGATCTTTTGGAATGTAAAACTTGACCGACAGTGGTGATGAGAGTTGTCGTTGTCGAGTAGTGACAGGGGGGAATTTGAGCACTGTTGCAAGGAGCCACAGCTACACCCCGTGGTTATACTGTTATATGACAAAACCTGAAAAGACTTCCTGTACAAGCTCACTAGTGACCTCTACAGAGCACACTGTATAGAGACCTAGTTCATTGGTTCATATCTAATAATGAAATGGTTTCTCATATAGAAAACAACAAAGCCAAACATGAAATTCGTGCCTTTCTTGCGTCTTCTCCTTCTTGGGCTTCTTGGTGCGTCGGATCATCTTGCTCCTGCAGCTGTTCCTCCTGGCAGGCCCCGTTTTGATGGAGGTGTTCTCAAACGGTGTGGTGGAGATGGCCACCTTACTGCCACTCTGGAAAGGAAGCAGATACACGGACACATGAGATAAACTGGCCCAAAATGAATGAGCTCCATTGTGAGAGTGTTAAGTTAGAAACAGGGTTGGAAACAAAATAGTTGGCTGGACGACTGTAAATGAAATTACTGGTAGATAAACAGTGCGCTCTATCATAGAAATACCTTTCAAATATACCTTATGCTTATACGATTACGTCGCTCCCCTTTGTGGACAATTGCTACTAGCAGTTACAGTACATCTGATGAAAGCTTTATATCCAATGGTTCTCTGACCTTGAGCAGCAGTTCCACCACCTCAGTGTGGACCAGGCCGTGGACCGGCTCTCCATTCACATGAGTGATGAGGTCACCAGCTTTCAGCCCCGCCTTCAGGGCCGGACCCGGGTCCTCCACATTCTAAACACATAGAAACACAGTTAGCTACTTGTATCTATCACACTCAATAATGAGATCACATTGCAGTACAAAAACAAAACATTGTTTCCCACGGTACAGGTTTAATTGAATACAGCCACTTAACGTATTATTCAATATCCAATGACACGGATGGAAGTGACCATCAGAAATGTGCTGTATTACCGGCACTTCATTAGCTATTTGACTGTGTTTGTCCCAACATGGTGAAACAACGCTGTTCTTACTAAGACCGTGTGGTAGACAGTGTAGACGTCGCGGTCGCAGGCGTACACCGGGATGGCCCGCAGCGTGAAACCAAACTTCTTCCCCGAGCTGTGGATGATGATTGGCTGCCGAGGGCAGATGACGCAGAGGGAGGAGTCTCGGCTGGGGGAGGAGTCACGAGAAGATGGGTCCGAGGAGAGGGAGTAGGGGGATATGGGGCTGGCCAGAGGGGATTCCCCGAAGATATCTGGAACAATAAGGCAGACAAATAAATGTCATTATTTTGAATGATTAAAAATGGCTGTAAATATCACAAAGCATTTAAGAAGAATGAGAAAGACATTTCTAATGATATCTGTACCAATATGAGACACACATTAACGAAAGGCATTTTACTAAGGGAAATAATGTGGCCATTGTGATACAATCAAGAGACTAATCTGGGAATCTGCCAGATAGTGTGAAAGAGAAATAAGTGTTGCCATAAAGTTTTTTTTTAATAGCACACCGTCAATTTGAATTCTAAAAATTCTTCAAACCAAAAAACCCAGTGGAGGTTCATTTAAAGGTAAAAACACAGACACACAGACAAGGACCGCTACTGTCATTTCTATTGACCTGTTTTCCACTGGCAATCCCCTCAGTACCCAGCTGTTCCTATAAAGCCTGGGAGCCATGAATTACTGTGTCCCTGCTGGGAGTGAGCCCTTAGGGATTTACTCTCCTCCCAACAGTGGAAGGGCCTCTCAGCTCACCACCGAGTTAGTGGCTCCTCTTCTGGGCTACTGCGCACACAGCCAACTCCATAAACTGGAGCCTCATCCCAGCAGGAGCTGTGCCAATTTCACACAGATCTTTCATCTCGGCATCTTTCATCTCTTTCACACTCCTCTCTCGAAATCCATCGCTCTAATTCTAATTACGTGCTCACGCTTACTCCTCATCCTGTCCTCTAACCTCCTCTAAATCGAAATGCTAGAGATCACAGGGGTTGTGTGTGTGTGTGTGTGTGTGTGTGTGTGTGTGTGTGTGTGTGTGTGTGTGTGTGTGTGTGTGTGTGTGTGTGTGTGTGTGTGTGTGTGTGTGTGTGTGTGTGTGTGTGTGTGTGTCCCCTCTCACCTCCAGGGATCATGAGGGAGAGGGCACTAGCTGAGACAGACTTGGAAACTTTGGCAACACCACCATGCTTATCCCCGTGTCCATCGGGCTGCAGGCCGCCATGCTGCCCTGCCAGGTCCATGGGAGTCTTGGAGGAGGAGTCAGGGCTGTCTATGCCCTCATCCCTGGAAGGAAGCGGGTCCAGGTGCTCTGAGAAACTACCTACAGACCAAAGAAGAACAGGATACAATTATGCCAAAAATGTTCCATACATGTTTTTGTTACAATCGAGCACATTAAAAACCTTGAACCATATCATAACTATCACTACCAGTTGAACCCACAGTCTTAAACACCCAACACGATGCCCATATCTAGCATTATCCCTACATCTTCTACCAGCTCTAACCAGTGCTCTAGGCCCAGGCCTCCATACCAGAGAGAGTAGCCCCGCTGTGCGTGCTCCCGGGGGTGGTTGCGTCAGCCTCGTCCTCTCCGACGGAGAAGGGCCCCTTGCTGGGGTCCCTCAGGACCAGGGACTCCTCATCTCCGTCCTCTGCCGAGATGGCAAACTTGGGGAGGAGGCCGGGGGGGCGAAGGCCCATGCTAGTGCTCTCTGTGTCCGAGGATCGGGACAGGGAGTGCCTGAGGGGAGAGAATGGAAATAGGTAAATATCAACCACCCTCAGAAAAGAAACATTCAAAACATACTAGTTTACTGTATTATAATTGTTGTACTGACTAATTGGGTTATGCATTGCAAGTGTAATGGTGATGAGAACTGAATGAATAGTGAACCAAAAGATGTGTGAGAACAATAGATGGTCATTAATCAGAGTTTGAGTGTAACAGAAGGGATATTGTGAAGCGTACATTTCAGTGAACTCCGGTGTCCAGCTCAGAGAGTTCACAGTCAGAGAGCTCTCACTCTTCTTCTCCTCCGTCTCGCCCTTCTCCTCCAGCTGGCCACGGGACAGGTCCAAACTGCTGTACACCTACACACCACACAGACCGAGAGACAGACACACAGACAGAGACCTTACAGACTGTCCTCATAGAGGAAAAACAACTACTGTACACCTAAAGACATCACTCATAAATATATCCATTCATAGTATGAAAAAGTTGGGACAGACCTTGATACAATAGAAAACAGGCAGTGATTCCAAAATAGCGGTAGCAGCCAATGCTTAGACTGCTAGGCTGTGCACTATAAACTGGTGGTTCGTGGTGGATCACGGAACAAAAACTATTCCTCCTGCCTTCGAAGGCACATTGTTTCCAGAGGCAGAGCATACTGCAATGCAGCATAACAACGCGCACGTGTTGGCATTGTGTTCTACGTTCTCCCAAAATAGATCTGATTTGCAGCAGAACATTTATGCAAAGCTGAGACTTACATTGCATGATGTAGGGGGTTGGGGTAAAGATGCATAGCATGTCTTATGGACCAAACCAAGTCTGTTCCATATGAAATCTTAC
This sequence comes from Oncorhynchus gorbuscha, assembly GCF_021184085.1. NCBI lineage: Eukaryota > Metazoa > Chordata > Actinopteri > Salmoniformes > Salmonidae > Oncorhynchus > Oncorhynchus gorbuscha. Next base: position 3,637,271 of record NC_060192.1, on the reverse strand, counting down.
ATGTTGAGTTAACACTGAAAGCATTCCAGATGTTGGTTTGAGCTACCATCCTTTCCTGTTTATGTTGATACACAATTGGCTTTCCAGCATACGGAGTGATATGGAAGTGTGCGAGCAGTGACGCCTTGAGTGATCGCTTTTGTGACTTACCGAGAGAGTGAGAGAAACAGCAAGAGAGCGAGAGAAAGAAAGAGAACACACCTTGGAGAACCTGTGAGAGCAGGAGGAGAACTGTCGTAGCTCCACATTGAAGTCTTCATCATTCGTATCCTCCTCCTCCTCCGTCTCCAGGTGATGGTACCTATCTGATCGAGCTGTGGGGGGAAAAAAACTTTACATTTCGAAGTAGCTGTATTCTATAGTATAGATTACTGTATTTTTTAAGAACAAGAAGTAGACTAGACTCACTGTCAAAGTAGCTGTATTCTATAGTATAGATTACTGTACTTTAAGAACAGGAAGTAGACTAGACTCACTGTCGAAGTAGCTGTATTCTATAGTATAGATTATTGTATTTTTTAAGAGCAGGAAGTAGACTAGACTCACTGTCGAAGTAGCTGTATTCCATAGTATAGATTACTGTATTTTTTAAGAGCAGGAAGTAGACTAGACTCACTGTCGAAGTAGCTGTATTCTATAGTATAGATTACTGTACTTTAAGAACAGGAAGTAGACTAGACTCACTGTCGAAGTAGCTGTATTCTATAGTATAGATTACTGTACTTTAAGAACAGGAAGTAGACTAGACTCACTGTCGAAGTAGCTGGTGTCGTCCTCTGACTCCAGCTGAGGGATGAACTCAGCCTTCTGTCTCAGCAGACTGTCCCAGTCCAGAGTGTGGAAGAACTGGTGGTGCTTCACCTCATACGCACCGCCTAAGGAAGGATGCACAGACACATTATGAACAGACACATATAACCTGACAGAGCTTGAGAGAATCTGCAGAGAAGGTGTGCCAAGCTTGCAGCGTCACACACAAGAAGGCTCGAGGCTGCAATCGCTGCAAAAGGTGCTTCAACAAAGTACTGAGTAAAGGGTCTGAATACTTATGTAAATGTGCTATGTTTTTTTGTTTTTAGCTTTGTCATTATGGCGTATTGATGAGGGGGGGGAATGTTTTAAATCCATTTTAGAATAAGGTTGTAAACGTAACAAAATGTGGAAAAAGTCAAGGGGTCTGAATACTTTATGAATGCACTGTACGCACACACACACAGTGGTGTAAAGTACTTAATAAAAATACTTTGAAGTACGACTTAAGTAGTTTTTTGTTGTATCTGTACTTTACTATGTCTTTTTCAGACAATTTCTACTTTTACTCAACTACATTCCTAAAGAAAATAATTATCTTTTTACTCCATCCATTTTCCCTGACACCCACAAGTATTTGTTATATTTTGAATGTTGAGCAGAACCGGAAAAGTGTTCAATTCACACGCTTATCAAGAGAAGATCCATGGCATCGCTACTGCCTTTGATCTGGCGGTTTCACTAAACACACACATGATGTCTAAGTGTTGGAGCCCCTGGGTTTCCGTACAACACAAAAAAACAAGAAAATGGTGCCATCTGGTTTGTAGTATTTTACTAAGTGACTCTCACTTGAGTCATTTTCTATTAAGGTATCTTTACTTTTACTCAAGTATGGCAAATGGGGTACTTTTTCCACCTCTGCATACACAAACAGACTCACAGAGATGGACAGAGATGGACACATATCTTAACACTTCTGATCCATTCAAGACAAAAGTTGACATTGAACAGCGGTGCCACTGCCCCAACACAAAAGGAAATGCAGACGCTAACATTTCATCCTCTTTTTTTACTGGCCAGCACCCAAAAGTGACATCACCAGCCATCAATTATGCAGCGCAATTTCCTGCCAGTGACCTTTGAGGAAGAGACGGAGTGCCGCCGGTGAATAGCTTGACCCCAACCTCTGGATCTGATGAATACAGTCCTGTATAGCCTGCTGTGCAGGAGACAAAGACGCGGCGTCCCAAATGGCACCCTATTCCCTTCACGGTGCACTACTTTTGACCAGAGCCCTATATAGCAAATAGGGTGCCATTTAAGACACGGTGGGGAGCCCGTGGCTTCATCTCAGGTCAGGGACAATGTTTATGATTCGCAGACGCTGAGGATGCGTGACCTTGCCCGGGTCGACATTCGAGGTGGCCCGGGAGGAATTATTGTAATTGGGGAAAGGAAAAGGTGAAGCAGCGGGGTTTTGTGATAAACTCTTCCGCCCATTTGGTTGATCCCATTTGTCCAGCCTTGTATCTTTAAATAACGGGCTGTGCTGAGAAGGCACCAAGAGAGTTATGACAATAACCACTGTCTGTACCTGGACAGTTTTAACTGAGGCGAGAGGACGCTCCCTGGTAGGTCATAACTGTTAGTATGTCTTTGAACACCTTCAACCTCTAATAATAGAAAACATTTCATTTCCAGTACCCTGTGCTGAGTTTCAACAAATTAAACGTAGCCCCAATAAATCCAATCTTTTGCCTGACTCACATAAATATGGGGCCGACTCTAACCGTAATCTGCTTGGTGGATGTGAAACCAGGCCAAGCCTAGTACAGCTTGGTTTGGTAGAGTGAAAAAGGTATTTGTATGTGGCACAACTACCTGTTCCCATCCTCTCCAGAGGGTTCTGTCTGAGTAGCAGGGTGATCAGCTCCTGGGAGTCGGCAGGGGGAGCATCTTCTCCTTCCGGCCAGTTGATCACATCTTGGAAACGACAACACACTCAGTTAGTACTTAGCAATATCCCATAGAAACACACACCGAGTTAGCTAGCCATTAGCACTATCCCATAGACAACACATACGGAGTTAGCAGTTATCCACATTTAACAGTCCCACAGTCAATCTGATTAATGCATGTCATTGAGAGTTTCCTCAGACAAAAGGGCATATTGTTATTCACACCATTGAATTTGGAAATTGGCGATATTCACACCCTCAAGGATGAGATGAAATTCATGATTGTCTGTTCTCCAGTACTGGAATAATATGTATTATCCAGGTCTGAATTTTTTAAATAATTACAATGCCTTCAGAAAGTATTCATACCCTTCGATTTATCCACGTGACTCGTTTCAGGAAAGTGGGCGTATGTCGCGCCATTTTTAAATGTATTTTTATTATCAAAATGCGTTTTTTAGGCAGAAATGCCTTCTGGAACATGTGAACTTCATGCGCCTTAATAATAAACTTGTATGCCATCTGTAAATATGAATCAAATTGGTTTAGCCACAGAAAAAGACAACAACCATCCCGCCAGCCATGATTGGCTGAGATAATGAGTAGGTTCGATATGCAGCGACATGAGTTGGAATTGATCTGCCATGTAGCTCGCTGCTGTCTATAACATGAGCTGGTCAGTATGTGTAGGCTTTCTAATCTGCTAACACTGCATACAATGTCGCTCTCCATTTTCTGGAGAACCAGAGTTTTGAAGGCAGTGGAATTAGAGTATGATCGCTAAGGTGATGGAGATAATTCTGCCGTTTGATTGCAAAAAGAGAACTGTTGTATAAAACACCCGACTCTGGATTATGTCTTCAAACTAATGGTAACCATGGCATCCGTGAGAGAGAGGGACAAGCGTCCATCCACGTTAACGGGTAAGATAGTCTAGCTAGCTATATTTTCAGATATGATATTTCTCATTTTGTCAGAAAAGTCGTTATCATTTCAAGTTAAAGCCTACTGTTAGCTAGTTAGCTAACGTTAGCTGGCTGGCTAGTTAGCTAATGTTACGTGTATGATCTGTGTAGTAATATTATTCAAATCTCTGAGCCATTTGCATTGCTAGTTATAGCCTAATGTTAGCTGGCTCAAATTGAACCTGGTTGGTTATCTACCTGCAGATTCATGCAGGGTAGTAACGTTATTAAATGGGATTATGGTTAATTGTTTAGCTTGCTAGCTAGCTAGCTAGCTACAAGTCTAAACAAAAGATTACATTATGCAAGTAACTATTTCAATATAATGTTCATAATGTCACTGCAACAACTGTCGATAGACGTAGCTGGTAATCGCAGAATAATTTACGAACGGTCAACACCCATTGAATAGGGCCTGTGTCACTAATCGTTGGCATAAAAACGTCAGTAAATTTTTGCCAACAGCACATTTGCAGTCACCAACGCTCTATCTAACGTATAAAAGCCTAACAAGTTCTGCTAGAGTGAGTCAAATGGTCAGAGACCATCTCACATGTATGTTCTGAAGCCATTCCAGCGCTGCTTTGGGTGTGTGGTTGGGGTCATTGTCCTGTAGAAACGTAAGTCTTTGCCCCAGTCGAAGGTTGTTTGCACTCTGAAGCAGGATTTTGCTCTATTTGACCCCATTGATTGTTTCCTCTATCTTTACCAGTCTCCCAGTCCTTGCCGCTGAAAAACATCCCATCCTCATAGCATGATGCTGCCACCACCATGCTTCATCTTAGGGATGGTGTTAGACAGGTGATGAGCTGTACCTGGTTTTCTCTAGACAGGGCTTTGCATTCAGGCCAAAGAGTTACATTTTTGTCTCATCAGACCACAAAATCATTTGCCTTATGCTCTCAGTCTCTCAAGTTCCTTTTTGCAAACTCCAGGAGTGTCATGTGCCCTTTTTCTCAGGAGTGACTTCCGTCTGGCCACTCTCCCATAACGCCCAGATTGGTGAAGTGCTGTAGAGACTGTTGTCCTTCTGGCAGGTTCTCCCATCTCAGCCAATGAACTCTGTAGCTCTGTCAGATTGGTCATTGGGTTCTTGGTCACCGCCCTGACCAAGGTCCTTCTTGCCCGTTTGGTCAGGATCGGGGTAGAGTCTGGGTAGTTCCATATCTTTTCCATTTCCCAATGACCACTGTGGTCTTGGAAACTTTCAACACTCTAGAAATGGTTGTATACCCTTCCCCAGATATATGCAGTGGTGTAAAGTACTTAAGTAAAAATACTTTAAAGTACTACTGTACTTAAGTAGTTTTTTTTGGGGGTATCTGTACTTTACTTTTTATATTTTTGCCAACTACATTCCTAAAGAAAATAATGTACTTTATACTCCATACATTTTCCCTGACATCGAAAAGTACGTGTTACAATTTGACAGGAAAATGGTTGAATTCACACACTTCAAGAGTGAGTGAGAACATCCCTGGTCATCCCTCCTGCCTCTGATCTGGAGGACTCACTAAACAGAGAACATCCCTGGTCATCCCTACTGCCTCTGATCTGGAGGACTCACTAAACAGAGAACATCCCTGGTCATCCCTCCTGTCTCTGATCTGGCAGACTCACTAAACAGAGAACATCCCTGGTCATCCCTCCTGTCTCTGATCTGGCAGACTCACTAAACAGAGAACATCCCTGGTCATCCCTCCTGTCTCTGATCTGGCAGACTCACTAAACAGAGAACATCCCTGGTCATCCCTCCTGCCTCTGATCTGGAAGACTCACTAAACAGAGAACATCCCTGGTCATCCCTCCTGCCTCTGATCTGGAGGACTCACTAAACAGAGAACATCCCTGGTCATCCCTCCTGCCTCTGATCTGGAGGACTCACTAAACAGAGAACATCCCTGGTCATCCCTCCTGCCTCTGATCTGGAGGACTCACTAAACAGAGAACATCCCTGGTCATCCCTACTGCCTCTGATCTGGAGGACTCACTAAACAGAGAACATCCCTGGTCATCCCTACTGCCTCTGATCTGGAGGACTCACTAAACAGAGAACATCCCTGGTCATCCCTACTGCCTCTGATCTGGAGGAATAACTAAACACAAATGCTTTGTTTGTAAATTATGTCAGAGTGTTGGTGTGCGCCCCTGAATATCAGTCAATAAAAAGAGAAAAAATAAAATTGTGCCATCTGGTTTGCTTAATATAAGGAATTTGAAATATTTTGACTTTTGATACTTAAGTACATTTTAGCAATTCCATTTACTTTTGATACTTAAGTATATTTACTTACTTTTGGACTTTTACTCTAGTAGTATTTTACTGGGTGACTTTCCCTTTTACTTGAGTCATTGTCGATTAAGGTATCTTTACTTTTACTCCAGTATGACAATTGAGTACTTCTCCCACCACTGGATATATGCCTCATCACAATTTTATTTTGGACAGTTCCTTGGACTTCATAGTATAGTTTCTGCTTTTACATGCACTGTCAACTGTGGGACATTATTTACACAGGTGTGTTTCTTTCTAAACCATGTCCAAAAAAAATTAATTGGCCACAGGTGGACTCTAATCAAGTTGTAGTGGCGTCTCAAGGATGATCAGAGGAAATTGGATGCACCTGAGCTCAATGTAGAGTGTCATAGCAAAAGGGTGGGAATACTTATTTAAATGAAATATTTTTAATTTTCAATAATTTAGCAAAAATGTCTAAAAACATCTCACTTTGTCATTATGGGGTACTGTGTGTAAAAAACAAGCAATTGAATCAATTTTGAATTCAGACTGTAACACAATAAAATGTGAAATAAGTCAAGGGGTATGACTAATTTCTGAAGGTACTGTATGTGATTAAAATATCTGTCTGTGTGTTCATGTGTGTTCGACAAGTGTAGCCTGTTCGCAAAAGTTGAAAAATAGCAGCATACACCAGTATAGACTGCGCCATTCCACGGATTTCTCTTTGGCGCCATTTTGCTCCCATTTTCATCAAATTTGGGAGTGAAGCATGAATATGCATGGTGGCCCTCAGGCCTGAGCAGCGTGGCATTCAGCTCAGCGTGTTCAGAGCCCTTTAATTAACACTGCGTCCCTCTGGCCTGCCATGATGGAGAGCACAACAAATCTGTCGTGGCAGCACATTCATTAACATAGGATAGAGGGAACACTTGGGTTCTCTGTAAACTATCATAAAGTTATCAAAAACTTGAAAAAAAAATGTATGTCTCATGTCAAGCTGAATCCACACACCATCTGTTTTGTGCATTACATGCCTTAATCCCAAATGAATTGGAAAGATTGGCACCATCTAATTCCATACTGAATAATTAGATATTACCATTAAGGCCTGCATATGTTTGTCCTACTTAGTTATGCATTGCTGTCAACGTTAAGTGCAAATTCGACTTCATTGGAACTTAGGATTCGCCCCATTAGTCAAATCACAAGGAGAGAAGAGAGTTAAGACTGACCGCTGATGACCTGCCCAAACAGTTCTTCTGGTGTGTCTCCAAAGAAGGGTACGCAGCCGACCAGAAACTCATAGAGGATGATGCCCATAGCCCACCAGTCCACAGGCTTCCCATAGCCCTGTCTCAGGATCACCTCTGGAGCAATGTACTCTGGGGTCCCACACACCTGCAGACACAGACAGAAGGCAACAGGTATAGTAGGCACATTATAATAGTAGTATGTTTTGGTGAAAGGTTGAGGCTGGACATTGTCACATTGGAAAAATAATAACCTGAAAGCTGTTGGTATCCAACTTCTGAACACTTCGAACAGTGTTCAGACTGAATACCATAGTTGTCATGTTCTCTCTGCTTTCTTGTTTTCATTACCAAAATAAATAAATGAGCAAGAAAGATTGGCTTAGAATGTCATTCATCTCCACACAATGTACCTGCTTATCAGAGAACTCCCGGGCGTCCTTCTCTATGTGTCCCTCGTACAGGTTAGTGGTCATGTTCATCAGGCCCACCTTGGACAGCCCAAAGTCTGTCAACTTGATGTGGCCCATGGAGGTCACCAGCAGACTGGGGAAGGGAGAGAGTGAGAGAAGACCATAACATGGATGCCAATGGCAGAAGATAGCGTCCGGCATTGTTGGAGCTCAGGAAACATACCAGACCCTGCAGTTACATCTGCAACCCTGTACATGTGACTGTACAACTACAAAATCTCACTCAATTGGCACAATAACATCACTCAAGCGACTGGCAATTTCAAAACAAATGGGCCAAGTTTGAAGTTGTCTTGGTGTGAATGAAAAATGGGGGAAGATTTGATTTATAATTTGTCAATAATAATCATGGGTATTGATACAAAATGATGTATACAAAACCAATATACCAATCAATAATATGTACAGTACATTTATACAAATAATGTACATAATGAAAAATTGCTGGCAACTTTATTATGACTAACTTTAGCATTTCATAATATTAATTACCTATTTATTTCTTGTTCTTTAAATTTAAATTTAAAAAATAGGAGGAGAGAGAACAATGTGTGTTTACATGTGTTTTATTTGTGGTTGCTTGGCTAGTGTGACATGTTGGAAAGAAATGATTCATTAAAAAAAGACTAATAAATAAATAAAAACCACCAGTCAGCACTAACAGATCTGAGACCAGGCTATATCTATCTACCTTCTCAGTGACATTATCTGATCTTACTATAGAGATATTAGAGACTGACTTGTCTGGTTTGAGATCCCTGTGGACGATGCCATAGTTGTGGAGGTACTCTAGAGCCAGCACCGTTTCAGCAAAGTACATCCTGGCCATGTCCACAGGCAGGGGGCCCATGTTCTTCAGCAGGTTGGCACAGTCACCTCCTAATGGCACACAGAGACAGATACTCGGTTTATTGAGTTAATTCTGACATTGAAATATACTACAATGAAGTCCATTCAGCAGTTGTAAAATTATGAATGATTAATCCCAACCTAAAAAGTGCATTTGGTAAGAAAAATAGGAATGGACATTAACATGAACCAGTATTTCTACAGCAGTTTATCCCCCCGGGTGTCAGCATTCTGTCTTCCACCGATTTGGGTCCGTTAAAAATAAGAAAAGGCTAGCTACCTTCCACATACTCCATGACCATGCACAGGTGCCGGCGCGTCTGGAAGGAGCAGTACATGGAGACCACGAAGGGGTTCTCAGCGAAGGTCAGGATGTCTCTCTCCACGAAGGCCTGCTGGATCTGGTTCCTCAGCATCAGGTTCTGTTTGTTGATCTTCTTCATGGCAAAACGCTGCTTGGTCTCCTTATGGCGCACCAGATACACAGCCCTGTCAGAGAGAGAGAGAGAGAGAGAGAGAGGAGTCAATATGTTGGACACATAGCAAAGGCTAAGTTAAATCAACCATACATTACTCTGTCAGACAGAGAAGGACACGGTTAGCCATAAACGTGATAAAGGTGGCTTGAAACCACACATTCATAGCTCTGTAGGAGAGGGAACACATGATGTAAGTGCTGCGGTATATATACTTATTTGAGGTTTAGGAACAGAAAAGGGACAGGGCCATGAATTGAAGGTTGAAAATATGAGTACGAACTGTGAGTAAATCCAAATTACATATCCAATTCAAATCCTAAATGACAACTGAAACAGGTTTTGGATTCCATCATGTAACCGTCCTGACGAACACCAGAGAAGTCTCTCTCACCCGTAGGCTCCGTTGCTGAGGAGTTTGGTCATCTCAAAGTCCACCTCGCAGGGCTTTCGCCGGGATCGTAGGGCCGCGCTCAGACTCTGGGACTGGGAGGACGAGAGTAGAGAAACGTTATTCTACTGAAATACATCAAACCGGTCATTAAAAACCTGAATAAAATATAGCGAATACTCACAGAGTCATCAGTCTCTGGTGTTTCCGCTATCCCACTGTCATAACTGGTCATCTGAGCAATTTCTGTAGGAGAGAGAGAGAGAGAAAGAACAGCATTTTATTCTCAACATTTAGTCAAAGCCTATAGGGAGTTGACATTACTGCACATTAACACACTTTTTTTTTTTTGGCAGTTAAGAAAGAGCAATCTGTTGACTTTGTCCACCTAATAAGCTGAGTCTGAGAAATCCCAAATGAGAGGAAATGAGGTGGAAACCAGAAGTGGCAGCAACACATGTCAGACATCCATTAAGAAAACCACAACTCCAGAACACTCAAGTGGATGTTCGTGTGTTGCGTGTGTGTGTGCGCGCGTCTTGCATGTGTAGCGTTTATATACATGCACGTGTGTGTGCATCCCATCAGTGATGTATGAACAGCAGGAGGTAGCGACTCGGAGGGGGGGGGGGGGGGGGGTCGTTCCGTCGTCCCCACAGAGACCCTAAACCCATTTCCAATGCCACTTAACATCTGTCCCTGCCTAGAAGGCTGCTTCCAGCACTCCAGGCTACTGGACAAGGAAAACACACGGAATAAGCCCAGGGGAAATGAGTGGAGAGACATTGGCAAATGAGGACGGAGGTTAGTGAGCCAGTCTGTGTGTAGAACTGTTTCAGCTCTATAGGGAGACCATTCGTTTCTAATTAGTCAGAATGAACGTTGGGGTTTAATTTAAATTGAGAGAGAGAGAGAGAGAGAGAGAGAGAGAGAGAGAGAGCGAGAGAGAGAGAGAGAGCCATTAGGATGGCAGTCTGTTTAGTACAGGACACATGATACTCTACATCACCTTTGTCTTAGACCTTCTTCATTGGTGTTTAATACTAGCCTGACAGGTTATATTAGCTTTGCAAAAAAATATTTACTGTAATGCTGATGCAATATTTTGGTCACTGTGGATACTGAAATGGTAGCTAGTACTTCTAGAACTAGTTCTTTTGTAGTAGTTATACTGCAGTAATACAAGTCATTCTTCTCTAAAAACGGATAAGATGTTCAGCTCCAGCAGTGCTTCCAAAACGTTTAGACCCCAATAGCCACAACATACAAGTTTTATTGTTTATTTATCGTAGTACATTATCACAGTACATTACAGAGGGAGTTTTACGAGGAACAGAACGTGCAAGTTAATAAAAATGGGAAATTATTTTTCTCAAAATGTAGGCTTTAGTGTTCTGATGAAGCTGGTTGGGGTTAACTAGATTCTGTGTCAGGATCATATTCTTATCATAGAATTATATTTATCACACCTTCATCAGGTCATCAACGTAGCTGGGACTTCGAGAACACAAAGCATGGCAAGTGATTGGATGATCCACAATACAATGGCTGCGTTACGATTCTCTACCTTTCTCCAGAAGATTGCACTCGTTCAATCCCCCTCATGCATTTAAAAATCATTGGATTGGTGCAAGCATGGCTGGAGGGAGTTGCCACCATATTTCTCACTCCATTTCCTTTGAAATCCACGAGGGGGTACACTTCCGGAAAAGGGTGAAGAATTGGAATGTACATCTTGATTACTTCCTTTATCAATGCAGCCCACTACTGGAATGAGTTAACAGCCCTTGCAGCCTTCATCAGAAAGCACTCTTTTCATTTCTGACCGTGTGATGTGCGGCTGCACCTCCACTAACTTTGGTTTCGGCCAGGGCTCTCCAACCCTGTTCCTGGAGAACTACCATCCTGTAGGTTTTAACTCCAACCCTGTTCCTGGAGAACTACCGTCCTGTAGGTTTTAACTCCAACCCTGTTCCTGGAGAACTACCGTCCTGTAGGTTTTAACTCCAACCCTGTTCCTGGAGAACTACCATCCTGTAGGTTTTAACTCCAACCCTGTTCCTGGAGAACTACCTTCCTGTAGGTTTTAACTCCAACCCTGTTCCTGGAGAACTACCGTCCTGTAGGTTTTAACTCCAACCCTGTTCCTGGAGAACTACCATCCTGTCGGTTTTTAACTCCGACTCGAGTTAAAACCTACAGGACGATAGTTCTCCAGGAACAGGGTTGGAGTTAAAACCTACAGGAAGGTAGTTCTCTAGGAACAGGGTTGGAGTTTAAACCTACAGGAAGGTAGTTCTCCAGGAACAGGGTTGGAGTTAAAACCTACAGGATGGTAGTTCTCCAGGAACAGGGTTGGAGTTAAAACCTACAGGATGGTAGTTCTCCAGGAACAGGGTTGGAGAGTCCTGGTTTAGGGACGGTCTACCTACTCCCTAAAAGGTCAAAAGTCAAACTTGACGTACCTTCCAGGGGGTCCCGTGTGAGACCCAGCTGGCTGATGATGTAGCGGGGGATGTCAGTCTTGATGCCCTGGCCCTCTTTGGCGTGACCCTCGGCAGCTTCCAACAGATGGTAGAACTCCTCTGGATCAAACTCCTGAGGAGAGGACAACACGGGGACACGGGTTTCACTTCTGGAACTCTTAGTTTTAAGTTCCAATGGGCATCGTCTGTGTGCTGTTGGCTTTTCTCTGGGTTGATGGTGATGTTATTGTGACAATGAGGACTAGCAGGAGCAAGAGGAGGATGGATTGCATCTATATGGCTTGTCACAACCAGATAGAACTTGTACTTAGTATTAGGACTCAGTGGTTTAACTAGTCACACCACATGGTCAGGAAAAACTTCTGTCCCTAGTTGCCGTTTAATTTGTGCAATGTCTGAAGTCATGGCCATGTGCTTGGTAGCTAACTAGCGACAATCAGGCGAGACATACCAGGCATTCCAGGAGGCGCGCCGGCCTGGCGATGACGATGAGGATCTTCTTCACCAGCTCTTTGATGAAGTTCACCTCCTGGCTCTCCGACCGGGACGTGGACTATAGATACAGAGCACAGAACACACTCGTTCAACATTTCACACGGACCTGTGAGCTGCTCAGTGCTCGGGACTGTAAGCACCATTAAGTGAAAGGGAGGGAGTATAATAGGAAGCATGCATGAGGGGAGAGGACATTGAGAAATACAGAACATCTATAAACAAGTTATTAGTAGTTACAGATTAGAAATTGTGCGACGAAAATGACTTTGAATAACAGAGGTAAGGGAGCACTGTAAACCAAATTATTTTGGTGAAAGAATCGGTTTGATAGTTTCAAAGTCCTGTGCAGTTAATGTGCACCGACATTGTACTTACAGTGTACTTATTACTACGGTAAAAGGTTGATGGCTGCTAAAGTTAACCAGTGATGGCAGGTGGCACCACACTCTATACTACCCTTTACACTTTCCTCATCTCCTTTCCTTCATTATTCCAGATTTTGTAGAGTAGAGGACACAAGGAAAGAAAACCCCTTTTTCATTACATTCATTAATATTACACTATTGAGATGTACCGAAAATGTCACCCACCTCCTGGAAGAGCCTCTCCAGCTTGTCGGTGAGCTCACAAAAGTAGCGTGACGTGACGTGGCCCAGGCGGCTCTTCTCCAGGCAGTCGCGGACCAGCTCGATGATCTGGTGGTGGGCGAACCCCAGCACACCGTCCGCCAGCGGCAGCACGCTCTCCGGGGAGCTGGTCCTGATGATCTCCTGAATCCTCTCCTCCATCTGGGCCGTGGCCTGGAGAGACAGAGGGGTGGAAAGGGTTAGAAGGAGAGAATGTGTTGAGAGAGGGTGACAAGGTTCAAAGGTGAAAAAGTCCAACTGTTAAGACATTAGCATTTGTTTTGATAACAAATAACCATTGTTAATGCTGGAATCCTTAGATGTTACATCCATTTTTGGACTTATAAATTAATGATATATATACCCATCGATTCTTGAATAATATAACTTATAAATGCCTCAAATACCCCAAATATAAGATTGAAAACAAGGTAAACAAGTTAAATGAATGTAAACAAACACTGTATAGCCTCAAAACATGGATAAAACTATACATTAGATATTATGGAAGGTCAGTACCTGCATTCATAGCTCTGTCTATGAATTTGGGAGAGGTTACATTTCTTCAGCCCCACCCCTTAGCGTTTTTAGCGAAACAGGCGGGGGGGGGGGGTTCAATTTGTTATTGTTTCAATTAAGGATTCTAGCTAGAAGGCAATACGACATTATAGATCTAACTCAGTTGGCTCCTCACCTTTGGAAAGCGTTCCTTGTAGACATGGTTCATCATAATAATCTCATGATCACAACAGGAAGGGGATCTTCCAGGGCTGCAAATACATAGAAATACAAAGGAATGATCAGTAATTATATTACAACACGTATCTTACAGCACAAATACATTGGTATAGTTTGAATCAACTCTCACATAAAAGTATATAAACGGAGGATACTATTCAGCGACCGTTATCCCCGGCATCTATAAAGGTGTGTGACCTTGCCCGGCCTTCGTACGTACCTGAGACTGCGCGAGCGGGGTCGCATGGGCGTGGTCCCCCTCCGTTGGTCATCCCCAGCGATGCTCTCCGTGCAGAAGTGCTTGGAGAGGAAGTGCAGCTCGTCCGGCGTGGGCTGGAAGGGCAGCTGGTGCAGCTTCTCCTGTGATGAACAGGACGACTGGAAATGAAATGAATATACATTGAACGAGAAAAGATAAAAAGAAGAACGAGAGGCTAACGCTTTGATTGACGTCGTTGCACGAGAGAATGGCAGTTATCAGGAGAGTGTGTGCTTTTTGTGACTGCCGTGTTCATTTGATTGGGCACGTTCATTACGGCACCTATTCCCTTTTACAGTGTCTCCAAAACTATGGATTGAAACATATGGGTGCTGAAATGGCTGTGACGGTACATGAAAGCTAACAAATTACTGTGAACTTTCCCTTTTATTCTCAACACATTGTTCTGAAATAAAATCCAAAAAGGATTCGTCTTCAAGTGAGCTGCAAAGACCCGTAGCAACCAGATGTGTAAACATAGCCTGGACAAACACAGTTGCCAGTCTTACTCCTTCTCCATAGTAAATTCTCTAACAGTAATCCTCACCAGCCTCCGACAAAACATCAAGTATTTATCGACTCTAAATGAATGTCCTCATAAAACTTGGCTGTAAACAAACAACCCATTACTTTGTGTGTGGAGACGTGCTTACTGGGCTTGTGTGTGTGTGTGGTCAATCCTGCGTGTGAGTGTGACGCATAGGTGTCAGAGTTGGCCATTTCCTGCCTGTGTGATTTGACTTTGTCAGTAAACAGATCAGAGGTGTGGGTGGTTATGTGCGTGTGTCTCTGTATGTGTGTGCAAGAGTGCGTGTCTCTGTATGTGTGTGCAAGAGTGCGTGTGTCTCTGTATGTGTGTGCAAGAGTGCGTGGCCACGGACACGTTGCCGCGTGTGTCTTTGTTTATGTGTGGGGCAGAGCTGTTGGCTTTGTGTCAGGGCCATGTTTACTCCCTAAAAAAAAACCTGCTGGCCCTAAACACATTTCTGGTGGTATGTCAACCTGGGAGACACTAGCAGGAGTATCTGTTCGCCCCTCATTTGACTTCCAATAGCCTACAGTACAGCACCGGTCACTGAAGAACAGACTAGAGGCAGTCTATCAAATGATCATTTCACATTGAAACATCGTGATTCAAATGAGTTCTTACATTTCCAGTGTTTTGGTATCTGTATTTCTTGGGGGCAAACGGTTTTCCATCGGTATACTGTATGTGAAGGGGTTTAGGTTTCACAGCCTTTTAGGCATTGCTTTAAAAAGAATCTAGCTCACACATGTAATAACTCATTGAGTTGATTCTTAAGTCATTGTAGCAAAGTGAGTGGTAAGGTATGGTACGTACAGAGACAGTGGAGCTGGGTGTATTGGTGCCATAGCCAGAGGAGGGCAGAGATGCCAAAGACCAGCGTCGTCCATCAGTCCTACTCAAACACACAGACAGACAGACAGACAGAGAAAGAAAGAGGCAGACGGCACCATTAACATTGAACCCATCCATTACTAATCAGGAATGAGAACTGTAGTTATGAACAATATATTACAATACCGCTGAATGATGTTCAAAACAAGAAGCTAGTTGAGAACACCTTTATTTAACCAGGCGAGTTGAGAACACCTTTATTTAACCAGGTAGGCAAGTTGAGAACACCTTTATTTCACCAGGTAGGCCAGTTGAGAACACCTTTATTTCACCAGGTAGGCCAGTTGAGAACACCTTTATTTCACCAGGTAGGCAAGTTGAGAACACCTTTATTTCACCAGGTAGGCCAGTTGAGAACACCTTTATTTAACCAGGCAAGTTGAGAACACCTTTATTTAACCAGGCAAGTTGAGAACACCTTTATTTAACCAGGTAGGCAAGTTGAGAACACCTTTATTTAACCAGGTAGGCAAGTTGAGAACACCTTTATTTAACCAGGTAGGCAAGTTGAGAACACCTTTATTTAACCAGGTAGGCAAGTTGAGAACAAGTTCCCATTTACAATTGCGACCTGGCCAAGATAAAGCAAAGCAGTTCGACACATAAAAGAACACAGAGTTACACATGGAGTCAAACAAACATACAGTCAATAACACAGTAGAAACAAGTCTATATACGATGTGAACAAATGAGGTGAGAAGGGAGGTAAAAGGACATGGTGGCAAAGTAAATACAATATAGCAAGTAAAACACTGGAATGGTAGATTTTCAGTGGAAGAATGTGCAAAGTAGAAATAAAAATAATGGGGTGCAAAGGAACAAAATAAATAAATAAATAAATACAGTAGGGAAAGATAGTAGTTGTTTGGGCTAAATTATAGGTGGGCTATGTACAGGTGCAGTAATCTGTGAGCTGCTCTGACAGCTGGTGCTTAAAGCTAGTGAGGGAGATGAGTGTTTCCAGTTTCAGAGATTTTTGTAGTTCGTTATGTTACAGCCATATTCTAACCCCCCCCTTCATTAATCTACACACAACACCCCATAATGTCAAAGCAAAAACAGTTTTAGATATTTCTGCAAATGTATAAAAAAAAAAAAACAGAAATATTACATTTACATAAGTATTCAGACCCTTTACTATGGACAATTCCTTTGACCTCAGGGATGGGTTTTTGCTCCGACAGAGTGTCGACAGTTCGACGCTTATATAGACAGGTGTGTGTCGTTCCAAATCATGTCCAATCAATTGAATTTACCTCAGGTGGACTCCAATCAAGTTATAGAGACATCCCAAGGATGATAAATAGAAACAAGATGCACCCGATGTCAATTTTTCGTCTCATGGCAAAGGGTCAGAATAATTTAGGTATTTCTGTTATTTATTTGTAATAAATTTGCAAAAAATGTCTAAAAAACTATTTCAGTTTGTCATAATGGGGTATTGTGTGTAGATTTTATGAGTAAAACTTTATTTTATTATTATTTTCTATCAATTTTATAATAAGGCTGTAACGTTACAAAATGTTTAAAAAGTCAAGTGGTCTGAATACTTTTCCGAAGGCACTGTATACAGTATACCAAAACTACCTCGTATATGCGCATATGGACTCGGTACTGGTACCCCGTGTATATAGCCAAGTTATCGTTACTCGTTGTGTATTTATTATTACTTGTTATTACTTTTCTATTATTCCTCTATTTTATTTCTCTCTGCATTGTTGGGAAAAGCAAACAGTGGCCTAACATGATGTTACCTGCCTGGTCTGTGAATCATAACATTAAAGAAAACTCTATTCAAATAGAATGTGTTGTGGGTAGAACAAAAATACCTTTCAGGCTATTTGTGAAAGACTGAACCCTTGAACCTGTGATTTATAGATCTGTATAAAGAGCCAGTCAGAAGACAGTGAGATCCTGCCTTCGCTTCTCAAAAGAACCGTTAACTGTCTGCATCAGACTATAATAGCACCAGAATTTGGTTTTATTGTAAAAAATATATATATATATAAATCTATCAAGATTCGTATTTCCTTTGTATCCCACATTTGTTATGATGTCTGTCAGATAATTACCAAGAGAAAGCAAAATTATGACCGAGTTGAAGTATGAATTACTTTCAGGAAATTGTTAAACGAAACAAAAAAAAACATCTTATTCCTGCAAGCATGATAGTTGAGCAGAGGTACTAATAGAACATGCATTTCCTTATTACCTTCGTGCAAAGGAGAAGTGGGCTGAGGCACTAGGAGAGAAGTTTCTGGGACTGTCTAGAGGACTCGTTCCTGTTGTTCAGAGGAAAAGCAGACAAACAAGGGAAGATTAGAAGTAAAAAAAATAATTAGGGAAGATTAGAAGTAAAAAAAATAATTAGAAAAACATTTCATAAACCTGAAATAAAAGCATTTGAAATTAATGAAGTTAAAAATAATAGAGCATAGAATCAAACCCACACCAAATTGAGAGTTGGTCTAAGCACTGTCACATTGATTCATGGATATGAAAAACCATAGAAAGTCTAATAAACCAGCATAGATAAATTCAATTTACTCTTAGCTATTTATTGTACTTTATACCGCATTTTAGATTTGATTGTGTTTCCTTGTCTCTTATCTGATGGAGCGTAATCTAGGAAGACTGAAAGCCTCTCAAATGGGACTGCTCTGCTTGAATCAGTAACTACATAATATTAACAATCTACATCGCCTTCGAATCATCGGGAGACACACAAGAAATGTCTCACACACAAAAAAAATGTTTAATTCTTTAAAATGTCAATATAACGTTTTATGTGCAATTGTCCCAACCAATGAATAATTTATTATTTTTTACCCCCCTCAGGTGTCAGTCAAAAAGCAAAAAGAAGTGTGAAATTACCCATCTTTAAAAAATAAATAAAAAGTCTTTGTTGACTAAGGAATATCTCAACAGACAAAGACAATTTATTTAAATGGCAGCTGGTTCTCGTGTGTTGTAAAAGCAGCACACACAAAACAGCTGAATATCAAACATCTGAAAGCTAAGAGGCGCACAGTACTTTCAGCTCAAGGAGCTCGGGGAAGAATGGACTTCTGATTTGCTTTACAAATGTGCTAGTTGTAAGGCACCACAAATGCATGACAGGTACTGTACTCTAGAAATACATGAAAGGTACACTACCTGCCTAGCACTAGCATGCTGATTAAAACTAATTATTAAAAATGTATGGATTGAATGTGGAATAAAGACCTGTGGGCTACGTATGTACAGGGACAATACAATCTACTGTAAGAGTTGTCTATAGGCTAATACCGTATTCTAAATAGCTATGTAAATGAAATGGCAGAAACAAAGGCAGTCTGGGTGAAGACATCTGGCTAGAAAATGCACATTTTCTGCCATCCATAAGGTGATGGTTATAGCCCTTAGCCAACAGACGCGAATATTCGAGGTCTTGGGGTTTCATTCCAGACCTTAATGTCCCATAGTGGAGCCTGAAGCGTCCTCTAGCAGGGCGGCCCTTCAAATTATTCCTCTATCCCTCTCTCTCTCCAACCCACCATCCATATGGACAGCGTGCACTTATTACCCACAGCCCTACAGTTTTGTGGCTACTGCCTCAGGCTACTCGACACATCAAACAGCGGGGCCTACAATTAGGCTTTGTGTTCACTCACCGATAAGGTGAAGAACCAACCATCGGTTCAACGTTAATTAGACATAATGAACTCAGTAGCCGAAGGGGGGACAGTTAATAAACAGCTCATTAACTCAGGCCAAAGATGTCCAACCCCTGCGACGAGTCTGACGATAGCGAACGGGCTTTGCGGTACTGGGGTAGCAATGGTGGTACTGGGGAACAGAGCGAGGCTAGTGAGATGGTGATGAATGGCACCTGTTTAATTGTGGTGTAAATTAATCACAGCTGATGAGTGTTAATAAATAATCACCGGAATGGGACAGAATACACCTGAGGGAAAGGAACACGTAACCCAGTCCAGATGGAGGTCAAGGCCATTATTTGAGATTAATCCTGTATAATCGAATTCTAACAGCCACGTCGACGCAGGATAATACAGATGAATTTGATGTGTTTCGAGAAAAGGTACCGGGATTTGCTTATTTAAACAGTAGCAGTCGTAATAGAGTACGCGGAGCAGACTTAATCTAAGCCAAATACTGTTTATGATTCATACGTAAAAAGAGTTCACTAACGATCCAGAATTCTTAGTAGCTAAACTCAGCAAAAAAAAGAAATGTCCCCTTTTCAGGGCCCTGTCTTTCAAAGATAATTCGCAAAAACCCAAATAACTTCACAGATCTTCATTGTAAAGGGTTTAAACACGGTTTCGCATGCTTGTTCAATGAACCATAAACAATTAATGAACATACACCTGAGGAATGGTCTTTTAGAGACTGACAGCTTACAGATGGTAGGCAATTAAGGTCACAGTTATGAAAACCTAGGACACTTAATAGGCCTTTCTACTGACTCTGGAAAAACACCAAAAGAAAGATGCCCAGGGTCCCTGCTCATCTGGGTGAACATGCCTTAGGCATGCTGCAAGGAGGCATGAGGACTGCAGATGTAGCCAGGGCAATAAATTGCAATGTCCGCACTCAGACGCCTAAGACAGCGCTACAGGGAGACAGGATGGATAGCTGATCATCCTCGCAGTGGTAGACCACGAGTAACAACACCTGCACAGGATCAGTACATCCGAACATCACACCTGGGGACAGGTACAGGATGGCAACAACAACTGCCCGAGTGGCACCAGGAACATACAATCCCTCCATCAGTGCTCAGACTGTCCGCCATAGGCTGAGAGAGGCTGGACTGAGGGCTTGTAGGCCTGTTGTAAGGCAGACATCACTGGCAACAACGTTGCCTATGGGCACAAACCAAACGTTGCTGGACCAGACAGGACTGGCAAAAAGTGCTCTTCACTGACGAGTTGCGGTTTTGTCTCACCAGGGGTGATGGTCAGATTCATATTTTATGGTTGAAGGAATGAGCGTTACACCGAGGCCTGTACTCTGAGGATCGATTTGGAGGTGGAGGGTCTGTCATGGTCTGGGGCGGTGTGTCACAGCATCATCGGACTGGGCTTGTTGTCATTGCAGGCAATCTCAACCCTGTGCGTTACAGGGAAGACATCTTCCTCCCTTCCTGCAGGCTCATCCGGACATGACCTTCCAGCATGACGATGCCAACAGCCATACTGCTTGTGATTTCCTGACAGGAATGAAAGGGAAGAGCCCGGATCTCAATTCCATTGAGCACGTCAGGGATAGAGGTCGACCGAATTAATCGGAATGGCCGATTAATTAGGGTCGATTTCAAGTTTTCATAACAATCGGAAATCGGTATTTTGGGGCGTCGATTTTGCCGATACCTTTATTTAACTAGGCAAGTCAGTTAAGAACACATTCCTATTTTCAATGACGGCCTAGAAACGGTGGGTTAACTGCCTTGTTCAGGGGCAGAACGACAAATTTTCACATTGTCAGCTCGGGGGATCCAATCTTGCAACATTACAGTTAACTAGTCCAACGCTCTAACCACCTGCCTCTCATTGCACTCCATGAGGAGCCTGCCTGTTACGCAAATGCAGTAGAAGCCAAGGTAAGTTGCTAGCTAGCATTAAGCTTATCTTATAAAAAACAATCAATTAATCATAATCACTAGTTATAACTACACATGGTTGATGATTTTACTCGTTTATCTAGCGTGTCCTGCGTTGCATATAATCGATGCAACGCTGGGGGATGATTTAATAAAAGCACATTTGCGAAAAAGTAGTTGGACAACTGTACCTAACCATAAACACCAATGCCTTTCTTAAAATCAATACACAGAAGCATATATTTTTTAAACCTGCATATTTAGCTAAAAGAAATCCAGGTTAGCAGGCAATATTAACCAGGTGAAATTGTGTCATTTCTCTTGCGTTCATTGCACGCAGAGTCAGGGTATATGCAACAGTTTGGGCAGCCTGGCTCATTGCGAACTAATTTGCCAGAATTTTATGTAATTATGACATCATATTGAAGGTTGTGCAATGTAACAAGAATATTTAGACTTAGGGATGCCACCCGTTAGTTAAAATACCGAACGGTTCCGTATTTCACTGAAATAAAACGTTTTGTTTTCTAAATGATAGTTTCCGGATTCGACCATAGATTCGACCAACCCAAACTCGTATTTCTGTGTGTTATTATGTTATAATTAAGTCTATGATTTGATAGAGCAGTCTGGCCCGTAAGCATTCATTCAAACAGCACTTTCGGGCATTTTGCCTGCAGCTCTTCAAAAGCACAGCGCTGTTTATGACTTCAAGCCTATCAGCCTAATGGCTGGTGTAACGATGTGAAATGGCTAGCTAGTTAGCTGGGTGTTGGCTAATAGAGTTTCAAACATCACTCGCTCTAAGACTTGGAGTAGTTATTCCCATTAGTCTGCAAGTATTTGTGGAGCGATGTGTAACGCTGCTTTGAGTGTGGCTGTTGTCGATGTGTTCCTGGTTTGAGCCCAGGTAGGGGCGAGGAGAGGGACGGAAGCTATACTGTTACTCTGGCAATACTATAGTGCCAATAAGAACATCCAATAGTCAAAGGTATATGAAATACAAATGGTATAGAGAGAAATAGTCCTATAAATACTATATTAACTACAACCTAAAACCTCTTACCTTGGAATATTGAAGCCTCATTTTAAAAGGAACCACCAACTTTCATATGTTCTCATGTTCTGAGCAAGGAACTCAAACGTTAGCTTTTTTACATGGCAACTATTGCACTTTTACTTTCTTCTCCAACACTTTGCTTTTGCATTATTTAAACCAAATTGAACATGTTTCATTATTTGAGGCTAAATTGATTTTTATTATATTAAGTTAAAATAACTGTTCATTCAGTATTGTTGTAATTGTCATTATTACAAATATATATATATATATATTTAAATGATTATTATTATAATTTATTTTTTCATTGGCCGATTAATCGGCATTGGCTTTTTTGGTCCTCCAATAATCGGTATTGGAGTTGAAAAATCATAATCGGTCAACCACTAGTCCGGGACCTGTTGGATCGGAGGGTGAGGGCTAGGGCCATTCCCCCCAGAAATGTCCGGGAACTTGCAAGTGCCTTGGTGGAAAAGTGGGGTAACATCTCACAGCAAGAACTGGCAAATCTGGTGCAGTCCATGAGGAGAAGATGCACTGCAGTACTTAATACAGCTGGTGGCCACACCAGATACTGACTGTTACTTTTGATTTTGAACCCCCCCCCACCCTTAGTTCAGGGACACATTCAATTTATGTTAGTCACATGTCTGTGGAACCTGTTCAGTTTATGTCTCAGTTGTTGAATCTTGTTATGTTCATACAAATATTTACACGTTAAGTTTTGAAAATAAACGCAGTTAACAGTGAGAGGACGTTTCTTTCTTTGCTGAGTTTATTTTACTGAAGAAAAGAGCAGTTAACAACATGTCAAAGTAAAATGGGTACTGTAGGCACACACTCTCTTACCAAATGTACATGTACCTGCAATACGTTTGTGCCAGCCAGTGAAATTCTCCCATAGTTCAGCCGTGTCATTACCGTCACTACGTCTCACATAGTTCATCTTAAGGAATGAGTTCTCTAGCAAGGCAAGAATGTCTGACTACGCAAACAGAGGGCCGTTATCAGTGTTTGGCCTGTCAGGAAATCAAACACCCAGGCTGGAATAGATTAAATCCACCCTCTCCTCCCTGTGCATTTCCTTCGTGAGGCCTGCCACTTCTTGATCCATTACAATCACAATCCCTGCTGGTTCAAATGCCAGCGCTCCGATAGCACAGAGCACTCACCCTTTTTAACCATTGGCATCAGAGACTTATCTTTGGCTGTACCACGAAAAGCCTATCGTTTACTCAAGCCTGCTTTTGCCTATTGTCTTATGTGCAACCCAACTATAATGTGCTGATTTGTTATTTTTCACAGTATGATTCTGAAATAATGCAGTTAAGACTGCCTTCAGTTTACAGTTTGGACCAAAGTAGCCTAGACTCACTTGTGTCTGGACACCAGGCTACAACCAAAACTTTACTAAAATAGTTGTACCATCAGAGAGATGTGCTGTATTTCGCATCGTCTTACATTCTTTTCAGATCCCATTTGAAAATCAGTTTCAATAAAAAAATAATTGGAAAAGATTTCTTGCAGAAACAGCTAGTTTGTCACTTTTGTTGTAGAAGACAGGTTGCTAACATTTCAGACAGTGTGTTGTGGTCTACAGAGAGAGCGAGACAGAGGAGGATCTTGCGGGTGGCTAATGAATCAGAAACAGATTGCACTCCTGAAGAGTGCCGTTTCCAGACTGCTTCTGCATTTACCCACAGACAATGGCCTTCATTCAGGGGTAGAACACTCTGGCCAACCAAAGCCTCTTTGCAAGCACAACATTCATTCGGTCTTTTACTCAATCGGACACTTCACACACACCCATCAATACAGATGCCTGTACTTGTACAGTACAACAATTATTCACACACAGACAACCCTTACCTGTATGCGATGAGAGGGGGGAGTGAGGTCGCGGAAGCGCCGAAGACTGACCACTTCCTATCAGGCTTTTTCTGTTGCTCGTCCTGCAGCTATGAAAACAGACAGTAAGAGGTTAGACAGCTAAACTGATGAGAAAGAGGCAACAAAGCCTCATTGTCAGCCAGTGAGTCAGAGTGTTTTATTGTCTAAGTAAACATGCCAGATGTAATCGTAGCTACTTAAGATGCACTTGACATTTCACTGCACCAATACATCACTCTCATCCACAAAAATGACTTTCAGTACACACTATAAAAGACAAACATTAAAGACATGGAAACTCTTCAACACTTTTTCCCTCGTTGTTAGATTGATATAGGTTAGCACTTGGAGTATGATGAAGTGGCCCTAGATGCCATTTTCCCCCTAAGGGAAGGCTAGGGCTGGAGCAGAATAAGGTGACCCTACATCTGTGGGGAACTTCTACCTCGAGCTTTGCAAGTCCACATAACCCAATTCTAGAGGCCCAGATCTCTCCTATAGGTCAATGTGACCAACCAGATATTCCCCTATAGGCCAATCTGCCACAGAAGGTACCACCAAATAATCTCCTCTAGGCCAATGTGACCCACCATGGCTGCGTTTACGCACGCAGTCCAATTCTGATATTTTTACACTAATTGGTATTTTGACCAATCACATCAGATCTTGTCACATCAGATATTTTTCAATGCTGATCAAAATACCAATTAGTGAAAAAAATTATCATAATTGGGCTGCCTGTCTAAACTCAGCCCGTGTCTCTCCTATAAGCCAATGTGACCAACCAGATATCTCCTATAGGCCAATCCTGTCCTAGCAGGCCCCAACCAGCAGGATCCATTAAACATCATTATAACCCCCCGAGCACTATATGACCAGGCAGTCTCAGCAACATGAGTAACGGATTCATCATGAAAAAAAGTCCTCATTAGTGCCTCTGGTTAGTCGAAGATGGGCCTTGTCTGTGGATTATTACACACTGCAGACCTGATTCTACACCCGGAGGAAGCTAAAAATACTGCACAGCTGGTAGTGAGCAAATTCAGTTAACAGTGACTTTCATGTAGAAAGAGGTAAGTGATGATTCTATTGGGGAAAGTCAATTTGCATATTCATTGAACACACAAAATATAGGGCTAGTCAGGGCCGGCACAATTACCGTATACCTGTGTAACTGACGGTTAAAGGCATGAAAATAAAATAACCGTCATAACCATAAAAACTCTAACCATCAGCTGACTGAAGCCCCATTTCCATTCACCAATATGTGACTGCAGCTGGCTTCGCTATCGTTGCTAGCTAGCAAGATGTTGAAGAATTACACATACACAACGCATGTCTCAAGGCTTAAAAATCCTTCGTTAGCCCCGTCTCCTCCCCTTCGTCTACACTGATTGAAGTGGATTTAACAAGTGACATCAATAAGAGATCAAGCAAAGCTTTCAGCTCAATTACCTGGACACCGGTGCCCCTGCACATGGACTCTGAACCGGTACCCCTTGTATATAGCCCCGCTACTGTTATTTACTGCTGCTCTTTAATTATTGTATTGTTGGTTAAGGGCTTGTAAGTAAGCATGTCACTGTGTTTCACCTGTTGTATTTGGTGCAAGTGACAAATACAATTATATTCATCTGGTCAGTCGATGTCATGGAAAGAGCAGGTGTTCTTAATGTTTTGTATACTCAGTGTATTTTCACTACAGACATCAATACCCACATCGCGCTGCAGTATATAGCTTTCCCAGATGACATAGCATGAGAAAATACCCCCATTCCTTAAAACATGGGGCAAATCCACTGCAAGGTCAGACCTCAATGACATTGCGCAACCTCCAGCTCAGCAGAGAGCCATGTCGTTTCACAGAGAATTAAGCTGACATTGAAGCACATTTCATACAGTGCGAATATAACTAGACATCTTGTCCATTTCAGTGTTTTAGGATAGGAGCTGAGGCTTTGATAGAGAGCGAGTGAGAGTACGGCGCAGTAGTGTGCCGCATCATGGCTAGAGAACAGTGTCATTCCACAGACGAGCATATACAGGAGTATACTAGGTGTGTGACACACACGCACCCTGGCTGTCTGTCAGGTCTGTGGCGAGGCAGCTGCTACAGTTGACATTGCACCAAGGGGTGCTCCGATCTTAATGCTCTCTCAGTGAGGAGTCACTGCCATGTGAGAGGATTGCATTAGGTGTGCTTCAGGCATTCACCCCTTCTCCTCTGAACACTAGTCATTTTTCTGCTGTAGGGTTTTCAACATAATGGCTCAATTCCAAATCTACCCTTGGCACTTCACATAGATCTGAGAAGGCTTTGTAGAATCAATCAATCTCAATCTTGCACTCCGATAGACTAGGTGAGGGAATAACTACATTGTTTAAATTCAGCCATATTTCCACATGCTTCAATATGGCTACCATTGTTCCTGTACCTAAGTAGGCAAAGATAACTGAACTAAATGATCTGCTTTGAGAGGCTAAGCAAGGACCATATCACAGTCACCTTACTGGCCACCCTAGACCCATTTCTTTGCTTTTCATTTTATAAATTCTACCCATTTATCTCCCACATTTCGTGGTATCGAATTGTTAGTAATTACTATCTTGTCTCATCGCTACAACTCCCGTATGGGCTCGGGACAGACGAAGGTCGAAAGCCATGCTCCTCTGAAACACAACCCAACCAAGCCGCACTGCTTCTTAACACAGCGCGCATCCAACCCGGGAGCCAGCCGCACCAATTTGCCGGAGGAAACACCGTGCACCTGGCAACCTTGGTTAGCGTGCACTGCGCCCGGCCCGCCACAGGTGTCGCTGGTGCGCGATGAGACAAGGATATCCCTACTGGCCAAACCCTCCATAACCCGGACAACGCTAGGCCAATTGTGCATCGCCCCATGGACCTCCCTGTCACGGCCGACAGAGCCTGGGCACGAACCCAGACACTCGTGGCAGAGCTAGCGCTGCGATGCAGTGCCCTAGACCACTGCGCCACCCGGGAGGCCCTACACCCTAGACCCATTTCAGTTTGCACACCAACCATACAGGTCCAGAGATGATGCAATCGCCATTACACGGCCCTATCCCATCTGGACAAAAAGAATACCTATGAAAGAATGATTTTCATTGAATCATGACAGCCTAGGACATCCACATCCGGAATCTTCGTCTGAGACCAACCACCTAATGAAACTGAGGAGTATTTATGTCTGTAATAAAACCCTTTTGTGGGGAAAAACTCATTCTGCATTGGGTGGGCCAGTCTCCCAGGCGGGTGGGCCAGTCTCCCAGGCGGGTGGGCCAGTCTCCCAGGCGGGTGGGCCAGTCTCCCAGGCGGGTGGGCCAGTCTCCCAGGCGGGTGGGCCCATGCCCTCCTAGGCCCACCCATAGCTGTGCCCCTGCCCAGTCATGTGAAATCCATAGAATAATGCCTAATTAATTCATTTCAATTGACTGATTTCCTTATATGAACTGTAACTCAGTAAAATATTTGACATTTTGGCCGGTTGCGTTCATATTTTTGTTCAGAATACATCTCAAAAGCTGTTACAGAGGTGCCAATGTGAGTAAGTCAACTATAGTTTGTTTGAATTTGTGAATATCCTAGCTCCTTGCACATGAAGGAACCATTGCATCTCCTTCCATGTTATCATAGGGACGCTTTTGGTGGAATTTGCATTTAAGTGAATCAATAGCCACGTTATAAATCAGCAGAATCCTACATTTATTTGTGGGCTTAGAGAACTCACTAAACTCACTTCCAATACATCATCCACAGGAGTATGCTGTTTGTTTGGCTTGGACACAGGCCCCCATAATACCACATGCTTTTTGTCTGATTATACCAAAGGACAATAGGATTTCAGAGACACGGCAAAATAATGGGATTGCTTTCACAGAGCCAACAGTGTGACATGGTCATAGAGGATAGAGAGAACGTTTTCTAACGAACAAGCCAATTTATCTTTAAGTGTGTGTTCATGTGCAATGGAGGCTGGCTGATGAATAACAATAATGATAGGGTTCCGTCTTA
Source organism: Oncorhynchus gorbuscha (assembly GCF_021184085.1). Classification (NCBI taxonomy): domain Eukaryota; kingdom Metazoa; phylum Chordata; class Actinopteri; order Salmoniformes; family Salmonidae; genus Oncorhynchus; species Oncorhynchus gorbuscha. The sequence continues at coordinate 3,609,299 of NC_060192.1, read as the reverse complement.
CACAGCTGTCTTCAACTCTGGAATGAATAGGAATTACGAAAAAAGCGCTGCCTCACAAGATATGACTTGAGGTGGACAAACAGTTGTCATTAAGTCAGCACCGTTTAGATTAGACATTATAAGAGGGTCATACATGCTTATGACAAGTCTTACAAGCCATGATAATAATAATAAACACATTATCCTTGTTCAGACTTACCAAGTGGTAGAGCATTAATAAGGGTTTGAGAGAGAAGATCAAAATATGACGTCACATTATGTCTACGGATAAAACAGTGAAATTGGTTGGCATTACCCTTATGTTGGGGCGGCGGGGTAGCTTAGTGGTTAGAGCGGTGGACTAGTAACCGGAAGGTTGCAAGTTCAAACCCCCGAGCTGACAAGGTACAAATCTGTCGTTCTGCCCCTGAACAGGCAGTTAACCTGCTGTTCCTAGGCCGTCATTGAAAATAAGAATTTGTTCCTAACTGACTTGCCTAGTTAAATAAAGGTAAAAAAATTTTTTTAACTCATTAAGGGATTTTCACCTATGGAAACTCCTGGTCAGTCATGTGGACCGGGCCATTGTGAAATGTCAATCAGGAGAGCCTAGACCAAAACCAAAGAACCATCAGAAGAAAACTAAACCCAAGGCCTATCTTGGCTCTTTCTTGGTGGGGACAGAGAACTGCTGTCATCAGGTGGGGACAGAGAACTGCTGTCATCAGGTGGGGACAGAGAACCGCTGTCATCAGGTGGGGACAGAGAACCGCTGTCATCAGGTGGGGACAGAGAACCGCTGTCATCAGGTGGGGACAGAGAACCGCTGTCATCAGGTGGGGACAGAGAACTGCTGTCATCAGGTGGGGACAGAGAACTGCTGTCATCAGGTGGGGACAGAGAACTGCTGTCATCAGGTGGGGACAGAGAACTGCTGTCATCAGGTGGGGACAGAGAACTGCTGTCATCAGGTGGGGACAGAACTGCTGTCATCAAGTGGGGACAGAGAACTGCTGTCATCAGGTGGGGACAGAGAACTGCTGTCATCAGGGTCGTATTTATTAAACGTTTTTCAACAGAAAACAAAAACAAGTGTTTCTTATTGGACAAATTCAAGTAAGTCCTCCCTATTTCGGGTACGTTCTTCCATTTGGTGCCATATCAATAAGACCCAGGATGTGGCTCCCAGCCATGAAACATTCATCAGGATAGCCAACTGAATAATATCCGGTTCCCATGTGCTCATTCAACGAGGATCAGGTTTAACCCAGTCTATTTACACCAAGAGAGTGCCACACTTCTGCCCATTGGGCACACCCACAACAGCCCATCTGCACACACACACCCCTAAAGTACACTGCACACACACACACCCCTAAAGTATTGATTGAACATCTGCTCAATCTACTCCCGAAAGTCCCCCACTCTGTGTCCCCATTCTCATAGAGAAAGTTTACCCCCACAAAGCAACAGTCTTTAACTGGAGAGGCAGTGACAGGGCCAGGCAACGGCAACATGATTCTAGCTACCGTATTGTATTATGTCAGATGGTGGTATGCTTTGCCCCTACACAGTACAGGCTAGGCTATATTAGGGATATTGTGCCACTCTTGGAGTACAAATGGACATTGACAAAGGCTTCTCTAATGTTGAAAGTCAACACCCATTTTAGAATGACAGCCTTCATTAGTGTTATTTTCCTTTGACATGGTATACAGCTCAGAATGACAGATTTGAAAGGGGGAGAGATAAGTAAGAAACGTGGTTGTCTAATGATGCTTCAAACTGGGGATAAAGGAGCCCTGGGCAAAGATGATACAGAGAAAGTAGGCCAGTGCTGACTGTATGCTGTGTTCTGCATGCTGCAGATGTATGAGATTCTTGGAACAGCTCAAGTCTCAGTGATATGCCAGTGCTGACTGTAAGCTGTGTGCTGCAGATGTATGAGATTCCTGGAACAGCTCAAGTCTCAGTGATATGCCAGTGCTGACTGTAAGCTGTGTGCTGCAGATGTATGAGAGTCCTGGAACAGCTCAAGACTCAGTGATATGCCAGTGCTGACTGTAAGCTGTGTGCTGCAGATGTATGAGATTCCTGGAACAGCTCAAGTCTCAGTGATATGCCAGTGCTGACTGTAAGCTGTGTGCTGCAGATGTATGAGATTCCTGGAACAGCTCAAGTCTCAGTGATATGCCAGTGCTGACTGTAAGCTGTGTGCTGCAGATGTATGAGATTCCTGGAACAGCTCAAGTCTCAGTGATATGCAAAACCGGTCCGTCGTAGACTCATTCACTGGCGCTGTTGTTCTCCATGTGAATTCGGCACTTCGCTAGCTAGCCAGCCATCGGTCTCTTACGCAATGGAACTTAGCGGGGGTTTTTGTGTGAAAAAGGTAATGCCAGGTTTAGGTGCTGTGACAACATGTGACCCGTTTCAGAAAGCAAGGCGTATGTCGCCGTCACTACTTCAAAAGGAAAGGCATTTTAACTTCTTATGGCTGGGGGCAGTATTGAGTAGCTTGGATGAATAAGGTGCCCAGAGTAAACTGCCTGCTACCCAGGCCCAGTTGCTAATATATGCATATTATTAGTATATTTGGATAGAAAACACTGACGTTTCTAAAACTGTTTGAATGATGTCTGTGAGTAAAACAGAACTCATATGGCAGGCAAAAACCTGAGGAGAAATCCAACCAGGAAGTAGGAAATCTAAGGTTTGTAGATTTTCTACTCTTTGCCTATCAAATATACAGTGTCTATGGGGTCAAATTGCACTTCCTAAGGCTTCCACTAGATGTCAACTAGTTGGGCCCAAGCTTGCTGTACAACATTAAAACCTATTCAGTCTGTCTACAAACAGGCTTGCGAAGTGCTTGATAGGAAGCCCAATAGCCATCATCACTGTTACATCCTCAGAAAGCATGAGCTCCTGAGTTGGGAAAATCTTGTGCAAAACACCGACGCATGTCTTGTATTCAAGATCCTATAAATGGCCTGGCTCCTCCCCCTTCACTCAGTACTTTTGTTAAACAGAAAACCCAAACATATGGCAGCAGATCCACTCGGTCTGCCATGAGAGGTGACGGTATAGTTCCCTTAAGGAAAAGCACCTTTAGTAAATCCACTTTCTCTGTGAGAGCTTCCCATGTCTGGAATACACTGCCATCAAACACACAACTGCACCACATATCACACGTTCACAAAATGCATGAAGACATGGCTAAACGTCAATCAGATTTGTGAACATAATCCCTAGCTGTGTGTTGCCTCTTTCCATGTTGTCAGCTGTCTGTAGCTTGTGAGGTGTGGAAACACTCTGTTGCTTTTATGAATTTTGTCTTGCTACTTTTTGTTCTATGTTGCTCTGTCTGTGTGCTATGTCTTGCTTGTCCTATGTTGCGCTGCATGTGCTCACTGCTCAATGATTGTCTATATTGTAATTGTTTTTAATAACCTGCCCAGGGACTGCGATTGAAAATTAGCCGGCTGGCTAAAACGTTGATTAATGTGCACTGTCCCTGTAAAAATAAAATAAACTCAGTCTTTAGAACCTTGTTTGATGCTTCTACTGTGAAGGAGGGGGGAATGGGAGCTGAATGAGTTGGTGGTCTTGCAGAGTGGCATGAGTTGACCACGCGCGTTCACATGAGTTAGCTTGAGTTCCATTGCATTTCTGAAGACAAAAGGAATTCTCCAGTTGAAACATTATTGAAGCTTTATGATAAAAAAAACATCCTAAAGATTGATTCTATACATCATTTGACATGTTTCTACGAACTGTAATATAACTTTTGACTTTGTCTGAACTACGTGATCGCACATTGAGCATTTGGATTACTGGGCTAAACGCGCGAACAAAAAGGAGGTATTTGGACATAAATGTACTTTATCGAACAAATCAAACATTTATTGTGGAACTGGGATTCCTGGGAGTGCATTCTAATGAAGATCATCAAAGGTAAGTGAATATCTATAACGCTATTTATGATTTCTGTTGACTCCAACATGGCGGATATCTGTATGGCTTGTTTTGTTGTCTGAGCGCTGTACTCAGATTATTGCATGGTGTGCTTTTTCCGTAAAGTTTTTAAAAAAATCTGACACAGCGGTTGCATTAAGGAGAAGTGTATCTATAATTCTACGCATGATAGTTGTATCTTTTATCAATATTTATTATGAGTATTTCTTGTAAATTGATGTGGCTCTCTGCAAAATCACTGGATGTTTTGAAACTACTAAACATAACACGCCAATGTAAACTCAGATTTTTGTATATAAATATGAACTTTATCGAACAAAACATACATGTATTGTGTAACATGAAGTCCTATGAGTGTCATTTGATGATAAAGTTATTAAAGAAAAGTTTTTTAAAATCTGGCACAGCGGTTGCATTAACCTCTGAGCACGGAACCCGGTAGCGGGCTGAAATTCCACAACATACGGTGATCGCTACATAAATAGTCATATTAAACATTCATGAAAATACAAGTGTCTCACATGTATCGAAAGCCTAGAATCTTGCTAATCCAACTGCTTTGTTAGATTTAAAAAAGGATTTACAGCGAAAGAATACGATGCGATTATCTGAGTATAGAGCCCCATAAAAAAAAAACAATTTCAACCAGCACAGGCATAACATAATCACAAACTGCATTAAAATAAATAGGTTACCTTTGACGATCTTCGTCAGTTTGCAATCCCAATGCTCATTGTTACACAATGAATGATCTTTTGTTTGATAAAATCAGTTTTTATAGCCTAACACGAAACATTTTGTGAACCAAATTATTTATTTCTGGAGAAACCTAACTTGATTATTTAGCAGACATCACTTGCTTATATTCAGTCAACATATATTTTAAGAATATCATGGAATATAATTGAACATTGTCGTTTCTCCATGCTTGTCTCAGAGCAGCGTGAAACGTTGCTGAAATAGACGTCCACAGCGGGAAGACTATATATGACGATATTTGAGATGATTGTTTTAAAAATAACAGTTAACAATTGTAATCTGAATAAAGGCCAAAATATAGCCCCGCTAATAGCCTTAATGACGCTGTACAACGTGACCATGCGTTTGAAAGAGTATTTTCCAGTAAGAAACTGTTTGCCTTCATTAGACAACTTTGTTCCAATATTTCTGCAATTCAGTGATAATTATTCCCATAATGATTTTTTATGGATGCATAACTAAATCAACATCTGCATTTTGAAAGTTATCATTTTAATACTGAAAGCATAAAGATGCTGATGAAGATGTACGGTATATGCTTTTACATTTGGATAATAAAGCATTTTGAAGATATAAGCCACCTGCATTTGTTTATTAGGCTACTGTGCAGTCTGACAAGTAAACATAGCCTAAAATACATATTGTAGTAAACATGAGAAAGTGCCTAATTCCTTACCTAAGGGAGAGCAGGCCATTTCTAGACTTTCTCGGTGACCTCAAGTACCTTCAATAATGGCTGTACTAGAGAATGTGGACACGCGGGAGACGCGGGAGACTGGGGTTCAAGGAAGGAGTAGGCTGTCCTTGTAAATAAGAATTTGTTCTTAACTGATTCCATATGTTATTTCATAGTTGTGATGTCTTCACTATTATTCTACAATGTAGAAAATGAAGAAAAACCCTGGAATGAGTAGGTGTCCAAACATTTGATTGATACTTGCTTAATTAATTAGATTAATATTATGGTGTTTCTATTCCAAGAAAAATGAAAAACCCTCTGGGTTTGCGTTAGAATGGAATGGAAAATATGGCACTGTACAACGTGACGGTCAGCAGTACAGTACTGGGCTATTTAGCTAAAGAATCCCCATGTCTTGCGGGCAGGGCACGTGGGAGACCAGACCGGGGTTCAACTCCATGATGGGGATTAAAGAGTAGGCTGTCATTGTAAATACAAATTTCTTCTTCACTGACTTGTGTAGTTAAATAAAGGTTACACTAAGAGCATAACATTTCTGCAGCCTCATTTTCTAATTATAGTCTAACCAATACCCAAACAGAGATTCAGTCAAATTTAAAATATCATTGATTTATCAAGACCAGTCCCCATGCCCGTCTCAGAGCAGCACAAAATGGTGCTAAAATAGAATTTGAAGCAAAAGCCTAAAACTATTGCTTCTAACTACAATATGCTCTTTAAATAAATAAGTCCTACACCACTTTTAGCAGCACATTACTCAACACTAGTGAGACTCATATCGCATACACTATATAGAAAAATATGACATGACTCTCCCCCAATAATTACATTTCTGTAATTCAGTGATATTTATTCCCATAGTAATTCGTTATGGATCCATAACTAAATAAACATTGGCATTTAGTTTGAACGTGCAGACTGGCACTAAGAACAGAACAGCAGGAATGTTTCCCTAGCCAGCGCCATTATTAGTAATATTTTTGTTTTCAAATAATGTAAAATGAGTGAGAAAAAGGCCATTATTGAACATGGGGTGAGACATTGTGACTAATTTGTAAATAAAGCCAGTTTGTTATTTAGAATGATCTATTTCTGTTTTTAGAGGGAGAACAACCAAAAACCTAGTCATGGGTCTCCCAGTCGAGGGAGGCACGGTATTGAACCAGCATCTGTAGCAACACCGTTGCACCACTCAGACACTGTACAACGTGACCGGTCGGGAGAGGCCTAAAGTACTACAGTAAGAGCAAAAAATAAATAATAATAATAACCTTACTGTAACAGTTTTAGTAAGTAATACAGAGGTCATGAACAATTATCGGTTTCTATTTAGGCTTATGTCGCCAATTCATTGTCAGAGACACAGTAGGACCCAAAGCATAATCAGTGATCTAACTCCCCCTTGCACTGGTCTGGAGCAATGAAGTGGTGACGCGGGGTACCATACTAAACCACATTACCTCTAATTCCCGTGGCATAAGCTCGCAACTTCTAAAGGAGGATCCACTGTAGGCCAAGGACTAGATAGTGTATTTTTACCTGAAGTTTTACCTTACTGTAGGCTACTACTTTTAGTCTTGAATCTTTGGTTGTGTACTACACTACTCACTCTGTTTAGCACATGTGAATCCTTAAAGCGATGCTTGGGGCTAAGGTTTAAGAGTGTGAACGATGCTGAGTGGGTGTAGACAAAGAAGAGCTCTCCAGTACATGTACCAAAACAATCAAGGACCATTTTCTCAAGTTTATCAACTTTCAAAGTAGAATTACTTTCTATTGTTCCTCAACTTCAGTGTATGATTTTCTATAATAATAAAAAAAAAATCACACATTTAGTCTTCTTTGAGAGAGGCAACAAAGGAACACTGCCGAGAGACAAATTGTGTGGAAATCGCTCTGCATTTGTCTTGAAAGTTGTTGTGCTGTTCGTACACTCTATTACATGAATTTCCTGCATTCACTAGCTTCTAGTTCAGCAAGGCTTTAAAATTCATTTCCTTAGTTTAGAACACTGTTTTGCTTTCCAATCCGAGAATATCCAAAGCCTTATCTTGACCCCTTGTCAACAACACGAAGTCATGATTCATCTCATTTTTTTTTTACTTCTTCGAGCTTTGCTTCCTTGTCAGGTGAGCTGACATCAGCCCAATATACAACAGACTGGCACAACACTGAAAGAAGGAGGGAAACCGACAGAGATACCTAACAATACACACATCCCCAAAAATGTTTAGAAATTCATTAAGAAATAACAGAATGAGCCATGTCATATATCAGACATGGCTCATTCTTTTATTTCTTCTATTATCTCTAATTCCCGTGATATAAGCTCACAACCTATTTCAGAATGAGCAATGTCATATATATTTATGACATTGCTCATTCTGTTATTTCTTAATTAATTTCATAACGTTTTTGGGGATGCAAGGAAAAGAATGGTGTGAGGCAGACAGTATAGAAATGGTGTGTGTGTATAGCAGTAGTTATATAGGATCAGCCTTAACTAGAATAAGGTATATACACTATATATACACAAAAGTATGTGGACACCTCTCAGAATAGTGGATTTGGCCATTTCAGCCACACTCGTTTCCGACAGGTATATAAAAATCGAGCACACAGCTATGCGATCTCCATAGACAAACATTGGCAGTAGAATGGCCTTACAGAAAAGCTCCGACTTTGAATGTTGCACCGCCATAGGATGCCACCTTTCCAACAAGTCAAATGTATGCTATCCTAGAGCTGCGCCGGTCAACTATACATGCTGTTATTGTGAAGTGGAAACGTCTAGGAGCAACAAAGTGGTAGGCCACACAAGCTCACAGAACGGGACCGCTGAGTGCTGAAGCGCGGTCAACACTCACTACCGAATTCCCAACTGCCTCTGGAACATCAGCACAAGAACAATTCGTTGGGAGCTTCATTAAATGGGTTTCCATGGCCAAGCAGTCGCACACAAGCCTTAGATCACCATGTGCAATGCCGAGTATCGGTTTAAGTGGTGAAAATCTCACTAAACACTACAGCATACAATGACATTCTAGATGATTCTGTGCTTCCAACTTTGTGACAACGGTTTGGGGGGTGAAGGCCCTTTCCTGTTTCAGCATGACAATGCACATATGCACAAAGCAAGGTCCATACAGAAATAGTTTGTCGAGCCTGCACTTGACTAGCCTGCACAGAGCCCTGACCTCAACTCCATCAAACACCTTTGGGATAAATTGGAACGCGAACCAGGTCTAATCGCCCAACATCTGTGCCCAACCTCACTAATGCGCTTGTAACTGAATGGAAGCAAGTTCCCGCAGCAATGTTCCAACATTCAGTGGAAAGCCTTCCCAGAAGAGTGGAGGCTATTATAGCAGCAAAGAGGGGGACCAACTCCATATTAATACCCATGATTTTGGAATGAGATGTTCTACGAGCTGGTGTCCACTTACTTTTGCTCTTGTAGTGTGCATATGAAGAGGGTAAAATAGTATGTAAACATTATTAAAAAGTGACCATTGTTCAGTGATGATGTACCGTTCCTTCAGAAAGTATTCCCAACCCTGGACTTTTTCAAGGTGGGATTAGAATGGATTTAATTGGAATTTTTGTCAACAATCAACACAAAATATTCAGTAATGCCAAAGTGGAATAGAAATGAAAACATTTGTAAAACATTTATGCAAAAAAAGAAAACACTACTATATCTTGATCACATAAGTATTTAACCCCCTGTGGCAATACATGTTAGGATCCCCTTTGGCAGCGAATACAGCTATGAGTCTTTCTGGGTAAGTCTCAAAGAGCTTTGCACACCTGGATTGTACAATATTTGCACATTCTTTAAAAAATTCTTCAAGCTCTTTTAAGTTCAAAATCGAATTTGTCACATGTGCCAAATACAACCTTACCGTGAAATGCTTACTTAAAAGTTGGTTGTTGATCATTGCTAAACAGACATTTTCAAGTTTTGCCATAGATTTTCCAAGCCGATTTAAGTCAAAACTGTAACTAGGCCACTCAGAAACATTCAATGTCACTTTGGTAATTCCAGTGTATATTTGGCCTTGTGATTAAGGTTATTGCCCTGCTGAAAGGTGAATGTGTCTCCCAGTGTCTGTTGGAAAGCAGACAACCAGGTTGTCCTCTAGGATTTTTCCTGTGCTTACAGTAGTTATATACAGCTTCTTTTTATCCTAAAAACCTAAATAAATAAAAACTCCATAGTCCTTGCCGATGACAATCATACTCATAACTTGATGCAGCCACCACCATGATTGAAAGTATGAATAGTGGTACTCAGTAATGTGTTGTGTGGATTTGCCCCAAACATAAGACTTCGTATTCAGGACATAATGATAATTTCTTTGGCGTATTTTTTACATTTACTTTAGAGCCTTATTGTAAACAAGATGCATGTTCTGTACAGGCTTCCTTCTTTTCACTCTCAATTTGGTTAGAATTGTGGAGCAACTACAATGTTGTTGATTCATCCTCAGTTTTATCTTATCACAGCCATTAAACTCTGTAATTTATAGTCACCTTTGGCCTCATGGTGAAATCCCTGAGTGGTTTCCTTTCTCTCCTGGAACTAAGTTAGGAAAGACGCCTGTATGTTTGTAGTGACTGGGTCTATTGATACACCATCCAAAGTATAAATAGTAACTTCAACATGATCAAAGGGATATTCAACATTAGCTTTATTATGCTTTTTTCTCCACCAATAGGTGCCCTTCTTTGTGAGGCATTGGAAAACCTCCCTGGTCTTTCTGATTGAATCTAAAGTCACTGGTCGACTGAGGCACCTTACTGATAATTCTGTGTTGGGTACAGAGATGAGCTAGTCATTCAAAAATAATTTGAAACACTATTATTGTGTTACTATCACTCACAGAGCGAGTCCATACAACTTATTATGCGAATTGTTAAGCAAATATTTACCCCTGAATTTATTTAGGCCATAACAAAGGAGTTTAATACTTATTGACTCAAGGGATTTCAGCCTTACATTTTTTTATTAATTTGTAACAATTTCTAAAAACATAATTTCACTTTCACATTATGGGGTATTGTGTGTAGGCCAGTGATACAAAAAAAAATAAGTTAATAGTTTCTGGCTGTAACACAACAAAATGTTCAAAAAGTCCATACTTTCTGAAGGCAACAGTCCCTAAGGTGCAGGGAAGAGTACCGGGCATTTAACAGTCCGATGGCCTGGAGATAGAAGCAGTTTTCAGTCTCTCGGTCACAGCTTTGACGCACATGCACTTTGTCCACCTTCTAGATGTTAGCGGGGTGAACAGGCCTCGGGTGGCTGAGGTACTTGATGATCTTCTTGGCCATCCTGTGACACCAGGTACTGTAGATGTCCTGGGAAACAGGCAGTGTGCCCCGGTGATGCATTGTGCTGACCGCACCACCCTCTGGAGAGCCCTGAGGACGTTGCAATTTCCGTACCAGGTGGTGATACAGCCTGACAGGACTCCCTCAATGGTGCATATTTAGATGTTTGTGAGGGTCTTAGGGGCCAAGATATTTTCAGCCTCCTGAGGTTGAACAGGTGCTGTTGCGCCTTCTTCACCACACTGTCTGTGTGAATGGACCATTTCAGCTTATCAGTGACGGAGATGGTGAAAAGCTTCCACTACGCTCCCGTCAATATGGGTGGGGGTGTGCCCTCTCTGGTGTCTCCTGAAGTCCATGAACAGCTCATTCATTTTGTTGACATTGAGGGAGAGGTAGGCACCAGTCTGCCAGGGCTCTTACCTCCTACCTGTAAGCTGTCTCGTCGTTGATGGCAATCAGCAAACTTGATGATTGAGTTGGAGCCGTGCATGGCCATGCAGTCATGGGTGAAAGGGGAGTACAAGAAGGGGCTGAGCATGCACCCTTCTGGGGCCCCTGTGTTGAGGATCAGCATGGCAGAAGTGTTGTTGCCTATTTTCACCACCTGGGATCGCCTGTCAGGAAGTCCAGGGCCCAGTTGCACAGGGCGGGGTTCAGACCCAGGGCCCCAAGCTTAGTGATGAGCTTGGAGGGCATTATGTTGTTGAAGGATGAGCTGTAGTCGAAGAACAGCATTCTTACATTGGTATTCCTCTTGTCCAGATGGGATAGGGCAGTGTGCAGTGCGATGGCGGTTTAGTCATCCGTGGATCTGTTGGGGCGATATGCAAATTTTAGTGGGTCTAGGGTGTTGGGCAAGGAGGTGATATGATCCTTAACTAGCATCTCAAAGCACTTCCTGATGAATAGACATTTAGTTCAGTTACCTTCACTTTCTTGGGTACAGGAACAATGGTGGACATCTTGAAGCAACAGACTGGGAGTGATTGAATATGTCCATTAACATTCCAGCCAGCCAGCTGGTCTGCACATGCTCTGTGGATGTGGCTTGGGATGCCGTCTGGGCCGGCAGCCTTGCAAGGGTTAATACGCTTAATCGTCTTACTCACGTTGGCCACGGAGAACGAGAGTTCACAGTCCTCGTGAACGGCAGTGGCCCACGTTGGCGGCTCAGGGTTTGGCTTTCCCTTAATAAGGAGTCCCTTGCACTTTTTTCAAACACACTATTTCCTCCAGAAAACTGTGTAGAATTTTAAAATCTTTTTTTTAAACGTAAAAACAAAATGTGTCCTTCAAAGAAAATAACTTCCCTACAGTCAAACATGGAGGCAGTTCAGTGATGTTTAGGGGTTGCTTTGCTGCCTCTGGCACTGGAACTTGAACGTGTGCATGGCCTTACGAAATCAGGAAAATACCAAGCCATTTTGGAGCGCAATGTCAGACCCAGTGTCATAAAGTTGAGTCTCTGTCGAAGGTCATGGGTCTTCCAGGAGGACAATGACCCCTAAACACACTTCAAAAAACAACCAGCAATGGTTCAAGAAAAAACGCTGGACTATTCTTAAGTGGCCAGCAATGAGTCCAGATCGAAATCCCATTGACAACTTGTAAGAAGGATGGAAGCAGTTTGCACAGCAAACCAGGAGTGGGCCAAACTGCCAGTACAGAGGTGCAGGAAGCACATCGATGTCTAAAGGAAGCTACCAAATATTAAGTCGAGGGTGTCAATTTTGTCAAAGCCCTTTAAATTTTCAGATTTAAATGGACACACTAAGTTGTGAATTTAAAAAAACAAAGGTTCTGTAATATTAACAGTGAAATAATGAATTGTGGAGACGTCTTGTGTCTGAGCCATTGAATTGCACTTTATCCCTGTACTGTCATTTTGCTTCTGATTGCCTTAGAGGGAATACTGTAGCTGGTCAGTTGTACACATCCATGTTCCCAGTCACCTTGCCGTGATTAAATGTGGTGGTTAGTGCTTTCAGTTTGGCATATGCCATCTATCCATATTTGGTTTGGATTAGTTCTAATAGTCACAGTGAGAATAATAATAATAATAATAATATATGCCATTTAGCAGACGCTTTTATCCAAAGCGACTTACAGTCATGTGTGCATACATTCTATGTATGGGTGGTCCCGGGAATCGAACAACATCCTCTATACACTTCCTGATGAACTCAGTCACCGAGTTAGTGTACACATCGATTCTATTTTCAGAGTCAACCCGGAAAATTTCCCATTCCGCATGAACAAAACAATCTTGAAGTATAGATTCCGATTGGTCAGACTAACGTTGAACAGACTTTACCACAGGTACTTCCTGTTTAACTTTCTGCCTATAGGAGGGGAGGCGCAAAATGGGAGGAGATCTGAGGGCAAAGGAGGACCTTGTAGGCTCCCCGGAAGGGGGAGAAGTAATGATCACGAGTGCTCGATGCGCGAGTAGCATAGGAGATGTGTTGATAGGACTTCGGTAGCGTTTTCCTCAGACTTCCTTCAATACATTTCTAAGCTACATTAAATGCGGCCTCAATATATGAGGTTTCCAGTTTGCACAAAGTCTAGTGTAGTTGAGAGCCGTATAAATCGAATAAAATTATCATCTTGGGGGGTAATGCGGTTGGCATTTGATGGTGAGGTATTCATCCTGATCGGAAGAACAAAAGAACTTGAGTTCCTGTGCGTTACCACAATTTGGTCATTGGGAATACTGCTTTTACAGAAATGTTTGTTGAAATTTAAGATTTATTACTTAACAAATATATTCCCATATTGCATGTCCTGTTCACCTCAAAGTTCCTACTTTAGAAATGCTCATCAAATCAAAGTTTATTGGTCGCGTACACAGATTTTTAAGATGTTATGGCAGGTGCAGCGAAATGCTTGTGTTTCTAGCTCCAACAGTGCAGTAATATCTAGTGGAAAGGCTTGTGTTTCTAGCTCCAACAGTGCAGTAATACCTAGCTAAATGCTTGTGTTTCTAGCTCCAACAGTGCAGTAATACCTAGCTAAATGCTTGTGTTTCTAGCTCCAACAGTGCAGTAATATCTAGTGGAAATGCTTGTGTTTCTAGCTCCAACAGTGCAGTAACACCTAGCTAAATGCTTGTGTTTCTAGCTCCAACAGTGCAGTAATATCTAGTGGAAATGCTTGTGTTTCTAGCTCCAACAGTGCAGTAATACCTAGCTAAATGCTTGTGTTTCTAGGTCCAACAGTGCAGTAACACCTAGCTAAATGCTTGTGTTTCTAGCTCCAACAGTGCAGTAACACCTAGCTAAATGCTTGTTTCTAGCTCCAACAGTGCAGTAACACCTAGCTAAAGGCTTGTGTTTCTAGCTCCAACAGTGCAGTAACACCTAGCTAAATGCTTGTGTTTCTAGCTCCAACAGTGCAGTAACACCTAGCTAAATGCTTGTGTTTCTAGCTCCAACAGTGCAGTAACACCTAGCTAAATGCTTGCGTTTCTAGCTCCAACAGTGCAGTAACAACCTAGCAATACAAAACAAAACCCAAAAAGTAAAAAGAAAGAATCACATTTCTGTATTAGAAAGAGTGGATAACGCCACAACACAAATACCCAGCACGGCACTTCAGATGTCTCAATGGTTCAATCACAGATAAAAGTATAACAAAAACAGATTTTTTTTTTTTTCATAATAACATGGAGTTCGAGAACAATCATTTCTATATGGTACACTTCTTTTCGTATTACACACAACTGGGAATAAACCCATTCTAGGTCATCCCAGTTCAGGACATGACCATACAGTAGTTCTGTGCACTGTTCTGTGGTCTCCTTACATGGGACAGCATCCCTCCCATCAGATCCCAACCGAGAAAGCTCGGCTCCCCACATAATCAAATCACTTACTACTGATATTAACATGCCTATTCACTCACAGCAATCCCTCTAGTTCAGTTAACTTTGACCCTGCCCATTTTGGCTCCAATCCACTTCAGGTGCAGCAACGAAAGACCTGCTGCAGCTGGCTCAAAACAAAGCAGCACACCTTGCCATTAACTGCACAGAACAAACATTAACAACATTCATGGTTGAGGAGAAATGTACTACTTCTCTTTTTAAGAAACATTTCTGTTAAAAAATGCCTAACCGCGTGTACAATCTAGTTGCGTTCCCTTCAAACAGGCATACATACCCCACCCGACATTCCACTATGGGTACCTTCACGGTACCCAAACCAAAAACAGATTAAACTCGTCGCTCAGTTATGTATAGAGCCATGTCATCGTGGAATGCTCTGCCAGCTTACTTAGGCAAAAAGCACGTTTGGCTTAAAAAACCCCAGATAAAGACATCTTGTATCACAGCACCTGTCCTCTAAAGATCTAATTTAACTGTACTGTATATAAGAATGCAAATATGTACAGATAATACTGTATGAATAGAATGTAAATAGAATTTTAGTTGTCTCTTGGTGTCTTTCCAATATACACTGAACAACATGTGAAGTGTTGGTCGCATGGCCACAATCAACACTATGCGAAGGAGATGTGTCGCGCTGCCTGTGGAAAATGGTGGTCACACCAGATACTGACTGGTTTTCTGATACACGCCCCTACCTTATTTTAAAAGTATCTGTGACCAACAGATGCATATCTGTATTCCCAGTCATGTCAAATCCACAGATTACGGCCTAACTAATTCATTTGAATTGAATAATATCCGTATATGAATTGTAACTCAAGTAAAATTAAAAATTAAATTGCATTTACATTTTTGTTGAGTATATACACCTCTTATTTTATCTTGTATATTGAATTCAACGTAATACCTTATGTTGTTCTTGTCTACAACTGTTCTGAATTTTGTCATGTATTTCTACGTTTTATGTGTGGTCCTTCTGTAGCTCAGTTGGTAGAGCATGGCGCTTGTAACGCCAGGGTAGTGGGTTCGATCCCCGGGACCACCCATACGTAGAATGTATGCACACATGACTGTAAGTCGCTTTGGATAAAAGCGTCTGCTAAATGGCATATATTATATATATTATGTGGAACCCAGGAAGAGTAGCTGCTGTATGTGCAGTACATTTACATACATTTAAGTCATTTAGCAGACGCTCTTATCCAGAGCGACTTACAAATTGGTGCATTCACCTTATGACATCCAGTGGAACAGTCACTTTACAATAGTGCATCTAAATCTTAAGGGGGGGGGGGTAGCTAATGGGGATCCTAATAAACTAAACAGCCTCTTATCTCAATTTGTTTCAGTTACTCCTATAAATCTATGTCTTTATACTGAAAAAAGCCCCCTGGTGATTTTCTGATGAATGGAATAGATTACAGAGTGCAGTACAGCATGTCCTGAATATGCAGAGTAGTGAGGACATCATCTGATATGAAGCCGTTCTTTGGTACAAAATAGGTCAACCCGTGGAGCACTGCATCGTCCAGAGGTTTGTAAGTTACATCGCGCTCTTCCTCACATGCACTTGGTCCAGTCCCTCCTGAAAGTCGTATTATGTGAGGAAGAGCGCGATGTAACTTACAAACCTCTGAACGATGCAGTGCTACAGAGAGAAGGATGTTCAGTGAAAGGTCATTGTATGAAGCTCAAACTCCACCCATAACCTTTAAGACACACCTACAGTATTCATGGGAAAAGTTTGTGGCTTCTGTTCTGATGAGGTAACAGATGAGAGGTACCAGATATCACATTTCACGTCATATTCCTAAAAGTCAACACTCCCCTGTTCCACCTTAAGGAGACAGGTTACTCATAGTCCTTGATAGAGTGCATGGCCCACGAGATACTGCCTTGAAAGCAATCAAACACTCAACTGGCGTTACAGTGCCACAAGGCTCAATCACACACAATACGTAGGCAGTAACACCCAACTTATTGTCCCGGGTCAACGTCAGCATAAAACATCTCAGATGACCCAGACAAGGCAACAACACATTCGCTACTGGTCACTCACTGGTCTGTCCAAATCAAAAGGTAGTAGAAAAGGCTTGCTCTTCTACTCATCTCTGAATTCTTCGCACAACTCTGGCTACAAAGTCCCAAGTAGCCTACATATGACCGATAGAAGAACCAAACCTACACTCACTGAACAAAACACACCGTTTGTCATCAAGGTTACCTTTTGGATCGTCTGAGCCTGCTGAGAAAGTGTGGCACGGTAAAATTGGAGAGAACCGTCCACAGACTGGAGTCCGACATTGTGCCAAAGTCATGCCAGCCCCTTCCAGGAAGCGAGACGTGGACTGGGGGTCTCAAAAGACCCGGCGATGAGAAGCGCCGGGTGTCATGAACATGGGGGGCGACCCGTCCCCTACAACAACGGTCCCGGCGACAAGCGCCAACACTTGAACAGCCCCCATCCTCCTCCAAGGCTCCAAACTTACTCTGCTGCTCGGACACATCTGCAGCCAGCTGCGGCATACACACACACACTGGCAGAGTGGACACTGCAGCGTCCTTTAAGTGCAGTTCCAAAAAAACAAAAAAGTACTCCAGGGAACACGGTTTGATTCAGGTCAGCTTATAAGCCTCTACGACCGGGATATAACACCTTATAGAAGCTGACTTTTGCTCTTCCTTTCTCTGTGCGTTTGTTTCCAGATCCCATACAGTCACTCACCCCCCTCTCTCTCGCTCTCTCTCTCTCCCTACCAGCTCAACATGCTCCATATCATGTAACAGGCGGCATCTACCACTCCGCGTCCCAAGCGCGGGGTGAGTCAGAGCAGTGCTGCATCACCAGCGGACATTGCGGTACATTCACAGCTTTCGCAATCTGGCTCCCCTCCAAAATGCCTCATGGGCCGATCTTAAGCAGGTCCTGTTTGAAATGGAAACGCTGTGCTTTTCCACGGTTGTCCTCTATTAAAGGCAGCCAGGCTCCCCCCCCTCCCTTCCATAGTTCATCCTTCCTACAGTTTGTTCTTAAAGCAGGCAGTGAGACAGAGTCTGACTCACTTCATGACAGACAATCTCATCTTAACTCCTGCCACCCTTTGATCCCATTGTCTCATGCCCACTGGACTATCTTAAAGGAAGATAACAGGCCACATACAGGGGACTATATGTAAACAAGTGGGTCAGATGAGACACACATGCGCGTACACACAGACACGGGCGCGCAAACACACACGCGCAAGCACTCACACAGACTCGCACACATACACACACTCTTGGCGGTTGGCTGAGATCAGCTTGCACGTTTGTTTGTGAGAAGGGCGGCTAGGCAGGCAGTTGGGTAGGAGGAGAGGCATGCAGTCACACACTCCACAGCAGATAGCATGGCGGCAGTCGACAGTGATGTCAGCCAGGTTCATGTTACATTGTGTATGCTCCACCTGAAGAGCCTCGGGAGATACATAACACTCCCTGAGGGGAAATAGAGACACCCATTGACACCCAGTCAGGGACACAGAATGGGATCCAATCACAGGACACAGGCATTGATTGACAACTGATGCAGTGCTCCAAACTCCCAAGTCCAACGTCCAGACAGTTTTTCCTAGAACCACGTGACCTGGCCAGGAAGTACTCCTGGCCCTATCTATAGATACTGTAGCAAGTCCCTGTAATGAACACAAAAATATATATTTTTTGATCATACAATCAGGTTCAATCAAATTACCTGACCAAGAAAAACTCTGCGCTCTGGTCAGACCATGTGCTTTCAGAGAGCTCTAGCCAATAGTCATAAGCATTGCTGATAACAAGGTCACATGCGCTGTAAAATATCTGTAGCTCAGTTGGTAGAGCATGGCGCTTGTAACGCCAGGGTAGTGGGTTCGATCCCCGGGGCCACCCATACGTAGAATATATGCACACATGACTGTAAGTCGCTTTGGATAAAAGCGTCTGCTAAATGGCATATATTATTATTATTATATTGTAAAACCCCAGGGTCCCTCGTCAGGACCTGTGATAGAACACCTTTTTCAAATGTGAAGCAGTGATTCTGACGTCAGGTAGTCATGCAGGCCTCCCAGCCCCCCCCCTCAGAGCCCTGTGTCCCGGTAGAGTGATGTGACAGGCCCAGCCCCCCTCAGAGCTCTGTGTCCCGGTAGAGTGATGTGACAGGCCCAGCCCCCCCCTCAGAGCTCTGTGTCCCGGTAGAGTGATGTGACAGGCCCAGCCCCCCCCCCTCAGAGCCCTGTGTCCCGGTAGAGTGATGTGACAGGCCCAGCCCCCCCCTCAGAGCTCTGTGTCCCGGTAGAGTGATGTGACAGGCCCAGCCCCCCCCCCAGAGCCCTGTGTCCCGGTAGAGTGATGTGACAGGCCCAGCCCCCCCCTCAGAGCTCTGTGTCCCGGTAGAGTGATGTGACAGGCCCAGCCCCCCTCAGAGCTCTGTGTCCCGGTAGAGTGATGTGACAGGCCCAGCTCAGAGCTCTGTGTCCCGGTAGAGTGATGTGACAGGCCCAGCCCCCCTCAGAGCTCTGTGTCCCGGTAGAGTGATGTGACAGGCCCAGCCCCCCTCAGAGCTCTGTGTCCCGGTAGAGTGATGTGACAGGCCCAGCCCCCCTCAGAGCTCTGTGTCCCGGTAGAGTGATGTGACAGGCCCAGCCCCCCCCCTCAGAGCTCTGTGTCCCGGTAGAGTGATGTGACAGGCCCAGCCCAGCACTAATTATGGCCCTGCTCTGCTTCTGTGCTCCAGATAAAAGAGGGTGATTTCAAAAGGCACAACCACCATTAATGGTAAACTGATTCCGTTATTAGATGGAGATGTGCAGACTCGTCAGAAGATCAATTTGAGGTTAAACTTTATTGGAAGCGTATTTAAATGATGTCTGTAGAGGTGCACTTTAAAGCTGGTGGTTTATAGATTTTTTTTTAAACATTGAGGTTTCTGCAGTCCGACAGACAATATAATATACACAATGTTATTAAAATGTGAATAAATATATTTGAATGATAAATGAACTATATGGGAAAGCGGCTACATTCTGATTGGTGTTTACCTCAAACTACAGTTTACTACAAAACTTGGACTCAATTAAATATATTTGAATATGCACATAATAGAAACATGGTGTCAGTACATTAGACTAAAAGGAAGGGAAGTGTTCTGGTTTGATGTGCTAATTCTCTTGCCCATAACTTACAGTAATGGGTTTCAAATATTTGGGGGGAAATTATACATTCTGTGCAGCACAGCAATTAGCCGAGTCGAGTAATCTACCCTAATTCATTAATCCTGATTAAAGTTCACCATGTTCTCTGGAATCACTGTGAAACATCATTGTCCTGATGGCTGATATTACACATGGGGGAATTCTGACTGACACCAGATACTTGACATCAAAGGCTTTATTCTGAAGCTGGATTAGCTGATGGATACCCAGTCTGCCCTTGCTGGTTAGCCTAGCGAGTAATTATATCCTTTTCTCATTGACTGGTTAGCATTAGCAAGCTACTATAGCAACTGTGATTTGCCTTTTGTTTCTTAACGGGTAGACATGACCTGACAACCAAAATGGTTGTAAACTTGTTGTAGCTAGTAAAAAACAAATTCTAACAGGGCAATATTGTAGAATAAATGTACAAAATCAAACTGGAAAAAAACTAGCTAGCAGTAGCAGCTAACGCTAAAATAGCTCTGACAAGCATGCTCATTGTCTGAGGGGTTCACTAGTCAGTGTGAAGACCTTCCCATTGGTTACTCACAGTGTGACACTAACAGTAACCAGCAGACGACACAAGGCATAATTCAAATACACATTACAGTTCAGGTCATCAACTACAGAGTGACATTTCATATAAACAAATATATGCCAACATTTTACAAAATGCAGATAGGCGGAAAGAGTAGCATCAAAGATGTGATGTTTTTGGAGATTAGCCACTTTCCTACAAAATTCTCAATTAAGATATTTCCTAGTTTCAACTATGAACAGTATGCTACTACTGTACGGCATAAATGTTGCAATCTTTGTGGAAGTGAATAACTTCAATGTTAAGCTACTGCTCTTCTCAATGGAGCTGTAAGAGAGTAGCTAGCAGCACAATGTGTGGTCAGAGGTGATGCGAGGGGGGGCATTCTGCTACTTATTGATAGACAACTCAGTCTTTCATGCCGTTCGTACATTCACAGTTGAAAACGTATCTGGCGTCAACACATGCATCGCCAATGGATTTATAAAAAAGTATAGCATACTATATGAAGAATATTAACGTCCGTAAAAGTAATAGTAATAGACCCCTAGTAATAGTAATAGAGTCCACTCCAAACATCACAAAATAGTAACCACGACATAATTTATACTACAAAGGCTGTTATCAATAAAACATGGGCATGAAACTGATGCACACACGTGAATAAATATATAAATATGAGTCATTTCCAGAATTTAGAATGGATACTGCCTCTACCGTGCTCTCATGAACTTGACTAATTCAAGTCATCTGTAGCCTATCAATCACACAAGAAAAACAGCATGTTTTCCAGAAAGGATGAACTCTTTATCCTTTTGTTATGTCCTTCTCATTACAACCAAAGTTGTAGGAGGGAAGAAAACTAGGGGTCATGTAAACATTAATGAGCCAAAATGGCTAATACAACAAAAGTAGGGTTCGAGCTCAATGACCCAGTTGAATATGCGAAACCAGATGAACCTACTCCAGGAACAAAAGGCTGATTCACGGCGGCTCGCCATGCGACACCATCAAGAGACAGGGAAGAGGACAGTGTGACCTGCTATCTCCGACATCATTAGTGTGCTACGCAGAGAGGAGAGGATTTAGGGAGAGCGAGGAGAGAGAGAAGTGAAGGAAACACTCAGGGAGACAGCCATACCACCCCGCCCCCTCCGTCACTCCTCCAGATGATACAGTCTTGACATGCCTCAGCCACAGTAGCAAGACGCAAAGGCCCATTTGACCAGATACAGGTTCCATCTAAATCCATTTTGCTGTTGGCCAACACGGGCGGTAGCGGACCTCATTTTGGGGAAAGGGTGGGTGTGTGTTGATCTAAGGTTTCAGTTGGCTCCAATGTCGAAAGGACTTAACTTACTTGGATGGTTGGAAGGTCATATATGTTGACATCTAAAACAAGAGCAAACAACAGCAATGGAAAAAAAGGTATGCAACAGTGTGACCTAAAATCACTGTATGACCCTTTTCTTTCAAATGCATTTTCTAATAAATCAATCAAGCATGGGGATTCTGACCATTCCCCACAAAATGCCACAAATCCTTCTTTGCACTTGAAAGAGAAGCCTCAAAACCAGACTATAGAAAAGGAGTAAGGTGAAGGAGACACTAAGACCATTATATAAGCACTCTATCCTCTTCCATCAAAACTGCACCAAAGGAGACCGATTTCAGAGAGAGAGAAAAAAAAACACACCTCTCTGTTATGACAAACTACTGATCGCAAGGACTATCGACTCACACCTTTTCACAGTCCAGCATGGATTTCCCTCAACCCACAAATACAAAATTAACATGATGGTCAAAGAAGCTCGTGACGCTTACCTCCAAAAATGAAATGCGTGCAACGGGCTGAGAGGGCTGCAAGGACTTGTGGGTGTCGGGCTCAAGCTTCGGGGAGTGAGGCTGGAAGTTAAAAAGTAAGTTTTGTAAATGGCGATTCTTTTAGCACGCTACGTTTGCACAGGACGGACAATGGCTACTTTCACTTAGAAGCCCTGTCAAGTGATTTGAGCTAATGTATGCAGTCACGTACCCTGTCCTGCTAGCTAGCTCACATACATTAACCACAGAGCAGCAGCAGCAGCACAGCTTTGAAATGAAACTAAATTGTGTTTTGGAAATAGGTTACCAAGGCACTTGTCTGTTCACGCAACACAGGTTTAGCATCTTTGAGGATTAGAGACTTTGTTTGGTGCTTGAGGCTTGCTAGGCTTAAGCGATTATCATAAAAAGCATCCATACTATGCACACACACACACACACACACACACACACACACACAGGTGGAGAGTGAAACCTGAAACAGGCGCACAGTGCAACATAAATCCTACCTGAAATCTGAAGGATTACCCAAGGCTATGAGAAAACAGAAAAAACCTCTAAAGTAACTTCACTGGAAAGAAAGCTTCTTAAGATGTGAAGGACGTCTTTCAGCCCTCCAAACCACTGCCTGTTTACTTTGTGTAATTCAACTAGAAAAAAAACAGACTTTTTCCTGCTATCATGGCACTTCGTAGACACAATCAAAATGTATTAGCAAATAACAGCACAGTGCATCTCAATAGTCCACGATTAAACACTAGACCTTCCATAGAGCTGCAGAATTGACCTTCCGGTCAGTGACGACACTGAACTGGATCTAAATGAGATGCGTAGGCTACGTATATGCCGAGTTAGCAATACCTAAACATCGCGCCAGCAGAAGTCTCGGAGGACGCAAACAAACATGTGCCTTGGTGACCCGAGAGAACCCAATCGACCGCCTTCGCAAGTCATTACACAAAGAACAGATCTGTGTGACGTGCAACAGGAACACAACAGGGCCATGGCGGAGTGGTTGCTGTTTGGGTCTCAGGCCCAGCAGATTCCTGTCACTGGTAGCAGGCGGGATCTGTTATCCAACAATAAAAACAAGGCCTTGGGTACGAGGCCACTCCACTGCCCATCAACTTATTGATCATGCGTCACAAAAACCTGACATTTAATCATCACTGTATTGTGTGTCCATGTGTGTGGGTGTGTCAGTGGGTTTCATCGCAACCACACAGAGGTTGTGTGGCAGTCCTCTGCTTGACACACACAGCAACACACACACACGCACACTGTCCCCGTCACTATCACTACAGAGGATTTTACGTGACACATCCTACCGTGTGTACACTGCTACAGTGCTGCTGCTGCTGTATGTGGCAATGCTGCATGATGCTAAACGCTCCACAATGCTACTAGCTGGAGAGAAAAAGGAAAACAGGAGGTGCAACGGCAGAGACCAACGACGCCGTCTGCTGCTGCAGTGTGGAGCAGTGGTGCGGTCACCAACCCCAAGAAGAAGATAAGGAAAATACTCACTCCAACGTCAGTCCCGGAATCCTCAGCCTCTCCCGCTGGGCTTTCATGGCTGAACTGTGCTCGCTTGCTCTATGGTGCACATGCTATATTCACACCGCTCAGCCACATAGCCACCCCCCCTTATTCCCTACACTGAGCCGACAAAGAGTCAGAGCCAGCCACCACCATAGAGGAATGGGGCTAGTCTAACTCTCTCCTCTGACAAAAAGAGGGGGGAGGGGAAAGAAAAGGGGCAACGACAACACGCAGCTTGTTTCAGGTCCTTCCACCACGTTCACACCTTGAGGCTGTCAGAGGAGATCGCCAGCCTGAGGTGGGAGAGAGGGAAGGAGGGTACAGAGGCAGGACAATACCCCCTTTTCCCCCTCCCCTCACACACACACACACACTCCCCCCTCCACTTGGCAAACACACACACACACACACACTCGGGCTCGCTCATTGGAGTCCCCTCCTCCACTGACTGGTGATTCACTACAGCAACAGCAAAACTCGGAATATATTCATCCTCTATGCCGTCTATCCTTTCCATCACGTCATCATGACTGATCCTGACACCACAGGGTGCCCTCTCAGCACACAATGTCACTGCAGGGCTGCATTCATTTACATATCTCCTCCATTCAAAACCACCACATTAAATGCACTCAGAGTGATGTCATACTAGAAACTGTGCACCCGACGTAAGTCATTTCAAACGGTTTATTTCCAATAGATATTCAGAATAAAGCAATGGATGAGAAGCAGTCATTTTCGGGGAGTCAAAGTGCATACCTCAGAGAGGTAATAAACAGAATGATCCCCCTCCCTCCCTTCACCCCTGCAGTGTTTTAGTACACCCCTGGGGCAAGTGCTTATTCACCGATAACACAAACCCTGACGTGTATCATACGCTACTTACTGTTGTACAATATGTACTGTGAAACAATCATGATGTACTGTATGTAACATATACTGAATCAATAACTACATTATTGATAGTCTGTCATGATGATGATATACTGGAGGATCATTCCGAAAACACCCAGGGAGAGAATATCAGTCACATCAAAACACACTTCCTGTTGTGATTATTGGCTACAAGCTGTGCCTTCAAGAGGTCTGTAGTCCAAAACTTTTCTCTGGAAGCACATTTTTATAGAACGATGAGAAAGTCGGAGAGAAAGCGCCGGCCAACAGTACAGTCAACCGTTTCCAGGACTACTTCCAAACAGCCGATCACAGAGTGCACAGCGCACCAGACAGAAGATGCACTAATGCCGCACTACTGCAACCTATCAATGGTTTATTACCGGGAGCCAGGTTCTCGGAACTCAGCACTACTGCAACCTATCAATGGTTTATTACCGGGAGCCAGGTTCTCGGAACTCAGCACTACTGCAACCCATCAATGGTTTATTACCGGGAGCCAGGTTCTCGGAACTCAGCACTACTGCAACCTATCAATGGTTTATTACCGGGAGCCAGGTTCTCGGAACTCAGCACTACTGCAACCTATCAATGGTTTATTACCGGGAGCCAGGTTCTCGGAACTCAGCACTACTGCAACCTATCAATGGTTTATTACCGGGAGCCAGGTTCTCGGAACTCAGCACTACTGCAGATGACAGAGAGCATTGCATCAGCATCAGCTCAACCAGTAGCACAGGCAGGCGAACAGGCAGTAGATTAACTGGGGTGTGATAAGAAGAACTAGTTATGTACCTCTACTTTTGCAGAACACAGGCAATGCAGGCCTCATACACTATATGACCAAAAGTAAGTGGACACCTGCAAGTCAAACATCTCATTCCAAAATCATGGACGTTAATATTGAGTTGGTCCCCACTCTTCTGGGATCCATACTCTAGATGTTGGTACATTGCTGCGGGGACTTGCTTCCATTCAGCCACAATAGCATTAGTGGGGGTGTTAGCGGTGGTTGAGGTCAGGGCTCTGTGCAGGCCTGTCAAGTTCTTCCCCACCAATCTCTACAACCATTTATGTATGGACCTCGCTTTGTGCTCAGGGCATTGTCATGCTGAAACAGGATGAAACTGTTGCCACAAAGTTGGAAGCAAAGAATTGTCTAGAATGTCAATGCTGTAGCGTTAAGATTTCCCTTCAATGGAACTAAGGGGCCTAGACCGAGCCATGAAAAACAGCCCCAGACCTTTATTCCTCCTCTTCCAAATGTTATAGTTTGCACTACGCATTCGGGCAGGTAGCATTCTCCGGGTATCCGCCAAACCCAGATTCGTTAGTCAGACTGCCAGATGGTGAAGCGTGATTCATCAGAGAACGCGTTTCCAATGCTCCAGAGTCCAATCGCGGTAAGCTTTTCATCACTACAGCCGATGCTTGGCATTGTGCACGGTGAGTGTGCGGCTGCTCGGCCATGGAAACCCATTCCACGAAGCTCCCGACGAACAGTTATTGTACGTTGCTTCCTCTGACGGTGCCACGGTGAAAGTACGAGCTCTTCAGTAAGGTAATTTTACTGATGGTGTTTGTCTATGGAGATTGCATGGCTGTATGCTCAATTTTATACACCTATCAGCAACAAATCCAGTAATTTGAAGGGGTGTCCACATAATTTGTTTGTACAGTACCAGTAAAAAGTTGACACCTACTCATTCAAGTGTTTTTCTTTATTTTTACTATTTTCTACATTGTATAATAATAGTGAAGACATCAAAACTATGAAATAACACATATGGGCTCATGTCGTATCCAAAAATAGTGTTAAACAAATCAAAATACATTTTATATTTTATATTGTTCAAAGTTGCCACCTTTGCCTTGATGACAGTTTGCACACTCTTGGCATTCTCTATACCAGCTTCTCCTGGAATGCTTTTCCAACAGTGTTGAAGGAATTCCCACATAAGCTAATCCCTTGATGGCTGCTTTTCCTTCACTCTGCAGTCCAACTCAATCCAAACCATCTCAATTTGGTCATCAGATGCAGCATGCCACCACTCTCCTTCTTGGCCAAATAGCCCTTACACAGCCTGGAGGTGTGTTTTGGATCATTGTTCTGTTGAAAAACAAATGATAGTCTCACTAAGCGCAAACCAGATGGGATGGCGTATTGCTGCAGAATGCTGTGGTAGCTATGCTGGTTAAGTGTGTCTTGAATTCAAAATAAATCACTGACAGTGTCACCAGCAAGGCACCCCCACACCATCACACCACCTCCTCCATGCTTCACGGCGAGAACCACACATGCGTTCACCTACTCTGCATCTCAAAAATCTCATCAGACCAAAGGACAGATTTCCACTGGTCTAATGTCCATTACTCGTGTTTCTTGGCCCAAGCAATTCTCTTCTTCTTATTGGCATCATTTAGTAGTGGTTTCTTTGAAGCAATTCGACCATGAAAACCTGATTCACGTAGTCTCCCCTAAACAGTTGATGTTGAGATGTGTCTGTTACTTGAACTCAGAAGCATTTATTCGGGCTGTAATCTGAGGTGCAGTTAACGCTAATGAACTTATCCTCTGCAGCAGAGGTAGCTCTGGGTCTTTCTTTCCAGTGGCGGTCCTCATGAGAGACAGTTTCATCATAGCGCTTGAGAGTTTTTGCAACTGCACTTGAAGAGACTTTCAAAGTTGAACTTTTCTAGATTGACTGACCTTCATGTCTTAAAGTAATGGACTGTCGTTTCTCTGTGCTTATTTGAGCTGTTCTTGCCATAATATGGACTTGGTCTTGTACCAAATAGGGCTGTCTTCTGTATACCACCCCTACCTTGTCACAACACAACTGATTGGTTGATATGCATTTCCAGATAAACGAAATTCCACAAATTAACAAGGCACACCTGTTAATTGAAATGCATTCCAGGTGACTACCTCATGAAGCTGGAACAGAGAATGCCAAGAGTGTGCAAAGCTGTCATCAAGGCAAAGGGTGGCTGCTTTGAAGAAACTCAAATATAAAATATATTTGGGTTTGTTTTACACTTTTTTGGTTACTACATGATTCCATATGTGTTATTTCATAGTTCTAAAATGTTTGAAAATAGTAAAAATAAAGAAAAACCCTGTAATGAGAAGATGTCCAAACTGACTAGTACTATATCTAGTGTACCAGCAGCAGCTCTGAGCTCTAATCATTTATAAGGAGTCATTGTGACTCCACAAGGGCAACCGGCAACACTCACTCAATCTGGTTCATTCAGAGTTTAGCTTCTTTTGAAAGTAATCGACAGTGTGGATGACAGTCGATGAACGTGGAAAAGTAAAGGAGTCACAATGAAGGGGGGGGGGGTAAAAATGACAAAATACATTTAGCTTTGTGGTTCCCTCCACCTTAGATCATAGGAACAATATCTGGCTCTATTATAGTAAGAATCAAATCTCTTCCATGCCCAAGGATACCTCTTTACAATTAAATTGGTGCCATTAGTGTGTCTCACCCACTGTAAGGTGTATATATAAGCACCCTTGGACATATCCAAACACATTATTAAGAAACCTTGTTTTTTTTCGAGAAACCTTGAATACCCAATCTGACTAAGATTTTTTTTCTTTAGTCAAACTTTAATGAACATTATTAGTCTTTGCTATTGTCAAAACGTCATCTGACTGTCCTGCTGAGTTTATTCACTTTTTGTTGGGTGTTCATTCTAGGCTGTGTTCTGGCCCCCGCAGATACACCGTCAACACAACCGACGACTAGAGAGATAGATATTAATCATACATATGGTGGGCTTGTTATATCGGACATGTCATAAATCACCAACACGCTGCCCAACGAGACTTATTGAAATATTATTTGACAATGCCGGAGATATGCATCAATAAGGCATTATTCCAATTACAATCTCTCATGTGCAACCAACTCAGAAAGAGTACAGTGAAAATGATCTCCCTTGTCAGATTCTCTGTGTTGCTGTACCCTACTTTCTCTCCATTGTACCTTTTGCAAATAGGTGCAGCTGGCCTGTATTTGCGGTACAGAACAAACACAGGAAATGGCTGCCTATGAACACAAAGAATGGGAGAGGAGGCTAGAGGGGGCTTTAGTTGGCCCTAAGCACCCATGCGATTGTGAAGTCGCCAGTTGTCAAATGACACAGTTGAAGTGTTTCCCAAAACTCTAGACCCAAAAGCAAACCACGGCCAGTGGCCATCAAATTATACAGCTCACTACTCTCTGTGGGCTTAAACTCAACTTGAAATCCTAGCACATCACAAAGAAAAGGTGATTACATTAATGTCCCTGTTAGGATTCAACCCTAGAAATCTAAACCACCACAGCAAGTAAGCGTTGTGAGTGTGGCTAGTGCTCCAATTGCACAGCATATACATTAGGATCATTGAGATGTGCCGACTGTCTCAATTTCCAACACTTGCGTGTGATCTATTTCTAGTTATTTAATTGTACCACGCACAAGCCTGTAAGTTATTAAGGTCGCCCTATGAATAGAAGACAATAAACACTTAGCGTAGATGACTGGAAATCAAACCTCTGATCTATTTTGAGTGTACACACAACAAATTGTCTTGAACTGCCCTGATTCCCTTTTCATTGTAAAAGCTGTAGATTTAAATCAGAGCTTTGTTTGGGAATGTCAACAAGACCATCTTTTTCAGGACCTACATTTTATTACCCAACAAATGTCATCTGTTCCATAAATAGATGAACACTGACATATTCTTCAAAACAACATTCAGGAAAAAGAGGGCAATATGTGACCCCAACGATGCCATCACCATTGATGCCAGAGGGTTTATGACATATTTCTCATAAACCTTCAATTTCTCTTCTTAAAAATATTGAGCCTAACCCCACTGCTAACCTTATGCCTAACCCTAACCCCACTGCTAACCTTATGCCTAACCCTAACCACACTGCTAACCTTATGCCTAACCCTAACCCCACTGCTAACCTTATGCCTAACCCTGCTAACCTTACCCCAACCCCACTGCTAACCTTATGCCTAACCCTAACCCCACTTATGCCTAACCTGCTAACCTTATGCCTAACCCTAACCCCAACTGCCTAACCCTAACCCCACTGCTAACCTTATGCCTAACCCTAACCCCACTGCTAACCTTATGCCTAACCCTAACCACACTGCTAACCTTATGCCTAACCCTAACCCCACTGCTAACCTTATGCCTAACCCTAACCCCACTGCTAACCTTATGCCTAACCCTAACCACACTGCTAACCCTAACCCCACTGCTAACCTTATGCCTAACCCTAACCCACTGCTAACCCCTAACCCTAACCACACTGCTAACCTTATGCCTAACCCTAACCCCACTGCTAACCTTATGCCTAACCCTAACCCCAACCTGCTAACCTTACTGCCTAACCTTATGCCTAACCCCACTGCTAACCTTATGCCTAACCCTAACCACACTGCTAACCTTATGCCTAACCCTAACCCACTGCTAACCTTATGCCTAACCCTAACCACACTGCTAACCTTATGCCTAACCCTAACCCCAACCCCACTGCCCTAACCTTATTATGCCTAACCCTAACCACACTGCTAACCTTATGCCTAACCCTAACCCACCTAACCCTAACCCACTGCTAACCTTATGCCTAACCCTAACCCCACTGCTAACCTTATGCCTAACCCTAACCACACTGCTAACCCTAACCCCACTGCTAACCTTATGCCTAACCCTAACCCCACTGCTAACCTTATGCCTAACCCTAACCCCACTGCTGCCTAACCCTAACCCCACTGCTAACCTTATGCCTAACCCTAACCCCTAACCTTATGCCTAACTGCTAACCTTATGCCTAACCCTAACCACACTGCTAACCCCTAACCCCCCCACTGCTAACCTTATGCCTAACCCTAACCCCACTGCTAACCTTATGCCTAACCCTAACCCTAACACTGCTAACCTTATGCCTAACCCTAACCCCACTAACCTTATGCCTAACCCTAACCACACTGCTAACCCTAACCCTAACCACACTGCTATGCCTAACCCTAACCACACTGCTAACCTTATGCCTAACCCCACTGCTAACCTTATGCCTAACCCTAACCACACTGCTAACCTTATGCCTAACCCCACTGCTAACCTTATGCCTAACCCTAACCACACTGCTAACCTTATGCCTAACCCTAACCACACTGCTAACCTTATGCCTAACCCCACTGCTAACCTTATGCCTAACCCTAACCACACTGCTAACCTTATGCCTAACCCTAACCCCACTGCTAACCTTATGCCTAACCCTAACCACACTGCTAACCTTATGCCTAACCCTAACCACACTGCTAACCTTATGCCTAACCCTAACCACACTGCTAACCCTAACCCCACTGCTAACCTTATGCCTAACCCTAACCCCACTGCTAACCTTATGCCTAACCCTAACCACACTGCTAACCTTATGCCTAACCCTAACCACACTGCTAACCTTATGCCTAACCCTAACCCCACTGCTAACCTTATGCCTAACCCTAACCACACTTAACCTGCCTAACCCTAACCACACTGCTAACCTTATGCCTAACCCTAACCCCACTGCTAACCTTATGCCTAACCCTAACCCCACTGCTAACCTTATGCCTAACCCTAACCACACTGCTAACCCTAACCCCACTGCTAACCTTATGCCTAACCCTAACCCTAACCCCACTGCTAACCTTATGCCTAACCCTAACCCCACTGCTAACCTTATGCTAACCTTAACCTGCCCTAAACCCTAACCACACTGCTAACCCCACTGCTAACCTAACCACACTGCTAACCTTATGCCTAACCCTAACCACACTGCTAACCTTATGCCTAACCACACTGCTAACCTTATGCCTAACCCCACTGCTAACCTTATGCCTAACCCTAACCCCACTGCTAACCTTATGCCTAACCCTAACCACACTGCTAACCTTATGCCTAACCCTAACCACACTGCTAACCTTATGCCTAACCCTAACCACACTGCTAACCCTAACCCCACTGCTAACCTTATGCCTAACCCTAACCCCACTGCTAACCTTATGCCTAACCCTAACCACACTGCTAACCCTAACCCCACTGCTAACCTTATGTCTAACCCTAACCCCACTGCTAACCTTATGCCTAACCCTAACCCCACTGCTAACCTTATGCCTAACCCTAACCACACTGCTAACCTTATGCCTAACCCTAACCACACTGCTAACCTTATGCCTAACCCTAACCACACTGCTAACCTTATGCCTAACCCCACTGCTAACCTTATGCCTAACCCCACTGCTAACCTTATGCCTAACCCCACTGCTAACCTTATGCCTAACCCTAACCACACTGCTAACCTTATGCCTAACCCCACACTGCTAACCTTATGCCTAACCCTAACCCCCTAACCCTAACCCCACTGCTAACCTTATGCCTAACCCTAACCACACTGCTAACCTTATGCCTAACCCTAACCACACTGCTAACCTTATGCCTAACCCTAACCACACTGCTAACCTTATGCCTAACCCGAACCTTAAACGATGACTAAAAAAAGCACATTTTAACGATAGTCTTTTTATTTGTTTATTGTGGCTGTGCATCTAGTTCACCTTCAAAGGTGGTCCCCAGCCATGCACCCATCTATTAGTGTAGGGGTTCCTAAACTTTTTGGGCCCGTAAACCCGTTTACTCTAGAGATCTTTTTAAATGTGCAAATCCCCCCGTAAAAAAAGGTACGTAATCAACGGCCAATGTTTACTTTTGATGATGTTCTTCTCCCCCCTGTCTGATTTAGTGCCTGGTCTTGACCACTCAGTTCTAAGGAGACTTTTGGGCCTTGTAGAGGGAAACAGAAGACAAACACGTGTTCCTGAGAGCCTTAACTTTGAGTGATAGAGTCATAATATTTTGTAACTTAAACCGTTCAAAAAAGATCGAGCCACACACCGCTGTTTTTTTACATCCTCATCTAGTGGCTACTGGAGGTTACCGACGGAACCCGGTTCTATGAACCAAGCACAATTTGTATTTGTATATATATATTTATATTTATATATTTCTTTTCATAGTTTCTCTCGCAACCCCATTTTCAAATCAGGCGACCCCATATGGGGTCACGACCCCTAGTTTGGGAAAGGCTGTATTAGTGGGTGACCATCTTTGTGGCTCACTTCTGCTGCACTGGCAGGTAGAGCAGCATGGTGTCAGAGTCAAATCCCATCAGAATAGGCATGAAATACACAGGAGATTGATGTCCAAAGCTGAAGAGGACCAAACATGTTGGACCATGACATTCTCACATGAAACAAATAGCTGGGTGATTCCTTTTGTGTTTTCACACCACACTTTATATTGAGGATTTCCCTGCATTCATAAACAGATGAGGGAAAGGGGGATACTTAGTCAGTTGTACAACCGAACGTCTTCAACTGAAATGTGTCCTCCGCATTTAAATGTGTCCTCCCTCTGAATCAGAGCGGTGTGGCTGCCTTAAAAGGTACTGTTGGTGCAAATAGAGTTGACGCCATTCAACTATAATCCTAGTGCTCCTGCTGTTACTTTGCCCTAGCCTGCAGACAGACGTGGCAACTGACTTAATCCAATCTGGATCCCTTTCAGGGACAGTTTCCAGGTACACGTTGCACTCAGGCACAGATCTAGGATGAGTTTATACTGCATAACTCCTGACCTTAACATTTGAGGGAGGAAACACAAAACTGATCTGAAGGTCAGCCTCTAAGGGGCAGGTTCATCCTACTCCATATACCGGGTGGTAAACAGCAGTGTTTAAAGCTGGCAACCTGCCACTCAAGCATAAGGTGAGTCTTTTAAGTAATTCATTAAACATGTGCCATCCAAGGCACATGCATTCCCACAACAGACACCATAAACCCTGGTGATCATAACCCTATACTATCTATAAACCTATAGTGTCTATACATCCTATAGTGTCTATAAACCTAGTGTCTATACATCCTATAGTATAGTATCAATAAACAAATAGTGTCTATAAATCCTATAGTATACCATCAAAAAACCTATAGTGTCTATACATCCTATAGTATAGTATCTATAAACCTATAGTGACTATAAATCCTATAGTATCTATAAACCTATAGTGTCTATACATCCTATAGTATAGTATCTATAAACCTACAGTGACTATAAATCCTATAGTATCTATAAATCTACAGTGACTATAAATCCTATAGTATCTATAAATCTATAGTGTCTATACATCCTATAGTATAGTATCTATAAATCTATAGTGACTATAAATCCTATAGTATCTATAAACCTATAGTGACTATAAATCCTATAGTATCTATAA
The DNA here is from genome assembly GCF_021184085.1 of Oncorhynchus gorbuscha. Lineage (NCBI taxonomy): Eukaryota > Metazoa > Chordata > Actinopteri > Salmoniformes > Salmonidae > Oncorhynchus > Oncorhynchus gorbuscha. The sequence continues at coordinate 3,575,308 of NC_060192.1, read as the reverse complement.
ACCTATAGTGACTATAAATCCTATAGTATAGTATCTATAAACCTATAGTGACTATAAATCCTATAGTATAGTATCTATAAATCTATAGTGACTATAAATCCTATAGTGTCTATACATCCTATAGTATAGTATCTATAAACCTATAGTGACTATAAATCCTATAGTATCTATAAACCTATAGTGTCTATAAATCCTATAGTATAGTATCTATAAATCCTATAGTATAGTGTCTATAAACCTATAGTGTCTATAAATGGATGTTATCGGAGCTATCGGCGAAGCTGAGGGCTGAGTCTGAGAGGGTCGAGGAGTTATTGGACAGAATGGAGGAGAGTGAACGGATGGGAGATGAGGAGACACTCGAGGAGGTGTTAATAGAATTGGGGGAGTGTGAAGAAAGAGAGCAGTTGATTTGGCGTAGTAAGCAAGGCATTCGCCCTGAGGTGCGTGTACCCAGCTCGGTACCACCAGTGCCGGCACCCCGCATCAGGCTGTCTCTCCGTCCCATCAACACAGGTGCTCCCGCCTGTCCGGCGCTACCAGAGTTTCCGCCCCTCAGTCCAGAGGCGCCGGAGCCCCTCAGTCCAGAGGCGCCGGAGCCCCTCAGTCCAGAGGCGCCGGAGCCCCTCAGTCCAGAGGCGCCGGAGCCCCTCAGTCCAGCGGCGCCGGAGCCCCTCAGTCCAGCGGCGCCGGAGCCCCTCAGTCCAGCGTCGCCCAGCGCCGCCTGAGCCCGCCCCAGCGTCTGCCCAGCGCCCGCCCGGCCCAGCGCCGCCCGTCTGCCCAGCGCCGCCTGAGCCGCCCGTCTGCCCAGCGCCGCCTGAGCGCGCCTGAGCCCCGTCTGCCCAGCGCCGCCGGAGCCGCCCGTCTGCCCAGCGCCGCCTGAGCCGCCCGTCTGCCCAGCGCCGCCTGAGCCGCCCGTCTGCCCAGCGCCGCCTGAGCCGCCCGTCTGCCCAGCGCCGCCTGAGCCGCCCGTCTGCCCAGCGCCGCCTGAGCCGCCCGTCTGCCCAGCGCCGCCTGAGCCGCCCGTCTGCCCAGCGCCGCCTGAGCCGCCCGTCTGCCCAGCGCCGCCTGAGCCGACCGTCTGCCCAGCGCCGCCAGGGCCGCCAGTCTGCAAGGAGCCGCCAGTCTGCAAGGAGCCGCCAGAGCCGCCAGTCTGCAATGAGCCGCCAGCGCCGCCAGCCAGCCAGCCAGGATCCGCCGGAACCGCCAGCCAGCCAGCCAGGATCCGCCGGAACCGCCAGCCAGCCAGCCAGGATCCGCCGGAACCGCCAGCCAGCCAGCCAGGATCCGCCGGAACCGCCAGCCAGCCAGGATCCGCCGGAACCGCCAGCCAGCCAGGATCCGCCGGAACCGCCAGCCAGCCAGGATCCGCCGGAACCGCCAGCCAGCCAGGATCCGCCGGAACCGCCAGCCAGCCAGGATCCGCCGGATCCATCAACCTGCCCGAGCTTCCCCTCAGTCCCGAGCTTCCCCTCAGTCCCGAGCTTCCCCTCAGTCCCGAGCTTCCCCTCAGTCCCGAGCTTCCCCTCAGTCCCGAGCTTCCCCTCAGTCCCGAGCTTCCCCTCAGTCCCAGTCCCGAGCTTCCCTCAGTCCCGAGCTTCCCCTCAGTCCCGAGCTTCCCCTCAGTCCCGAGCTTCCCCTCAGTCCCGAGCTTCCCCTCAGTCCCGAGCTTCCCCTCAGTCGTGAGGCACCCCTCAGTCCAGGTTGGCCCTTTGTTGGGGTTAGTAGGCCTGGGTCGGCGGAGAGGGTCGCCAATCAAGGGACGCGAAGGAGGTGGACAGAGACTATGTTGGAATGGGGTCCACGTCCAGCGCCAGAGCCGCCACCGTGGACAGACGCCCACCCAGACCCTCCCCTATGGATTTAGGTAGCGGCCGGGAGTCCGCTCCTTTGTGTGGGGGGGTACCGTCACGCCCTGGCCTTAGTATTCTGTGTTTTCGTTATTATTTTGGTTAGGCCAGGGTGTGACATGGGGATTTATGTGGTTTGTTTTGTCTGTTTTTTTTGTAGTTATGGGATTGTGGTTAGAGTAGTACTCTAGGTAAGTCTATGGTTGCCTAGAGTGGTTCTCAATCAGAGGCAGGTGTTTATCGTTGTCTCTGATTGGGAACCATATTTAGGCAGCCATATTCTTTAGGTCTCTTGTGGGTGATTGTTCCTGTCTTTGTGTTTGTGGCACCAGATAGGACTGTTTCGTTTTTTTCACATTTCTTGTTTTGTAGATTGTTCTATTTTCATCTTTATTAAAGATGTACAAAACTAACCACGCTGCAGTTTGGTCCGCCTCTCTTTCACCAGAAGAAAACCGTTACACCTATAAATCAAATCAAATCTAATTGTATTTGTCACATACACATGGTTAGCAGATGTTAATGCGAGTGTAGCGAAATGCTTGTGCTTCTAGTTCCGACAATGCAGTAATAACCAACAAGTAATCTAACTAACAATTCCAAAACTACTGTCTTATACACAGTGTAAGGGGATAAAGAATATGTACATAAGGATATATGAATGAGTGATGGTATAGAGCAGCATAGGCAAGATACAGTAGATGGTATCGAGTACAGTATATACATATGAGATGAGTATGTAAACAAAGTGGCATAACCATAGTGTCTATAAACCTAGTCGTTTAATCCTATAGTATAGTATATATACACCTATAGCGTCTACAAACCCTATAGCGTCTACAAACCCTATAGCGTCTACAAACCCTATAGCGTCTACAAACCCTATAGCGTCTACAAACCTATAGCGTCTACAAACCCTATAGCGTCTATAAACCTATAGCGTCTATAAACCTATAGCGTCTATAAACCTATAGTGTCTATAAACCTATAGTGTCTATAAACCTATAGTGTCTATAAACCTATAGTGTCTATAAACCTAGTGTCTATAAATCCTATAGTATAGTGTCTATAAATCCTATAGTATAGTATCCTATAGTATAGTATCCTATAGTATAGTATCCTATAGTATAGTATCCTATAGTATAGTATCCTATAGTATAGTATCCTATAGTATAGTATCCTATAGTATAGTATCCTATAGTAAAGTATCCTATAGTATAGTATCCTATAGTAAAGTATCCGTTTCCTCAGATGATTTCTGAAGCATGTGTCTTATTTTATTTGTATCAATCCACTAGGCAATGGAGGGTAGTATAGATATTACAGACACTAATACCGATACCCATTTTTCACTGGTTTGTTAGAAACATTGACCCTTAAAATGTGTTTTTATTCTCTCAAGTGCCCAATGACGTTAGCTGAGGCAGCTATTTAAATTCAAAACAAAATGGTTTGCTTCTAATTGAGACTATTTTCAAATGAATTTACAGCTTCTTGGCTGATATCTTCTAATTTCTTCAGAGAATCAGCAAATAGGATAGCATGAGAACGAAAAATGGAACTATGGACTCAAAAGATGGCGACATGCACTCCTTGATCCGTCAGCCACTGTTGAAAGTACACAACTCCTTTGTTTAGCTCTAAGTATAACACAACGACAGTAAGTAGCCTGCAAGAGCTACACAAACACATCATGCATCTGTGGAGGCACAATATGTGGTCGTGGATGTTTAATATAAGAAACAGATTTACTCACAAACTTCCTCTTCTTGGAAGACTCAGCTCCTTCTAAAAAGAAAAAGAAATAAGAAAAAGATTGATAAATCAAATGTTTACACAGTGACACAGAATCGTTGTTAAACAGCATGATATAAAACCTGAAGAAAACACATTAAAAAAGTTAAATGGATGTTAAAATCAGGTCATATATTGATATTCATCAGACAGTGCTGACTGTCTGACTAGCCTGTCGTGGGATAATGGATGACCTTTGTTTTAATTAGCTACATAGCTGCTGTATCCTTGCCACTTAAATGGATGTGCATTATTTGTCATTGTCAATTAAATAACAAATAAATAAGAGATGACTTGCGCACTCACTTGCATGATCGCACGCACGCCCCCCCCCCCCCCCACTCCCAAAACATGACTTCACTTTCTTGGCTGACCCAGTTCGAGTACCTCAAGACCAAAAGCACCGAGTCACACAGTTAATAATGAAACAATTCAAAGAGCACGCAATTCACACTCTCAAAGGCCATATGTAAATCACAGAATAATTGTGCCTCAAAAGACAAGGCGCTAGACTAACTTTTTCCACTTGTGCGACCAACTTCATGAGTTGATTGCAGCAACACATGATTTGGTCGCACCAACTCTTCACAGCTGCGCGGTGACAATGACCTGACCTGTGTCCTATAATGTATCTGCATTCCATACAGAGCCAGGCTAATAATGAATAGCAATCTTTTAAATTAGCATGCCCTTGACATTCAGGTAAATTTGCCAGCGGCACACTGAAAGGTACTAGTGTCACGACTTCTGCCGAAGTCAAAGTATCTCCTTGTTCGGGCGGTGCTCGGCGGTCGACGTCACCGGTCTTCTAGCCATCATTGATCCATTTTTTCATTTTACATTGGTTTCGTCTTGTCTTCCTACACACCTGGTTTCAATCGAATTCATTACCTGTTGTATATTTCATTCATTGTTATTAAATAACTCCATTACACTGTTTGATTCTCCTGCGCCTAACTTCCCTGCCACCTATACACACACGACTCTGACAACTAGCCCAAATAAAAACTGGCCAGGGAAAGCAGATGCACACACCATTTAAATGCTATCTTTATAATAGTGATGTGGGGGAAACATTGATTACATGTCGAGATATTATTTCTGACAATATATCATATCGTATAGTTGACAGAAGCGCAATACTATTTCTGCGCTTGTTTGCTGTACCTGCATCAAAACAAAGCTTGTTCTCCATCTTTTTAAATTGAGAATTTGTTTTCAGCACTTCCCCCCCCATGACGGTTCAAAACTCGTTCTCTCATGGCATCATCTCGTCTCTCTGCAGCAGACATGGTGAGCAATATATGTTTGGAACTTCGAATTGCAATAAAATCACAGTATCAAATCGCATTACATATAGAATCTTAAGAATCACAATACATATCGTATCTTCACTTAAGTATTGTGATAGTATCGTGAGGTACCTGGACATTTCCAGCCCTAGTTCCTATTGGTTATATTTAAAAATATTTAAAAATATAACCGTGGCACAATCTCAAAAAGGGTGTTATTTTTTTGCGATTTTGAACAGTCACTACAGTTGTAGGGTGAAATCAATTTCATATTTGGTAAATTCAGTTTTACAGGTTTTATCTCAGTTTCGGAGTTTTCCTAGTAGTGATGTTTTTGTACAATGTAGAATACATGTGACGACAGAGTTTGCTAAAACAAATGCCCCGCTACACAAATCATCATGAAATCATTCTACCAGGTAGGCCTACTTTGGAGTCAACATTTAATTGCAAGGGGAAATTTTGGGGAAAGCCTTCAGAAACAATCGTTTAAACAGCTCATGATGACTGAATTGCGTATAGCAAAGATTCAACCAAGACTTCGGACCAACCTTTTTGAATACCTGGTCTGCCTGCTCATTGCTGTTTGAATAAATGTCGATTTAAAAAAATGTAAAAACACGTGACCAGGTAAAAAAAAAAACGTTTTTAATTATACACTGGCACTCTAGCAACTAATATTTTGTTGTACTGAAACTGTTTTGGTCACCGTTTTGAGCCCTGGAAGAGGAATCATGTCTATTGCTCGACCATTACAATCATAAAGCTTTTCTCAGGAAAACAAGCTACAGTACGCTCCCCCGGAGGTTGTGCTGTACTGCAGCAGTCCCTGCAGTGGGGGGAAAACATCAACAATGCTTTCATTGATTGCCCAGGGGAGTGGATTAGGCACCTTGAACCGTACCAGCTCTGTATTTACTGTACCCGTAAATGAACGTGAAAAATGTCACAAGCATTTGCGTAGATGGTTTTCCTGCTCGTTTTTATTCCATCAACTGTAATGGATCTCAATATGTTTAATTACAGGCTGTTGAATTCATAGATATCATATATTGGACAGAGTAGCTCTATTCCCAATACAGATTCAAGTCAGTATATCATAAAAGTAATGTGTTCATTATACACAGATGAAATAATGCACCTTTAAAAAGCAGGCCTCTATTGTGTACAACACGTGTTGAAAATGCATCAAAAGTGAATAAAATAAGAGATTTTCCAATAATGCACATCCACAGTAGCTCTGCAGTCTGCACTCATGAGAAATGTAATGGTATTAATATACCAGTAGAGGGGAGCATTTACAATAAGGTAGTACTGTCATTTTCTGATGTATACATGCACTTTCTGTCTGGGGACTGCTGCTGTGAATGTATGTACTGACCAAACCACAGCCTGCAGTTACACAGAGCAAGTGAACAGAATATATTTGAACTGGGACTGTGGAACTGCACTGAGGTGAACATAAAAGGACTTTTGCACGTTTGAACACATCTCAAATGCACTTACGTGGTGTCAACTCGATTGGAATTTTCCATTAAATTGCATTCAGATTCCGTGGAGCAACAAGAATCCCACAACCACACACGGAGATGACAGGACTACAAACCCACACAATTCCATTTGTAACGCGTTTTGTTCCTAATCCTTTCACCAGTATGTCATTGCACTAAACTGCCATAGTCAAGATGCCCAAATTAACTATGGTTGAACAAATACACAAAACAGTACAGTAAGGGTGAGGTCCGATTGTCTTAGAAACGAGACAGCAGAGAGTTTAAAGAGGGAGGTGTTTAAAGGGTCTAGTCAGTAGAAAATTAACTAAGCTAATTAACTAAGTCCCTCTCCCCGTGGCCATCAATTAGAGCTTGATGGCTCCTGTGGATCCAAGCCAGCATTTCATAGGCTAACGTGACTGTGGTTCATGCTAAGTACCATAAGGGAATATGTGAAGCTACTGTGAATTCTAACCAATGACAGCATAACAAATCATTGTAGGTGCCTACTGTCTGGTCTAGCTGGTTCAATGGCACACACAGCAACAAAAAATCCTGGTAAAACCTGTGGCGATTTACTTTAAAGATTAAAACATGTGTCATGAGTCATGACTGCCGGCAGAGAAGAAATAGCTTGCCCACAAATTCTACAAAGTTGAGTTAACACTATTAACGTTTCCCTTTACTGTGACAATTGAGATCAAATCAAAGCAATATTAGCCACTTTCAATGAAACATACTGAAACAAAATGAACTATTCAAGATATTTTGTTGTCGGCAGAAAGCATCGGAATAGGATTTTATTGTGCACGACTCAGCCCGTTCGCTACACAGACGATGCGGCATAACCAATCAGAACTGCAGTAGGCCTATATGCGAATTGACCATTGCCATACATGGATCTGTAAAATTGACTTTGAACCGGATTGTGTTTACAGCTGTGGTGGAGAGTAGATGCGCTTGTTTTGAGATCAAAGCGTGAGCTGCATGTAGCCACGTGTGCACATTTGGTTCATATCCTTTGCTAGTTAGTGAGTTATTAGCCCAGTTATAGATCATTTGTAGTCAGCAATGGGGGAGGGATTGCTTCCAACAAGAGCACACAATGTGTACATTTATAGACATTCTTGAAAAGAGAGTCAAGTAAAAACATTTTTTTACAGTTTAAAAGTGATGTATTTTGAGAGTAGCCAATAGGCAGAGGGTAGCATCATTTGTCTGATTATTTGTAATAAATGGTATGGGAAAAATAATGCATTTCATGTTGTAAAGTGGTTTTCATGTACCAAACAACACATTTTCAGTCACCTCCTTGTCTGAAGGACGAGTGGATAAAAAAGGTTAATGTCAAGCCCTGCACGTTGTTTTCAAAAGTCTCAGAATGTAGGCTTACATTGAACACCTCACATTGGTTGCTACTGTAGGCTGAATGATAGAACAGCTATTTCCATGTTAAAATGTTATGGGATGCATTTTTTCCATTATTTTGATGGTAGGCCACTCTGGTAAGTCTACATTATGATCAAATAGCCACAGTAGTCTACTTGGCCACATAAAACTGTACTGCATCAGTGGTTCACAGTAAACAAATGCTGGAATTTGCACAGAATTTACACAACGTTCAAGTTCGTGCTCAGCAGACCTAAAATTTGCTTAGTGCCCCCAAAAAATGTAGGGAACATTGGTCATGACTATATCTCTCACAGTGGGTAAGAAGTTGATCCACTGACATACACTTCTACTGTGTGAGAAACCCTATACACAACCCAGTGAGCTAGTCTTCCCCATATGGTGTGGAGACACATCAAAGTGCATGGAACCACTGTGACATTGTACTCATGAGTACAAACGGAGAGTGGTGGTGGTGGATGAAAGTGGCTGGTTTGAGAGAGGAGACAATGCGCCCGAGACGGCACTCCTCGTCTGAGTTTGTCATGCCTCTGAACTCCCAGACCACCACACTGAACAGCAGTCAGACATAGGAAATAAAAACTTTATTTGATACTAGACAATTGCAGTGGACGACATTCAAAGTGAACCCTCAAAGTTGAGCATAAATTAGTACAAATAAACGGTCAATATTCTCCATAGAGAAGGCATACTTTATCGGAAAATGCTAGACGGCAACAGTGACCATCATTCAAAGTGAACCCTCAATGTTACACATGAATTAGTCCACTGTTGATACAAGTGTACCAAAAGCTAAGGCTAAAAGACTTATGTAATCTTTGGTTTACGCATGAATTGGTGGAGAAATTACAGGGAATAAATGTTCCTTGTGTTAAGGTCAGACGGAATGATTCTACATCCAATCACTCAGGTATTTGAAAAATTCTAGATTACGGAGAATTATTCTGTGATTTCCACATTTTGTTAGGTTACAGCCGTATTCATAAATAGATTAGTGTCCCCCCCCCACATCAATCTACACACAACAACCCCAAAAATATATAGAATTATTTGAAATGTTTACAAATGTATTAATAATAAACTGAAATAGTATTCAGACCCTTTTCTCAGCACTTTGTTGAAGCACCATTGGCAGCGACTACAGCCTCAATTCTTCTTGGGTATTTGGGGAGTTTCTCCCATTCTTCTCTGCAGATCCTCTCAAGCTCGGTCTGGTTGGATGGGGAGCATCGCCACACAGCTATTTTCGGGTCTCTCCAGAGATGGTAGATCAGGTTCAATTCCAGGCTCTGTCTAGGCCACTCAAGGACATTCAGAGACTTGTCCTGTGACACATGGCATTCAGGCCAAAGAGTTAAACTTTGGTTTCATCAGACCAGAGAATCTTGTTTCTTAGGTGCCTTTTGGCAAACTCCAAGCGGGCTGTCGTGTGCATTTTACTGAGGAGTGGGTTCCGTCAGGCCACTCTACCATAAAGGCCTGATTGGTGGAGTGCTGCAGAGATAGTTGTCCTTCTGGAAGGTTCTCCCATCTCCACAGAGGAACTCTGGCGCTCTGTCAGTGTGACCATTGGGTTCTTGGTCACCTCCCTGTCCAAGGCCCTTCTCCCCCAATTGCTCAGTTTGGCCGGGCGGCCAGCTCTAGGAAGAGTCTTGGTGGTTCCTAACTTCTTCCATTTAAGAATGATGGAGGCCACTGTGTTCTTGGGGACATTCAATGCTGCAGAAATGTTTTGGTGACCCTTCCCCAGATCTGTGCCTCGACACAATCCTGTCTCGGAGTGCTATGGAGAAAATTGCTTCCACCTCATGGATTGGTTTTTGCTCTGACATGCACCGTCAACTGTTGAACCTTATATAGACAGGTCTTTCCAAATCATGTCAAATCAATTGAATTTACCACAGGTGGACTCCAATCAAGTTACAGAAACATCAATGGAAACAGGATGCACCTGAGCTCAGTTTCGAGTCTTCGAGCCAAGGCTCTGAATACTTATGTAAATAAAGTAAACGTTTTTGGGGGGGTTTACATACATACATTTACAACAATTTATAAAAACCTGTTTTTGCTCTGTCATTATGGAGTATTGTGTGTAGATTGACGATGATTTTTTGTTGTTGACTGAAATAGGCCTGGATCAGGCTTCTTGCAAGTGGTTTGAAAATGTTCTGTCAGACAGGACTGAATGTGGGATCTGACTGTGTTAAATCTAGTTTCCTGGACATTACAAAAAGTCGATAATGAGACCTGTTCCCTTTACTATTTATGTAAATAATATTGGTCTGTTAACTTGTAATATTAATCTCTGTGTTGACGACACTAACACCACATCCCTTTAAATGAGTTGATTTGGCTATTTCAACCACACCCGTTGTTGACAGGTGTGTAGAAATCGAGCACACAGCCATGCAATCTGCATAAACAAACATTGACAGTAGAATGGCCCGTACTGAAGAGCTCAAATTACTTTCAACGTGGCACTGTCATTGGATGCCAACTTTCCAATAAGTAAATTTGTCAAATTTCTGCCCTGCTTCAGCTGCTCCAGTCAACTGTAAGTGGAAACGGAAACGCCTAGGAGCAACAAAGGTTGAGCCGCGAAGTGGTAGACCATACATGCTCACAGAACTGGACTGCCGAAGTGCTGAAGCGCATGAAAATCATCTGTCCTTGGTTGCACCTCACTACCGAGTTGCAAACTGCCTCTGGAAGCAATGTCAGCACAAGAACTGTTTGGCGAGGGGCCTCCCGAGCGGCGCCGCGGACTAAGGCACTGGGGTGCTTTATTTGGCTGATCGCGCTCTAGCGATTCCTTATGGCGGGTCGGGCGGCAGCGGGCTGGTTGTCAGTGGATCGGCTTTTCGTCTGTCACAACCGTGCGGTTTGGCTTCCGGCTTAACCCGCCCGGGCGGGTGTTAAGACGCGTGATTTGGCCTCCTGAGCCCATTGGGGAGTTGCAGTGAGGAGACAAGATCGGAATTGGGAAGAAAAGGGGTGGCTGGAGTGATGTAAAGCTCGCCATCATTGGACCTCTGGAGCAGTGGAAACACATTCTCTGGAGTCACCAGCTGGCAGTCTGATGGGAGAACGCTACCTGCTCTAATGCATAGTGCCAACTGTAAAGTTTAGTGGAGGAGGAATAATTCTCTGGGGCTGTTTTTCATGGTTCGGTGTAGGCTGCTTAGTTTCAGTGAAGGGAAATATTAACGCTACAGCATACATTGACATTCTAGACAATTCTCTGTTTATAACTTTGTGGCAACAGTTTGGGGAAGGCCCTTTCCAGTTTCGGCATGACAATGCCCTTGTGAACAAAGCGAGGTCCATACAGAAATGGTTTTTCGAGATCAGTGTGGAAGAACATCACTGTCCGGGACCTGACCTCATCTCCATCGACCACATTTGGGATGAATTGGAACGGCGACTGCGAGCCAGGCCTAATCGCCAAACATCAATGCCAAACCTCACTAATGCTCGTGGCTATATGGAAACAAGTCCCCACAGCAATTTTACAACATCTAGTGGAAAGCCTTCCCAGAACAGTGGAGGCTGTTATAGAAGCAAAGGGGAGACCAACTCCATATCAATGCCCATGATTTTGGAATGAGATGTGGACACCTGCAAGTCAAACATACCTTTTATGCGGACACCTTAATACACGCCATTTAGTGTATGTATGCCATTTCCCCCAACTGTTGACCAGGCTATGTTGGAGTTGCAACCTGACCTTGTCAACATTACAGAAAGCCCTGGTTGGTTTAAAACACGTCCTTAATGTGGGCAAGACTAAATATATGTTGGTCTGTAGTTCTCGCAAAAATGTTTCAGAGAGCCTATATATTTATCCAATCGATTGTTCTCCCATTGATCAGGTTCCTGCCTACAAATATATGTGCATTTGGATTGACAAAGACTTAATTGTTTTCAAACATATGGATGAGTTACTTTAAAAAAGTTACAATTTAAAGTGGGCTTCTTTTTTAGAAATAGATCTGGCCACACCCTAGATAGCAGAACGCAGTTTGTGTAATCAACTTTCCTGCCAGTTCATGACTATGGTCACACCATTCACAAGATTGCAGCAGCCACTACTCTTAAACCTTTGATGCAGTCTGCCACAACGCCATTCGTTTTATCACTGGAGACAGTTTTAATATTCACCACTACATCCTGTCCTCATCAAAGCCCCATAGACCAATTCATTACTCCCTTTTCGTTTACAAAGCCCTACACTACACAAGCTTCCAACTAACATAAATTTGTTGCTAAAGTACAAAAGAATAAGCTACCCAACCTGCTCACAGTATTGGTTAACTCTTGGTCTCGAACAATTTAGGTAAATCATTCTTTAGTTTTAGTCGTTGGAATAACCTACAAAATTCCTTGCATCTTGATTTCCTGGAGCCGCTATGGTAGTTTAGGGCTCTGGTGTCGAATTAAATAATTGAGATTTGCACTTGTTTCGATTGATTCTTTTAGTTAATTTGTTGATATTGTGGTGTTGAGGTTGTGCCTTGTGGTTATTTAAACTGATTGTTCTACAAATTGTTCTACCTATTGTGACAAAATGTTTGTACTCAGGGTACCATTGGGAATGATACGCCAGTCTCAATTGGGCTACCCTGAATAAATAAAACTTAATAAAAAATAAAATAAACAGTCCCAAAATATTTTGCATGTCAGCAGTTTAAGATATTGGACTTTCAAGAAGGGTAGTATCCAGATGTTCATGTCATCATACCGTCTCTCATTCCGCAAATTATGGAATTACCGGCTTAGTACACAAGGGGGCGACAAAAGAAAATCCCATTGGCAACTATTACCAGAATGCTAGCAACATTTGCACAAGTAACAGCATATTTCCATGGAGGCTGCCAGCTAAATATGGTAATGAGCACCAACGAAAATAAACAAATTGTAAAGACACGCAATCCAGTGCATAAAGCTACACATCTACTGTACAGGTAGTAGCTACCAATGGTCCTTTTTGGTGAGTTTGGACATTTACAAGCTAATGTGACATTGTGCAAATAAAATAAGTTGACGCCTGCTGGTCTAAAGGAAGAACAGTACTGGCTCTGAAGCAGCATGTGTACACGCTGTGTCTGTGTGGAGTCTGGAGTCGCTCGGGCAACGGGCCTGTCTGCTCTACTCAGAGAAGGTGGAGGAAAAGACGGGCCGAGAACGGAGAAGAGAAAAAAGGCAAGAAAATCAATGTTGCAGCTGTACAAATAACTCACCAAAATGGCTTTGAATTTTCAAACATGGCAGGAAGCTAACGCAATATGATGACCCTGCACCTTACTAATTCAGCCACTTACGTGGTTAACTATCAAGTTAAACTTAGGGGTCACGTTAACGCAGAATTCTATATTATTCACAGAGGAAAAAAATATAAAACGCAGATCCAAAATGCTTCTTATTGTAATATATGCTTGACAGACAAATTTTGCGCTTCAGTTGCACTTCTCCACTCAGATAAGGATTCAGAAACAACAATTATATTGCTAGAAAGCGCTTTTTTGGTTACTACATTTATTATAATTAACCAGGTAGGCTAGTTGAGAACAAGTTCTCATTTGCAATTGCGACCTGGCCAAGATAAAGCAAAGTAGTTCGACACATACAACAACAGAGTTACACATAGAATAAAACATACGGTCAATAATACAGGAGAAAAAATGAAAACAAAAAGTCTATATATTGTGAATGCAAATGAGGTAAGATAAGGGAGTTAAGGCAATAAATAGGCCATGGTTGCAAAGTAATTACAATATAGCAATTAAACACTGGAGGGATTGATGTGCAGAAGATGAATGTGCAAGTAGAGATTCTGGGGTGCAAAGGAGCAAGATAAATAAATAAATAAATACAATATGGGGATGAGGTAGTTGTTGGATGGGCTGTTTACACATCGGCTATGTACAGGTGCAGTGATCTGTGAGCTGCTCTGACCGCTGGTGCTTAAAGCTAGTGAGGGAGATATGAGTCTCCAGCTTGAGATTTTCGCAGTTCGTTCCAGTCATTGGCATCAGAGAACTGGAATTAACCTCTTCAACCTATGGGGGCGCTATGTCATTATTGGATAAAAAAAAATATGCCCGTTTTAAGTGCAATATTTTGTCACGAAAAGATGCTCGACTATGCATATAATTGCCAGCGTTGGAAAGAAAACACTGACGCTTTCAAAACTGCAAAGATATCTGTGAGTACCCCAGAACTGATCTTACAGGCGAAACCAAGATGAAACTTCAAACAGGAAATGAACAGGATTTTTGACGCTGTGTTTTACGAACGTCTCCTTATATGACTGAATATGCTGTGAACGAGCTTGTAGAAAAACACCTTGAGGATCGATTCTAAACAACGTTTGCCATGTTTCAGTCGATATTATGGAGTTATTTTGGAAAAAGTTTGGCGTTTTTATAACTGAATTTTCATTTTCTTTTTGGTAGCCAAACATGACGCAGAAAACAGACCGATTTCTCCTGCACAAATAATCTTTCAGGAAAACTGAACATTTGCTATCTAACTAAGAGTCTCCTCATTGAAAACATCTGAAGTTCTTCAAAGGTAAATGATTTATTGATTGTTTTTGCTGGTTTTTGTGAAAATGTTGCCTGGTGATGCTAACGCTAAATGCTAACGCTAAATGCTCAATGCTAGTTTTGCTATGGCAGAAAAGCATATTCTTGAAAATCTGAGATGACAGTGTTGTTAACAAAAGGCTAAGCATGAGAGCTAGCATATTGATTTCATTTCATTTGCGATTTTCATGAATAGTTACCGTTGCGTTATGGTAATGGGCTTGAGGCTGTAGTCATGATCCCGAATCCGGGTTGGCTCGACGCAAGAAGTTAAAGGCGGTCAAAGGAGGAATTGGCTTTGGGGGTGACCAGTGAAATATACCTGCTGGAGCGCGTGCTACGAGTGGGTGCTGCTATGGTGACCAGTGAGCTGAGATACGGCGGGGCTTTACCTAGCAGAGGCTTGTAGATGACCTGGAGCCAGTGGGTTTGGCCACGAGTATGAAGTGATGGCCAGCCAAAATACAGGTCGCAGTGGTGGGTAGCTTTGGTCACAAAACGGATGGCACTGTGATAGACTGCATCCAAGTTGTTGAGTAGAGTGTTGGAGGCTATTTTATAAATGACATCGCCGAAATCGAGGATTGGTAGGATGATCAGTTTACGAGGGTATGTTTGACAGCATGAATGAAAGATGCTTTGTTGCGAAATAGGAAGCCGATTCTAGATTTAATTTTGGATTGGCGATGCTTAATGTGAGTCTGGAAGTTTACAGTCTAACCAGACACCTAGGTATTTGTAGTTGTCCAGAGTAGTGCTGGACGGGCGGACCGGTGCGGGCAGTGATTGGTTTAAGAGCATGCATTTAGTTTTACTTGCATTTAAGAGCAGTTGGAGGCCACAGGAGAGTTATGGTATTAAAGCTCATCTGGAGGTTAGTTAGCACAGTGTCCAAAGGGCCAGAAGTATACAGAATTGTGTAGTCTGTGTAGAGGTGGATCAGAATCACCAGCAGCAAGAATGACATCTTTGATGAAAACAGAAGAGTCAGCCCAAGAATTGACCCCTGTGACACCCCCATAGACTGCCAAAGGTCTGGACAACAGGCCCTCCAATTTGACAAACTGAACTCTATCAGAGAAGTACTTAGTGAACCAAGTGAGGCAATCATTTGAGAAACCAAGGCTGCCGAGTCTGCCGATAAGAATGTGGTGATTGACAGAGTCGAAAGCCTTGGCCAGGTCGATGAATACGGCTGCAGAGTAATGTCTCGTATCGATGGCGGTTATGATATCATTTAGGACGTTGAGCGTGGCTGAGGTACACCCATGACCAGCTCTGAAACCAGATTGCATAGCGGAGAAGGTACGGTGGAATTCGAAATGGCCTGTGATCTGTTTGTTAACTTGGCTTTCGAAGACCTTAGAAAGGCAGGGCAGGATAGATACAGATATAGGTCTGCAGCAGTTTGAGTCTAGAGTGTCTCCCCCTTTGAAGAGGATGACCGCGGCAGCTTTCCAATCTTTGGTAATCTCAGACGATACGAAAGAGGTTGAACAGGCTAGTGATAGGGGTTGCAACAATTTCAGCAGATAATTTTAGAAAGAGAGGGTCCAGATTGTCTATTTTGCAGCTCTTTCAGGATGTGGGTGAATGAGAAATGGGGAGGCTTGGGCGAGTTGCTGTGCGGAGTGCAGGGCTGACTGGGGTAGGGGTAGCCAGGTTGAAAGCATGACCAACCGTAGAAAAATACTTATTGAAATTCTCAAATTTAGTGGATTTATCAGTGGTGACAATGTTTCTGAGCCTCAGTGCAGTGGGCAGCTGGGAGGAGGTGTTCTTGTTCTCCATGGACTTTAGTGTCCCAGAACTTTTGGGAGTTTGTGCTACAGGATGCAAATCTCTGCTTGAAAAAGCTAGCATTTGCTTTCCTAACTGCCTGTGTATATTTGTTCCTAACTTCCCTGAAAAGTTGCATATCACGGAGGCTATTCAATGCTAATGCTGAAGGCCACAGGATGTTTTGTGCTGGTCAAGGGTAGTCAGGTCTGGAGAGAACCAAGGGCCTTATCTGTTCCTGGTTCTAAATTTTTGGAAAGGGGCATGCTTATTTAAGATGGTGAGGAAGGCACTTTTAAAGAATTACCAGGCATCCTCTACTTACAGGCCAGGTCGATTAGAAAGGCCTGCTCGCTGAAGTGTTTTAGGGAGCGTTTAACAGTGATGAGGGGTGGTCGTTTGACCATGGACCCATTACAGATGCAAGCAATGAGGCAGTGATCCTGAGATCCTGGTTGAAAACAGCAGAGGTGTATTTGGAGGGCAAGTTGGTTAAGATGATATCTATGAGGGTGACAATGTTTACTGGTTTGGGGTTGTACCTGGTGGGTTCATTGATAATTTGTGTGAGATTGAGGTCATTAAGCTTAAATTGTATGATGGCCGGGGTGTTAAGCAAGTCCCAGTTTAGGTCACCTAACAGCACGAGCTCTGAAGATAGATGGGGGGCACTCAGTTCACATATGGTGTACAGGGCACAGCTGGGGGCAGGGTTGACTATAGCAAGCGGCAACGGTGAGAGACTTGTTTCTGGAAAGGTGGATTTTTAAAAGTAGAATTGTTTGGGTACATTTAGTAAGTTGAGGAAGCTAAACATCCTCTAAGACCTGGAGTTGTGTATAAAGGTTGAGACCATTTAGTGAGTTGAGGAAGCTAAACTCCTAGGTATAACAGATGGTAAATGATCATGGACAAGTCATATTGACAAAGTTGTGAAGATTGGGAGGGGTATGTCTGTTATAAAAAGATGCTCTGTGTTAATGCTCTGGTCTTGTCCCATCTTGATTACTGTCCAGTAATATGGTCAAGTGCAGTAACAAAGCTGCAACTGGCTCAAAACAGAGCAGCACCCTTGCCCTGAACAGAACTAACATCAACAACATGCATGCCGGTCTTTCCTTGTTGAGGGTTGACGAGACTGCTTCTCATCTAGTTTTTATGATAAATATTACTATGATGAAAATTCCAGATTGTCTGCATAATCAGATCGCATTCAGCTCAGACACCCATACATACCCCACAAGCATAGCCGTCGGAAGCAGGGGTTCTGAGGGTGCTGTAGCACCCACTGAAAAACCTGAATAAAAAAAATAAAAAAATCTGAATACAAAATAAAATACATTGAAAAGGAAATTGTTTTCACAAAAGTAGTGTACTGGACCTTCACTAGTCCTCTATTAGCAGACCCCTAGCCATCTGTAGTGCGGACAATTTTTCATTTGCATCAACTGAAGATGTGGTATCAAAGTGTCTCTTCGGTACTTAATGTAATCTCCAACTGAAAATAACTTTAAAGTAGAAATGACACTCCATTTTAATTCATCAGCTCCAGGGTAGGGATGCGTCACCTTCCCACCATTGTCTAAAATGAGGACCGCGTTGCTGGGTGAACTGGACAATCAGCCACCACGTGTAGAGAGCAGCACAAGGACTTTCCATGTGGCAAGCCTGCTGATGTCTGGGTGCTGAGGACTGGAAAGAACGGACACAGGTCCTACAAAGTCATTATTTTTACAGTTCGCGGTTGCCAGGATTGTTGGCTACTGATCTTCTGATTGTTGGAGGAACGATTGTTGGAGAAATTCTACATTTCTGAAGCGCTCGGGATTAGGCAAGACAGTAGTGGGGCCTTGAAGGGAACAGCAAATTATTGTAAGGACTGCGATGGGTCCACCTGACGGGCCTGTACATACTGGCTGTTGGGGTAAAAGGCATAAGTTGTTGGCGGTGAATGTCTGATGTGTCCGATATTTCTTGGAGGGTTCGGACAGAGGTGGAACATCAACAGGTAACTGAGGCACATTGAAGTTGTACAACATTTTGACAAACAGTGTTGAGTGTCTCAGACTCAGTAGTGAGGTTGAGATGTTGCACAGGCTGTGGCAAGATGCAGGGGAGTTTAGAATGGTGGCTAGCTCACAATGGACAAGTTGGCGGGGCTGACTGTACTTATCCTGCAGGGCTTTTAAGGCAGCAGCATAAAGTCTGAGGTCATGCATGTAGGCCTTAGCGAGCTGGAATGCACTTGGAAGTTTCAGGTGTCCAGGAAGCACATAATACTTTCTCATTCAGGTGTCTGTGACTGTTCATCAAGTTGTCCAGGGCCATTTTGAGGATGGAAAATTCACTCTTTGCTGTTCTCGAAATGGAGCAATGATGGCTTTGGGATGCCATATGATAAGGCAATCAGCGGTTCAGGTGCAGGACAGGGTGCAATCGGGTCCAGAAGCAGGGTAAAGTGCAGCTGGATTGGGCTATGGCACGCCTAAACTCTGAGGGAAGTGGTGTTCTCCTGGAATGGGGAGACCCGGAGGGAAGTGGTGTTCTCCTGGAATGGGGAGACCCGGAGGGAAGTGGTGTTCTCCTGGAATGGGGAGACCCGGAGGGAAGTGGTGTTCTCCTGGAATGGGGAGACCCGGAGGGAAGTGGTGTTCTCCCGGAATGGGGAGACCCGGAGGGAAGTGGTGTTCTCCCGGAATGGGGAGACCCGGAGGGAAGTGGTGTTCTCCTGGAATGGGGAGACCCGGAGGGAAGTGGTGTTCTCCTGAATGGGGAGACCCGGAGGGAAGTGGTGTTCTCCTGGAATGGGGACCCGGAGGGACCCTGGAGGGAGGGAAGTGGTGTTCTCCTGGAATGGGGAGACCCGGAGGGAAGTGGTGTTCTCCTGGAATGGGGAGACCCGGAGGGAAGTGGTGTTCTCCTGGAATGGGGAGACCCGGAGGGAAGTGGTGGGAATGGGGAGACCCGGAGGGAAGTGGTGTTCTCCTGGAATGGGGAGACCCGGAGGGAAGTGGTGTTCTCCTGGAATGGGGAGACCCGGAGGGAAGTGGTGTTCTCCTGGAATGGGGAGACCCGGAGGGAAGTGGTGTTCTCCTGGAATGGGGAGACCCGGAGGGAAGTGGTGTTCTCCTGGAATGGGGGACCCGGAGGGAAGTGGTGTTCTCCTGGAATGGGGGACCCGGAGGGATGGGGAGACCCGGAGGGAAGTGGTGTTCTCCTGGAATGGGGAGACCCGAGGGAGTGGTGTTCTCCTGGAATGGGGAGACCCGGAAAGTGGGGAGGGGAGACCCGGAGGGAAGTGGTGTTCTCCTGGAATGGGGAGACCCGGAGGGAAGTGGTGTTCTCCTGGAATGGGGAGACCCGGAGGGAAGTGGTGTGTCTCTGGAATGGGGAGACCCGGAGGGAAGTGGTGTTCTCCTGGGGAGACCCGGAGGGAAGTGGTGTTCTCCTGGAATGGGGAGACCCGGGGGAGGGAAGTGGTGTTCTCCTGGAATGGGGAGACCCGGAGGGAAGTGGTGTTCTCCTGGAATGGGGAGACCCGGAGGGAAGTGGTGTTCTCCTGGAATGGGGAGACCCGGAGGGAAGTGGTGTTCTCCTGGAATGGGGAGACCCGGAGGGAAGTGGTGTTCTCCTGGAATGGGGAGAGACCCGGGGGGGACCCGGGAAGTGGTGTTCTCCTGGAATGGGGAGACCCGGAGGGAAGTGGTGTTCTCCTGGAATGGGGAGACCCGGAGGGAAGTGGTGTTCTCCTGGAATGGGGAGACCCGGAGGGAAGTGGTGTTCTCCTGGAATGGGGAGACCCGGAGGGAAGTGGTGTTCTCCCGGAATGGGGAGACCCGGAGGGAAGTGGTGTTCTCCCGGAATGGGGAGACCCGGAGGGAAGTGGTGTTCTCCCGGAATGGGGAGACCCGGAGGGAAGTGGTGTTCTCCCGGAATGGGGAGACCCGGAGGGAAGTGGTGTTCTCCCCGGAATGGGGAGACCCGGAGGGAAGTGGTGTTCTCCTGGAATGGGGAGACCCGGAGGGAAGTGGTGTTCTCCTGAATGGGGAGACCCGGAGGTGTTCTCCTGGAATGGGGAGACCCGGAGGGAAGTGGTGTTCTCCTGGAATGGGGAGACCCGGAGGGAAGTGGTGTTCTCCTGGAATGGGGAGACCCGGAGGGAAGTGGTGTTCTCCTGGAATGGGGAGACCCGGAGGGAAGTGGTGTTCTCCTGGAATGGGGAGACCCGGAGGGAAGTGGTGTTCTCCTGGAATGGGGAGACCCGGAGGGAAGTAGGGTGCTACTGGAAGCGGGCATGGTGGTCGATCCTGGAACAGGATGTGGTGGAGCTGGATGCAGAACCACAAGAGCTGGAGCAGGGTGCTGAAACTTAAAACTGAACTTCTTGTTGAAAGTTAATCTTGAAAAGGGCGAAGCCAACAAATTAGCATAAACATCTTCTTCACAAAATGTGATTGGTTGATTCCACTGTCTCTACAAAACTCAATCTAATACAGAATGGCAGATGCCTTCTATCACACTTCTGAGGGCCTAACCAGACAAATCAAAAATACCTCTCTAACTAAAAGACAAAGTCAACCAGTTCCTTTAAAAATTGCAGTTCAAAGAAAAAAATCATGATTGGATATTTTTTCAGTTTGAACCCTTTCCAACACAAACTGAAGATATGAAATAAGAATGTCATTCAATAGAAGAATATAAATCAGAATATAATTGAAATATTATTGAAAAGATGAAATTGAAAAATATATTTTCAACAATTATTTTATCCTTCCTGTCAAGGCGTAAAAGGCCTTGACAGTTCCCCATTGACTTCACTGTACCACGTTAAGGGGTGCTTCTTCAGAATGTCATGTTCATAACTTTATTCTCAACATAAAACTGCTTCTAGCTCAAGAAAGAGAAGCGTTTCGATGACATACATGTTCATTTGTGTTCATATTGCCATTTTCAGCTGCCACACAGTGAAATTAATGATGCTAAAATATGATACAGCCATTCTAGTCACAGTAAAATGGAAAACCGAGGAGTTCATGTTTGACTGACAGTCCTCAGACCTTAGCAGTTAGTGCAAAAAGTGGTTGCCAAAAGGTGGAGTATAGGAGGATGATCTGATGTATGAGGCTAGTTGGTATTGACAGAAGACTTCAGAGAGACCGGAGGCACTGAGTAGACAAAAGCTTTTTTATCAACGAACTCCCTCCTAAAACTGTCAGAACCGTGCCACAGAACGATCTCATGAAAGTACATCCGAGTGCTGTATAGAAAAATCCATTCTCCCTCCAGTCATGCCTGGATATGACAGTAGATAGGAGAATAGAAATGCGGTTGACAATTGATGGTAACGCAGATGACTACTCCACTCCACAGGGCCCAATGTCACGGGATGACCGCTGGCGGGAACCTCTTCAAATGCGAGACGTGACATCAAAGCAGGCGGTGCCTCTTTAAAGACCTTGTGATGCTTTATTAATAATTCCCTTTGATTTCGGTTTTCTCAAGCTCAAAAGTGCTTGGCCACGGTAAACTGCTGAATTGCAGGATACTAAGAGGGGAAAACCTCAGTTCCTTATGCTGCATTCATAACAAAGTGGGAAGGTGGAAATGACCAGTTGTGAAGTCGTAAATACCAGTTGGATGCACTCATGTGCTTTGAACGCATTGACAATTGGCCAACAAGCTGTGTCAACCATAAAACTAAAAGTACAGCTATCATGCTTGTCAAAAAATTACTGTTCAAAAACCAGATTGTTTTTTATAAATAATGTTTTGCTGTTACATTTAACTGCCGAAAATACTGTTATCAAGGTCATTTCCTTTGTAGTTGACATCAGAGGTCAGACTATGACAATTCAGAGCTCAGGAATAATAGACAGGTTTTCTACAAGTAATTGCAAGTTGTAGGGGGGTTCAAGTGGATTTTTCCCAGTCGTATGTGGTAAATACCACCTTCTCATTTGGTTTTGAACGCAGCATTAAACACAGATAGTAGGATTGTATAACTGGGGTGGAGATACGACGTTACAATAATTAATTCATTAATTCATTTATTTTATTTTACTAGGCAAGTCAGTTAAGAACAACTTCTTATTTACAATGGCGGCCTAGGAACAGTGGGTTAACTGGTCTAGGAACAGTGGGTTAACTGGTCTAGGAACAGTGAGTTAACTGGTCTAGAAACAGTGGGTTAACTGGTCTAGGAACAGTGGGTTAACTGGTCTAGGAACAGTGGGTTAACTGGTCTAGGAACAGTGGGTTAACTGGTCTAGGAACAGTGGGTTAACTGGTCTAGGAACAGTGGGTTAACTGCCTTGTTCAGGGGCAGAACAACAGATGTTTACCTTGTCAGCTCGGGGATTCAATCTAGCAACCTTTCGGTTACTGGCCCAACGCTCTAACCACTAGGCTACCTGCCGATTTCAAGTTTTCATAACAATCGGTAATCAGCCTTTTTGGACGCCGATTACGGCCGATTACATTGCAATCCACGAGGAGACTGCATGGCAGGCTGACCACGCGTTACACGAGTGTAGCATGAAAAAGACCTTGTGGCTGCCAAATGGGTGATGATTTAACAAAAGCTCATTTGCGAAAAAAGCACAATCGTTGCACCAATGTACCTAACCATAAACATCAATGGTTTTCTTAAAATGAATACACAAGTATATATTTTATAAACGTGCATATTTAGTTAAAATAAATTAATGTTAGCAGGCAATATTAACTAGGGAAATTGTGTCCCTTCTCTTGTGCTCACTGCAAGCAGTCAGGGTAGGGTATATGCAGCAGTTTGGGCCGCCTGGCTTGTTGTGAACTGTGTGAAGACTGCATTTCTTCATAACAAAGACTAATTAATTTGCCAGAATTTTACATGATTATGACATAACATTGAAGGTTGTGCAATGTAACAGCAATATTTACACTTAGGGTTACCACCCTTTCGATAAAATACTGAACGGTTCCGTATTTCACTGAAAGAATAAACGTTTTGTTTTCGAAATGATAGTTTCTGGATTTGACCATATTAAATGACCTAAGGCTCGTATTTCCGTGTGTTTAT
Source organism: Oncorhynchus gorbuscha (assembly GCF_021184085.1). Classification (NCBI taxonomy): domain Eukaryota; kingdom Metazoa; phylum Chordata; class Actinopteri; order Salmoniformes; family Salmonidae; genus Oncorhynchus; species Oncorhynchus gorbuscha. The sequence continues at coordinate 3,552,043 of NC_060192.1, read as the reverse complement.
TATATTATAATTAAGTCTGATTTGATATTTGATAAAGCAGTCCGACTGAGCGATGGTAGGCAGCAGCAGGCTCGTAAGCATTCATTAAGACAACACGTTCTTGTATTTGCCAGCAGCTCTTAGCAATGCTTGAAGCACAGCACTGTTTATGACTTCAAGCCAATCAACTCCCGAGATTAGGCTGGCAATACTATAGTGCCTATAAGAACATCCAATAGTCAAAGGTATATGTAATACAAATGGTATAGAGAGAAATAGTCCAATGATAACTACAACCTGACACTTCTTACCTGGGAATATTGAAGACTCATGTAAAAAGGAACAACCAGTTTTCATATGTTCTCATGTTCTGAGCAAGAAACTTAAACGTTAGCTTTTTTACATGGAACATATTGCACTTTTACTTTCTTCTCCAGCACTGTGTTTTTGCATTATTTAAACCAATTACACAAGGAGATGTGTCTCAAATACTAGATTCTTGAGAGACGGAGGCAGTAACGTGTTGTCAATCCAAACATACTAACTACGCTATGACAGCCTGCATGCCTCTCAAACTGTATTAGTGTGCCAAGTATTTCACATCAAAACTGAGATAATCACAGCACAACACTAAAAGATCACTACTCTAAAAGAATATCACATAAAATTAAAAAAGGAGGAAAAACAATCCAGAGCCTTGTTTTTTTTTGGGGGGGGGGGATTGAAAACGGGACATTTTGGGGGTGCAGACGAGAAAGCTGACATCAAAGCGATCTGCATGAGTTCCCTGGGGTACTGTAGAGTTTGGATACATTTCTCTGTTTTAGAAAGGGATTTTTATTTTTTTTTCCCCCACTCTTCGGCTGTCAGTCCCACAATTACTCAATGAGCAATGCAGTTACATCCACCCACACATAATTCATGACCTGAAAAAATATAGAACGATTCAAAGGCTTTCTGTGTGGATGTCGAACATAACCTGACGTTTGATTGATGGGTGGGCTCCCAGACAGCCTGTCAGGGCTCTCTTTGGTTGGGATGAGTAAACACTGGGAGTAAAACACTGGTGATTCCAGCGTCTAATATTTCCAGACAAGAATAAAGCCATCATGTTCAAAAGGAAAATGTGACGTTTAATTCCTTTAAAAAAAAATATTAATAATGTTTTCATACAGTATCAGAAATTGCTCATTGATCTGAGTGAGATGAGAGATGGGCTCCCAATTTTAAAGATTCTCTCTCTCACACTTAGATGAAGGAATAATGAGTAAGGAATATAAGGTAAGGAATATTTATATTTTTTATGACTTCTAATATGTTTAAAGTGTCATAATAAAGTACTTTGTTGAAGCTCCTTTGGCAGCGATTACAGCCTTGAGTCTTCTTGGGTATGACGCTACAAGCTTGGCACACCTGTATTTTGGGAGTTTCTTCCATTCTTCTCTGCAGATCCACTCAAGTTGGATGTGGAGAGTCGCTGCACAGCTATTTTCAAGTCTCTCCAGAGATTCAAGTCCGGGCTCTGGCGGGGCAACGCAAGGATATTTAGAGACTTGACAATTAGAGCCACTTCTGCAGTGTCATGGCTGTGTACTTAGGGTCATGGTCTTGTTTAAATGTGAACCTATGTCCCAGTCAGAGGTCTTGAGCGCCCTGGAGCAGGTTTTCATCAAAAATCTCACTGTACTGTCCCTCGACACGGACTAGTCTCCCTGTCCCTGCAAAACATCCCCACAGCATGATGCTGCCACCACCATGCTTCACAGGAGGGATGGTATTGGCCAGTTGAATCTCACTGTACTTTGCTCCGTTCATCTTTCCCTTGACATGGACTAGTCTCCCTGTCCCTGCAAAACATCCCCACAGATGCTGCCACCACCACCATGCTTCACAGGAGGGATGGTATTGACCAGGTGATAAGCGGTGCCTGGTTTCCTCCAGACGAGTTTAATGTTGGTTTCAGACCAGAGAATCTTGTTTCTCATGGTCTGAAAGTCCTTTAGGTGCCTTTTGGCAAACTAAGTGGCCTGTCATGTGCCTTTTACTGGGGAGTGGCTTCCGAATAGCCACTCAACCATAAAGGCCTGATTGGTGGAGTGCTGCAGAGATGATGTCCTTCTGGAAGGTTCTCCCATCTCCACAGAGGAACTCTGGAGCTCTGTCAGAGTGACCATTGGGTTCTTGGTCACCTCCCTTACCAAGCTCTCGGAAGAGTCTTGGTGGTTCCAAACTTCTTCTATTTAAGAATGACGGAGGCCACTGTGTTCTTGGGGACCTTTAATGCTGCAGACATTTTTTTGGTACCCTTCCCCAGATCTGTGCCTCGACACAATCCCGTCTCGGAGTACTACAGACAACTCCATCGGCTTGGTTTTTGCTCTGACATGCACTGTCAACTGTGGGACCTTATATAGACAGGTGTGATCATTTCCAAATCAATGGAATTTACCACAGGTGGATTTCAATGAAGTTGTAGAAACATCAAGTGAAACAGGATGCAAAGGATTTCGAATCTCATAGCAAAGGGTCTGAATGGTTATGTAAGGTATCCGTTTATTTTTGTATACATTTGCACATTTCAAAAAACCTGTTTTCACTTTGTCATTATGGGGTATTGTGTGTAGAATGACGAGTAAACATTTGTACTAAATCCATTTTAGAACAAAGCTGTAATGTAACAAAATGTGGAAAAAGTCAAGGGGTCTGAATACTTTTCAAATGCACTGTATATCATTATTTCCCTCAGGCCTTCCGAGACAATAAAACACCACACAAGGCCTGAGAAGTGAGGAGCTTCAATCAACTATCAGACATCCATCACCAGCTAATCCACGAGTAGCCCATGAACTAATAAACAGGTATTAATTATGGAGAGAGAGAGAGAGACGATCTTGATGGCAAATCTTACAATTACTCTGGGATATTTCACTAATCTGGTTGTTGATATCTCAGCACTTCAACCTGATAAGGGGGATGTGGTCTGTCAGTGTGATTAGGTTTCAGTTCTCAGGACAGGAATAGATCTCAGTCTACCTTTTCACCCTATGGAGGTGTGGCTTTAATAATAACATACTTTTCACCCTATGGAGGTGTGGCTTTAATAATAACATACTTTTCACCCTATGGAGGTGTGGCTTTAATAATAACATACTTTTCACCCTATGGAGGTGTGGCTTTAATAATAACATACATTTCACCCGATGTGCTCAAACTAAGGAGAGGAACTTGAAAAAGTCCAAAAACACCAGTGTTTGTCCTCTGCTCCACTCAAAGGACAACCTAAGCAACTTAAGCAAGACAATGATAGAGACAGTAATGGACAAGGCCTGGGTCTAACGGGTTCCTTTAGAAATGACTTGAGGAAGTTACTGGATGTCAGAGGCTCTCAGGGGAGACAGTCCAGTTGCTTTCCTTTAAGTGAGGCTGAGGACACTACTAGTGTTTTTGGACTGGGCAGAAGTCTTTACATTAGAACTACTAAAGCAGACATTTGGACTGCTCATGAGTCCAAAGATTACTCTGCCATTTTTTAAGTAATTTCCCCTCTGTCCTTGACTTTTCCTACTTAAATATATATAACACACCGTCTTTGTTAGAATCTTAATATCACAAACAGAGCTGGAGTTAGGACCAGTTTTAGGAGGGCATGCCATTTTTGTAATGGTTTTCCCCCATTGCCCCTCCTACTCCTGATAGTCGTACCCAGTTGATAATCACCCTGATAATTGCCTCGAAAAGGAAGTGAAACTATACCGAAACTTATTTCGTACATATAACAACAGATGAAATACATGAAGTAAAGTATGATGGGGGAGAACGGGTGAGTTGATGAACGAGGGGAAGCGAACTATGCATAAATATGTTATCACCAATTGTGAATGAAGAACAGGGTGGGACATTGTATTGATCTACTCTAATTCTAATCTCAAAATGGTATGTACCTTATATCAGCCCACCAAATCCAATCTACTCTGGGATACTTGGAGTACACAATGAGAGTGTGCGTAATTTACACTGGCAAGAAGACCAAGACGAATGGATGCACATGCAAGACGATGCACATACAATGGCAAGACGACCATGACGAATGGATGCACATGCAAGACGATGCACATACAATGGCAAGACGACCATGACGAATGGATGCACATGCAATGGCATCAATGCTATCAATGTCATTTATACATAATAACTGCCTATCGAGTTACCTGGTCTCGTGTGAGGCTGTGACATTTCCACATACCGTAAGTTGGTCACAAGGCAATTGTCTCGCACAGAGCGCAGGCGACTAAGAGCAATTGTCTCGCACAGAGCGCAGGCGACTAAGAGCAATTGTCTCGCACAGAGCGCAGGCGACTAAGAGCAATTGTCTTGCACAGAGCGCAGGCGACAAAGAGCAATTGTCTGGCACAGAGCGCAGGCGACTAAGAGCAATTGTCTGGCACAGAGCGCAGGCGGCTAAGAGCAATTGTCTGGCACAGAGCGCAGGCGGCTAAGAGCAATTGTCTGGCACAGAGCGCAGGCGGCTAAGAGCAATTGTCTGGCAAAGAGCGCAGGCGACTAAGAGCAATTGTCTCGCACAGAGCGCAGGCGACTAAGAGCAATTGTCTCGCACAGAGCGCAGGCGACTAAGAGCAATTGTCTCGCACAGAGCGCAGGCGACTAAGAGCAATTGTCTGGCACAGAGCGCAGGCGACTAAGAGCAATTGTCTGGCACAGAGCGCAGGCGGCTAAGAGCAATTGTCTGGCACAGAGCGCAGGCGGCTAAGAGCAATTGTCTGGCACAGAGCGCAGGCGGCTAAGAGCAATTGTCTGGCACAGAGCGCAGGCGACTAAGAGCAATTGTCTGGCACAGAGCGCAGGCGACTAAGAGCAATTGTCTGGCACAGAGCACAGGCGATTAAGAGCAATTGTCTGGCACAGAGCGCAGGCGACTAAGAGCAATTGTCTGGCACAGAGCGCAGGCGACTAAGAGCAATTGTCTGGCAAAGAGCGCAGGCGACTAAGAGCAATTATCTCGCACATAGCGCAGGCGACTAAGAGCAATTGTCTCGCACAGAGCGCAGGCGACTAAGAGCATTAGTCTCGCACAGAGCGCAGGCGACTAAGAGCAATAGTCTCGCAGAGCGCAGGCGACTAAGAGCAATTGGGATGGAATACTCCTTAAAGCCCAAGTCGACAGTAATTGTTAGCCATTTCGGAGCATAGTAAAAAGCGAAAGTCTCAATGTGACCTCAGATTAAAAATAGACTCAAATACCTAAAACTATTCATGGTATGCAGGTACGTTTGAATTTATACAGTAGGAAAGGCTGTAAGAATACATTTCTGGACTTTTAGGTTATGGGAAAGGATGAGGAATATGTCTATGTGGACTGAGGTTTTGAAGAAAAAAAAAAGCCACCCTGTATTTCAGTCAGTGTTTCCCTGTAACCAAATCCGATAGCAAATGCAGTACATACATTGTCCATAAAAAGTGACCATTTGCTAGGACTGCGGTGGGACACAAACATAGACACTCACATATGTCTTTGTTGTTGTACTGATTGTATATGGTATTTTTTAAATGTGACTGTCCTTGTCTATCGGAGTTTTGTTACTTGTCATGTTTTGTGGACCCAGGCACAGTGGCTGCTGCTTCTGCAAAAGTGGGGGTCCAAATAAATAGATTTAGTTGAGTTGTTGAGCAGTTGAGTTGTGTATTGGCTTTAGAATTACAGTTGTAGGAACAGGCATGGTGCTTGAGTCAACTGAGCAGGGGTATTGAGCTCTTACTCTGTGATGTCTTTAAAAAAAAGATGGAGGAACCTTCCAGAAGGACAACCATCTCTACAGCACTCCACCAATTAGGACTTTGTGGTAGAGTTGCCAGACGGAAGCCACTCCTCAGTAAGACACATGACAGCCCTTTTGCAGTTTGCCAAAAAGGCACCTAAAGACTCTCAGACCATGAGAAACAAGATTATCTGGTCTGATGAAACCAAGATTGAACTCTTTGGCCTGAATGCCAAGTGTCACGTCTGGAGGAAATCAGGCACCATCCCTACGGTGAAGCATGGTGGTGGTGGCAGCATCATGCAGTGGGGATGTTTTTCAGCGTCAGGGATTCAGAGACTAGTCAGAGTGATCCTTGATGAAAACCTGTTCCAGAGTGCTCAAGAACTCAGACTGGGGCAAAGGTTCCCCTTCCAACAGAACAACAACCCTAAGCACACAGGCAAAACAACACAAGAGGGGCTTTGGGACAAGTCTCTGAATGTCCTTGAGTTGCCCAGCCAAAGCCAGGACGTGAACCCAATCAAACATCTCTGGAGAGACCTGAAAATAGCTGCACAGCGACGCTCCCCATACAACCTGACAGAGCATGAGAGGATCTGCAGAGAAGAATAGGAGAAACTCCCCAAACACAGGAGTGCCAAGCTGGTAGCATCCAACCCAAGGAGACTCAACGCTGTAGTCGCTGCCAAAGGTGCTTCAACAAAGTACTGAGTAAAGGGTCTGAATAGATATGTAAATGTGAGTTGTGTTTTTTCAACAAACAAAAATGTCTAAAAACTGTTGCTTTGTCATTATGGGCTATTGTGTGTAGATTGATGAGGACATTTAATTTTTTATTATTCATTCTAGAATAAGACTAACCTAACAAAATGTGGAAAAAGTCAAGGGGTCTGAAAACTTTCCAAAGGCAAATTGTGCCTATAGACGACGTTGTTGCCGGTGATGTCTGGGTGAGGACCTGCCTTACAACAGGTCATGATCATTTGAAACGGGGATCAATTTGGAGAGTTGAAAGAAAACATTTTCGGGTTACAAACCAAAATGTCTTTTATATACAGTCAAATGGAATCAAAATTCCGCATTGAAAACTGCATGGTTATTAATTACAGCCATGGCATCAGTTTGGTGAGGCCTATGCTTAATGATTCGGATGAAAATATGCTCTGTCTGAATCAAACGCATGTTCTTGTGTATTTTTGGTGTTGAACCTGTATGTTTAGGGGGCTTATAGCCAATTCTCAATGGCACTAGCAGCTTTCAAAAATATGATTAAGTGGAATATAGATGGGACGCAATTACTACAAAACTGCAGCTCGTTGTTAAAACACATTTTTCCTACTTCAAATCAACCAGTCAATTTTGAATTACTGGTAAAACGGTCATCATTTGGCAAGGAATGTAGCTTGTGTATCCCTAACATTTAGTTAAATTTTTATAGCAATTTATTATTGTAGCCCTAACGGGATCTTGTGTGCACATAGCACCGGTGTGTGTCGGGAGCGGTCGTTAACACAATTGAGGTAATGAGATCTGGAGGGGAAAGGGAATATAGGGAGAAGAACTGTCCGATGCTTTGTCTTCAAGACAAAATGTCACTTGCCCGTTCGGGCAGCCACAAAGCACATTCCACCAAATAGTTTTACTGTGTTGGAAATGTTTTCACATCTCTGATTGAAGATCTAGCTTTGATGTCCGTTGGAGTACTCATGCCCATCCCTAACAGGATGCACAGACTGAGGCAGCTGGACATTTTTTTATGGAACATATGTTTGTGGCTGGCCAAAAAAAAAATGGACATACAACAATAAGGTGGCTGGCTGATAGACACAGTATGTGAATTAAACATTACGATTGCTGTTAAAATGGCTAGTCTAGCTGTTAGATAGCTAGGTTGGCTAGATGGCTCGAACAGCTGTGCTGAGATGACGTCAGGGTAAACATAGCTTCAGCTCTTGGCAGGTCACATGATCAGACCAACTCAGCGCTACCCAGAGAAAGCTTTATGTAGTGGAGATGGGGCTGCTTGTGCTGTAGGTGTCGCCTGTCCATTGGCAGAATATTCCGACCCGGTTTTATTCCGCGGTAAGTACATCTGAAGAACCCAACGGGTCAGAACGCACTGATGCCCTCATCAGGGAAACGTGGAGCCGGTGCGGAATACGGATTTTTCGTCCTCATGCTAGGTAGCAAAAGCCAGAGCAGCCATTTTGGGATGGCACATCACAATGAACAACAGGATAGTGATCCAATCAGGTTCCTTTGTTACGCAACACAACGTTTTACATGCCTAGCAAGAGGACGAAAAAGGCTGTTTAATTTTTAAAAACTAGCTGAATTTCAATTTTCTCGATTTGTCAGTTGGGATAATTCAGAGTACAGCAACATCTTGCATCCCTTGAATGAGGTACGTTTTCAAGCCATATTCCACACCGGCTCCGCGTTTCCCTGATGATGGCATCAGTGCGTTCCGACCTGTAGGCTTCTTCAGATGTACTTACTAATGAAGACACAGGTCGGAATATTCCGGCTACTCCTGTACAGTAAAGTGCGAGGCAAGCCCAAGGCAAACACATTTTAGCCATTGTTGTTAGCCATTGTTGTCAGCCATTGTTGCCATTAATGCTAGTTACTGCTAGTTTGACAACCAGAGGGCATCTTTGAGAAGCTAAGTTATTGAAATGACATGGAGCGGTTGGCCTACGAAAGTCCTGTTCACTGTAGCTGTTTCTGCGTAACTTATCTATTCGCAACGTCATCCATGTCTTTTAATACAGTCAAGCATTTTGGTTATAAAACAAACCAACAAAAGGGAGTCTTGAATATTTTTCATTATTTAATGAAGCAAGTCATTAAACAATGAATGAACTGGGCTTCCTGAGTGGTGCAGTGGTCAAAGGCACTGCATTGCAGTGCTAGCTGTGTCACTAGAGACTCTGGGTTCGAGTCCAGGCTCTGTCGCAGCCGGCTGCGACCGGGAGATCCATGGGGCGGCGCACAATTGGCCAAGCGTCGTCTGGGTTAGGGGAGATGTTGGCCGGCAGGGATGTCCTTGTCCCATCGCGCACTAGTGACTCCTGTGGCGGGCTGGCCGAAGTGGACGCTGACACGGTCGCCAGGTGTACAGTGTTTCCTCTGACATTAGTGCGGCTGGCTTCCGGGTTAAGTTGGCATTGTGTCAAGAAGCAGTGATCAGCTTGGTTGGGTTTCGGAGGACGCACTGCTCTCGACCTTCGCCTCTCCCGAGTCCGTACGGTAGGTGCAGTGATGAGACAAGACTAACTACCAATTGGATACCATGAAATTGGGGAGAAAAAAACAGGGGTGAAAAGATGAATAAATCGCAACATGTCGGCTAACATATTGGCTGTACTTTAAAACCTTGTTTTGTTTGAACAGACTACATGGGATAGATTTTTAGAAATGTACTATTTCAAGAAAAACGAAAATGCATTTTTTTAGTGATCCTCTCACCTTCGGCTCATTTTCAAGTCCTCCTGTGGTTACAGTCCCTGGAATGGGTAGCACCATAGAAAGAAGCTGGCTTGCTGAAAACTATGTCCATTCTGTCTGTTCCCTTTGGTCACAAATGTAAAAACATTTTTTTAGATAAACAGATGATTTTTGAAATGGTAACTGTGTTAATAAGGGGGCGTTTGGGGCGGGGTGAAGAGTACGATTATTTTACCGAATGTTTGCTGTTAGGGGATTATTTTCTTCTCCAAACCCAAAACACACTGCCGCCCGGGTTTGCATTGCGAATGAGGGCATAAACTGGGTCAAGACGCCAGCAGAGTAACTAGACCTACAACACTTTCAACAGCACAACACTCAGCACTAGTGAGACTCACCTCGCCTACAGTAGGCCTACAGTATATCAAAAAATGTTTAGTTTTTTTTCATCTCTACATGCATGTCTCCTGATTTAAACCCGATCTAACTTGTCAACTGAAAACAGTCATCCGTCCCTCTGCCAAGCCTACAAGCAAAGATGATCTGGTGGAGGTCATCAAGACGTTTTGGCTTGAGAAACTGACGATACAACGACGCAACAAATAACTCTGTCATCTCAGCAAGGTTTTACCCATGGTCATGGAAGTGCAACTAAAATGTAGCTGAGATGTACAGCAGTTGAAATAAATCTGCATTTTGAAAAGTCTATCATTATTTTATTAACAAAAGCATAAAGATGTTGATGAACAAATACTATACAGTATATGTTTTATCCGACATTTTGAGTTAGGATTGCAAACCCTGTCGACGACAAGTGGTTCTGCTTCCACGAGCACATCCAATGCTAGCATCAGTAATTCTACATTTGTTGTTAGCCCAGCTAGCATGGACACTGACAGGTTGTTAGCCCAGCTAGCATGGACACTGACAGGTTGTTAGCCCAGCTAGCATGGACACTGACAGTTGTGAATCTGATGTAGCCGAAGAGCTACTGCCCCCTTACCTGGGAAAAAACACTGAACAACAGACTTTTTCCCCCAATGATGAGTGCAAATACCAAATTTGGAGCGAATCGGACTTTTTGTCCATGAGAAAATATTTTGTTGCAAATTTTATGCATTAGCGTTAAGTGAAAAAGTGAATTGTTGATAGTTTTCTTATTTTGTAAGATATCAATGCAAAACTTATCATGCTTCATCGTGGTAATGACTTCGATGACCCCAAAAAGTGTCAAGTTGATAGGCCATCGTGGAGTGCATTTACAAAGAATTTAAATTGACAAGTCAAATCTGAATTATCAATAACCCAGCCATCTCTTAACATAGTTTGAGAAAAGCCAAGGAATTGGTTAAAAGATGTACCTACACACCCGAATGGTGTTATTTGGACTTATAGTTCAAGAGAAGAAGTTTTTCCAAAAAAGATACCAATCTATGATTGAGTTATTTGACCATGTCAAAGAAAGAATTATAATAAAAATACACAGAATAAAAATAGGTTTCACAGCTTCACTGTGAAATCCTAATAAACAACGTAATGCATTCGGGTAGCAAGCAAATAAATGATGATCTTCAATCTAAAAAGCAATTACATGAGAGAACATCTCATCAGAAATGCCCGGTCCCCATTCGTTCTTATTAAGCATACATGTGAAAACAGAGCTAAATGAAAGATACAAATGCAGGGAAAACCTCTAGAGACTCACACCATGCCTGGTCCTATGGATGTAATTATAAAGCCAATACACAACAACTCAACTGCCTATTTATTTCAATTACAGTCGAGAACTCGCCAACAAATGGTTTACATATGCAACAAGGTGCTACTGTTTTTATTATTCACTTTTTACCACAGAGCAGCTTAAGAGCAAAGAGCGAGAGAGACCAGCGACAGAGGAAAACCTTTGTCTTAGCCCTCTGTACTATATCAATATGGCCACCTTCTGTGGACAATGTATGTAGCACATTCACTGGGAGATTTAGTGAGGGAAACTTTGACTGAAATGTAGGGTGGCATTCCTCACAATTTCCCATAACCAAAAAGTCCAGAAATATATATTCTTAAAGCCTTTTTTTTACTGTATACATTCAAACTAGCCTAATACTTTTCTTGGCACGCGGGTATTTGAGTCTATTCTGAAATTGAGGGCACTTTGACAATTTTTTTCTCTCGCTATGCTCTATAAAATTGCTCTGAAATTGCTAACAATTATTGTAGACTTAGGACTTTGAGTATTACATGCCAATAGCTTTTAATCGCCAGCGCTCTGTGCGAGACAATAGCCTTGACCTTGAAAACTGCAGTTATTCAGACTTCAATGGAATAAATTGATCACATTCTCTCAAGAACACGTGCCGTTGCAGACCGAGTTTAGCATTATGACACTTGTGGCAATGCCTCAATGTCACAGCCTCACACTAGACGAGCAAACTCAACAGGGAGTTACTATGTATACAGGGCATTGATAGGCTGGATGAATGTGTGCTTGTCATTCAAGTGTTCTGCTCCTTACAGGTCATTTCTTCACACACGCGCTACTCCAAGACACCTGATCAATAATGTAGACAAGAAAACATGTCTTCAAGTGTAAATATTTGACAATCATGATATCCATCATAAATAAGTGTTAAAAGTGTAGCTTCTCACAGACAGCAGGGCATAAGGGGCGGGGCGGCAGGGTAGCTTAGTGGTTGGAGCGTTGGACTAGTAACCGAAAGGTTGCAAGTTCATATCCCCGAGCTGACAAGGTACAAATCTGTCGTTCTGCCCCTGAACAGGCAGTTAACCCACTGTTCCTAGGCCGTCATTGAAAATAAGAATTTGCTCTTAACTGACTTGCCTAGTTAAATAAAGGTCAAATTAAAAATTTAAAAAATAAGTACACACTTTGTAAGTCTCACTGACAGTAGGGTTTACACCAAGTGAACAATGTTGCGGATGTGTCTGTTTGTTGGGGCAGGTCCAAGGACAGAAATAGACAAATGCAGAGAGGAAGTTACACTACTTTACATACCATGTGCAGTCCTTAAACATTTACATAACTCAAAAGGGGGGTAACAATGACGGTGGCTAAACATTGGTGACTTATTTCTCATCTGAAGAAGGGAGTGTGGTCTAACGTGTGCGTTCCACCAACCCGCAGTTCACTCAATCAGGTGTGCGTTTTCTTATCCTCAGAAGGATGAAGAAACATTGAACCATTGGGAGGAGATTCCTGTTGAGACGTTGACAATCAAAACCATCATTTCCGGAGCCACCTTAATTATTCATTCCACACTCTTTGCCATACCAGTCAATTGACACATGTAAAAAATAAAAAAATAAAGACAACATTTAACTGTGGCATATTCAATACTGTATACACAGATGAGGCATTATTTTACTTATCGCTTTCTACTTTAAAGCCCCACTTACTGTATATACACAAATCAGCATTTATATAGCACAAGGCCATGCACTTCTCATTCACCAAAATGTAAACGTCATCTAGTCTCAGTGAAATGATGTCACCCCCTATTCCTTCCTGCTTCCAAGGCTCGGAGTCAGAGAGCCAGTCTCGGTCTCATTCATTTGCCTGACAAACTAACTTCCCCGTTGCCATTTGAACCATAACACTGGTGCTCTATGGAGCTTCCTCCCTCCACCACAGAGGTCTTTCTGTTTGGCTGACGTCTAACGGGGTTCTCTTAAGAGCGCTGGGCGCAATGTCGCCCGTGTGAAACAATGAACAAGGACGGAGGTGTCCTTTAAAGTTAATGGCGGCAACAAAGCGCAAGCGGGAGATAAGCGGCGCTACTGTGAGGATAATTACAGCTTTGAGAGCACCTGATAAAACGCACGTGGCAATTACACTACCTTTTCATGGCTAAAATATATAAAGTCATTAAGACTTTTTTTTAAACTATTGGATTGAAATGTCAGCAGTTAGATTTTCCTAAGTGAATAAACACCTTCGCATTTAAAATTGTGAAACATGCAAACAATAATTTGGTTATCTACATTTCGTCCACGGCTTTTATTGATCATTTAAAATAATTCAAACAAAAGCACTGGGGGAAAATGTAATCTCTAACGAGCACAAATAAAAATTGTTACAGTGAAATTAATGTCGGAGCATAAAAGCTACTTTACGGCTTTGATTCATCTGTGGAGTGCAGACCAATTAAAAAGTAAATGGCACATAAAATTACTCACTGGGAATTTGGTGTTTATATAAAAAAAAATAAACCTGGTTCTACCATCCTAGTCAACAGTTCAGAGTCATTTTGGATCCCCTTTTACCCTGGAACTCTCATTTGGTATCACTGAGCTATTCACCAAGTATTGCTCTGTGATAACAGAGTATTGCTGTTGTGTTCAACACAAGGTAAATCTACAGTTTGAATTTTTAAAAATGTGTGCTTGCTTAAGGTGACCGTATCGCATTCAAATCTCTCTGTTATGGGATAAGTGCAATCACGCATTCCTAAAGTACACACACTGGACGAGGGCAACTCTGCACACATCCAATAGTTTATCAAGGCGTCCGTCCGCAAAGCACAAGCTTCGATAACAGTTCCATTATCATAAAGAAGTCAATGAGAGGCTGGTCGACAGCTCTTCAGATCAATCAGCCTCCCCATATGGAAAATAAGTATTTGGCAGCAAATACACTTACAAGGTTCAGAGAAGATTCTTGTAATATCGGACTTGGGTGGGTAACATTTAGACATAACAGAAATGTTGCATGTAATTACATAAAAAAAGCATACAAGACATGTAAGTTAGATTGTATGGTCTCACATACATGGGACATACGAATTTCATAGTACTTGGAATCATAGTAATAGCAAGCTGTTGCATGTATTAGGAAGAGGAGGAGGAGAGCAGGAGGGGGAGGAGGAACAACTCATCTCCACTAAATCTATTTAGTTTGTGGAGATCTCTCAACAATCATTCTCATGATCGCACGTTAAAACCCTGGATGGAAGACCAAAGTAAGTAGAGCAATCCAGTAGGAGGTGCTGCCCAGCCTTAACCATGGAAACTCATACCTGAAAATGTATATACAAATATTGTGTATTTCTTCTAGTAATTGTCACATTTAAAAATATATATATATTGATCTAGAAGGAAAGCATTTCCATGTAGGAAATTCACCACAATCATGTATTCAATTGTGAATTTCATATCAGGCATTTAAGTTAACACATACACAAATGTATACCAACTAAAATAATATTTTATGCCATACAAGATTTATATTTGATGTTCATGATTCTTTTCATTATGGGTTGAAAAGGTAGAAAAATACAGCCTCAGCAGCCCAGGCAGGTTACACCACTAATGTCCTGCAGCAGACATCAAACCTAAGGCAATAGAGAAATCAAAATGATTCGGAAGAATTCACATTTGTTTCTGTCCATTGTTCTTGCAATGTGTGCAGAGACATGGACTAATCAAGGCAGAAGTTTGAGAATACATCAACTGGAAGAGTGGATATGCTGTGGTACAATGACGTAGTCAATCATGACGCAAATCAATGTTCCGCTGTAGAACATTTACCTAAGAACAGAAACATCTTCAGACAACACAAGACCACAAACACAGCTCTGTGAATAGGTAAGCAGCTCCCACAGAGAGAGAGAGACGCACCCCACACAAACACCCCGTACTGCCAAGTGCCTTCCGGGATCTTAAGCACTTACAAATTCGTAAGATATTGTACGGATTGGAATTCCTAACACATCGCACAAATTACAATATATATACACACACACACACAAACACACACACACACATCTTTTATTTTCAGGACGTAACGTATCATGTGAAATGGATAAAGTAGTACAGAATTGTGCACAATTTTCAGAGACCGGTTTCAGTTGTTGAGCACTACTTTCAAAACTACTGCCCGAAATTATGCATCACTAACACAAAATGTAGGAAACTCCTAACTGTGCTCTGCTGTACAAAAGCAACATTCCCTGTCAGAGCACTGCCCCACATACAAACACTACTACAGCACCGCCTCTCCACACACACACACACACACACACACATTTCCATTTCCCTACCTGTAGCCCTCGTCTCCTCAGAATGCTGGACTCGTCCATGCTACAGAGCTCCGGCTTGGGATGCCTCCCTACCGGCGCATAGCCATGCTGTACTGACTGACTAGCTGCCTATAGCAGTCTCTCTCTCTCGGTCTCTCTCTCTCCTGCTCCCTCCTTCCCTCACGCCAACTCTGATCTTAGCAGCTGCTAAACACCAACATCAGAACTTATCTGATTGGAGGGGGGCAGTCAGCTGACACCTCCCTCTTGTTCCTCTTCTCGCCCCTCTGTAACTTCAGGACAGTGTGTGTGTGTGTGTGTGTGTGAGTGAGAGAGACAGAGAAGCAGTGTGAGTGAATATGAATAAGTGTGTGTGTGAATGTGAGTGAGTCAGTGCGTGAGGGAGGGGGAGAGAGAAGGGAAGAGAGACAGAGGGAGCAAAGGGAGGCAGGACTAATTCAGCATTGGGACTGAGGGGCAACTGGGTGCCCTAGCTGTGCCTCAGTCATTTCCACCTGAGCGGAGCAGCCACGCTTTTGTGGCGCCCTAAGTCACCATGAAACGTAAGTAGAGGATATCCTGCCCCGAATTGCTCTCCTCCTCTCTATTCTTAACAATACAGTTGGCATCCTGTCCTGACCGCCTGTCCATCGGCAGAGAGCAGCCAGGACTATACGCTAAGTGGCCTATACTGTTCAACGGCTTTTAAATGAGTCATTATTCCTCCAGTTTCTCTCTCCTGGGCAAAATATGTCTGAAGGTCATAGAGAAAAAGATGGAAGGAAAAAAAGAGAGAGAGAGATTGAGAGAAAGAGAGGGGGACATCGGGTGATGGGGGAGAGAGCGAGAGAAAGGCAGGGGGGTGTAGAAGAGAGATAGGGGACAAGAAGGTGGGGTGAGCAAGAGTGTAAAAAATGCATTTAATTTTTTAATTTAAAAAAAGAGATTTACAATAATAGTAGTGAGGCACTGCTGCTACAGCTGCCCTGGGACTCCATCCCTCATAGTGATATAATACTGCAGTTGGCTATTGTGGGGCTTTCCTCCAAAACAACAGCGCTGATTATTACCGTGCTGCTATCAAGAACAACTCCACTGCTTCAGTCAACTCCTCTACAACCAATTGTAAGCAGCACATTCTGTAAGTGCATATCCACTGTCAATTTCCAGTGATTTCATGCATTTCCGTCATCTCTTTCCTGGCGGTCTCCGTCATAAGTTACATAAACTCCTAGGTACTCAGCAAGTAACCGATCGAGCCTCTTCTCCAATGCTATACCTCGCCGCCGTCGCAACACCAGTCGCCCCGCTCTGAATTATTAGCATTTAGATCAATAGGTTGGTTTACGATTGCCATCATGCCAATTCCATCCGGCAATTTCACAGTCAGTTTCAGTCCTGGGTTTTTTTGTTTTTGCTTCTCCACCTCTCTTCTCCCCCCCTTCCTCATTTCCATTTGCTGTGACTCTACTCTGTGAATATTAAGTAGCACCCCATACATTCTCCCAGTCTCCAACCAAGCTGAAATGATTTCTGGTATTGAGCATGAATGAGTGACGGCTAGTTGGCTACCTATGGCTGAGGAGAGAGAGAAAACAAATTGTGTGAAAGGTCAGACAGGTGACTGCCGTGTAAACTTTCCCCTTCTCTGACAGTCTGTTGAACAGAGCAGTGTTTCACTGAAGCTGGATGGCCAGTCATTTGTGCTGTCGCTGATGAGGAACAGAGAATTAAAAATGGCAGCCGGCACTGGAATAATCAGACCTGTTTTTGTTTTCTTTCTTAAACCGTTCAAACCTCCACAGAAGGTGGATGCAAATGCAATTGTCTGGAAATGACTTAATTGACAAAAACGCAAAAGCGGAAACAACAACCAACTCCCCGGCTATTCAGAGGACCAATATAATAAATCAGCCAGAGTAGAGCCCTATGGGGGGGAAGTGAGAATGGCGGGCATTGTGTGAGGATGCCACTACCACTGGCTCTGGGAGAAAGGGGCCCATGGCCACAGGTTTACTTCAACAGGAAGTCCTTGGGAGTTTCTGTATCTCATTTCCTCCTGGCAGGTGGGCAGCTAAGCCCATTTCCTCGAGTGGCGAGAACGTGTAGAAAAGTGGAGGGGGGAGAGGAGAGGGGTTTTGGTGGGAGTACGCCCTTAGAGCCAGCAGTGAGAACTGATTGAGGGACCCAAGGCCTGTGTTACCCCTCTGCCTTGCCTGGGTTTATCGCAGCGAGAGGAGGCCTGCAGATCTAAGCTAAGGCAGGAGGAGGGCCATGGCTTGTGGAGATAGAGAGGAGGATAGCGAGAGTGGGAGGAAGAGACCCTAATACAGATCATTTACAGTGAAAGCTTAGCCGGACATTATATCTGTGTATACATCCAGTCCTTTGGAGTCAATTCCTCAGTGGGAAAGAAAAGCAGACTTTATGACCTTAAAGAACCAATCCCTCACAATGGAACCAATCCCTCACCAATCCCTCACAATGGAACCAATCCCTCACAATGGAACCAATCCCTCACAATCCCTCCAACACCTGGGGGACCCTCTGGATCCTTTACTTCCTGACGGGTGGTAAGGATAGGCAACACCACATCTGCCACATTGATGCTCAAAACTAGGAACCCTCAGGGGTGTGTGCTTAGTCCCCTCCTGTACTCCCTGTTCACTCATGACTGCTTGGCCAAGCATGACTTCAACACCTTTACAACAGCGGTAGACCTGATCATCAACAACGATGAGACAGCTTATAAGGAGGAAGTCAAAAACCTGGAAGTGTGGTGCCAGGACAACAACCTCTCCCTCAACATGATCAAGACAAAAGGAGAAAAAAAACCACATAACTCAGTTTATTCATGCATAGTCACTTTACCCCTACCTACATGTACATATTACATCAATTACCTCAACTAACCTATACTCCCACACATTGACTCGGTACTTTTACCCAGACTCAATATTTTATTATCTCTTATTTTTTTACTTTAGTTAATTTAGTAAATACATCTCTTATTTTTCTTCAAACTGCATTGTTGGTTAAGGGCTTGTAAAGTAAGCATTTCACTGTAAGGTCTATATGCCTGTTGTATTCGGTGCATGCAACAAATACAATTAGATTGGATTTGAATATGAAAGACGCAAGAAAGGGAAATGCTATTTCCATTCATCTACAGTAGAGGTTGCTTTGCAGTTGCGTCTGAGATGTTCAAGAAATAATTGCTAAGATGAAATAAAACTCCCACACTGTGCTTTGAAAGTATTGCTTGTTTGTTGCGATTGAATTTGCCTTTTTCTTTTTTGAAACAAAACATACAACCGACAACAATCACACAAACATCAACCCTGCCCAGACCCACATGCTCACACCCCCATCTCCAGCATCAGCACCTGTTCCCTCTGCTACTGCAAGGCAATCGGTCCCAGAGCTCAAAGTCTCGGTCCAAGAAGCTTCTGAACAGCTTCTACCCCCAAGGCACAAGACTCCTGAACAGCTAATCAAATGGCTACCCAGACTATTTTCACCCACCTATGCTGCTATTCTCTTATTTTTGTCTCATCAGACCACATGACCTTCTCCCATTCCTCCTTTGGATCATCCAGATGGTCATTGGCAAACTTCAAACAGGCCTGGACATGCGCTGGCTTGAGCAGGGGGACCTTGCGTGCGCTGCAGGATTTTAATCCATGACGGCGTAGTGTGTTACGAATGGTTTTCTTTGAGACTGTGGTCCCAGCTCTCTTCAGGTCATTGACCAGGTCCTGCTGTGTAGTTCTGAGCTGATCCCTCACCTTCCTCATGATGCCCCACGAGGTGAGATCTTGCATAGAGCCCCAGCCCGAGGGTGATTGACCGTCATCTTGAACTTCTTCCATTTTCTAATACTTGCGCCAACAGTTGTTGCCTTCTCACCAAGCTGCTTGCCTATTGTCCTGTTGCCCATCCCAGCCTTGTGCAGGTCTACAATTGTATCCCCGATGTCCTTACACAGCTCTCTGGTCTTGGCCATGTGGAGAGGTTGGAGTCTGTTTGATTGAGTGTGTGGACAGGTGTCTTTTATACAGGTAACGAGTTCAAACAGGTGCAGTTAATACAGGTAATGAGTGGAGAACAGGAAGGTTTCTTAAAGAAAAACTAACAGGTCTGTGAGAGCTGGAATTCTTACTGGTTGGTAGGTGATCAAATACTTTTGTCATGCAATAAAATGCTAATTAATTACTTAAAAATCATACACTGGGATTTTCTGGATTTTTGTTTTAGATACCGTCTCTCACAGTTGAAGTGTACCTATGATTAAAATTACAGACCTCTACATGCTTTGTAAGTAGGAAAACCTGCAAAATCAGCAGTATCAAATACCTGTTCTCCCCACTGTATATAGCCCCACTACTGTTATTTACTGCTGCTCTTAATTCTTTTTTTTGGGGGGGGATTTTCTTAAAACTGCATAGTTGATTAAGGACCTGTAAGTAATCATTTCATTGTAAGGGATACACCTGTTGTATTCAGCACATGTGACAAATAAAATTTGATTTGATTCTCTGTCACATGGCCTCAAACAGCACCATTTTGTCCATCGCCAATGCACTTTCATCATTTAGATGATAAACCATTTGACCTATTGTGTTAACGGAGGAGGATTGGTTGATTTCCAGTTTTCAAAGTATACTTGTTTTTTTTTGACGATTGTCGAAGAAAAGTATTGTCCAACCCATTGGGTTTCTGACTTTTATTTGCCCATATAAAGTCTTAGGGCCGAGTATACTCTTTTAAAGAATGTCTCCGTGGGTTATTTGGAATTACAGAGAATAAGTATAACAACTTTAGCAGCCATGCCATTCTGAAGAGGTTAATTCTAGCTGTTGGATTTATGGCAATATTGTTCCATTTAATTAGTTCTGCTTTCATACTGTTGAGTAATCGGATAGTTATCTTTATATAGTCGTTTTTATGTTGTCACTTCAGCATCATAAGTATGATCTTTTTTGTAGTACACTTAAAAGGATTGATGTCATGAGTTATTTTTCTTTTTTACTGAGATTTTAGACTTCTGAAGAAGACAAAACATCAATATTGGTCAGGTATATCAGGAGATCTGCAAATAATGACACGAGTTACAATTCTTTCTGCAAGCGGTTCAATTGCCAATGTAAATAGGAGGAGGGAGAGAAGACATTCCAAACTTGTGCCCCTTTCTTTAGGAAATGTATATAATATTTGTATAAAAAGTATTAATTCCTGTTTTCATGCTGCTGTTTTCATTTGGATTTATAGCGATTTTTTAACGAAGCTTTTAAAATTGTCATTATTCTTCTTGTTGTTTCTAACAAGCGCATCTGTATTTTTATATTTTACGATTATAACTGATTTGGCGTCTATTCGTTTTGTGAGGGCTGTGAGATGTTTACCAGGTTTATTTCGGCATCTATTTTGCATTTCAGCCTTTTGACCTTCATTAGAGTATTGAAAGGCCAAGGTGTAAGCTTAATACACACGCGTCTTCTAATTTTAACAATGTGGTACACAAACATATTCACACAAAGCACCTCAAGGTTGAAATAAATCATAGACAACCTTCTTGTTCTGTATTACGCTTTCTGGCTAAAAGTACATTGGTTGGTGTCAGGAGTCGAAACCAGGAGGTTTATGTTATGATCTTTGATAAATGCATTCAACATATGAAACAGACTGTCAGTTTGAGTCCGCCAGGGAATCCTCCAGAAGTCACCTACAGACTGTCATACCAGTCTTTTCATTTCATATTCTTTCACAAAAAGGGAAACAATGTCACATTGCGGCTTAATAGTATATTACAGTCCCTAAACAGAGAAACGTCATACCCTGCAGTTTGACAGGAATCTGATATCGCAAACTGCAGCCACTTCATCAAGACTGACAGTTCATTTACACCGCGCCCTCTGTGCATGTGTGTACACACAGTGACATGTCACATGACAGTAATGTATCTAAGATTACTGGATATGTGAGATCATTGGCTTGATACGACCTTGGAAGGTGATCTTGAGAATAGGACTAAAAGGACAGGGGAGGACATTCAACAACAACAAAAACACACAGGTAGCTGCACTCTGTGTGAATATGAACATGGTTCATAGTGCTTTTACTGTAGGAAAGAAAGGAACTATAAAAACACGCTAGTGTTCCTTCACATTGGCATTATTCCTCGCTGTCTGGCTAAAAGTAAGTACAGTTTGTGTCTGAAGTGGGAACCGGTATAATGGAAAGCATGTACACAAACACTAAGCAAAGCACACCTTGGACTCTCCTGTCGTCCAATCTGTCTAACCTCAGGACGGACATCACCTCTGCAGACCCAATGCAGCTGAAACGAGAGAAACGCTATCTCCAAAGGACATCAGCGACCGCAATAAAGAAGGGGAATTGGAGTCCACAAAGCCACAACATCAGGATTATGACAATCTTACAAATCAGGCCAGGACAAACGTATTGATTTACTGTCAAACCTACTCATAGTCAAAAGAGATGTGCCATGCGAAAAGGGAAAGGGACCCGCACACCCGGGGGGCATGACAGAGAAGCGTGAAGGACGAGAAAAGAGAGAAAGCAATAACAGCCGACCTGCAAGGCAGGGAGCATGGCATGGTTGATAGAGGGAGATAAGTCGTTGCGCTGGCACTGGGGGGGATGGAAGGTGATGAGGATGGGCCAGACAGAGTAGGGGGCCAAAATTCTAGTGTGGCTTTAAGAACATGACTTAGGCTGCATTTCGACAGGCAGCCCAATTCCGATATTATTTGTCACTGATTGGTCTTTTGACCAATTAGATCAGCGCTGCAAAAGATCTGATGTAAAAAGAGCTGATGGGATTGGTCAAAATACCAATTAATGTAAAGAATATCAGAACTGGACTGCCTGTCTAAAAACACACTTTCAGTCTGACGTCCCCAGACAACAATCGAGAAGGAATATAACCTACTGAAAGCCAATACCACGCACCACTGATTATTCAACTAGTGAATAACAAGGAACCACTGTGGATAGAATGCATAAAAATTATTGCGTTAATTGCCATATTACACAGTAAACTCTGGAATATTTTACAGAATTGATGCAAAATCCAGCTCTTGGTAGGAGATCTGCCTTGTAATGAATAACAACCAGAACCCACTGGGAAACAGATGTTTGAATACAAAACGTAGAGGATAGCATGAGGATTTGCCTTCTAACATCATTGCTGTACAATAACCATACTGAGTAGGGAAAATGTATGTTAATTATACAGCACAAGTCATCATTATCACACGTTCTGTGTAGCTCAGTTGGTAGAGCATGGCGCTTGTAACGCCAGGGTAGTGGGTTCGATTCCCGGGACCACCCATACGTAGAATGTATGCACACATGACTGTAAGTCACTTTGGATAAAAGCGTCTGCTAAATGGCATATATTATTATTATTATCTCCCAAACTGAATCAAAACAGACCAAATCGACCTCCTCCTAAAACACGAATAAGTTATGCTTTTGACGTCACTCAATCTGCTCACATTACATTGTCTCAGACACCGAAATGCTGCCAGACACCTTGCTGAACTTCACAAATGAGAACTTAGCACTTCAAACTCCGATGACCCTTTCGAGAGGTATTTGTGTGTGTTCTAATGATTCTGATCATTTATATTCTCCTCTGAAATATTCATATTTCAGCACGAGATTCATGGGCCAAAGCACATTATAAAGATAGACATTAGATACATCATATATGGCTCAGAGATGGGCTGCCCTAACAGGATCTGCCAATAGAACAGAATATGATTATGAGAAGGATGTTGTGTTTTCACATATAAAAATTGTGCAACAAAATAGTCCCTGGGGCCAGACAGTCCGATGCTGCAGTGACATTTTAATTTGATGGAACAAAGCCATCTCAACTCTAGCAAGACAACCGCGGGTCACATGGTGTCAGCGATTGTGATAGCTAACGGATACATCCTGCTGTCACAGGGACACACATGATTCAGGTTCATTCTTGAGGGAACGATGGCATAAACTCATCCAAATGAATTGAGAGGAATTACCTAGTGTGTTCAGTCGGTGCAGAACAATCTGCATCAGTTACTTTTCGTACCAGATGGTTGAGTTTGGGTGAAACCCTAGCTGTCATTCAAGTCCCCAAAACTCAAGATGCCTTCCATTTGGGAACGCACATTCTAATCTACCTCTACTGATCCAGTTAACTCCTTGAGCACACATTTTATATCCCCAAAAGGAACCTGGTCAATAACATTTCCTACTCTTCCAATTTTGTGATCTGGAATCCTGTAGCAATGATCCTCAATCATCTGCCCCCCCCAAGAAATCCATCTCTGGTGCAACAAGTTGTGCATGGTCCCTGACAAACAAAAGACCAAGCAAAGAAACAAAAACAATGAAAACGTCCCTGGCAACAAACCACACCATTCTGAGCCTAGCAACCGTTATGTTTGTCTCTCTCAATATACTGTTTTCCCAAGGCCAAATATGTACCAAAACTCTATAAATGGTGTTCCCCTGAAAATGTTAAAAATACAACACTATCTGCTCCAAAATATGCTATTCGGATGTGGTCATGTGTCAGCGAGTCAACGTATGTCCACGCCTGGCTGTCCGTAAGCGGTGGCGAGCAGCACTGAATTTCTTCAGGGAGGCTAGATAGACATGGAGGCATTTCCATCAGCCCGAAAAAGGATCACCGTTACCATCCGTCTTGGGACTGATACCAAGCTAGACACAAATCAGACAACACACACATATACTCTCACATGCCTGCACAAACTCACAGAAAATGTGCAACCCATGAGAGACAATAGATGAAAATGTGGAGCCTCTCTCGGCCCAGTGTAATGACTGTTTGTGCCTTATTGACCCTGGTCTCTGCAATAACTAATTTCAATCAGCCCTCGCTATATGGGGTCTGTTTACAGGGTCTGAGGAGAAGCTAATAAGATGTGGCACCATCCAGAGAGGCTCTCCACCCACATCTTCACACTCACCTTAGGGGATGAGGGCCTTATGGGGACTCTCTGAAGACCAGACAACACAGGATTCAGACTTTCTGGAACTAGACTTTATATATTTTATTTTATTTATTTAACCTTTATTTACCTAGGCAAGTCAGTTAAGAACAAATTCTTATTTACAATGACAGCCTACCCCGGCCAAACCCGGATGACGCTGGGGAAATAGTTTGCCGCCCTATGGGAATCCCAATTACGGCCGGTTGCGATACAGCCTGGAATCGAACCAGGGTCTGTACTGATGCTTCTAGCACTGAGATGCAGTGCCTTAGACCACTGCGCCACTCGGGAGCCCCTGATAATATGGGATTTAGTCTTTTCTGGGGACCAGACAACATTGGGGACCTGACTGTATGGGGGACAAGACACAATGGGAACCAACACACCCGATGGACTGATGATGGTCACCAGTAACCAGGATTGGGAAACTATATTATGAGAGCCAAACATTCCCATCTGAAATGGAGACCTCACTCTGATCTTATGGATTCAATGTCTTTGGGTAAAGTCCTATTGAACTTTTACTCAATATCATCATTTTTGTCATTGATTAGTGGACATTGCACATGCCTTACCTTGCCCCAGACACAAAGGTCGTTAGTGTGTCAAATACTTTATCTGATCATATGTTGACAAACAGCAGTGGAAGAAAGGTCACTCCTAAAGATAAAGAGGTATCCTGTGAGTATGATCATGAATATAAATACAAATATAGGAGTGTGAAAAGCTCAAATAGTGTATGAATACTCTTTCAATTCATATACATTGAGAATACTATATTAGTTTTTTTCCCCCACAATACATTGTAGATTGAAGAAGCACGTCGATTCTGATTCACAAATACTAAATGTGTCCACAGTAAGACAATGTGGATCAAACTCAAAACAGCACAGTGGCTCCCTCCAGTGTAGAGAAATATTTTCAGCACGTTTCACATCGCCTCCGCTGTCTGTAATGCAGCACGGTGAATTGTTTCGCTTACAGAAACATCCACACAGATTAGATAGGATTCGCTCAATCAAGCCTTCTCTGAATCTCCACGTCCAGATGACAGCAAATCTGATTACAAGATTTGGGATTTGTAAAAAATAAAAAAGTACTTTATACAAACACAATGACTGAAAACAGTTTTCCAAATGTCTGGTTTTCTCCCTTGTTTAAGCACCTTGATTGGAAAGCAAGGTAGAGACAGTACACACCTTCTCATTTGTCCAGGTAAATAAAACACAAAAAGATAAAACCTCTGGACTGGAATGAGATGTCATAGATGGACATAATTGGCTTTGCTTCAACTTTCGATTACGTTTCACTCGTTTGAAATGAGATGGGACGATATCATTTCCCCATCAAAAGGAAATCTGGGCTTGCTATCGCTTTTGTCATCTGAAAGAATACAGGAGAGATGGGTGATGTCGGACTTAAAGGCTCTTTGATGCTCAAGGTCAAAGTGAGACTAGTCACTGGTGACTGGCATTTCAGACTGAGGGATTAGACGATATCTGCTCCAATCAAGATCTCAGACAGATCCCCATCACAGAATCATCTTATTTTTCTGAAATCATCATAGATTGTTTGTTTATAATCAAGGACCTGAACGTTACGGCTCTGACGAAATATTAATCACTACGACTTTGAGATAAAGGTCAAACAAATGTTGTTTACCATTTTTACTGATTGACGTTTCTTTGCTGAGTATTCACTGTACTGTCATGAGGAGTGTCTTGCTATGCAAAAAAAAAAAACTTTAAATATGGCAATAATAAATGGAAATGTCTGATTAATACGCCAATCAAATATCTGATTAACAATATCCTGGTCTCAACATCAAAGCAGGGGGGTACAAATAATGTGGTAGTGGAATCATGGGAGGTCATTAACAGGGATGTACTTCTCACCAGACTAGAGGTGAGAGAGGGGGCTGACTTCCCCAAGGTGGTGGAGCGCATCCGCACCAGGTTGGAGTTCTCCGAGGGGGTCTGCCATGCCTGGTGGGGGGACACATAGGGCAGCAGGTACTTTCCTATAGGACAAGACACAATGGTAGTTACATTATAGAGAGCAGATCATTTCCTGTACAAGACAGACAACAGTAGTGAAACTACAGACAGGCGTATAGGAGCAGGTACAGTAATATACAGTGGGGCAAAAGACGTATTTAGTCAGCCACCAATTGTGCATGTTCTCCCACTTAAAATGAGGCCTGTCATTTTCATCATAGTGCTTTATCTTTATTTTAAATATTGACTGATTAATTGACTGATTTTATTTTGGGTGTTAAAAAGACCAGCGATACATTCACGACGTGAGGATACCGGTGGCCTACTCACACCATTTGCACAGGTAAATGGATATCAATGCAAATTCATACCATAACAAATGACATTGAGTGCTTCACAGAAATGAACTAATCCTGTCCTCCTCCTCTCCTTAAGAGAAACAGAGCTGAAGCCCCTAAGACGGCATGGGCTCACACATAAGAGGTAGCAGTGAAAGTTAATACACTTATAAGACCAGAGACGCTACAGTACAGGGCACGTTGATGAGACGTTTCCTACGTTGAATCCTAAGATCCTAAGATTAACAAGCTCTTAACAAATACATATTTTTCAGGGCAAATATTTCCCCAAGAGTTGTCTCCCAGTAAAATGGTCATGGTCATTCGGATTGGGTGCGCGCTGCATTTGGGTGCGCGCTGCATTTACGGTGATATGGCCTCTGCATCAGTCAGAGCATTCATACTTCCTGCGCGTCGCCAAGCAGCGCAGAGCTGTTGCGAAGGAAGTTGTCAAGGAAGTCACAGTTTGTGTTTATACAGGACCTCCCGCCCCCACCCACCGTCAACCAATTATATAAAGTGCTGAGCTGTAGGGAGTCCTCTGCATTGTTACAACATTTGAAAGGAGCACGGCGATGCGGTACGGAGTACCTCCGGCGCCACCGACCACATTTTTGGATTATGCATGAATTGACTCTCAGTCTCTAGATGGCAGTAGGTCCACAGGTGCTAAAATATTATGAAATCAGCTATGCAGTTTAGAGCCCCTCTAGGTTTTATTATCCATAAAACCCAGAGGTCAAACAGGGAAATGGTTCCAATACTTTTTCCACCATTTATTTTTCCCCATAGGGAATTTTAGAAACATAAAATAAGCGCTGGGTTTCGTGTGGTCATCGCTAGCTGACACCTTTGCAAACAGTTTTAAATTGTCATGCAACCTTGCACAAGACAGTTCACAGAAATGTAAATTTAAAGAAATGTTGCCAATGGGTATTATAACTCATAATGTGGTACTCTATAGAGCCCAAATAATGTTGTGTGTGTGCGTGCAGTCTGGATTATCGTGTCACATTGAGGCTCCTAGCAGTCATTAAAAAAAATATATATTTTTTTAATTCTCCTGAAAATCGTGTGTCACCCTCTTCTCATCATCCCTCTTATCCCCTCTAGACTTTCATGTGTGTGTATATATTTCCATTTCCTGTTGAAGGAAGCACGGCAAGTCAACAGTCAATATGAGAGAATTAACTGCCTTGGTGGAGACGAGTGAAAAGGAGGAGCGGAGGAAGAGAGACATTCCTCTCACCTCGATTTGACCTAATGTGTTTCGTAGCAGAACTCTGGTCCTGAGGGGCTGCAGTGTCAGCTGGTTTTGGTCCTTGATCTTTCCTTTTGATCAGAGACTGATTGAGACCTTGGTACTATGGTGTGTGGACTCTGGTAAACCAATAACAGCTGATTAATCAAATGCCAGGGGGCAAGAATGTCAGCATGTAGTTGCTGAATGAGAGTCGGTTGGGTGACTGGGATGATGTAGTTGTTGGATGACTGGGATGATGTAGTTGCTGAATGGGAGTCGGTTGGGTGACTGGGATGATGTAGTTGTTGGATGACTGGGATGATGTAGTTGCTGAATGGGAGTCGGTTGGATGACTGGGATGATGTAGTTGTTGGATGACTGGGATGATGTAGTTGCTGAATGGGAGTCGGTTGGATGACTGGGATGATGTAGTTGTTGGATGACTGGGATGATGTAGTTGTTGAATGGGAGTCTGTTGGATGACTGGGATGATGTAGTTGTTGAATGGGAGTCTGTTGGATGACTGGGATGATGTAGTTGTTGGATGACTGGGATGATGTAGTTGTTGGATGACTGGGATGATGTAGTTGTTGAATGGGAGTCTGTTGGATGACTGGGATGATGTAGTTGTTGAATGGGAGTCTGTTGGATGACTGGGATGATGTAGTTGTTGAATGGGAGTCTGTTGGATGACTGGGATGATGTAGTTGTTGAATGGGAGTCTGTTGGATGACTGGGATGATGTAGTTGTTGAATGGGAGTCTGTTGGATGACTGGGATGATGTAGTTGTTGAATGGGAGTCTGTTGGATGAATGGGATGATGTAGTTGTTGAATGGGAGTCTGTTGGATGACTGGAATGATGTAGTTGTTGGATGAGAGTCTGTTGGATGACTGGGATGATGTAGTTCGTCGCTCTGCCAATTTGTAAGTCGCTCTGGATAAGAGCGTCTGCTAAATGACTTAAATGTAAATGTAAATGTAAATGTTGTTGAATGGGAGTCTGTTGGATGACTGGGATGATGTAGTTGTTGAATGAGAGTCTGTTGGATGAATGGGATGATGTAGTTGCTGAATGAGAGTCTGTTGGATGACTGGGATGATGTAGTTGTTGAATGGGAGTCTGTTGGATGACTGGAATGATGTAGTTGTTGAATGGGAGTCTGTTGGATGACTGGAATGATGTAGTTGTTGAATGGGAGTCTGTTGGATGAATGGGATGATGTAGTTCACTGCAAGTGTATCGTTTGTTTCAGATATTCCATTTTAAACAATGAAATAAGAACGTCCGCATGTGTTGCCTTCAAGGGACTGGAGTTCGATGAGACCTTGTGATTTGTAAATGTACATTCACACCCTTTGACTTTTTCCACATTTTATTGTGTTACAGCCTGAATTTAAAATGGATTAAATTGAGATTTTTTGTCCCTGGCCTGCACACAATACCCCATAATGTGGAATTATGTTTTCTAAAGTAGTACAAATTAATTGCAAATGAAAAGCTGAAATGTTTTGAGTCGATAGGTATTCACAACCCCTTTGTTAAACAAGTTCAAGATTCTTTTTTTTTTTTTGCATAAGTCACAAATTGCATTGACTCATTTGGTTGCAATAATAGTGTTTAACGTGATTATCTCATCTCTGTACACCACACATACAGATAATCATAAGGTCCCTCAGCAGAGCAGAGCATTTCTAACACAGATCCAACCAAAGACCAGGGAGGTTTTCCAATGCCTCACAAGGAAGGGCACCTATTGTTAGATGGGTAAAAAAGTATATATATATATATATATATATATATATATATATATATATATATATATATATATATATATATATATATATATATATATATATATATATATATATTTTTTTTTAATATCCCTTTGAGCACGGTGAAGTTATTACACTGAACTAAAATATAAAACGCAACATGTAAAGTGTTGGTACCATGTTTCATGAGCTGAAATAAAAGATCCCAGAAATGTTCCATACACACAAAAAAATGTATTTCTCTCAAATGTTGAGTTCAAATTAGGGATGTAAACTATTAGTGAGCATTTCTCTTTTGCCAAGATAATCCATCCACCTGACAGGTGTGGCTTATCAAGAAGCTAATCAACATGATGTTTACACAGGTGCACCTTATGCTGGGGACAATAAAAGGCCACTCTAAGATGTGCAGTTTTGTCACAACACGTTGTGAACAGAGTGCCCCATGGTGGCACTTGGGTTATGGTATGGGCAGGCATAAAATACAGACAATGAACACAATTGCCTTTTATCAATGGCAATTTGAATGCACAGAGACACCGTGATGAGATCCTGAGTCCCATTGTCGTATCATTCATCCACCGCCATCACCTCATGTTTCAGCATGATAATGCAAAGCACCATATCGCAAGGACCTGTACACAATTCCAGGAAGCTGAAAATGTCCCAGTTCATCCATGGCCTGCATACTCACTAGACGTGTACGATGAATGGCACGACAATGGGCC
Source organism: Oncorhynchus gorbuscha (assembly GCF_021184085.1). Lineage (NCBI taxonomy): Eukaryota > Metazoa > Chordata > Actinopteri > Salmoniformes > Salmonidae > Oncorhynchus > Oncorhynchus gorbuscha. Next base: position 3,521,689 of record NC_060192.1, on the reverse strand, counting down.
TCATGATCTCATCACGGTATTGCTGTACATTCAAATTGCCATTGATAAAATGCTAATTGTGTTCGTTGTCCGTAGCTTATGCCTGCCCATACCATAACCCCACCGCCACCATGGGTCACTCAACGTTGACATCAGCAAACAGCTCGCCCACACGACACCATACGTGGTCTGCAGTTATGGGGCCGGTTGAACGCACTGCCAAATTCTTTAAAATGATGCTGGAGGTGATTCAGTTCCCGCCAATATCCAGCAACTTTGCACAGCCATTAAAGAGTGGGACAACATTCCACAGGTCACAATCAACAGCCTGATCAACTCTATGTGATGGAGATGTGCTGCACTGCATGAGGCCACAAGATACTGACTGGTTTTCTGATCCAAGCCCCTACTTTCTTTTTTAAATATCTGTGACCAACAGATGCATGTCTGTATTCCCAGTCATGTGAAATCCATAAATTAGGGCCTAATGAATTCATTTAAATTGACTGATTTCCTTTTATGAACTTTAACTCAGTAAAATCAATGAAATTGTTGCATGTTGCATTTATATTTTTTTGTTCAGTGTAATTACACTTTGGATGGTGTATCAATACACCCAGTCACTACAAAGATACAGGCGTACTTTCTAACAGAGTTGCCGGAGAGGAAGGAAACCGCTCAGGGATTTCACCATGAGGTCAATGGTGACTAAAACAGAAGCCTGTACAGAATAAAAGATGGATTCAAAAACGGAATTGACACTGAAAATAAGGAAGCCTGTTTGTTCAAAAACAAGGCACACTAAAGTAATGCTGCAAAAAAAATGTGGCAAAGCAATTCACTTTTTGTCCTGAACACAAAGTGTTTCATTAGAGTTGCCCCAAACATGTTACTGAGTACTACTCTCCATATGTTCAAGCATAGTGCTGGATGCTTCATGTTATGGGTAAGCTTGTAATCGTTAAGGACTGGTGAGTTTTTCAGGATGAAAAAAGAAACGCACAGGCCAAATCCTAGAGGTACTCCTGGTTCAGTCTGCTTTCCCAAACATGTTACTGAGTACTACTCTCCATATGTTCAAGCATAGTGCTGGATGCTTCATGTTATGGGTAAGCTTGTAATCGTTAAGGACTGGTGAGTTTTTCAGGATGAAAAAAGAAACGCACAGGCCAAATCCTAGAGGTAAACCTGGTTCAGTCTGCTTTCCATTAGACACTGGGAGATTAATTCACCTTTCAGCAGGACATTAACCTAAAACACAAGGCCAAATCTACACTTGGAGTTGCTTACCAAGACGATGGTGAATGTTGTAGAGTGGCAGAGTTACAGTTTTGACTTAAATCTGCTTAAAATCTATGGCAAGACTTGAAAATGGTTGTCTAGCAATGATCAACTAATTTGACAGATCTTGAAGAATAATGGGCAAATATTGTACAATCCAGGTGTGCAATGCTCTTGAAGACTTACCCAGAAAGACTCACAGCTGTAATTGCTGCCAAAAGGTGATTCTAACATGTATTGACTCGGAGATTTGAATACTTACACACTTCATATTTCATTTAATTCATATTCATTCATATTTCATACTTCATGAATACTTACACATATTTCATTTAAAAGAGAATTGCTAACATTTCTAAAAACATGTTTTCACTCTGTCATTATGGAGTTGTGTGTGTGTGTAGATGGGTGAGAATACAAATACATTTTGAAGTCAGGCTGCAACAGCAAAATGTGGAATAAGTCAAGGGGTATGAATACTTTCTGAAGGCACTGTACATGAACGGCTGCGAAATGTAGCCTATATGGGTGGCTGCAAAATGTAGCCTATATGGGTGGCTGCAAAATGTAGCCTATATGGGTGGCTGCAAAATGTAGCCTATATGGGTGGCTGCAAAATGTAGCCTATATGGGTGGCTGCAAAATGTAGCCTATATGGGTGGCTGCAAAATGTAGCCTATATGGGTGGCTGCAAAAGCCTGGGTGGCTGCGAAATGCCTATATGGGTGGCTGCGAAATGTAGCCTATATGGGTGGCTGCGAAATGTAGCCTATATGGGTGGCTGCGAAATGTAGCCTATATGGGTGGCTGCGAAATGTAGCCTATATGGGTGGCTGCGAAATGTAGCCTATATGGGTGGCTGCGAAATGTAATGTAGCCTATATGGGTGGCTGCAAAATGTAGCCTAATGGGTGGCTGCAAAATGTAGCCTATATGGGTGGCTGCAAAATGTAGCAAAAAATGTAGCCTATATGGGTGGCTGCGAAATGTAGCCTATATGGGTGGCTGCGAAATGTAGCTGCAAAATGTAGCCTATATGGGTGGCTGCAAAATGTAGCCTATATGGGTGCAAAATGTAGCTGGGTGGCTGCAAATGTAGCCTATATGGGTGGCTGCGAAATGTAGCCTATATGGGTGGCTGCGAAATGTAGCCTATATGGGTGGCTGCGAAATGTAGCCTATATGGGTGGCTGCGAAATGTAGCCTATATGGGTGGCTGCGAAATGTAGCCTATATGGGTGGCTGCGAAATGTAGCCTATATGGGTGGCTGCGAAAGTCTAATCAAAATATGCTCAACAAAGTTCCATGTCGCCCAACGTATAGCCTGAGTAAGCAGAGTTCTGCCAGCTCTGACCATTAGACCCAGACAGACAGCGATAGAGAACATAGTCTTCTTTCACACTGATCTGCTCTAGTCTACAGCACTAGAAAGACTTAGCCCAACACGAACACGGACAAATCGCACCAACTCAGACAACTAACTAGCTATAAAGCCTGATTGTCCCATTGCGTAGGATGCAAAATGAGACGGGTGAGACGGGGAGTCTGATCACATTTGATATGCCTGGCAAACATGATGCACATGCTTTGACAAGTTAGAATTCAACAACTTACAGAAGCGCCTTTGTCTAATGTGGGATTTGCAATATGTGGCTGAGGAAGCAAACATTCGGTTCTGTCAGCCACGCTGGCACTGCTGAAATTGGCTGCACTCAACAGCACTGTCAGGACAACTCTAAACTAAATGGGCGCCTGAAGTGGCGATGGAAAATGAGAGCAACAGACGAGTTCAAATGAAATGTAAAAAAACAAGCACCAACACATCACGGAGAAGCTATTCAACACAAGTCAAGACCAACAAAGTAAAACCATGGTGAGATTTAAAATGGTCTGTCTGTCTGTCTGTCTGTCTGTCTGTCTGTCTGTCTGTCTGTCTGTCTGTCTGTCTGTCTGTCTGTCTGTCTGTCTGTCTGTCTGTCTGTCTGTCTGTCTGTCTGTCTGTCTGTCTGTCTGTCTGTCTGTCTGTCTGTCTGTCTGTCTGTCTGTCTGTCTGTCTGTCTGTCTGTCTGTCTGTCTGTCTGTCTGTCTGTCTGTCTGTCTGTCTGTCTGTCTGTCTGTCTGTCTGTCTGTCTGTCTGTCTGTCTGTCTGTCTGTCTGTCTGTCTGTCTGTCTGTCTGTCTGTCTGTCTGTCTGTCTGTCTGTCTGTCTGTCTGTCTGTCTGTCTGTCTGTCTGTCTGTCTGTCTGTCTGTCTGTCTGTCTGTCTGTCTGTCTGTCTGTCTGTCTGTCTGTCTGTCTGTCTGTCTGTCTGCATGTCTGCATGTCTGCATGTCTGCATGTCTGCATGTCTGCATGTCTATGTCTGCGTGCATGCATTTGTGTGTGCGCGTGACGTGGTGTGAAGGCATCATCCTTCACATCATCCTACACATTAACCAACCATTTAGCCTTCCCAATCTCTGGAAAAAAACATCTCCCATCTCCACAATCTCCCGATTTCTTCTCACATGTATGAGAGCCTGCCTGACTCATGGAAAGAGGCTATTACACATGCATAATGCACAGGGACATTACACATGCATGAGCCTTGCATTACCAAAACGGCCTGCTTTTCGAATGGGCCTTTCCTCATGCATTTCAAAGAGGCTGACGGAAATGTGATGTTGAAGAGGATTCTCATCCAACTCCATGTATGGTGACCTCCCAGCACAAAAGCACTTCACTTCAGGTAGGGTTACGGGGGGGGGGGGGAGATAATTTCTCTGTTATTAAACCTAGGGAACATCACTTTGTGTGTGTGTGTGTGTGTGTCTTACAGTCACCAATTATTTCAGGTGGAAATATTTTCCCTCCTCCATCTATGCCTTTTCCTCTGTAACAGTTATCTACCTCGTCACTAAGAAATAGGACCTCAGTAAAAGAAAACTCCTCTGCTTTTCTACCTGTATCCTGTTTAGTAGGGAAAAGTCGATTCACATCTTTTTGAAACTCAGAGGCACAACCTGAACTTGTCTAATGAGAACAAAGATTGTGGTTTCCCCTTTTGTCCTACAGTGTGTCCTCCTGAACATGACCCCGCTGCTCTACGACACGCCTCCTCCCCGTGGCATCCGGTGCCTTGCTGTAAGGCCTGGAGGGTCGGACGGTAAAACAGGATGACACACAGAGACAGGAAGGAAAACGATGATCCGGAGATGGCTTCCTCATCAGCACTCATCAAACACCAGCCAGGAGAGTAAATCCCTAATTAGTGCCCCGGTTGGAGCACAGCTCCAGGTCACCCCTCACCACATTATTAAACTGGGTAAATCAAGATGTAGCCTAGGCCTATTCACAATAGAAGCGAATGCATATTCAATACAACTGTGTGCATACATTGAGTTATTTCATGGGACACCAGATGAAAAGCAATCTGTTTCCCTACCATTTGGGACTCATTTTAATCGTACTGATCAACAACATTTGCATAGAAGCAGCAATCGTTCCTTTTAGAAAAGTGTGCACTGTCTAAGATCCATGACGTCATTCACTAACAGTCATTCACTAACAGTCATTCACTAACAGTCAGTTCGATGCTAAAGCACATATGCAAATGATTGAGAGAGACCGGAGGCTGGGAGACAAAGTGAATGAATGACATTTTGTGACAAACCGCTTTGAAATCAGCAACATTTTTGCATTAAGGTTTGCATTTAATCACAAACAAGGTACTAGGGTAGGGAATTGATGTTAGCTTCAGCTGTACGCTAGCAAGGAAAGTTAGCCTAGGAAGCTGGAAGCTACCGGTATCTTCATTGTAAAGTGTTCTTGCCTGTAATGGACATGGTTTTGCGAACAGTAATTAACACATTCAACATTTCATGTTGCATTATTCAAGTGTGTTAAACTTCTGTGCAGCATGAGTGGCGATGCAGCCCGGACTCCCAGTGAGTGCAGTGGTTCCTCGGGACAGGCTAGAGCTGGGAATAAGTAAGTGGAGCAGGCCAGATGCTCTCAAACTATAAGGGGACATCAGCTACACTGATAGGCAGACATGTTTTATTTATTTAACCTTTATTTAACTAGGCAAGTCTTATTTTACAATGTCCGCCTACCCCGGCCAAACCCTGCCCTAACCCGGACGATGCTGGGCCAATTGTGCGCCGTCCTATGGGAATCCTGATCACGGCCAGTTGTGATACAGCCTGGGATTGTAAGTAGGGTCTTTAGTGATGCCTCTAGCACTGAGATGCAGTGCCTTAAACCGCTGCGCCACCTCTTAAGTCAGTAGGTACAGAGGTTTTGGTATATCATGGAACGCTAGTGTGCGTGCATGCATATATATATATATATATATATTATTGTGTTTCTGCATATGCGTGTGTGTACCCTGCATGTGCACCTGCAGGGCCCGGCCCTGTGGTTATTACCTGTGAGAGCGCTCCCTAGGCTCCCTCTACGGAGGTTCATGCCGTCCTCACAGAGTGGTCTCTTGAATTTGAGGGCGAGGCCCACGCCGTGGATGACCTCCAGGTTGGTGGACTTCCGGAAGGGCATGGACGGAGGGTACAGGATGTTATCCAACTGCAGGAGAGGAGGACAGATGGTGGTTAAGTTAGGTCAATGGCTCCCAAATTGTGGATCAAGAACCACACTGGTGGGTTATGGCCAATTCATATTGAAGAACTTGTCACAGGAACTTGGTAGTTTGGAAGCTACGGGGGTACGGTGGTGGGGCTGAAGGCGGACGTTGGTGAACATTTTTTACATGGTTCTGTATCACTCAAGCCTGATTAGAGATCACTTGTGCGAGCAGCAAACAGTAGACCATACAGTACAGTTAAGGTGCTGAATTATCATGCAAGCATACAATCCAACGACACAACGATGGTAGAGATGACTAACATTACAAATAGCCGCCCAGGTCGAGTACAATGTGAGTACAGTTGCTGCACTGTAAAAAAAAAAAAAAAAACTCTGCATTTTCAAATCCTTGTGTACACAAACACTGTAATATGTGTTGCATTGCACACTTTGGAAAATGTTGCATCATCCTTGTAAAACCTATTGATGAGTAGATGTGATGTCAATAATAGCTACAGTGGTTAGCTAGCTTGGAGAAGGTATTTAGTGTTGAGTGCCAGTGAGTCAGTGATAATAATCCAATTTAATTTCAGTATATTCGGAAAGTATTAAGACCCCTTAAATTAAAATAGTCGTCGTCCCCCTCAATCTACACAATACTCCATAATGACAAAGCAAAACAGGAGTGACTTTGTAAATGTATTTTTTAAATTTAATTTAAACAGAATATTACATTTACAAAGTCCGGGATCTGACTGGGCCACTCTAGGACATTCAGAGACTTGTCCCGAAGCCACTCCTGTGTTGTCTTGGCTGTGTGCTTAGGGTCGTTGTCCTGTTGGAAGGTGAACCTTCATCCCAATCTGAGATCCTGAGCGCTCTGGAGCAGGTTTTCGTCAAGGATCTATCTGTACTTTGTCTGTTCATCTTCCCCCGATCCTGACTAGTCTCCCAGTCCCTGCCACTGAAAAACATCCTCACAGCATGACGCTGCCACCACCATGCTTCACCGTAGGGATGGTGCCAGGTTCCTTCCAGACGTGATGCTGGGCTTTCAGGTCAAAGAGCTCAATATTAGTTTCATCAGACCGGAGAATCTGGTTTCTCATGGTCAGAGTCCTTTAGGTGCCTTTTAGCAAACTCCAAGCGAGCGGTCATGTGCCTTTTACTGAAGAGTGGGTTCCATCTGGCCACTCTACCATAAAAGGCCTGATTGGTGGAGTGCTGCAGAGATGGTTGTCCTTCTGGAATGTTCTCCCATCTCCACAGAGGAACTCTGTCAGAGTGACCATCGGGTTCTTGATCACTTCCCTGGTCAACGGCCTTCTCCCCAGATTGCTCAGATTGGCCGGGCAGCCAGCTCTAGGAAGGGTCTCGGTGGTTCCAAACTCCTATTTATGAACAATGGAGGCCACTGTGTTCTTGGGGAACTTCAATGCAGCAGAAATGTTTTGGTATCCTTCCCCAGATCTGTGCCTCGACACAATCCTCTCTCGGAGTTCTATGGACAATTCCTATCACCTTCGACCTCCCCCTCCCCAAAAACGTATGCAATTGCAAAACATGTTGGTATCTCATTCATTACGGCGGTGAATCAATCAATAAGGGCTGACCCCAATTAGTCGACTGGTCGATTGTCGCCCAATAGCGTAAGTTTTTTTTTGTCGAGCAGTAGCAAATATATATATATATATACAGTATCAGTCAAAAGTTTGGACACAAGTAATCATTCAAGGGTTTTACTTTATTTTTACTATTTTCTACATTGTAGAATAGCGAAGACATCAAAAACATGAAATAACATAAGAAATCATGTAGTAACCAAAAAGTGTTAAACAAATCAAAATATATTTTATATTTGAGGTTCTTCAAAGTAGCCACCATTTGCCTTGATGACAGCTTTGCACACTCTTGGCATTCTCTCAACCAGCTTCATAAGTTAGTCACCTAGAATGCATTTCAATTAACAGGTGTGTCTTGTTAAAAAAACATTTGTGGAATTTCTTTCCTTCTTAATGCATTTGAGCCCATCAGTTGTGTTGTGATAAGGTCATTTTTGTAATTTTTATTAGGATCCACATTAGCTAATCTTCCTGGGGTCCAACACCAATTAACATGACATTACAAACAACCAAGACTTGACAAACATTCAACAAGTAGACAATACAGAGAGGTATTTAAATTGAAAGGAAACACATTTAACATTCAGTTGATGCTTTCTATTTCCTGTTCAGTCATATGACACATTACCACATTAGATGTTCTGTCTATTTCCTGTCCAGTCATATGGTCTACCACATTAGATGTTCTGTCTATTTCCTGTCTAGTCATATGGTCTACCACATTAGATGTTCTGTCTATTTCCTGTCCAGTCATATGGTCTACCACATTAGATGTTCTGTCTATTTCCTGTCCGGTCATATGGTCTATCACATTAGATGTTCTGTCTATTTCCTGTCCAGTCATATGGTCTACCACATTAGATGTTCTGTCTATTTCCTGTCCAGTCATATGGTCTACCACATTAGATGTTCTGTCTATTTCCTGTCTAGTCATATGGTCTACCACATTAGATGTTCGGTCTATTTCCTGTTCAGTCATATGGTCTACCACATTAGATGTTCTGTCTATTTCCTGTCTAGTCATATGGTCTAACACATTAGATGTTCTGTCTATTTCCTGTCTAGTCATATGGTCTACCACATTAGATGTTCGGTCTATTTCCTGTTCAGTCATATGGTCTACCACATTAGATGTTCTGTCTATTTCCTGTCTAGTCATATGGTCTAACACATTAGATGTTCTGTCTATTTCCTGTCTAGTCATATGGTCTAACACATTAGATGTTCGGTCTATTTCCTGTTCAGTCATATGGTCTAACACATTAGATGTTCTTTCATTTTTTTTCTAGAAGGTGGATTTACTTTTTGCCCGAGAAATATGGATTGGTAAAAAGTTAGATTCAGCTATAGCTCTATATAAAACTGTAGATTTAAGGTGATTTGTCCTTGTTGTTTTCGATGACTTGAATTTGCCTGTCTGGTCCGGTGGTTATGAGTGTTGCTAGTATGTACTAATTAGACTGAAGTACTGATTTTTGGGGGGATTTTTAAAAATACATAATTCCTAAAGAAAATCAGAAAACCAGATAGTAATTTGTTTTCAACGTGAAGCCATGAGAGATTCTCATGCATTTGACTAATATTCATTCAGATAGACCAATGAAGAGGTAATCTGGCAGCCCTGTTTTGAGCCATTTGGAGCTTTTTAAAATCTTTCTTTGCTGCAGATGAACATATAACTGGACAGTACTCTAAGTGTGATAGGACCAGGGATTGAATCACCTGATTCAGAGTGCTAGATGTTACATGCGGTTGAAGTCAGAAGTTGACATACAGTTAGGTTGAACTATGGTTTTGGCAAGTCTGTTAGTAGATGTCCTATGTGCATGACACATGTACTTCTTCCAACAATGGTTTACAGACAGATTATTTATTGTATCACAATTTCAGTGGGTCAGAAGTTTACATACACTAAATTGACTGTGCCTTTAAACAGCTTGGAAAATTCCAGAAAATTATGTCATGGCTTTAAAAGCTTCTGATAGGCTAATTGACATCATTTGAGTCAATTGGAGATGTACCTCTGGGTGTATTTCAAGGCCTACCTTCAAACTCGGTGCCTCTTTGCTTGATATCATGGGAAATTCAAAAGAAATCAGCCAAAATTTACACCTCCACAACTCTGGTTCATCATTGGGAGCAATTCCCAAGCCCCTGAAGGTACCATGCTCATCTGTACAAGTAAAAAGTGCAAATCAATCCCAAAACAACAGCAAAGTACCTTGTGAAGATGCTGGAGGAAAGAGGTACAAAATAATCTACATCCACAGTAAAATTAGTCCCATATCGACATAACCTGAAAGGCCGCTCAGCAAGGAAGAAGCCTCTGCTCCAAAACCACCATAAAAAGGCCAGACTACGGTTTGCAACTGCACATGGGGACAAAGGTCATACTTTCTGGAGAAATGTCCTCTGGTCTGATGAAACACATTTTGAACTGTTTGGCCAGAATGACCATCGTTATGTTTGGAGGAAAAAGGGAGAGGCTTACAAGCCGAAGAACACCTTCCCAACCGTGAAGCATGGGGTGGCAGCATCATGTTGGGGGCGGCTTTGCTGCAGGGGGACTGGTGCACTTCACAAAATAGATGGCATCATGAGGAAGGAAAATTATGTGGATATATTGAAGCAACATCTCAAGACATCAGTCAGGAAGTTAAAGCTTGGTCGCAAATGGGTTTTCCTAATGGACAATGACCCCAAGCATACTTCCAAGGTTGTGGCAAAATGGCTTAAGGACAACAAAGTCAAGGTATTGGAGTGGCCATCACAAAGCCCTGACCTCAATCCCATGGAAAATGTGCGGGCAGAACTGAAAAAGTGTGTGCGAGCAAGGAGGCCTACAATCCTGATTCAGTTACACCAGCTCTGTCAGAAGGAATGGGCCAAAATTCACCCAACTTATTGTGAGAAGCTTGTGGAAGGCTACCCAAAACGTTTGACCCAAGTTAAACGATTTAAAGGCAATGCTACCAAATACTAATTGAGTGTAAGTAAACTTCTAACCCACTGGGAATGTGATGAAAGCAATAAAAGCTAAAATAATTCTCTACTATTATTCTGAAATGTCACATTCTTAAAATATAATGTTGAATTTAAGACAATACATTTTTTACTAGGATTAAATGTCAGGAATTCAGAAAAACTAAGTTAAATGTATTTGGCTACGGTGTATGTAAACTTCCACTTCAACTGTGTGTGTGTGTGTGTGTAAACTTCCACTTCAACTGTGTGTGTGTGTGTGTGTGTGTGTGTGTGTAAACTTCCACTTCAACTGTGTGTGTGTGTGTGTGTAAACTTCCACTTCAACTGTGTGTGTGTGTGTGTGTAAACTTCCACTTCAACTGTGTGTGTGTGTGTGTGTGTAAACTTCCACTTCAACTGTGTGTGTGTGTGTGTAAACTTCCACTTCAACTGTGTGTGTGTGTGTGTAAACTTCCACTTCAACTGTGTGTGTGTGTGTGTAAACTTCCACTTCAACTGTGTGTGTGTAAACTTCCACTTCAACTGTGTGTGTGTAAACTTCCACTTCAACTGTGTGTGTGTGTGTGTGTGTGTGTGTGTGTGTGTGTGTGTGTGTGTGTGTGTGTGTGTGTGTGTGTGTGTGTGTGTGTGTGTGTGTGTGTGTGTGTGTGTGTGTGTGTGTGTGTGTGTGTGTGTGTGTGTGTGTGTGTGTGTGTGTATATACAGTATATAAGTATTCTAGTGGTCGACCGATTAAAAATCGGCATGGCCAATTAAATAGAGCCGATTTCAAGTTTTCATAATGGGTAATTGGCATTTTTGAACGCCGATAATGGCCGATTACATTGCATTCCATGAGGAAACTGCGAGGCACGTTGACCACCTGTTACGCCAGTACAGCAAGGAGCCAAGGTAAGTTGTTAGCTAGCATTAAACTTATCTTATAAAAAACAATCTTCACATAATCACTAGTTAACTACACATGGTTGATGATATTACTAGGTTAACTAGCTTGTCCGATGTTGCATATAATCAATGTGGTGCCTGTTCATTTATCATCGAATCATATAGCCTACTTCGCCAAACGGGGGATGATTTAACAAAAGCGCATAAGAAGTCAAGGTAAGTTGTTAGCTAACATTATACTTATCTTATAAAAAACAATCAACCATAATCACTAGTTATTACTACACATGGTTGATGATATTACTAGTTTATCTAGAGTGTCCTGTGATGCATATAATTGATGCGGTGCGTATTCGCGAAAAACGACTGTCCTTGCGCCAATGTGTACCTAATCATAAACATCAATGCCTGTCTTAAAATCAATACACAGAAGTATATATTTTTAAACCTGCATATTTAGTTAAAAGAAATTCATGTCAGCAGGCAATATTAACTAGGGAAACTGCAATCTGCCCTAACCCATCTGGACAAGAGGAATACCTATGTGAGAATGCTGTTCATCGACTACAGCTCAGCATTTAACACCATAGTACCCTCCAAACTCGTCATCAAGCTCGAGACCCTGGGTCTCGATCCCGCACTGTGCAACTGGGTACTGGACTTCCTGACGGGCCGCCCCAAGGTGGTGAGGGTAGGTAACATCTCCACCCTGCTGATCCTCAACACTGGGGCCCCACAAGGGTGCGTTCTGAGCCCTCTCCTGTACTCCCTGTTCACTCACGACTGCGTGGCCACGCACGCCTCCAACTCAATCATCAAGTTTGCGGACAACGCAACAGTGGTAGGCTTGATTACCAACAACGACGAGACGGCCTACAGGGAGGAGGCGAGGGCCCTCGGAGTGTGGTGTCAGGAAAATAACCTCACACTCAATGTCAACAAAACTAAGGAGATGATTGTGGACTTCAGGAAACAGCAGAGGGAACACCCCCCCTATCCACATCGATTTTAAGTTCCTCGGCGTACACATCACAGACAAACTGCCACTTCAACCTCAGGAGGCTTAAGAAATTTGGCTTGTCACCAAAAGCACTCAAACTTCTCCAGATGCACAAATCGAGAGCATCCTGTCGGGCTGTATCACCGCCTGGTATGGCAACTGCTCCGCCCACAACCGTAAGACTCTCCAGAGGGTAGTGAGGTCTGCACAACTCATCACCGGGGGCAAACTACCTGCCCTCCAGGACACCTACACCACCCGATGTTACAGGAAGGCCATAAAGATCATCAAGGACATCAATCACCCGAGCCACTGCCTGTTCACCCCGCTATCATCCAGAAGGCGAGGTCAGTACAGGTGCATCAAAGCTGGGACCGAGAGACTGAAAAACAGCTTCTATCTCAAGGCCATCAGACTGTTAAACAGCCACCACTGAGTGGCTGCTGCCAACACACAGAGTCAACTCCAGCCACTTTAATAATGGGAATTGATGTAAAATATATCACTAGCCACTTTAAACAATGCTACCTAATATAATGTTTACATACCCTACATTATTTATCTCATATGTATACGTATATACTGTACTCTATATCATCTACTGCATCCTTATGTAATACATGTATCACTAGCCACTAACTATGCCACTTTGTTTACATACTCATCTCATATGTATATACTGTACTCAATACCATCTACTGTATCCTGCCTATGCCTCTCTGTACCATCACTCATTCATATATCTTTATGTACATATTCTTTATCCCCTTACACTTGTGTGTATACGGTAGTCGTTTTGGAATTGTTAGCTAGATTACTCGTTGGTTATTACTGCATTGTCGGAACTGGAAGCACAAGCATTTCGCTACACTCTCATTAACATCTGCTAACCATGTGTATGTGACAAATAAAATTTGATTTGATTTGAGGAATAAAGATTGTTTTCTAAATGAAAGTTTGACCATAATGACCAAAGGCTCATATTTCTGTGTTTATCATACTATAATAAAGTCTATGATTTGAAATTTGATAGAGCAGTCTGACTGAGCAGTGGTAGGTGGCAGCAGGCTCGTAAGCATTCATTCAAACGTTACTGCGTTTACCAGCAGCTCTTAGCAACACTTGCTTCACAGCGCTGTTTTAAAAAATATATATTTCACGTTTATTTAACCAGGTAGGCTAGTTGAGAACAAGTTCTCATTTGCAACTGCGAACTTGCCAAGATAAAGCAAAGCAGTTCGACACATACAACACAGGGTTACACATGGAATAAACAAACATACAATCAATAATACAGTAGAAACATCTATATTTTTCAGCAGGGCTGTTGACCGGGGTAGGGGTAGCCAGGTGTAAAGCATGGCCAGCAGTAGAAAAATGCTTATTGAAATTCTCAATTATGAATTTATCGGTGGTAAAAGTGTTTCCTAGCCTCAGTGTAGTGGGCAGTTGGGAGGTGTTCTTATTCTCCATGGACTTTACAGTGTCCCAGAACCTTTGGGAGTTTGTGCTACAGGATGCAAATTTCTGCTTGAAAAAGCTAGCCTTAGCTTTCCGAACTTCCCTGAAAAGTTGCATATCACGGGGGCTGTTCGATGCTAATGCAGAACGCCACAGGATGTTTTGTGCTGGTCAAGGGCAGTCAGGTCTGGAGAGAACCAAGGACTATATCTGTTCTTGGTTCTACATTTTTTTGAATGGGGCTTATTTAAGATGGTGAGGAAGGCACTTTTAAAGAATAACCAGGCATCCTCTACTGACGGAATGAGTTCAATAACCTTCCAAGATACCTGGGCCAGGTCGATTAGAAAGGCCTGCTCGCTGAAGTGTTTTAGGGAGCTTTTGACAGTGATGAGGGGTGGTTGTTTGACCGCAGACCATTACGGATGCAGGCAATGAGGCAGTGATCGCTGAGATCTTGATTGAAAACAGCAGAGGTGTATTTCTAGCACTGTTTTGATTACATGATCATGCCAGACTGCCTAGACAGAGAGAGAGACAGGATCATGCCAGACTGCCTAGACAGAGAGACAGGATCATGCCAGACTACCTAGACAGAGAGATAGACAGAATCATTCCACCTGTGCCAACCTGTTCTGGCAGATTAAGCCATACTTAACATTTCACAGTAGTGTTGACTTTGCTAGGGGACACACCATTTATTGACCAGGGTGCCAAACGGAGAAAGTAGAGAGCAACAGAGGAAGGTAAAGTAAGATATCAAAATGTGCGCACTTAGGCTGTTGACAATGTTATATGGCTGATTTCACACTCGTTACTTTACCAAATTTCCAACCAGTGTGTGATTATTTGTTACTTTGTGATTACCATGGAGAATGTAAAAGAATGCAATCAAACTCAAAGTGAAGTAATCAGACACGTGTCACAAGCTTGTCATTTCCCCCAAACACATGAACACTGTCGCGTACAAGCGTATTTAGGTTGAAATATCATTCATATCGATTATAATAACAGAGTAAAAAGAAGTTCACACACAGCACCCTCTTGAACCGAACCATATTTTTCAGCATTCTAGAACACAGACTTTGTCAATTTGTTTAATTAGAAGGCAGGTGAAATCTATTAAAAATGCATATTTTTAGAGGGTCTGCCTTTTGAAAGTACTCAACGCCACTATGCCATTGAGTCCTTTTGAAAGTACTCAACGCCACTATGCCATTGAGTACTTTTGAAAGTACTCAACACCACTATGCCATACTAAACAACACTACTTCATCAGCAGCAGGCAGGAATAGTGGGTTATGAATTGAACGGATGGTGTATTTACTGTGGCTTGTTTGACATTGGTCCTTCGCTGCTTTCAATGCGTTTAGTCTGACTAGGTGGAAAAGTTTAGAAAAAGTCCCGCGATTCAATGAAAAGACCAGTAAAAAAAATGTTTCCGTCGATTTGTATATATTGTGACGTGGGCCTATGAAGTGCTTTGTTAATTTTCTGCAAGTTCATTCCTACTGTTAACTTCTGCAGCAAAGTGGTAAAAAACACGAGGTACTAGACCATTTGTTGTGTGGAAGAAAAAATGTATAACTCACATATTTGGGTGCCATCCCACCACTGTGAGAGTATTCAAACATCCCTTATTAAAAAAAAGGTACTATTGATCATTAACCAGACTCGTCGTGATAAAAAGGCAGATAAGACTTAACACAGATGGACTTTAAAAAACAGCCATAGTCAAATCAAATGAGGTCATGATTGGGCTGGGGCCAGACATTTTCGAGAAGTGCCGCTCCAGAGTACAGCTAAGTTCAATAAAAAACAAATTGAGGCAAAAACAAACAGGACTCATTTGGGAGGTCATTCATCGTCTGACTTGACTGGATGAACTCCTACTTTCAATAACAATAAAAACAGGACTGGCGATAGCCAGGAGTTCCATATGCAAATCCCTTTAAATAATTACCCCTCATATACTCATGTCTATGAAGAATTCATTTACTTCTTTATGAAGACAAATGACACATTATCCAATAAATTGTCTAGAGTGTGTGGGTTTGCAGGTTGCACTAAACTAAGCAGACCCAAGAGAAGAGTCGTAAACCCAATCAAGGATCAGCCAACCAATCTCATCTGTCAAACATGTACTACTCTGACATTCAGGTAGGGGCTTCAAAACGGTGAGGTTACAGTGAATTGCCGTCATGTCACTACTCGTCTCCCTTTGGGTACAATTCTGACAAAACAAGTCCAACAATATTTTAAAGCCCACACTAAAAGCAATGCATTAAAACCAAAGCAAAGGATTGTTGCTTATTGGGTAAGTCCAGGTTGTCCCTCCGTTTCAGTCCGATTTCTTCCGTTTGGTGCATAATAAACACAACCCAGTTATTTTCAGTCCCAGCCTACCGAGAAGAGTATCAGCAGGATTTGGGCCTATTTGTGGGGGTAGGTGTTCAAGGGAAATCAACAGAGATGAATGACAGTGATGTAACAGGGTGCTGTGTAATTTAGAAGGAAAGACCGATTATAACTCAGTCTCAGCACTGTAGTGACCTCTGTAAGCAGCTTAGGGACATGGAAAAAAAAACAAAAAAAACACACAAAAAAAAAAAAAAACTGGTAAACAGTCCCCCTCCAGGTTGACAACTTAAAAGTCTGCCTGTCAGTCTTAGTAATATCAGACAAATCTGTTGGAGGACAGCCTGAATGACCCAATTTACCACAGGGAGTTGGTTCAAAGTAACCCTAACCTATGGTCTAGGGTGAAATATTTCCAAGCTCAGGATGACCCTCAAACTACCATTGGGTCTGTTTATCAGCCTAAAAGAGGAAACGGCTACAAATCTAGAAAGGAAAGCAGTCAGGGTAACGCTAACCATCTGCGCGTCATAAAAACAATGTCATACAGCAGTTGTGTTAAGGTGACACCAAGAAGGTAGTTAGTTACATCTATACAAAGTATTGTAAAGTCAACGGGTAATGGAAGTGTACAGTAATGATGACAATCAAATGGATGAGTAAACTTGTTATTTACAAGGGGTTTCATATTTAAAAGATACAAAACAGTGGTCAACTGCTGCTACAGGAAGTCAACATTGTTCATTTGTTGACTTCCTGTAGCAAAAACAAAAAACATTTTAAAATATCTATATATTTTCAAATCGATGTTTCTGCTATCCATGGTCAGTATTCCTAGAAGCATTTAAGTCAAAACTCCAAAAGCAAAGTGGGATTTTGACACATGCTTAAGGATTGGCATCTGTACGACCCTTGACCTGCCATTGCTTTCCGTCAGTGCCTGAGTGCGCTGTTGGAGAAACGCATCACCCAACGTTCCTCAAGATTCTCCTTCCCCGTTCACACTCAGTGGACAGTACCAACAGTATTCTGTTGCCACAGCAAAGAGCAGAAAGACACAGCTCCTTTCAATGATCAAGTCGTGTGACTAGAAGTTGGTGAACTGCTTGAAGAGGAGGCCAGCTCAGTTAACAACTCTGTAGATGAGGTAGCCTATATGGCCAGAATGGAAATGTCTGCCTATATGACAGTGGGTGGATTGAATGAGGTCATTTCCATTTCCAAGGACTCATGAGCACCAACATGTGTAGTTAATTTGGGTGTCACAGGAAAGCTAAGAGTTTATATTGTTGAGAAATTAAGGCATACATACATTTTTCCACCATTATCCTTCTAAGAAATGTAGAATAAGCAGTCTGATTTCCGGTCAAACAGACGGAAAAGGAGTCTTAGAAAACACCTACCAGAAACAGTCTTAACAGTAAAACCGCTGGACATCGGACCAAACTTCAAACAAATATTTTATTTATTTCTATTTCATCTTTATTTAACCAGGTAGGCTAGTTGAGAACAAGTTCTCATTTACAACTGCGACCTGGCCAAGATAAAGCAAAGCAGTGTGACACAAACAACAGAGTGACACATGGAATAAACAAACATACAGTCAATAACACAATAGAAAAACAATTATATACAGTGTGTTTCCAATGAGGTAAGATTAGAGAGGTAAAGGCAATAAATAGGCCATTTTGGCAAAAATAATTACAATTTAGTAATTAAACACTGGAGTGATAGATGTGCAGAAGATGAATGTGCAAGTAGAGATACTGGGGTGCAAAGGAGCAAAATAATAAATAACTGTATGGGGGTGAGGTAGTTGGATGGGCTATTTACAGATGGGCTATGTACTGGTGCAGTGATCTGTGAGCTGCTGACAGCTGGAGCTTAAAAGTTAGAGAGGAATATATGAGTCTCCAGCTTCGGTGATTTTTCACTTCGTTCTTGTCATTGGCAGCAAAGAACAGAAAGGAAAGGCGGCCAAAGGAGGAATTGGCTTTGGGGGTGACCAGTGAAATATACCTGCTGGAGCACGTGCTATGGGTGGGTGCTGCTTTGGTGACCAGTGAGCTGAGATAAGGTGAGGCTTTAACTTACAAAGACTTAAGAGAACCTGGAGCCAGTGAGATTGGCGACAAAAATGAAGCGAGGGCCAGCCAACGAGAGCATACAGGTAGCAGTGGTGGGTAGTATATGGGGCTTTGGTGACAAAACGGATGGCATTGTGATAGCAAATTGGATGTAGTCTGAGTAGAGTGTTGGGAGACTATTTTGTAAATGACGTCGCCAAAGTCAAGTATCGGTAGGATAGTCACTTTTGAGAGGGTATGTTGGGCAGCATGAGTGAAGGATGCTTTGTTGCGAAATGGGAAGATGATACTAGATTACATTTTTTAATTGGAGAAGCTTAATGGGAGCCTGGAAGGAGAGTTTACAGTCTAACCAGACAACTAGGTATTTGTAGTTGTCCACATATTTTAAGTCAGAACCGTCCAGAGTGGTGATACTGGACGGGCGGGCAGGTAGCGATCGGTTGAAGAGCATGCATTTAGTTTTACTTGCATTTAAGAGCAGTTGGAGGCCACGAAAGGAGAGTTGTATGGCTCATCTGGAGGTTAATTAACACAGTTAAAAGGGAGTGTTTTTTTTTTTTATACAGTGGGGCAAAAAAAGTATTTAGTCAGCCACCAATTGTGCAAGTTCTCCCACTTAAAAATATGAGGCCTGTAATTTTCATCATAGGTACACTTCAGTTATGACAGACAAAATTAGGGGGAAAAAAAATCCAGAAAATCACATTGTAGGATTTTTAAAGAATATATTTGCAAATTATGGTGGAAAATAAGTATTTGGTCACCTACAAACAAGCAAGATTTCTGGCTTTCACAGACCTGTAACTTCATCTTTAAGAGGCTCCTCTGTCCTCCACTCGTTACCTGTATTAATGGCACCTGTTTGAACTTGTTATCAGTATAAAAGACACCTGTCCACAACCTCAAACAGTCACACTCCAAACTCCACTATGGCCAAGACCAAAGAGCTGTCAAAGGACACCAGAAACAAAATTGTAGACCTGCACCAGGCTGGGAAGACTGAATCTGCAATAGGTAAGCAGCTTGGTTTGAAGAAATCAACTGTGGGAGCAATTATTAGGAAATGGAAGGCTCTACGCAAGATATCACCCTGCGGGGTCAAAATGATCACAAGAACGGTGAGCAAAAATCGCAGAACCACACAGGGGGTGGTCATAGTGAATGACCTGCAGAGAGCTGGGACCAAAGTAACAAAGCCTACCATCAGTAACACACTATGCCGCCAGGGACTCAAATCCTGCAGTGCCAGACGTGTCCCCCTGCTTAAGCCAGTATATGTCCAGGCCCGTCTGAAGTTTGCTAGAGAGCATTTGGATGATCCAGAAGAAGATTGGGAGAATGTCATATGGTCAGATGAAACCTGAATAGAAGTGTTTGGTAAAAACTCAACTAGTCGTGGTTGGAGGACAAAGAATGCTGAATTGCATCCAAAGAACACCATACCTACTGTGAAGCATGGGGGTGGAAACATCATGCTTTGGGGCTGTTTTTCTGCAAAGGGACCAGGATGACTGATCCGTGTAAAGGAAAGAATGAATGGGGCCATGTATCGTGAGATTTTGAGTGAAAACCTCCTTCCATCAGCAAGGTCATTGAAGATGAAACGTGGCTGGGTCTTTCAGCATGACAATGATTCCAAACACACCGCCCGGGCAACGAAGGAGTGGCTTCGTAAGAAGCATTTCAAGGTCCTGGAGTGACATAGCCAGTCTCCAGATCTCAACCCCATAGAAAATCTTTGAAGGGAGTTGAAAGTCTGTGTTGCCCAGCAACAGCCCCAAAACATCACTGCTCTAGAGGAGATCTGCATGGAGGAATGTGTGTGAAAACCTTGTGAAGACTTACAGAAAACATTTGACCTCTGTCATTGCCAACAAAGGGTATATAACAAAGTATTGAGATAAACTCTTGTTATTGACCAAATACTTATTTTCCACCAAGATTTGCAAATAAATTCATTAAAAATCCTACAATGTGATTTTCTGGATTTTTTTTCTCATTTTGTCTGTCATAGTTGATGTCAACCTATGATGAAAATGACAGGCCTCTCATCTTTTTAAGTGGGAGAACTTGCACAATTGGTGGCTGACTAAATACTTTTTTTGCCCCACTGTATATTGAAGCAAAGCTTGGTCGCAAATGGGTCTTCCAAATGGACAATGACCCCAAGCATACTTCCAACGTTGTGGCAAAATGGCTTAAGGACAACAAAGTCAAGGTATTGGAGTGGCCATCACAAAGCCCTGACCTCAATCCTATAGAAAAGTTGTGGGCAGAACTGAGCGAGAAAGGAGGCCTAAAAACCTGACTCAGTTACACCAGCTCTGACAGGAGGAATGGGCCAAAATTCCCCCAACTTATTGTGGGAAGCTTGTGGAAGGCTACCTGAAACATTTGACCCAAGTTAAACAATTAAGGCAATGCTACCAAATGCATTCACATAGCAAGCCTACTCGTGTGTGTGATATATATGTGTGTGTGTGTATATAAGCGCAGGAGGGGAGAGGTGTGTGCAGTCACTGCTATTGAGTGATGATGATAGGGACTATGGGTTAGAAATAGCAATTTTTTCCTACACCAAATCCTTTTAGCTATTATGAATGGTATGATAATCTGTATTACAACTATGGGTTACTATTATTTATTATGATTGCTATAATTATTATTACTATTACCACTCATAGTAATGTTAATATTACAATTTATATTATCATTCTTGGTATTTTTTTATTTAACCCTTATTAAAGAAGACTGAAAAAGGTTTAACCAGATTTTATTAACCTGTTATGGTTGCAATCCCGATATCGGGATCGATATGACAACTACCAGTGAAAATAGAGGGCGCCAAATTCAAACCACAGAAATCTTCTTGTTACACAATACATGCATGTTTTTTTGATAAAGTTCATATTTATATAAAAAAAATCTAAGTTTACATTGGCTATTTAGATACACTAGTTCCAAAAACATCAAGTGATTTTGCACA
Source organism: Oncorhynchus gorbuscha (assembly GCF_021184085.1). NCBI lineage: Eukaryota > Metazoa > Chordata > Actinopteri > Salmoniformes > Salmonidae > Oncorhynchus > Oncorhynchus gorbuscha. Next base: position 3,500,480 of record NC_060192.1, on the reverse strand, counting down.
GCCACATCGTTTCAACAGAAATACTCATCATAAATGTAGATAATATACACATGGAATTGTAGATATACCTCTCCTTAATGCAACCGCTGTCAGATTTTAAAAAAAGTTTACGGAAAAAGCAACTCATGCACTAATCTGAGACGGCACTCAGAACAGTTGCCAAATTAGCCTCCATGTTGGAGTCAACAGAAACCAGAAAATACATGATAAATGTTTCCTTACCTTTGATGAACTTCATCAGAATGCAGTCCTAGATATCCCAGGTCCACAATAAATGCTTGATTTGTTCGAAAATGTCCGTTATTTATGTCCAATTAGCTACTTTGGTTAGCGCGTTTGGTAAACAATTCCAAAGTCAAAGCGCGTCCACTATAACGTGACGAAATGTCCAAAAGTTCCATAACAGTCAGTAGAAACATGTCAAACGATGTACTGAATCAATCTTTAGAATGTTGTTTACATATATCTTGACTAACGTTCCAACCAGAGAATTAGAATTACTTCAGATGAGCAGTGGAACGCAAGTCCTTCCCCTGTTAATGCGCCTGGTGAAAGCATGGTCCACTCATGGCTGTGATGACAATTTCCTGTGTCAATTGACCCCCCTTCACATTAGAGTCATCAGACAAAGTTCTATTGACTGCTGACATCTAGTGGAAGGCGTATGAAGTGAACTCATCCTTATCTTGCTGTAATTTCAATGAGACTTTGGTTGAAAATATGCCACCCCCAGAAAGAAAACAGGAAGTGAAATTTCTCAGGTTTTTGCCTGCTATAGGAGTTCTGTTACAGTCACAGACATAATTCAAACAGTTGTAGAAACTTCAGTGTTTTTTCTATGCAATACTAATAATAATATGCAAATATTAGCAACTATGACTGAGGAGCAGGCCGTTTGATATGGGCACCTTTCATCCAACCTACTCAATACTGCCCCTGCAGCCATAAAAAGTTCATCCTGATTACAGGTTTCTCACATGGACGATACACTGGAGATGATATAACACAATTACATGAAACAATAGAACTATATGAAACCAGGCCTGGTCTTCATAGCAGATTTGGAAAAGGCCTTTGATAAAGTACAACGTGAATGTATATATAAATGCTGGACTCTGTTCACTTTGGTGAATCTCTTGTACAATGGGTTAAAGTTATGTATGATAACCCCAGATGTAAAATAGCAGTAGCGGAAAAAGTACCCAATTGTCATACTTGAGTAAAATTAAAGATACCTTAAAATTACTCAAGTAAAAGTCAACCAGTAAAATACTACTTGAGTAAAAGTTCAAATGTATTGTGTTTTAAAGCTACTTAAGTATCAAAAGTAAATCTAATTGCTAAAATAGACTTAAGTATAAATCATTTCAAAATCTTCATACTTAAACCAGACAGAACAAATGTTTTTTTTCTTAGTTTACATTTACGGATAGTCAGGGGCACACGCCAATACTCACACACAATTTACAAACTAAGCATTTGTGTTTAGAGAGTCCGTCAGATCAGAGGCAGCAAATGACCAGGGATTGTCTCTTGATAAGTACGTTCAAAATGTAACGAGTACTTTGGGTGTCAGGGGAAATGCATGGAGTAAAAAGTACATTTTCTTTAGGAATGTAGTGGAGAAAAAGTAAAAGAAAAATATAAATAGTAAATTAAAGTACAGATACTCCAAAAAACGGCATAAGTAGTACTTTCAAGTATTTTTACTTAAGGTCCTTACACCATTGTAAAATAGTAAATAATGTCACAACGAGGTAAACAAGGTTGTCCAATGTCTCCTTATCTATTTATGCAAATCGAAATGTTCGCTATTAAAATCCGATCCATCAATAATATCATGGGGTTAGAAATCCAGGGCTTAAAAAAACAAGTGTCAATATGATGACTCTAGTTCTCTTCTCTAGTTCGCAATCAGGATCGCTGCACAATCTCATTAGCAAACTAGATGATTCCTGGCCGCTCTAGGAAGAGCCTTGGCCAGGGATCTGACCAAGAACCCGATGTTAATTCTGACAGAGCTCCTCTGTGGAGATGGGAGAACCTTCCAGAATGACAACCATCTCTACCGCACTCCACCAATCAGGCCTTTATGGTAGAATGGCCAGACGGAAGCCACTCCTCAGTAAAAGGCACATGACAGCCCGCTTGGAGTTTGCCAAAAGGCACCTAAAGACCATGAGAAACAAGATTATCTGGTCTGATGAAACCAATAATGAGCTCTTTGACCTGAATGTCAAGCGTCACGTCTGGAGGAAACCTGGCACCATCCCTACGGTGAAGCATGGGTGGCAGCATCATGCTGTGGGGATGTTTTTCAGCAGCAGGGACTGGGAGACTAGTCAGGATTGAGGGAAAGATGAACGGACAGAAGTACAGATAGATCCTCGATGAAAACCTGCTCCAGACCGCTCAGGACCTCAGACTGGGGTGAAGGTTAACCTTCGAACAGGACAACAACCCTAAGCACACACCCAAGACAACGCAGGTGTGGCTTTGGTAAAAGTCTCAATGTCCTTGAGTGGCCCAGCCAGAGCACGGACTTGAACACGATCAAACATCCCTTAGAGAAAATAGCAGTGCACCAACGCAGGCAGGGCTTGAGAGGACCTGCAGAGAGGAATGGGAGATTGTCCCCAAATACAGGTGAGCCAAGCTTGTAATGTCATACCCAAGAAGACTAGTCTGTGTTTCCAACTTTGTGGCAACAGTTTGGGGAAGGCCCTTTCCAGTTTCAGCATGACAATGCTCCCAAGCACAAAACGAGGTCTATACAGAACTGGTTTGTCAAGATCGGTGTGAAATAACTTGACTGGCCTGCACAGAGCCCTGACCTCAACACCATTGAACACCTTTGGGATGAATTGGAATGCCAACTGCGAGCCAGGCCAAATCGCCATTTTGGGTGATTTGGCCTGGCTCGCAGTCAGGGTTTGCAAGGGTGGTTAAAGAAAGGAAAGTAGAGTAGAGAATCATAGTAGTCACAAACCACAGTTGGGTTCACAAGCTTGGATAGTACAGTAAAGAGAGTACAGTTCACAGTAGCGCACACTAGAGTTGAATACACTATAATGTACAGAACTCTGCTGTACACTACTGTGCTGTACTTTGATTTCCAAACTTGTGAAACAGACATCTAATGATTTGGTTCATATTTAGTCCCGTCCAACCAACTTTGCATCAGTAAATCAGTAAAAAAAGTAGTCCTTGTGCATAGAGCTGCATGATTTGTTAAATTTTGAAATCAAATTGCCTCCCGGGTTGTGCAGCGGTCTAAGATCCTGGTTCGATCCCAGGCTGTTTCGCAGCCGGGCGTGACCGGGAGACCCATGAGGCGGGGCACAATTGGCCCAGCGTCGTCTAGGGTAGGGGAGGGTTTGGCTGTCCAGGTTGTCCTTGTCCCATTGCACTCTAGTGACTACTGTGGCGGACCAGGCGCAATGCACACTGACACGGTCACCAGGTGTACGGCGTTAAGTGGGCATCATGTCAAGAAGCAGTGCAGCTTGGCGCAGTAGTGTTTCGGAGTACGCACGGCTCTCGACCTTCGCCTCTTCTGAGTCCGTCCGGGAGTTGCAGCGATGGGACGACTGGATAGGACATAGGAAAATGGGGTAAATAGGTTTGTTTTTTACATTTCATAAATAAAAAAACTTAAAAATCTATATTTTTTTGATTCACATAGAAATATCTGGAGTCTCTGTTTCCGTGCTTTTGACCATGACACATTCAGTCGACTACCTCTCAGATGATATAGCATATTGGTGGGTTGCTGAAGAAAGAAGCACCATCTATTAGAGGACATATTCATCCACTAACACGCAAAGTGGAGAGACAAATATAAACAAACATTAAGGCAGACTGGCCAATAAAAAGACAAAATTAAGATGGGCAAAAGAACACACACTGGACAGAGGAACTCTGCCTAGAAGGCCAGCATCCGAGAGTCGCCGCTTCACTGTTGACGTTGAGACTGGTGTTTTGCGGGTACTATTTAATGAAGTTGCCAGTTGAGGACTTGGGAGGAGTCTGTTTCTCAAACTAGACACTAATGTACTTGTCCTCTTGCTCAGTTGTGCACAGGGGCCTCCCACTCCTCTTTCTATTCTGGTTAGAGAAAGTTTGTGCTGTTCTGTGAAGGGAGTAGTACACAGCGTTGTACGAGATCTTCAGTTTCTTGGCAATTTCTCACAAGGAATATCCTTCATTTCTCAGAACAAGACTGATGAGTTTCAGAAGAAAGGGATTTGTTTCTGGCCATTTTGAGCCTGTAATTGAACCCACAAATGCTGATGCTCCAGATACTCAACTAGTCTAAAGGTGGCCCATTTCATTGCTTCTTTAACCATGACAGTTTTCAGCTGTGCTAACATAATTGCAAAAGGGTTTTCTAATGATCAATTAGAAAAAATAAAATAATAAACTTTGATTAGCTAACACAACGTGCCATTGGAACACAGGAGTGATGGGTACTAGAGGTCGACCAATTAATCGGAATGGACGATTAATTAGGGCCGATTTCCAGTTTTCATAACAATCGGAAATCGGTATTTTTGGACACCGATTTATTTATTTTTTTTCTTTTTTTTTACACCTTTATTTAATCTGTATTTAACTAGGCAAGTCAGTTAAGAACACATTCTTATTTTCAATGACGGCCTAGGAACGGTGGGTTAACTGCATTGTTCAGGGGCAGAACGACAGATTTTTAACTTGTCAGCTCCGAAGACTCAATCTTACAGTTAAGTAGTCCAACACTAACCACCTGATTACATTGCACTCCACGAGGAGCCTGCCTGTTACGCGAATGCAGTAAGCCAAGGTAAGTTGCTAGCTAGCATTAAACTTATCTTAATGCCCCAAATTCATAAAAAAATCCTACAATGTGATTTTCTGGATCTCTTTTTCCCATTTTGTCTGTCATAGTTGAAGTGTACCTATGATGAAAATTACAGGCCACTCTCATATCTTTAAGTGGGAGAACTTGCACAATTGATGGCTGACTAAATACTTTTTTGCCCCACTGCATGCATGTATGTATGTATGTATGTATGTATGTATGTATGTATGTATGTATGTATGTATGTATGTATGTATGTATGTATGTATGTATGTATGTATGTATGTATGTATGTATGTATGTATGTATGTATGTATGTATGTATGTATGTATGTATGTATGTATGTATGTATGTATGTATGTATATGCATGCATTTGGAAAGTGAGGCAGGTTGGACGTACTGCCAAATTCTCTAAAACAAGGTGAGGCGGCTTATGGTAGAGAAACGAACATTAAATGATCTGCCAACAGCTCTGGTGGACATTCCTGCAGCCAGCATACCAATTGCATCCTCACTCAAAACTTGAGACATCTGTGGTATTGTTGTGTGACGACAACTGCACATTTTAGTGTGGCCTTTTATTGTCCCCAGCACAAGCACCTGTGTAACGATCATGCTGTTTAAATCAGCTTCTTGATGCACCACACGTGTCAGATGGATAGATTATCTTGGCAAAGTAGAAATGCTCAATAATAGGGATGTAAACTCAACACACATGTTGCATTCATACTTTTGTCCAGTGTTTTATTTCTGATTGGCTTAATGCACCACCACCAATGAGCTGTTGAGCCTCTCAAAATAAATGTTTTCACCTCAAAACAGCAAGCAAACAAAAGACTGTTTTTTACATCCATTGAAATGACAATTCCTCAATGCATTTGAAAAATCTTTCCAGCCCTCTCCTTTTTGATAACCACTCGGCGTGAAAGGGAAAATGTCAAGCTCTGATCCAGAGGAAACGTCACAAAATAGGATTACCTGATTACTTGTTATCCCTTGCACAAATAGCCTACAGCTGTGTCTGTCCCGAGGTTACTGGGTGGAACACTCTGAGGGCCCAGAATATTTGATACAAAGTTGCAAAGTGCTTCAGGCCAGACCCAAGTTAATAGCTGATACAATGTTTCAAGTTCATTACAGACAGGCCATACGTAGCCAATGTGATTGATAGGATATACATTTTTAAAAATCAGGATATTTTCTACCTGCAGGCTGCAATGTTTTTATTTGTTGGCTTAAGGTAGGCTATTTTTACATAGTTGGAAATGGCAATAGAAGTAACCTTTTAGGTTTGTATTTTTATTTAGATGTGGATAGAATTTTGATTAACCACTTGACAAGGATTGAGATACAAAGACGTGATTATAAATTAAACTGATCCACGAAAATGTGCATATGAAAACCATAACTGGCTCGCAGATCGGTAGAAACTGAGATAAATTGGCATTCAACATGTTTGCTGACTCCTCCTATAGCCTATTACCAGCAACTTCAGATAGCACTTTTGTTTTCCCAATATGTTGCCCCAGGAGCATCATTAACTTTCTTTGGTATGAAACAATACTTCCGTTGTGATCATTTACAATTATGGACTGTTAATGAAACCATAGGATGTGGTGAAAACAAGTCATCTTGGCATTAAAATCTTGATTTTATACATCATATTCTTCCATCCAACGCCACCCCCTGCATGATGAAGAGAAAGAGAACAGATTTTTCAAAAGCTGATATTCTCTTTACCCAGCCAAGGTGAAAAAATTAGAGCAGATATTTTCCATATAGAAGGTGAATAACAAGCTGTGGTTACATAACAAGGCATTAATCCTTCAAAAGCACCGAAATCCAGGTAGACTCCAGCAGCAGATTAAAATTCCACTGCTGTGTTATACTGTAGTAGACGGTGAAAACACACCTAGAGCCCACACAAAACAAGGACTTTAGAAACACCACTAACCACTTGCAATCCAGAGTCGACTGCTCCAACGAGTCTTACCCATAGACGCAATAACACTATTACTGTACTATATTTCATCACGTAGTCTTACCTAATGTGATTTGAATTTTTCAGAGCATTCTATGGTCCAACTCTCTCTGATAATGCACTGAACAAAAAATAAAACGCAACATGCAACAATTTCAAAGATTTTACTGAGTTACATATAGGTCTCCAGGGCCTAAGGGATTTCACATGACTGGGAATACAGATGTGTATCTGTTAATCACAGATACCTTTAAATAAATAAAAATATTTTTAAAAGTAGGGGCCTCATGCAGCGCAACATCTCCTTCGCAGAGTTTACCAGGCTGTTGATCGTGGCCTGTTACATGTGAACCCAATCCTCTTTAATGACAGTGCAAGTTGATGGATATTATTTAACTAGGCAATTCAATTCAGAACAAACTTACAATGACTGCCTAGGAACAGTGGATTAACTGCTTTGTTCAGGGGAAGAACCAGAATATTACCTCGTCAGCTCCAGGATTCGATCTAGCAACCTTTCAGGTTAATGGCCCAATGCTCTAACCACTAGGCTACCTGCCACCCCATAGGCGAGAACTGGAACACACTGTCGTACATGTCGATCCAGAGCATCCCAAACATGCTCAACGGGTGACATGTCTGGTGAGTACTCAGGCCATAGAAGAACTGGGACATGTTCGGCTTCCAGAAATTGTGTACAGATCCTTGCAAGAATGGAGCCGTGCATTATCATGCTGAAACATGGAGGTGACGGCACCGGATGAATGGCACGACAATGGGCCTGAGGATCTCATTACGACAATGTTCCCTCAAAATAGTTTTTGTTCATCACTGAACACATTTTTGGTCGGCTGAGCGCAAAAAAAAATTCTGTGCAATTTCCAGTGAGCATTAGCCAAGTATGCTACTGTGGCTATTTGATCATAATGGTGCTACCATCAAAAATAATGGATAAAATGTATCCAATAACATTTTTAACATAGAAATAGCTGTTCTATCATTCAGCCTACAGTAGCAGCCAATGTGAGGTGTTCAATGTAAGCCTACGTTCCATGAGACTTTTGGAAAATCTGACCACGACTCCATTTTGTTGCTCCCAGCCGATAAACAGAAACTAAAACAGGAAACGCCCGTGCTCAGGTCTGTTCAATGCTGGTTCGACCACACGGATTTCACGCTTCAAGATTGCTTCAATCACGTGGACTGGGATATGTTCCGCATAGCGTCGGACAATAACATTGAAGAATACGCTGATTCGGTGAGCGAGTTTATTAGCAAGTGCATCGGTGATGTTGTACCCACAGCGACAATTAAAACCTTCCCCAACCAGAAACCGTAAATTAATGGCAGCATTCGTGCAGAACTGAAAGCACAAACCACTGCTTTTAATCAGGGCAAGGCGACCGGAAACATGACCGAATACAAACAGTGTAGGTATTCCCTCCGCAATGCAATCAAACAAGCTAAGCATAGAGACAAAGTAGAGTCGCAATTCAACTGCTCAGACATGACAGGTATGTGGGCAGGGTCTACAGTCAATCACGGACCACAAACAGAAAACCAGCCCCGTCGGGGACCACAATGTCTTGCTCCCAGACAAACTAAACTTCTTTGCTTGCTTTGAGGACAATACCGTGCCACCGACATGGCCCGCTACCAAAACCTGTGGGCTCTCCTTCACTGCAGCCAACATGAGTAAAACATTTAAACATGCTAATCCTCGCAAGGCTGCCGGCCCAGACGGCATCCCTAGCCGCGTCCTCAGAGCATGCACAGACCAGCTGGCTGATGTGTTTTTTCAGACATAATCAATCCTTATCTCAGGCTGCTGTTCCCACATGCTTCAAGAGGGCCATCATTGTTACTGTTCCCAAGAAAACTAACTGAGCTAAACGACTATCGCCCCGTAGCACTCACTTTCGTCATCATGAAGTGCTTTGAGAGACTAGTCAAGGACCAGATCACCTTCACCATACCTGACACCCTAGACCCACTCCAATTTGCTTACCGCCCCAATAGGTCCACAGACGACGCAATCGCAATCACACTGCCCTAACCTATCTGGACAAAAGGAATACCTATGTAAGAATGCTGTTCATCGACTACAGCTCAGCATTTAACACCATAGTACCCTCCAAACTCGTCATTAAGCTCGAGACCCTGGGTCTCGACCCCGCTGTGTAACTGGGTCCTGGACTTCCTGACGGGCCACCCCCAGGTGGTGAGGGTAGAAGCAACATATCCACCCCACTGATCTGCAACACTGGGGCTCCACAAGGGTGCGTTCTCAGCCCTCTCCTGTATTCCCTGTTCACCCATGACTGCGTGGCCATACACACCTCCAACTCAAATCATCAGGTTTACAGAAGACACTACAATGGTATGTTTTATTACCAACAACGACGAGACGGCCAACTGGGAGGAGGGGAGGGCCCTCGGAGTGTGGTGTCAGATAAATAACCTCACACTCAATGTCAACAAAACAAAGGAGATGATCTTGGACTTCAGGAAACAGCAGAGGGAGCAGCCCTCTACCCACATCGACAGGACAGCAGTGGAGAAGGTGTTAAGTTCCTCGGCGTACACGGAAATGGTCCACCCACACAGACAGCATGGTGAAGAAGGCACAGCAGTGCCTCTTCAACCTCAGAAGGCTGAAGAAATTCAGCTTGTCACCAAAAACCTCAAACTTTAATAGATGCACAATCGAGAGCATCCTGTCGGGCTGTATCACCGCCTGGTACGGCAACTGCTCCGCCCACAACCGTAAGGCTCTCCAGGGGGTAGGGAGGTCTGCACAACGCATCACTGGGGGCAAACGGCCGTGTCCTGGAGGGCAGGCCACCATCCGACGTCACAGGAAGGACAAAAAGATCATCAAGGCCATCAACCACCCGAGCCACTGCCTGTTCACCCCGCTATCATCCAGAAGGCGAGGTCAGTACAGGTGCATCAAAGCTGGGACTGAGAGACTGAAAAACAGCTTCTATCTCAAGGCCATCAGACTGTTAAACAGCCACCACTAACATTGAGTGGCTGCTGCCAACATACTGACTCATCTCTAGCCACTTCAATAATAAAACAATTGGATGTAATAAATGTATCACTAGCCACTTTAAACAATGCCACTTTGTAATGTTTACATACCCTACATTACTCAACTCATATGTATATACTGTACTCTATACCATCTACTGCATCTTGCCTTTCGGCCATCGCTCATCCATATAATTTTATGTACATATTTTTAAATCATTCCTTTAAACTTGTGTGTATAAGGTAGTTGTGAAACTGTTAGATTACTTGTTAGATATTACTGCATGGTTGGAAGTAGAAGCACAAGCATTTCTCTATATTCGCATTAACATCTGCTAACCATGTGTATGTGACAAATAAAATTTGATTTAACGTCAGTCAGGAAGTTAAAGCTTGGTCGCAAATGGGTCTTCCAAATGGACAATGACCCCAAGCATACTTCCAAAGTTGTGGCAAAATGGCTTAAGGACAACAAAGTCAAGGTATTGGAGTGGCTATCACAAAGCCCTGACCTCAATCCCATAGAACATTTGTGGGCAGAACTGAAAAAGTGTGTGCAAGCAAGGAGGCCTACAAACCTGACTCAGTTACACCAGCTCTGTAAGGAGGAAAGGGCCAAAATTCACCCAACTTATTGTGGGAAGCTTGTGGAAGGCTACCCACAATGTTTGACTCAAGTTAAACAATTTAAAGGCAATGCTACCAAATACTAATTGAGTGCAAGTAAACTTCTGACCCACTGGGAATGTGATGAAAAAACAAAAGCTGAAATAAAATCATTCACTACTATTATTCTGACATTTCACATTCTTAAAATAAAGTGGTGATCCTAACTGACCTAAGACAGGGAATCTTTACTTGGAGTAACAGTCAGGAATTGTGAAAAACTGAGTTTAAATGTATTTGGCTAAGGTGTATTTAAACATCTGACTTCAACTGTGTGTAATATATATATATATATGCCTTAAATTTCTCCAAAATATAGACTTCTCTTTCATTAGACTCACAAAAGGAGAATCCACCACAACGTGATTGGTGTAAAAAATAAGAATAAACATATAATCCCATTTCGCTAACACAAGGGGAATCATCATGCAGGAAACCATGCATGAGGAGCAGCAAACAAGCTGTTCTGATCTAGAAGGAACCCAGAATTCCTGAAGAGCCCACAGACATGAAAAAACATGACTGTATAAACACCTGGGAAATGTTTTAGTTGTAGTGTTCAAAAGGAGGACATTTTCACATGGCATAGTGGTGGAGTAAGTAACACTCCGGGGACCTGGGCTTGTGGAAGGACCACAAGTTGACAAAACTGTTCTAGTCTGGTATTGAAATCCAAAAGGGTTGTTCCACCTCAAAAAGCACATTAAAGACGATTAACACCCACCATCTCAGATACTACAGAAACGATTTCAGAACATCGATACGATTGGCATTTCCTGAAACATTATATTGTTTAAATATAATCCGATCTCAGAAAAACAGAGAACTGATACCGTATACTGGATGTTCGGTGTGATTGGCAAAGGTGCGAGGGTTCCATGGGTGTCTTTTTTTGGTGGGGGGATACCTCAGGTCTCACACCTTAGTAGGAAAATCTCATGTTGGGTACATTTATTGAATATTATATGAATCTTACACATTAAAATTAACATTTTGATCCTAACTGACCTAAGACAGGGAATCTTGGAATCAATTAGCTGAGTTTAAATGTTCCCTGAGAGATAAAAATGTAATTTCAATATCAAAATAATGTTTTAAAATTAACAGGAATGCCAGAGATAAAAATGTAATTTCAACAAAATAATGTTTCAGGAATGCCAGCGTTACCGGTTTCTAACTACAGTGGGGTGTCATGGCTTGCTGAAATGACATGGAACAACTCAAAAAGGTAAAACCACATCCTTTTTGTCAATCATCCCCACCAGGATGTTGGAAATGTATTACTACGTTTTAGGACACTGAAATAATCTGGGGCACAGGATCATCCGTTTTATTACTCTGGACAAAACTCTGAGTTGTGTGTGAGCAACTGCAACAAAGTTCACCGATATTTCATGGAATCAAAACATCAGTCTCCAAATAAAAATAACTGTTTAATTTACAAGGGCTCTTTCCAACATAGTAGCCTCCAGGACCTGTCCAGGACCTGTCCTTACATGGCAAACATACATAACTAGCCATATCTGGCTGGACCACCAGTTCACAGCTTTCATGAGGTAAGTATAGACAGACAGTACTGCTAAGATGCAGCTGGACTGATGAACACAGGGTTCAATTCAAATTTGCAGCACTTCATTTTTCATGCAGTAGACTTCGGCCGGTTAAAATGGTGTCGAAGAGGGAAAGAGTGAGCTTGAGTCAGTTAAAAATGTCAGGGGAAAAAGGGAGATTATTTTTTAAAGAAGAATGGTAGAAAGTGTAAGCAGAGTGAGCTGTTTACCAGATCGAAGACAGGAGGAGAAATGGAAGTGAATGAGGGCGAAGTATCAGAGCTGGTAGGTTTGGTGGATTTCTCAGAGCTTGAGGCTAACAAAGAGGGTCAGGATGGAAAAAAAAGGACCCTTGCCTTTTGGCTGATCCATTTGTGGAATAAGGGTGGGTGAAAACAGAGTTGGGTGCTGCGGAATCGGTGAAGGTAGCCAGAAGTGGTCTTGTGATAATTGTTTGCGTTTCTGCTGGTCAAAGGGAGCAGGCACTCCGCGTTAAACAAACCGGGACAAGAGGGGTGAATTGTTTTGCTCCCAAGGATAGGGCGCAATTGAGGAGTAATTACTGAGGTAAATGTGAAAGTTTGACCAACTGAAGGGGAAGATACCCGGTGTTTGTGGCGCTCGTCTGATGGCGCGGCGCAGACAGAGTGGCGTGAAACAGAAGAGTCGTCGTCTGTCCTTTGGAGTTTTGATATTGAGTCTTTGCCCGACAAGGTGACGTTAGCATATAGAAGGTATCCGGTGCGTTTGGGCATGCGGCAGCAATGTGTAGGAGGGAGGTTCCTAGGTGTGAGAAGTGTGCAGAAGTGCATGAGACAAAGGAATGTGTAGCATTGGGGAAAGTAGTGGTATGTGTTAATTGGGGCTGGGGACCAGAAATGTCCAGTGCGAGAGTGGCAGTTTAAGGTTTCCAGGGTTAGAGTAGTGCAGAAGTTGTCGCAAGCTGAGGCAGTGAAGAAAGAGGAAGATGGCTCAAGGGGGAAGGATCCTGAGAGGAGTGGTGTGAATAGTAGATTAGTACCAGTACAGAGGGATAGTTCAACAAATGCTATGTTTCAGTAAGATTGGATTTGTAGCATTTATAACAGAAAATTGAGGTTGTGGTGACAAAGGCAGAGAGGTATTTGGGTGTGCCAGACTTTACGTCAGAAGAGTAGTCTTCTCAACAAAGCCTGGATACATACACCACAGTTCAAAAGTTCAGGGTCACTTAGAAATGTCCTTGTTTTTGAAAGAAATTTACTTTTTTTCTCCATTAAATAACATCAAATTGAACAGAAATACAGTGAAGACACTGTTAATGTTGTAAATGACTATTGTAGCTGGAAACAGCTGACATTTTGAAATATCTACATAGGTTTCCAGAGGAACATTCTCAGTAAACATCACTCCTGTGTTACAATGGCACGTTGTGTTCGCTAATCCAAGTTTATTATTTTAAAATGCTAATTGAGCATTAGAAAACCCTCTTGCAATTATGTTAGCATAGCTGAAAACTGTTGTCCTGATTGAAGGCTATGCCATGTGAAAAGTTGCCAAGAAACTGAAGATCTCGTACAAAGCTGTATACAACTCCCTTCACAGAACAGCGCAAACTGGCTCTAACCAGAATAGAAAGAGGAGGGGGAGGCCCCTGTGCACAACAGAGTCCTACCACTGAGGAAGTACAGCTCCCGCTCAGCCCAGTCAAAACTGTTCGCTGCTCTGGCCCCCCAATGGTGGAACAAACTCCCTCACGACGCCAGGACAGGACAGCGGAGTCAATCACCACCTTCCGGAGACACCTGAAACCCCACCTCTTTAAGGAATACCTAGGATAGGATAAGTATTCCCTCTCACCCCCCCCCTTTAAGATTTAGATGCACTATTGTAAAGTGACTGTTCCACTGGATGTCATAAGGTGAATGCACCAATTTGTAAGTCGCTCTGGATAAGAGCGTCTGCTAAATGACTTAAATGTAAATGTAGTTTGAGAAAGACGCCTCAAGTTCTCAACTAAATACGACCCGCAAAACACCGGTCTCAAAGTCAGTGACGAGGCGACTCTGGGATGCTGGACTTCTAGGCAAAGTTCCTCAGTCCAGTGTCTATGTTTTGCCCATTATAATATTTTATTTGCCAGTCTGCGAGATGGCTTGTTCTTTGCAACTCTGCCTAGAAGGCCAGCATCCCGGAGTAGTCTCTTCCCTGTTGACATTGAGACTGGTGTTTTGCGGGTCAAACAGTTCTATTTTTGTTTCCTCAGACCAGAGGACATTTCTCCAAAAAGTACAATCTTTGTCCCCATGTGCAGTTGCAAACCGTAGTCTGGCTTTTATTATTGCGATTTTTGAGCAGTGGCTTCTTCCTTGCTGAGCGGCCTTTCAGGTTATGTACAGTACGAGCTTCTGGGACTCGTTTTACTGTGGCTATAGATACTTTGTACCTGTTTCCTCCATCATCTTCACAAGGTCCTTTGCTGTTCTGGAATTGATTTGCACCAAAGTACATTCATCTCTAGGAGACAGAACGCGTCTCCTTCCTGAGCGGTATGATGGCTGCCTGGTCCCATGGTGTTTATACTTGCATACTATTGTTTGTACAGATGAATGTGGTACATTCAGGCATTTGGAAATTGCTTCCAAGGATGAACCAGACTTGTGGAGGTCTACAATTTGTTTTCTGAAGTCTTGGCTGATTTTTTCCCCCATGATGTCAAGAAAAGAGGAACTGAGTATGAAGGTAGGCCTTGAAATACATCCACAGGTACACCTCCAATTGACTCAAATGATGTCAATTAGCCTATCAGAAGATTCTAAACCATGACATAATTTTCTGGAATTTTCCAAGCCATTTAAAAATGCACAGTCAAGTCAGTGTATGTAAACTTCTGACCCACTGGAATTGAGAGAGTGAAATAATCTGTCTAAACAATTGTTGGAAAAATTACGCATCATGCACAAAGTAGATGTCTTAACAGACTTGCCAAAACTATAGTTTGTTAACAAGAAATTTGTGGAGTGGTTGAAAAACGAATTATAATGACTCCAACCTAAGTGTATGTAAACTTCCGACTTCAACTGTATGTTCAAATCTTTCCAAAGTTTGAGTCAAGCCAAAAACACATACATCAATCAATTCAATAGGCATGCCTCGAAGTGTGTTAATAAAAAATGACATGAAGCCTATGTTATCACATAGGACTCGAGCAACAGGCTAGAGACTTGCCCTCACAAAAAGCTAATACGTTTTTATTCAGATAAAATATTATACTCTGAATAATACTTTAGCTGAAATAAAGTAACAATTTCTTATTTCTCACAAGCAGTGCGCACACATACGCAACAGGGCATGATGGTTGTCACCTTTGCGAGGGCGCGCGCACGCACCTGCCATTCAAGCCACTCCACCCAAAGACATTATTACTAACGTTTAATGGGTAAATTACCATTTTATCGTCGCCTCCTTCCCGTTCTTTATTCCCCGGTTCCACCGCCTCGTCTGCCACACTCTTTTCTTCCTTCCCTTCTGCGTTTAGAGTGACGAAGTCTGAAGTGTGTTGGTTGTTGAAATACTCGTAATATTGGTGCACTTCTTCTAAACAGATATCTATACCTTCTCCCTCTGACAAGGTTTCGGAGCCTGAAGAGGACTGGCTCCCGCTGTCGCTTCCAAAAGTCTCCAAGTGTTGCGCTTCCATAATGTCAGAGTCCACTAACACCCATCACGCCAGTTTAGGTCGATCAATATAAATCACCGCGTATTATTGGTTAAAATGTTAACCCAGAGTAATGTCTACCTGTACACCGTTTAAGTCATATTGCGGGTTGAATGCACCGTGTTGCACGAAGACCGTTGAAAAGTTCCATTCGGTGGAAGTTCCAAGGCTACAACACGGACACAACCGTTTCATCCTTGGCTGCGTGAAATGCTGTTTGTAGCGCCTGGAGTTGGTTTCATTTCATAACTCTGCCGACCAAAAGATCCGCTGTGCCCCGTCAATCTTGTAGTATGAATTCTAACAGACAGACTGACATGCACCAGTGGGGTGTATTCATGGTTTCCCCCAAAAAACTACTAATAAAAAAAACGAAATAATGAATCTTTCGTCTCTCTGTGTCATCATTTCCCTTCAATTCGCAAGAGGCAGACTGTATCTCACATGAGAAAACACCCAAGCGAGCGAAACAACGCCCCTCTGTCTCTGGACGTGTAGGCCATCTATCTGATGCTGTCTGGTCCAAACGAGTATGACATTGTTGCTGCCCGTAGCATTGAAAGCCAGTGAGCATTTGGCCTCCCTTGATAAAACAAAGTTTACAAAATTAGCCAATCAGCTTTGAGCTAAACTGGCCCTCCCCTTCCAAAAAATGCTATGGGAAGCCAGCTTGCATTCCTATCAAATCCCATTGAGAGCATACCTCATTAAACATAAAACAAATTGAATTGTTGCATCTCATTGTCCTGTTGTCTAGCTAGCTTGCTTAAATTGGCCCTTTTGTTGTGCCCCTAGCTTGAGAGGTAGCTAGCTGTAGAAGGCTAATGTTAACTAGCTAAAGTTATCCATTATTGGTAGTTTGGCTAGCAAGCAAGCATTTTAGCCAGGTAGCCTAGGACAACAAAAAATTGAAGCATGTACTATGACGGAATGATAGACGTTTCGTCAACATGATAGAGAGGATAGCGGCATTGGCGTTTAGTTTAGTAGGGTGAGTCAACATGTTTTTCTACTTGCACAAACAAAAATCCGAACCATGAACAGCCACATAGTATTTAGCTTACATTGATTGGACTAAATTGTTTTTGGTATCTTTTAGTTGTCACTGTATTAGACTAAGCAGAGGTGATTTGATGATGTTGAAATGGCGCTGGAATAGTGGAGGCAACTCCTGTTTTCTTTGCGATTTGCGGTAACTCTCTGTGGTTCTAAATCAGTAGTTGAATGGTCCGTAAATGTTGCTGTAGGTCATGTAACTGTTTATAAGATGCAATATGCTTTGTGGACTTCACCAGACAGAGGTTGCTCTCCAGTTTTGTGATGAAACAAAGGTGTGGTTGAATTTATTCTGCCACTGTGAATCTTATTGTCTCTGCGTTTAGGCCGACAGGCTATATCACAGTCGCAAGGCATATGAACGAACAGGTTATAGAGCAAACAACGCAATCATCACAACACAGGTTGTAATATGGCTTTTTTTTGGCGGGGGTGGGGCTTGGCTTCCCCAGTGATTTTTACCCACGCATCACTACTGACATCCGCACTCATCATATTACATTGAAAATGGGGTTGCGAGAGAAACTCTGAAAGAAATGTGTGGTTAAAGTAGTCCTGTCTAGCTAGCTAGCTTACAAATGTTTCTCATATTCTAATAACACTATCTATCCAGCATATAGTTTATAATATGACTGCCTCCATATATTTGATTTAAATAATCAACTTTGCTTACCTTATTAATACGTTTATAAATAACCCCTTTGTTAATCTAAGAGTGTATTCTTTTATTAAACACATTCTTTCCTCTTGCATCTAGCTAGCATTTAGTTTGCAACAGCTAAGATTTTTATGAACCTTGCTGTTTGCCACTCTGACCTCGGCAACAATGTTGCAAAATACGAATTCGATCTCCCCTTGCTATAGAGAGTTAGCAGTGTTAACGGTCAGCTTGTCATTTTTCTGATCAGGCAAAATCATGCAGCATTAATATGGATATAAATGTCAATGCAAAACAGCTAAATCAAATAAAAAGGGAGCTAGTTAGTCATTTCAGAGTTTGATTTGGCTGGGTTAAGTTCTGTTAGCTGTTGTTTGCTCAAATCCACATAACATCGGTTATTTGCTTTCACAGGGAATATACAGTACCAGTCAGAAGGACACACATACTCATTCAAGGGTTTTTCTTTATTTGTACTATTTTCTACATTGTAGAATAACAGTGAAGGCATCACAACTATGAAATAACAAATATGGGATCATGTAGTAACCAAAAAAGTGTTGAACAAATCAAAATATATTTTATATATATATTATAATATATATATTTTTTGATTCTTCAAAGTAGCCACCCTTTGCCTTGTCAGCTTTGCACACTCTTGGCATTCTCTCAGCCAGCTTCACCTGGAATGATTTTCCAACAGTCTTGAAGGAGATCCCACATATTCTGAACACTTGTTGTCTGCTTATCCGTCACTCTACGGTCCAACTCATCCCTGTCACGTGTACTCCCTCTCTGGCCTCTAGGTCATCAGGCTGCTGATTATCCCGCACACCTGTCACCATCGTCAAGCACCTTATGTCACTCACCCGGACTCCATCACCTGCCTGGATTATCTTCCCAATATCTATCACTACCCTTGGTTCTTTCCTCAGGTGTTTTTGACTCTGTTTCATGTCGATGTGTTGTTTGTGTTTCGTGTTTATTGTTTTGTTTATTTATTAAAACACTCACTCCCTGTACTTTCTTCCCGACTCTCGTCGCACTCGTTACAATCCCAAACCATCTCAATTGGGTTGAGGTCAGGTGATTGTGGAGGTCAGGTCATCTGATGCAGCACTCCATTACTCTCCTTCTTGGTCAAATAGCACAGCCTGGAGGTGTGTTGGGTCATTGTCCTGTTGAAAAACAAATTATAGTCCCACTAAGCGCAAACCAGATGGGATTGGGGTATCTCTGCAGAATGCTGTGGTAGCCATGCTGGTTAAGTGTGCCTTGAATTCTAAATAAATCACTGACAGTGTCACCAGCAAAGCACCATCACACCTCCTCCTCCATGCTTCATGTAGCAACCACACATGCAGAGATCATCCATTCACCTACTCTGCATCTCACAAAGACATGGCGGATGGAAACAAAAATCAAACATTTGGACTCATCAGACCAAAGGACAGATTTCCACCAGTCTAATGTCCATTGCTCATGTTTCTTGGCCCAAGCAAGTCTCTCCTTATTATTGTTGTCGTTTAGTAGTGGTTTCTTTGCAGCAATTCATCCATGGCCTGATTCACGCAGTCTCCTCTGAACAGTTGATGTTGAGATGTGTCTCTTACGTGAACGCTGAAGCATTTATTTGGGCTGCAATTTCTGAGGCTGGTAACACTAATGAATTTATCCTCTGCAGCAGAGGTACCTCTGGGTCTTCCTTTCCTGTGGCGGTCCTCGTGAGAGCCAAGTTTCATCATAGCGCTTGATGGTATTTTGCAACTCTGGGTCTTCCTTTCCTGTGGCAGTCCACATGAGAGCAAGTTTGATCATAGCGTCTCACCTTTATGCTAAGGGTCTAAATGCATTGTCAATGGGTTACGACTTCCAACACCACCCCAGCTATTCCTACTGAATCACTACATAGGTGGCAGGCACTAGTGGGATAACCCCCCCAGTCTCTCAGGCCTGTGTTGGACGTGATTTTCGTTTAGCTTGTTCGTAATCAGATATCTCTATCAATGCTGAGCTCTTTTATCACATTGTTGTTAGCTGATGTGTTTTCTTTGCCTAATGCACTGTATCATCTGTAGATGTTGACTCGCATACTGTAATGGATGACATGCCTCTTAGCCTCTTAACTACTACCACACAAACACACACAGAGGTTAGGAGAATTGGGCACCGGAATCATTTGAAATAGTGATACACAACTGGAAAACGGGTCTGTTTCATTTGAGGAAGTGAGTAATATGAGATGTCCCGGTGCTCGTTTACGCAATAATGATTTGTAATCGTTACAAAAGATGGATGCAACCAGCTCCAAAACCTTCAGAATTGGGTCAACATACTGTAAAGTACCTTTTATTTTACTAGGCAAGTCCGTTAAGAACAAATTCTTATTTTCAATGACGGCCTAGGAACAGGGGCAGAACGACAGATTTGTACCTTGTCAGCTCGGGGATTTGAACTTGCAACCTTCCGGTTACTAGTCCAACACTCTAACCACTAGGCTACCCTGCCGCCCCATGTGTACTGTAAAGTACACATGGAATTGTTTAAAAAAAGGTTGTACACATGGAATTGTTTTAAAAAGGTTGTACACATGGAATTGTTTTAAAAAGGTTGTACACATGGAATTGTTTTTAAAAGGTTGTACACATGGAATTGTTTTAAAAATGATGATTTTGCTATTTGATTTGGAATTGTAAGACCCCTTGAAGTATAAAAAATAAAAAATAAAAATATTTGATGAACATTTTTCTTTGGCCTTACTGCTACAGTATTAGCCTATACAAGTGCATTGAATGACAGATTCACTACATGGAACAGCAGATAGTAAGTCCCCAAAAAATTGGAAGGAAGTTTGTTCTGAAATATCGCTCCTATTTCTGAGAGATATTAGAAAGATCAGGAAATTGGACCATTTATGTTTTAGATGTATTCAACCCCTTACTCTTGTCACTAAACAGACTCTATATATACAGTACATTACAATCATATCTTATTTGTCACATGCCCCGAATATACACAGGTATAGTAGACTTTACAGTGAAATGCTTACTTACAAGCCCTTTACCAACAATGCAGTTTTAAGAAATAAGTGTGAAGAAAGTATTTAATGAAATAAACTGAAGTAAAAAAGAGAAATTTAAAAATAAACAATTAAGGCGCAACAATAAAATAACAGAAGCAAGGCTATATACAGGGGCTACCGGTACAGAGTCGAGGCAATTGAGGTAATACTGTGTGTAGGTGGAGATAAAGTGACTATGCATGGATAATAAACAGAGGGCAGCAGAAGTGTAAATATGGGGGTGGGGGTGGGGGGCAATGCAAATAGTCCAGGTAGCCATTTGATTAGCTGTTCAGGAGTCCTATGGCTTGGGGGTAAAAGCTGTTAAGAAGCATTTTGGACCTAGACTTGGCACTCCAGGTATCACTTGCCATGCAAGTAGCAGAGAGAACAGTCTATGACTAGAGTGACTGGAGTTTTTTCCCATTTTTAGGGCCTTCCTCTGACACCGCCTGGTATAGAAGTCCTGGATGGCAGTAAGCTTGGCCCCAGTGATGTACTGGGCCGTACGCACCACCCTCTGTAGTGCCTTGCGGTCGGAGGCTTAGCAGTTTCCATAACAGACGGTGATGCAACGAGTCAGGATGCTCTCGATGGTGCAGCTGTAGAAAGTTTTGAGGATCTGAAAACCCATGCCAAATCTTTTCAGTCTCCTAACGGGGAATAGGCGTTGTCTTGCCCTCTTCACAACTGTTTTGGTGTGTTTGGACCATGATAGATTGTTGGTGATGTGGACACCAAGGAACTTGAAGTGCTCAACCTGCTCCACTACAGCCCCATCGACCCTACAGCCCCTTCAATCATCTCCTGTGTCTTGATCACGTTGAGGGAGAGGATGATATTCTGGTACCACACTGCCAGGTTTCTGACCTCCTCCCCATAGGCTGTCCCATCGTTGTCGGTGATCAGGCCTACCACTGTTGTGTCGTCAGCAAACCTTAATGATGGTGTTGGAGTCGTGCGTGGCCTTGCAGTCATGGGTGAACAGGGAGTGTTCCCTCCCCTGGGGGTCCCCCGTGTTGAGGATCAGAATGGCATATTTTTTTAATCCATTTTAGAAGAGGGCTGTAACATAACAAAATGTGGAAAAGGGGTAAGGGGTCTGAATACTTTCTGAATGCACTGTATTTACCCCAGTGGTCAAAACTGGTTGGGAGATGTATTTTAATTGTTTTTTTGACTGTCTTTTCATCCAAAAAGTATTGTGTTCACATGCTGTTTTTTGTTATTTCCTGTCAATTCATGTCCAATTAAGATCCTGCTGAGGCAAAGATCCTGCAATGGCTTGTTGTAAATGTACCTCCTTTGGTGCTTAGTTATGATCATAACAACTCAATGATATCGTTTAGATTTTATTTTTTATTTAATCCATGTAGATGTATTTATTGAATCCATACTATCATTCACAGCATGCACTATGATCATGTTATTTTTCCATTTACATGTGATTCCCCCCTTTCTGAGGAAGTGAAGGGAGATATGCATTTATTTGTCATATTGAATATTGTGTTATGGTGCAATGCTCAATGGCCTGCTTCTTGACATTTGTACTATCATGTTGTCCACTAGGGTGTAGTGTCAACCAAGAGAATAATGACAAATACAGCATGAGTGACAGGGACCAGTTCTGACAGGGGTGTCAAACTCAATTCCTGGAGGACCCAGTGTCGATGGGTTTTCACTCTTACCTTCTATTGGATTGATCAATTAAGGTAATTGATTGGTTGGGATTAGGAACTCCCCTCTACTTGTTAATAGGTCTTAATTGGACATGAATTGAAAGGAAATAACAAACACCCTATGAGCATAATACTTTTTGGTTGAAAAGACAGACAATTTTGATCACTGGGGTAAATCCAGTGCATTCCGAAAGTATTCAGACCCCTTCCCTTTTTCCACATTTTGTTACGTCCTATTTTAAATGTTTCTTTAATTTTTTTATTATCCTCAATCTACACGCAATACCCCATAATGACAAAGCAAAAACAGAGTTTTTGAAATTTGCACATGTATTTAAATAGAAAACAGAAATACCTTATTTACATCAGCATTCAGACCCTTTGCTATGAGACTTGAAATCGAGCTCAGGTGCATCCTGTTTCCATTGATCATCCTTTAGATTTTTCAGCAACTTTATTGGAGTCCGCCTGTGGTAATTCCTTTGAATGGACATGATTTGGAAAGGCACGCACCTGTCTATATAACGTCCCACAGTTGACAGTGCATGTCAGAGCAAAAACCAAGCCATGAGATTTAAGAAGTTGTCCGTAGAGCGCCGAGACAGGATTGTGTTGAGGCACAGATCTGGGGAAGGGTACCAAAAAATTACGAAGCATTGAAGATCCCCAAGAACACAGTGGGCTCCATCATTCTGCAGCATTGAAGATCCCCAAGAACACAGTGGGCTCCATCATTCTGCAGCATTGAAGATCCCCAAGAACACAGTGGCCTCCATCATTCTGCAGCATTGAAGATCCCCAAGAACACAGTGGGCTCCATCATTCTGCAGCATTGAAGATCCCCAAGAACACAGTGGGCTCTATCATTCTTAAATGGAAGAAGTTTGGAACCCACGCCAGGCCAAACTGACCAATCGGGGGAGAATGGCCTTGATTGGGGAGGTGACAAAGAACCCAATGGTCACTCTGACAGAGCTGCAGAGTTCCTCTGGAGATGGGAGAACCTTCCAGAAGGACAACCATCTCTGCAGCACTCTACCAATCAGGCCTTTATGGTAGAGTGGCCAGACGAAGCCACTCCTCAGTAAAATGCACATGACAGCCCGCTTGGAGTTTGCCAAAAGCCACCTAAAGGATTCTCCGACCATGAGAAACAAAATTCTCTGGTCTGATGAAACCTAGATTGAACTCTTTGGCCTGAATGCCAAGCGTCACGTCTGGAGGAAATCTGGCACCATCCCTACATTGAAACATGGTGGTGGCAGCATCATGCTGTGGGGATGTTTTTCAGCGGCAGGGACTAGGAGACGAGTCAGGTCCTCAGACTGCGACGACGGTTCACCTTCAAACAGGACAACAACTCCAGGCACCCATCCAAGACAAAGGCAGGAGTGGCTTCGGGACAAGTTTCTGAATGTCCTTGAGTGGCCCAGCCAGACTCCAGACCCCAGATCGAACATCTCTGGATACATCTGAAAACAGCTTGAGGCGTCATACCCGAGAAGAATCAAGGCTGTAATCGCTGCCAAAGGTTCTTCAAAAAAGTACTGAGTAAAGGGTCTGAATACTTATGTAATTGTGATTTCATTTATTTTTATATTTATAAATATGGAAACATTTCTAAAAACTTGTTTTTACTTTGACATTATGGGGTATTGTGTGTAGATTGAGGGGGGAAAACGATTTAATCCATTTGAAAATAAAGCTGTAACTTAACAAAATGTGGAAAAAGTCAAGGGGTCTGAATACTTTCCAAATGCACTGTTAATTTATTTCACAGTTTTATCTTAGTTCTCTTCTATGTAGACACATATATGAACATCTTATTTTTGCTTTCTAATTTTATGTACAAAATCCGACAATAATTAGAGTTTAGTACATTTGCTAAATAAACTGTAAGATTGAAAAATATTGTACACTATTCAGGCCTCTTTTTAGTTGTATTAATAGCCTGAGTTTTGAGTGTTGATTTTACAGTAATCTCCTAAAGATGATCAGTAAATCCTCATATGCACGACATAAGACCTCACATTTTCCTCACTCACTTTCCTCATTAGCCAGAGAAGGAAATGTATTTTGGAATCTTATCGTCTTACCATGTTCCCTCCATTTTGAATCACACATTGGGTTTATAGTTTAATCATACTCTCCCCACAATTGAAAAAAACAATGAAATGACTAACTAACTTATTTCATAAGTTCAATCACAGGTTCCATCATCAGAAGATATGTGAAGATTACTATGCTCTCTTAAAAGCATTGGCATTATGGTGTACACTTCAAAGTGAGCTGTTCTAACTCTTCAGAAGGTTACGATATCCTGTTCTCAAAAAAAGACCAGCAGTTTCTAACAACAACCCACTTATCTCGCTACATGATCTTTTAGTCACCCACACGTGTCACTGATTTCCAGGATGATAAGTACAGTATTTGGGTGGGGAATTTCACAAACACACACGCTTTTACTAATTTAGCACAATTCAGTTTAGAAATGAGTTTAGTTTCAATGAGTAACTCAGCGAGGGTCCTCTCTTCTTGTATGCTGTACAGGGACCACCATTTTTAGACAGGGGTTCAAAATGAAGACGTGTTCAAAATGAACCCTGTACATTTTCATATGCCACTCAGTGATGGAGTGGCAAAAACAAATAGGTGGCTAAACTCCGATCGCCGGTCATGGTGAAAAAACTAACGCTTCCTATACTTTCAATGCATTCTTCTGCAAAAGGTGGGTAAAACTGTTTGGCAAAGAAAAAGCTAAAAAACTATGTTTACTTGCGTTAACCCGCAACTACAACGCTGTGAGATGTGCCTCTAAATGCAACATTCCAGATCCAACCCAAAATGAGTATATTTACATTGTTCAAAAAGGTGTGTGCTGCCATCCTGTTAGAAGGTAACAGATTATTTTATTACAATGGGTAAATTGGATTTTCATTGTGTTCAATGGTGTTATTTGCCCCCTAGTGGCGTTTTCTGGTACTTAGAAAGTCAACGCAAACGGGAAGTTCAGAATTTGTTTTGCACGCAAAGAAGCAGCTACAAGCAACGCTACGTGCAGGTCTTTCAATGTAGTTATTTCTTGTCACGCTTCAGCCTTGGAAAAATATTTGTTTGTAAGTTCAATTCAAGCATTTAGCTAATGATGATAATCTTGTTATTGATAGAGTTTCTTACATATCAATGTTGGTTGCATTTACTCACAAATTGCAATGCCTTTTGTGTATGTCGTTAGCTGTATTACTTTGCTCATGCGTCATGCAAACGAATTGTAAAATATACAATACTGTAGTTTTGTTACTGTTTCTAGTGTAATATGCTTTGTTATTCTACATAGATGGTTATACATTATTAGAGTAATGAAAGGAGCAATTACCATATGGTTAACAATTAGATATATGGTTTGGCATCATGCCAGATGCATGGTACCTTAGCACGTGCTTTGTATTTATGCAACTTCAAATGTTTAATGTACAGCTACAGTATGTCGGTGTGAATTGAACACTAAAGTATATTCTTTTCTGTATTTTGCAGTTTCACAACATAAACGTTTCAATATATTCATTCAAGAAAAGTCACGCCTTGGGAGTTTTATTGAAGACTTAGTTGTTAGCTATCTGTCTAGTTTTGCATGGGAACGCAACTCAAGGGCAGAATAAGGTGCTTTCGGGCAACTTCTGCCACCAATCAACTTCTGCCACCAATCAACAGTGAACATCAGATACAGTAACAAAAATACAAAAAGCTGAATTACTGTACAATGACTTCTTTACTTCTCCCCTGTCAGCAAGTGCAGCAGTTTTGAGTTTACAATGAAGAGAGTAGAGCACACTAAACAGGGACATTTCTGTGTTAAGGTTTCGGTTTTCTCAGAAACTTATCCAAGTATGTGATCTCCTTTTATATGAAACCACATTTTAGTTAGAAATGACTTACTAATGGAACGTATGATATGGAAGTGATAATATATCGGCCCTTCTCAACTGACTGGAATCAAGTTACTAGCTTGTCCTATTACTAGCTTGTCCTATTACTAGCTTGTTCAACCTCTCTTTTGTGTCGTCTGAGATCCCTAAAGACTGGAAAGCTGCCGCGGTCATCCCCCTCTTCAAAGGGGGAGACACTCTAGACCCAAACTGATACAGACCAATATCCATCCTGCCCTGCCTTTCTAAAGTCTCCTCGAAAGCCAAGTTAACTAACAGATCACCGAACATTTCGAAACCCACCGTACCTTCTCTACTATGCAATCCGGTTTCCGAGCTGGTCATGGGTGGACCTCAGCCATGCTCAAGGTTCTAAACGATATCATAACCGCCACAGCCGTCTTCATCGACCTGGCCAAGGCTTTCGACTCTGTCAATCACCGCATTCTTCTCGACAGACTCAACAGCCTTGGTTTCTCAAATGACTGCCTCACCTGGTTCACCAACTACTTCTCAGATAGAGTTCAGTGTGTCAAATCAGAGGGCCTGTTGTACCGATCTCTGGCAGTCTCTATGGGGGTGCCACAGGGTTCTATTCTCGAGCCAACTCTTTTCTCTGTATATTTCAATGATGTCGCTCTTGCTGCTGGTGATTCTCTGATCCACCTCTACGCAGACGACACCATTCTGTATACTTCTGGCCTTTCTTTGGACACTGTGTTAACAAACCTCCAAACGAGCTTTAATGCCATACAACACTTCTTCTGTGTCCTCCAACTGCTCTTAAATGCAAGTAAAACTAAATGCATTCTCTTCAATCGATCGCTGCCCGCACCCTCCCACCCGACTAGCATCACTACTCCGGACGGTTCTGACCTAGAATATGTGGACAACTACAAATACCTATGTGTCTGGTTAGACTGTAAACTCACCTTCCAGACCCAGATTAAGCATCTCCAATCCAAAATTAAATCTAGAATCGGCTTCCTATTTCGCAACAAAGCCTCCTTCACTCATGCTGCCAAACATACCTTCATAAAACTGACTATCCTACCGATCCTTGACTTCGGCGATGTCATTTACAAAATATCTTCCAATACTCTACTCAGACTACATCCAGTTTGCTATCACAGTGCCATCGTTTTGTCACCAATGCCCCATATACTGCCCACCACTGTGACCTGTATGCTCTCGTTGGCTGGCCCTCGCTACATATTCGTCACCAATCCCACTGGCTTCAGGTCATCTGTAAGTCTGCTAGGTAAAGCCCCGCCTTATCTCAGCTCACTGGTCACCATAGCAACACCACCTGTAGCACGCACTCCAGCAGGTGTATTTCACTAGTCATCTCCAAAGCCAACACCTCTTTTGGCCGCCTTTCCTTCCAGTTCTCTGCTGCCAATGACTAGAACAAATTGCAAAAATCACTGAAGCTGGAGTCTTATATCTCCCTCACTAACTTTAAGCATCAGCTGTCAGAGCAGCTTACCGATCACTGTACCTGTACACAGCCCATCTGTAAATAGCCCACCCAACTACCTCATCCCCATATTGTTATTTTTTTTGCTCTTTAGCACCCCAGTATCTCTACTTGCACATCATCATCTGCACATCTATCCCTCCAGTGTTAATGCTAAATTGTAATTATTTCGCCACTATGGCCTACTTATTGCCTTACCTCCCTAATCTTACTACATTCGCCCACACTGTATATAGATTTTTCTATTGTGTTATTGTTACGTTCGTTGAAAGATGGATTGGACCAAGGTGCAGCGTGGTAGGTGTAAATTTGTCCTTTATTTTAAATTACACCGAAAAAACAACAAAATACAAAACCGAACAAAGTTCTGCAGTGCTAGACAGCAACTATGTAAAAACAAGATCCCACAAACTAAAGGTGGAAAAAAGACTGCCTAAGTATGATCCCCAATCAGAGACAACAATAGACAGCTCCCTCGGAACCATACCCGGCCAACAAAGAAATAGAAAAACTAGAATGCCCAACCAAATCACACTTCGACCTAACCAAATAGAGAAGTAAAAAGGCTCTCTAAGGTCAGGGCGTGACAGTTATTGACTGTACATTTTTTTTATCCCATGTGTAACTTTGTTGTTTTTGTCGCAGTGCTTCACTTTATCTTGGCCAGGTCACAGTTGTAAATGAGAACTTGTTCTCAACTGACCTACCTGGTTAAATAAAGGTGAAATAAAATTAAAATAAAAGGTTTGGGACTAATAGCTGATCCGACCAAGCAACGACCTTCGGTAGGGCATGCTCATGTTTCAGCTTCAAAATACCAGACCAATCAGCCAAAGAATGGCCACACAGAACCTGTTTAACAAAATCAAACATGCATTCTCACAGCACAAGAAACAGACAGCACTTTGAGATATCAGCTGATGTAGGAAGGGCTACATAAATACATTTGATTTGATAGTAACAAGACCTTAAAGGGAAACAAAAAATAACCCCCATGAATTACAGTGAGTGTGTACATAGAACAGGTCAGATCTATTAACCTTGTCCCGTCTCAATTGCTGAGAGAGAACCGGCTGGATGACATTAGGTCTGTATCAGTAGGTATTGTAAGTAAGTGAACAATATATAAGTTGAAAGGTCAACTTCCCTATTTTGGCCTATTTTTGTGTATACCCTTCATGTTGCGCTAGATTACTTTCTGACTGAGGTCATGAAGTCCAGTAGGGGCCTCTTCATCCTAACTGAAGCCTGTGAAGTGTGCTCACTGTAAGGACAGTTCAGCCCGGAATAACACACAGTTTTTATTTATTTAACCTTTATTTAACTATGCAAGTCAGTTTAAGAACAAATTCTTATTTTCAATGACGGCCAAGTAACAGTGGGATAACTGCCTGTTCAGGGGCAGAACGACAGATTCTCAGAACGACAGCTCGGGGACTTGAACTTGCAACCTTCCGGTCACTAGTCCAACATTCTAACCACTAGGCTACCCTTCCGCCCCAGTAGCCTACAGTAGGCCAGTGGAGGCTGGTGGGAGGAGCTATAGGAAGACTGGACCATTGTAATGGCTGGAAGGGTATAAATGGAAGAGTCAAACATGTGGTTTCCAATTTGGTGAAGTGAGTAGTAGATAATTATGACTGTAAGCAATTTGAGCTAAACTTTTTTTTGTACACTTTAAGCACTTGCCCCTGCAAAGGTCTGTGCAAAGCTGTGACGCTCAGTGTTGTGTTATTAGTGGGTATTTGTTGTTTTTCAGAGAATTGCGATTACAATTCCTTGAAAGCAGAGCGATAACTTGTTAGAAATCCTGAAATAGCTGACACTTGGGCTATTTCTTTGTCTGAGTAACACTCAGTTCATACCAGTCATTTGTTCTGAATAGAAAAGAGAAGTCAACTCATCCAGATAGAAAAAAAATGAAAATCTCTCTCTTGCTCTCTTTCTGTGGGCTTGCACATTTGGGTGGTGAGCACACATGAATGGTTAGCTACTGCTCATCAAGCCACTTCAAAACCACACAGACCTTCTTGGCTGTCAGACAAAACCAGCCAGACATAAAATATGGCTATGAATGTGATGCTGTGACTTGGAGCTCTATTCTATGAGACACAAAGACCAACAATGCATTTTCTGCACAAACCTCTGCCCTACTTACTCTTTGGTAAGTACTTTTCTTCTCATTTTGTGTTAGAACATTTTACAGAACATTTAAAAATCTCCACATGAATTCTGTAAAAGTCGAAAGACTACATCTAAGAAATCTACATTTCCAGCACACGGTGTATCCCATCCTCTATTCCCCAATCTACTGTATGTCAATGAGGTTGTCTTATTTTTCTTGAACTATTTCCTCATTCTATACTCCTCCACTCAGTATATCTCATTTTGAGTAAGCAGGTGTCCCAGGAATGATGACGATCTTCGATTATCTGTTACTGCTGTCTTGGTTACTGCTGTCCCTTTTTTTAGGTGTTCTCTTTGAATATTTTACCACACTCTGTTCCCCTCTCCAAGTTTCTCCAGGTATGTTTGAACTATTCTTAAATAATGGCTTCCAGACAAAACACTGTTTAAATATATATATATATGCACTATGTGTGTGTACATACACATATGTAGGTACAGTGTTTTGGCGTTAAAAGTAAGAAATGTGTTTTAATCAGTTTTGTGGAGTAGTGAACTACATGAAGTTCAAATAGTAATTATAATGCATTTTGCAGTAGCTTGGTGCTAAATTAACTCAACTAAAAACTTGGCAGTGTTTTCAGTAGTTCATTACTTTTGTGCCATGTAGCGGTGCCATGTAGCGGTGCAGCTAACTACTGGAACTACCTATTGCTATTTTGCAAAAAGAGAAGAATATATGGGTGAAATAGGCAATACTTTTCTTTGTTTTTCCTGCTTAATTCTCACTTGACACATAGTGTTTGTCTTTATTAATAGGCTAAACAACATACTGAGTTATCACTTGACCCCAGAGTGATCTGTTCTTGCAATTTTTTTATTATAATTTTCCCCAAAGTAGCGTACTACTATTTGAAAGTATCTTTAGTTAAGTAAACTATTTTTATCTTAAGGGTAGCTTTAGTGTAGCTTAACTTCTTCAAGTGTGAAGTAATTATTAAACTCAGCAAAAAAGAAACGTCCCTTTTCAGGACTCTGTCTTTCAAAGATCATTCGTAAAAATCCAAATAACTTCACAGATCTTCATTGTAAAGGGTTTAAACACTGTTTCCCATGCTTGTTCAATTAACCATAAACAATTAATGAACATGCACCAGTGGAATGGTCGTTAACAGGTAGGCAATTAAGGTCACAGTTATGAAAACTTAGGACACTAAAGAGGCCTTTCTACTGACTTTGAAAAACACCAAAAGAAAGACGCCCAAGGCCCCTGCTCATCTGCGTGAACATGCCTTAGGCATGCTGCAAGGAGGCCTGCAGATGAGGACTGCAGATGTGGCCAGGGCAATGTCCGTACTGTGAGACACCTAAGTCAGTGCTACAGGGAGACAGTACGGACAGCTGATCATTCTCGCAGTGGCAGAGCACGTGTAACAACACCTGCACAGGATCGGTACATCCAAACAGCACACATGCGGGACAGGTACAGGATGGCAACAACAACTGCCCGAGTTACACCAGGAACACACAATCCCTCCATCAGTGCTCAGACTGTCTGCAATAGGCTGAGAGAGGATGTACTGAGGGCTTGTAGAACTGTTGAAAGGCAGGTCCTCACCAGACATCACCGGCAACAACGTCGCTGGACCAGACAGGACTGGCAAAAGTGGTCTTCACTGACGAGTCGTGGTTTTGTCTCACCAGGGCTGATGGTCAGATTTGTGTTTATCATCGAAGGAATGAGCGTTACACCAAGGCCTGTACTCTCGATTTGGAGGTGGAGAGTCCGTCATGGTCTGGGGAGGTGTGTCACAGCATCATCGGACTGAGCTTGTTGTCATTGCAGGCAATCTCAACACTGTGCGTTACAGGGAAGACATCCTCCTCCCTCATGTGGTACCCTTCCTGCAGGCTCATCCTGGCATGACCCTCCAGAGTGACAATGCCACCAGCCATACTGCTCATTCTGTGCATGATTTCCTGCAAGACAGGAATATCAGTGTTCTGCCATGGCCAGCGAAGAGCCCGGATCTCAATCCCATTGAGCACTTCTGGGACCTGTTGGATCAGATGGTGAGGACTAGGGACATTCCCCTCAGAAATGTCTGGGAACTTGCAGGTGCCTTGGTGGAAGAGTGGGGTAACATCTCACAGCAAGAACTGGAAAATCTGGTGCAGTCCATGAGGAGGTGCACTGCAGTACTTAGTATCTGGTGTGGCCACTAGCTGCATTGACTGTTACTTTTGATTTTGACCCCCCTCCCCCTTTGTTCAGGGACACATTAGTCCATTTCTGTTAGTCACATGTCTGTGGAACTTGTTCAGTTTGTCTCAGTTGTTGAATCTTGTTATGTTCATACAAATACTTACACTTTAAGTTTGCTGAAAATAAACGCAGTTGACAGTGAGAGGACGTTTCTTTTTTTGCTGAATTTAGTTGGGTAAGCTACTTTCAAATCATAGTTTACCAAACACTTGTTTAGTTGACCCATCACACTCTTGCATGATTTCTGCAACAAAGCTGATCTTATTGTTGGCATGGTCCTTCTGTAGCTCAGTTGGTAGAGCATGGCGCTTGTAACGCCAGGGTAGTGGGTTCGATTCCCGGGACCACCCATACGTAGAATGTATGCACACATGACTGTAAGTCGCTTTGGATAAAAGCGTCTGCTAAATGGCATATATTATTATTATTATATTATTAGAGTAGGCACCCAAAGGACATGGGTGTGGACCCATGTTCCTGTAATTGTTGTCTGGATACTATGGTAAAAGCACAACAAGATTTATATGGTAGCGCTGTTACGGTAACACTGTTTCCTTTGTACAAAGTAGTTATTGCATCACCGTATACAGCGTACCTAGTATCTAAAGAGAGATGTCATGGAAATTCTTACACAGGGACACTCAAAGTCAATCTTCAATTCATTTTTGTTTATTTGTCAGTGCGCTGGAGAGGTTCCAACCAACTCAATGCACCATAGTAGACATATATTATTATTTATTATTATATTATTATTATAATATTATTATTATTATTATATATTATATTATTATATATGATATATTATTATTATTATATTATTATTATTATTATATTATTTATTATTATATTATTATATTATTATATATTATATATTTATATATATTATTATATATATTATATATTATTATATATTATTATTATTATTATTATATTATTATTATTATTATATATTATTATTATTATATATGATATATTATTATTATTATATTATTATTATTATTATATTATTTATTATTATATTATTATATTATTATATATTATATATTATATATTTATTATTATATATATTATATATTATTATATTATTATTATTATTATTATTATATTATCTGTCAGAAACCTCTGCCAGTCCCAACAGTTGTCTTATATACGGCTATACACAGAACTTATATTTTGCATAATTACTTAATCCTTGCCGGTTTGATCTATTCATGTTTCAACATTTGACAGAAAAACACCTCACGAGGTTTCTCCTCTCAAAGCCAAGATCTTGAAACTGAGATATCTTTCGTTTGTTCTCAAAACAACGTCTGGGCGTACTGCCAAATTGCAGCTACTGATAAGTGTGATTTGTACAGTCAGCCACTTGCATGAACACAGAAATTGCTTTATAGAACAGCACATGAATAGAACACAGTAATGAGTTATAAGAATAGCACAAACATAAAAAAATCCCCCTTACAGGGTCTTGGAAAATGTGTACTTTATATTTTGACATAGTATCTGTTATTTATTGTGTTTTATTTATGGTGTCACATCGTTAAATCTTTTGATGCATGTACTGTACATTTCAGTGTCCTGTGGGTCCAAGAATATCTCTTCACATTACGGACACTGTGTCACATCCCAAGGTAATGACAGAACCATTCCAACTACTAGGATTTTGTTCAGATGCAGTTGAGAGGGTTGATAAATCTTTATTGCGACAATCTAGTTGCTCTTTTGAACTTTTCTTTTCAGAGGGAGTCCGTGAATTAGTTTGCTTTGTACCTCTGGGCTTAAGTAGGAATGGCTGGGAATGTGTGTGGACACCGAGAAAGCATCTTGTCTACCAAACACACAGATACACACTCATCATAGAACAGTAAGTGGTATCAACGCAATTCAATAGCACAGTAATTTAATGTCTCTCTATGGTTGTATTGTATCATTTGATTGTTTGCACTGTAGACTAGACAAAATAGCAAAACATATACATGAAATAAATAATAAAATACTAAATCCTATTCAATTTGATATTCTTCACAGGAAAATGATTCACTTTTGCAAAATGTACGCAAACATATCAGGGACATCTCAGACTTTTAATCTGTCTAAAAAGCGCAACATGACGGCTCATGTGTTTGACGAGAGTGATCCGAAGAGCTGCACAAAGAACGTTTTCAGAGGTTCACCTCAACAATTGGGTCTGTTTACGTTAATCACCTATGCATCTATTCCCTTCCATTATGTGACAGAAGGATAGCCTATGGGTTTACAGCAAGCATACGATGTGACCAGTCCTTTTTATCTATTGCTGAATCAAAATAGAGTATAACAACGATACGATATCACATAGCCTATGTTGCCTTAACATTGCAGTTCGATGCGGCCCTCCATCTAACGTCGACTTAAATCGCCATTCAAGACAGCTGGACATCCAGGCCTCCTGGAGGAAGGAGGAGAACAAATATATTGCGCTGTACTCTGTGAGGTACAAGGACCTGAAGAGCCAGTCATGGAAAGAGGTGGGCTTTAAAAGTCAGATCTGAAAGGTACTGGCTACATGCAGCTCATAAAGAGATGCAGGTAATTGCCAAAATAAAGCAAACACTTTGTGGTTCCTGAGTTTATTCAGCAATTAACATCCCATCATGCTTTGAGTCATGTATACAAGTATCCCAGTTGCTATTGGCTACCATGGCTAGAAGAAGACTTTGAAAAGGGGACCTCAAAGGACCATAGGGGGCTTAAATGATGTGTGTGTGCACTTTTGGTTCTACTGCCCTTCTGGGGACCAGAAGTCATCACAGGGATAATAAAACAATGAACATTTGGACAAGCGGGGACATTTCGCCATTCCCCAAAAGGAAAAAGGCTATTTTAGGCTCAGTGGTTAGGTTTAGAGTTACAGTTATGATTATAATTAGAGTTAGGGGTTAGGGTTAAGAGTTAGGGGTTAGGTTTAAGAGTTAGGGGTTAGGGTTAAGAGTTAGGGGTTAGGGTTAAGAGTTAGGTATTAGGGTTAAGAGTTAGGGGTTAGGGTTATGAGTTAGGGGTTAGGGTTAAGAGTTAGGGGTTAGGGTTAAGAGTTAGGGGTTAGGGTTAAGTGTTAGGGGTTAGGGTTAAGAGTTAGGGGTTAAGAGTTAGGGGTTAGGGTTAAGAGTTAGGGATAGAATTAGAGATATGGGTTAGGATTAGTAAAAATAGGATTTTGAATGGGAATCAATTGTTTGGTTCCCACAAGGATAGTAAAACAATCATTCAAGCATGTGTGTGTGTGTGTGTGTGTGTCTCAGTCACCAGATCGAAACCCAATTGAACCCTTATGGCTGCCTGAGACAGCATTTTCCACCACCATCAACAAAACACCAAATTATGGAATTTCCCATGGAAGAATTGTGTCGCATCTCTCCAATAGAGTTCCAGAGACTAATGGAATCTATGCCAAGGCACATTGATGCTGTGCTGGTGGCTCGTGGTGGCCCAACGCCTGATTAAGACACTTATGTTGGTGTTTCCTTGATTTTGGCCGTTATAAAACAGATTATAGACTTGAAACAAACTGGCATGAATAGTGAAACTCTTGGGGTCAGTTCCCCAGTCACAAAATAAGACTAGTCCTGAACACAGATTAAGCCTAGTCATTAGAGAATCTTCATTGAATGTTCACTTC
Source organism: Oncorhynchus gorbuscha (assembly GCF_021184085.1). Taxonomy (NCBI): domain Eukaryota; kingdom Metazoa; phylum Chordata; class Actinopteri; order Salmoniformes; family Salmonidae; genus Oncorhynchus; species Oncorhynchus gorbuscha. The sequence goes on along the minus strand of NC_060192.1, from coordinate 3,464,800 downwards.
AGTCCAGGATTAGGCCTAATCTGTGGCCGGGAAATCTACCTTAGTTGTCCAAGACTGGAGAAGACCATGTAGGATATACAACTTTACACTGTTTTTTTCTCTCAAGGTATACTGACCTAACCTCTCATTTGTGTTCTCTATAGCCACCAGTGCAATCCAGGGATAGCAATAGGTGCACTCTGGGTAATCTTAACTCCTCACTGTCCTATGTGGTGCAAATACAGTGTGTGGCCAACGACAAATGTACCCAGTGCCCCTGGAGCAAGAATTTCACTGTTCCACCTGGTGAGTTTACCTTTGACCTAAAGCTGCAAGTTAGACATTTTCAATGGTCTTACCAAAAATAGTCAATCAATTCTCTACTCTACTGATCTACTGACATTCAACACCGAAAAAGCAACGTGTCCATCTCGTTCAATCTTTTTTAGAACTTACTGATATGCCTGTCATTGAGATGGTAGAAGATTTTCCACAAACCAAAGGAAGTAGATTAGTGATCATAAAATGGAAGGTAACTTATACAATACTATGTTTGTTAGTTAACCTGCATGCTTCATAAACACAATATCTACAACAGTTGTAGGTATAAAGTAATACAATAGTTTATTGCACTACAAGTGACACGTTGTATAAATCTATGGGCAGGCCTGTAACCTTGCACCGACAATTTGCATTCCAGTTTGCAGCCAGTGAGTTAGCGGAGGGCTACAGTGTGACAGTGGGGAAGGCCTCAGGAGAGGACCCCATTGAGGCCTTCAAAACCAGCAGGACTCTACTCCGACTGGTCCTGTCTCACTCAGCCTACCACCTCACCATCACAGCCTTCAACAAGGCGGGGAACTCGCCTGCAGCACAAAGGACTATACCTCCACTGGACAACAAAGGTAGAAATAGCTACCGTAGCTACCGTTATCTACTGTTATATAATATATAGCTACCGTTATCTACCGTTATATAGCTACCGTAGCTACCGTTATATAGCTACCGTTATATAGCTACCGTTATCTACCGTTATATAGCTACCGTTATATAGCTACCATTATCTACCATTATATAGCTACCGTTATCTACCGTTATATAGCTACCGTAGCTACCGTTATCTACCGTTATATAGCTACCGTAGCTACCGTTATCTACCGTTATATAGCTACGTAGCTACCGTTATCTACTGTTATATAGCTACCGTTATCTACCGTTATCTACCGTTATCTACCGTTATATAGCTACGTAGCTACCGTTATCTACTGTTATATAGCTACCGTTATCTACCGTTATCTACCATTATCTACCGTTATATAGCTACCGTAGCTACCGTTATCTACCGTTATATAGCTACCGTAGCTACCGTTATATAGCTACCGTTATCTACCGTTATATAGCTACCGTATCTACCGTTATATAGCTACCGTAGCTACCGTTATCTACCGTTATATAGCTACCGTAGCTACCGTTATCTACCGTTATATAGCTACCGTAGCTACCGTTATCTACCGTTATCTACCGTTATATAGCTACCGTAGCTACCGCTATCAACCGTTACCTACCGTTCTATAGCTACCGTAGCTACCGTTATCTACCGTTATATAGCTACCGTTATATAGCTACCGTAGCTACCGTTATCTACCGTTATATAGCTACCGTTATCTACCGTTATATAGCTACCGTTATCTACCGTTATATAGCTACCGTTATCTACCGTTATCTAGCTACCGTTATCTACCGTTATATAGCTACCGTTATCTACCGTTATATAGCTACCGTTATCTACCGTTATATAGCTACCGTTAGCTACCGTTATATAGCTACCGTAGCTACCGTTATCTACCATTATCTTATATAGCTACCGTATCTACCGTTATATTATCTAGCTACCGTTATCTACCGTTATAGCTACCGTTATCTACCGTTATATAGCTACCGTTATCTACCGTTATATAGCTACCATAGCTACCGTTATATAGCTACCGTAGCTACCGTTATAAAGCTACCGTAGCTACCGTTATAAAGCTACCGTAGCTACCGTAGCTACCGTTATAAAGCTACCGTAGCTACCGTTATAAAGCTACCGTAGCTACCGTTATATAGCTACCGTAGCTACCGTTATAAAGCTACCGTAGCTACCGTTATCTACCGTTATCTAGCTACCGTTATCTACCGTTATATAGCTACCGTTATCTACCGTTACCCTCCAATATTGGGATCATACACTCAGGCCATGTTAGGATTTATTAACTATTTTTGCGTGAAGTATTATTAGTTCAGTTCAGTTTTTGCATCGGAAATGATTTACTAGTTGCTCTCCTGCTGAACAGTACACTGTTAAAATGATGTGTTATGTAACATTAAAACTAGAGGCAACTGAGCTGCCCCCCCAGTGTTGAGACGAAACCTTAACTTTGCTGGAATTTTGAAACGCATGGGTGTAAGGGGTTATGAGACATATTTAACATGTACTTAACCATTCACCCTAAAGTGTTCGGAACCATGACACGGTGTGTTGTAACACCACTTAATCAAGAGTTGTGCAACACCTCACAACAGACTAACGCGTAAAAGGTTGACAACACTATTATGGTGCATAATTAGAACCCTTCTGTTTTGGTGTCATATCCTCTCTCCAAAGCTCCTAAGCATGGTGTTTTCTAATTATGGTGTTTTGAATCCAACCGCTGTAAATGGGAGTCTTAGTTGAGTGAATTACTTTACTGTTGTCATTGCCACATACTTTCTTGGATTGTTCTGGAGAGTTTTACCTGAACGTTTGGTGTGTTCTTTCCTGAGTTCGCGAAGGACCGGAATACAGTGGTGGCGCACACAAACTTGCCTGTTTTTAATACTTGACCATAGAGTTTGCTAGATGGCACACCTGACTTGAGTGCCCTCCCTACAAATCCATTTCCCAGACTGGGGGAATTCTAAACAGTAGGGCAGCACAGTGTTTGAAGTTCACATTTGGCTTTTAATAATCTAAACATTTGTCTTCTGATATGGGGGCCCAAGTTCATCACACGGTAAGTTGCTGTGTGGTTGAGTGTGTCAAATTCCAAATCAATATGCCATCTTACTGAATTCCTATTCAGACCTGAGATTTGAGTTGATTTAACATGGAATTAAACATGTTTTGACTTAAGTCCATGTTTTATTGAGTCCATGCTAAGTCTACTTATCTCAAGTCTGAATTGGGTACCCCATGTGCTGAATGTAAACAAGGGTGGTTCAGCACAACAGTTTAGTCCTGCAGACTGGCTGAGTAGACTAAGGGAGTGCTTTGATAAGCAGGATACCTGGGTTCACATCAATCTTCTCACATAAAGGCACACTTTATACATGTATAAAGGCATACTTTATACATGTTACCTCATGTTATCCCTGCTATAACTTACATAGCCCTAAACATTATGAATGTAACATCATTTATAATTTCACAATGGGCCTGGCAACTGTAGCCTATAATTAGGAAAAGTATTCAATTCCCAGTGTCTTCTTGACCCATTTTGATCCCACTTTAAATGACGTGCCGCTTATAAAGGTTTCATAAAGCCTTCATAAGCACTACATAAAACAAAATAGGATTGCATGTGGTCACAACAATGCATAAACCACATCAGAGGATGACTAGTGTAGTCAGCGCACATGTGATGTGATTCGGCCTCCAATGAAATGGGTGGAGTAAAAGGCCAGCAGCATGTATTATTTGGAGCCTCATGAAATGATACCATATATACATTCTACTGACCCTACTGAGTATTCCTTACAAGACTTTTACTGTAGCACCCAGAATCGTTATTGCTCTTATAGGCTGACCAGACAGCTCGCGTCACAAAATGTAAAAATCCATGTTATTCAATTATTGCACCCACACTGCTCACGCACGTGAGCAATATGGCAAATAGGAGTGGAAATATCATCTGCTATGTCCTAAGTCATTTTCCATCCAAGTTGTCAGACCCTAATGGCTTGTCAATGTTGATAGACAACAATAATTTGTTCACCTCTTTCACAATCACTTTACTGAACTCAAAATTGCAATGCTTGTCTTTCATAATTTGGTCAGATATACTTGGATGTGTAGTGTCAGCGTTTGTTGCTGACATGTCATGCCTCAGTTTGCTAATCTTCACAATTAAAGAAATCATTAAAGTAGTTGTCAATGACAGTTGGTTTTGTGATGAATGTTTTTACACTGCTGCTACTCTCTGTTTATTATCTATGCAGGGTCACTTTACCCCGACCTACATGTACAAATTACCCCAATTACCTCGACTAACCTGTACCCCCACACATTGACTCGGTAACGGTACCCCCTATATGTAGCCTCGCTATTGTTATTTTATTGTGCAACATTTTTTACTTTAGTTTATTTAGTAAATATTTTCTTGAAACTGCATTGTTATTTAAGGGCTTGTAAGTAAGCATTTCGCGGTCACGTTTCTACTGTTACGAGGGGGACTTTTATATATTTCGAGGGGGACTTTTAGAATATGTCAGAAATTCCATGACCCAGAATTACTTTTGTAGTGTTGCCGACGAGAAGCAGATCATGTGATGAGTTCACAAATCGAAGACCCACTTGTGCTACCATTGGACAGCAAAAAAACAAGTAAGTTAGCCTTTTATTTATTGTAATTTAAATTTGTTTGTTGTAGTTCAGTGTTGAATTAGATTGCATACTGTAGCTACCTCAATCGTTATTTCGGTGACTTCACAGCAATTGATAGCCAAGATTTTGCTAGCGAGCAGCCTCAGCGAAATACAAATCCCCCTAGATACAACCACGTCTCATAGTCAAGTCGTGAGATTTGTAAATGAAAGAGGAAAATAATCATACGAATTGAATGGAGTTTCCCATCATCCCATTAGAGTTTCTGGCGCAGCACAGAAATGACCTTATTCAGATGATGTGACAAAGGCATTTCCTAACAGAACTGCTAACTTTCTTTATTGTTACTTTTAAGGTTGGAACCAACATGCAGTACCTCCAGCAGGAAGATGGGCAAGAACCATTCGTCTGCCAGCTCAGGGACAAGCTACCCTATTCACAGCCCTGTAGCTCAGTTGGTAGAGCATGGCGCTTGTAACGCCAGGGGTAGTGGGTTCGATCCCCGGGACCACCCATACGTAGAATGTATGCACACATGACTGTAAGTCGCTTTGGATAAAAGCGTCTGCTAAATGGCATATATTATTATTATTATATTATTATTATTATTATTATAATGTTCGATGTAATTGCTGGACGTTTTGAAACTTCATTTATTTGTATTGTTTAAAAAATTTACAAATAAAAGGAAATGTATGGTTTAAACAGGTCTTTAACATTTATTTGTTTTGGTTGTTAGTGATAATTCCCTGTGTGTTAACATCATTAAGCCTTTATGTATGAGTTATGATTATGACCAAATGAGTTTGACTTTATAGCAAGTACAGCGTCATATGATACAAGGCATCTATGTATGTGCTATGAATGACTAAAGGAGTCGGACTTTAAATTAAGTACGACGTCATGCGATACGTTTCCCTCAGGAGACGTAAAATATTTGGCGTGGGTCCTCAGATCCTCAAAACTTTCTACAGTAGCACCATCGAGAGCATTGTGACCGGTTACATCACCACCTGGTATGGAAACTGCTCAGCATCTGACCGTAATGCGCTACAGAGGGTAGTGTATACGGCCCAGTACATCACTGGAGCCAAGCTTCCTGTCATCCAGTACCTATAAAATAGGCGGTGTCAGAGTAGAGCCCATAAAACTGTCAGACTCCAGGCATTCGAGTCATAGACTGTTTAATCTGCTAGCACATGGCAAGTGGTACCGGAGTGCCAATTCCAGGACCTAAATGCTCCTTAAAAGCTTCTACCCCCCCAAGCCATAAGACTGCTGAACAATTAATCAAATGGCCATCGGACTATTACATTGGTCCAGGCACATATAAACCTGGAACATCAACCATTCAAAGTTGACCTTAGTGGGAGTGACCAGAGAATGGCTAAACCCGTATCTTCTTCAAATGTATTTTAAACCTAAACCTTAACTAATGAAGGCCTAGTTTAATGTGTTGGTCCACCAAACCATTTGGGGCAGAAGTGTCTGGGAACAAGATTAGGTGTTATGTGACTAACATGACATCACTTCAGAGCAACATGTCACCCATTATAAAGCACATATTCGACAGTGGATTATGTCACATATGGCATTGGTGATTGTTACAGTCATGCCACAATATGTCACCCATTATAAAGCATGACATAGGGTTATAGGTGCTTTGTAACACATTTAACGTGCTGCTTATGAACCCTTTATAAAGCATGACATAGGGTTATAGGCGCTCTGTAACACATTTAACGTGCTGCTTATGAACCCTTTATAAAGCATGACATAGGGTTATAGGCGCTCTGTAACACATTTAACGTGCTGCTTATGAACCCTTTATAAAGCATGACATAGGGTTATAGGCGCTCTGTAACACATTTAACGTGCTGCTTATGAACCCTTTATAAAGCATGACATAGGGTTATAGGCGCTCTGTAACACATTTAACGTGCTGCTTATGAACGCTTAATGAAGCATGACATAGGGTTATAGGCGCTCTGTAACACATTTAACGTGCTGCTTATGAACCCTTTATAAAGCATGACATAGGGTTATAGGCGCTCTGTAACACATTTAACGTGCTGCTTATGAACGCTTAATGAAGCATGACATAGGGTTATAGGCGCTCTGTAACACATTTAACGTGCTGCTTATGAACGCTTAATGAAGCATGACATAGGGTTATAGGCACTCTGTAACACATTTAACGTGCTGCTTATGAACCCTTTATAAAGCATGACAGGGTTATAGGCGCTCTGTAACACATTTAACGTGCTGCTTATGAACCCTTTATAAAGCATGACATAGGGTTATAGGCGCTCTGTAACACATTTAACGTGCTGCTTATGAACGCTTAATGAAGCATGACATAGGGTTATAGGCGCTCTGTAACACATTTAACGTGCTGCTTATGAACCCTTTATAAAGCATGACATAGGGTTATAGGCGCTCTGTAACACATTTAACGTGCTGCTTATGAACGCTTAATGAAGCATGACATAGGGTTATAGGCGCTCTGTAACACATTTAACGTGCTGCTTATGAACGCTTAATGAAGCATGACATAGGGTTATAGGCGCTCTGTAACACATTTAACGTGCTGCTTATGAACGCTTAATGAAGCCTTACTAAGCTGAACATCATTTAAAGCGGGACCAAAAGGGTCAATTAAAATATCGTCTGAAAATCATCACCAATCAATATTTACAGTATAAAGAATTGGCATTTGAAAACGATTTGATTTGTATAAGAGAGACGCAGTCTGCCATTTGTGTTTTGATGTTGCCTTTTACATGCACTGAAACACCAACAATGGTTTTCACAAGACTCTCAAAAAACAAGGTTATACTAAGCTACATGGAACTGAAGGTCAAACTAAGGATAATTTTGCAACTTGATTTAGAATTGTAAGACCTCTTGAAGTATCTCCAAAAAATGTTGCTAAAAAATTGTATTTGCCGTTATTGCTACGAGCCCATAGAAACGCATTGAATAACAGATTCACTACATGGAACAATAGATAGTCACCCCTAAAATGTATTTATTTTTGGTACTTAAAGTCTCCATATACAGCACCAGTCAAACGTTTGGACACATGTACTCATTCAAGGGTTTTTCTTTATTTTTACTATTTTCTACATTGTAGAATAATAGTGAGGACATCAAAACTATTAAATAACACATATGGAATCATGTAGTAACCAAAAAAGTGTTGAACAAATCTAAATATATTTAATATTTCAGATTCTTCAAAGTAGCCACCCTTTGCCTTGATGATAGCTTTGCACACTCTTGGCATTCTCTCAACCAGCTTCATGACGTAATCACCTGGAATGCATTTCAATTAACATGTGTGTGCCTTGTTAAAAGTTCATTTGTGGAATTTCTTCTTTAATGCTTCACGGTGAGAACCACACATGCAGACATCATCTGTTCACCTACTCTGCGTCTCACAAAGACACGGCGGTTGGAACCAAAAATCTCAAATTTGGACTCATCAGACCAGAGGACAGATTTCCACCAGTCTAATGTCGATTGCACGTGTTTCTTGACCCAAGCAAGTCTCTTCTTATTATTGGTGTCCTTTACTAGTGGTTTCTTTGCAGCAATTTGACCATGAGGCCTGACTCATGTAGTCTCCTCTGAACAGTTGGTGTTGAGATGTGTGAGATTGTGAGTCCTTCTGTAGCTCAGTTGGTAGAGCATGGCGCTTGTAACGCCAGGGTAGTGGGTTCGATTCCCGGGACCACCCATACGTAGAATGTATGCACACATGACTGTAAGTCGCTTTGGATAAAAGCGTCTGCTAAATTATGAGACTGGGATCTCTAATAGTTTGGGTCTTCCTTTCCTTTCTTGTGGCGCTCCTCATGAAAGCTAGTTTTTCATAACGCTTGATGATGAAACACCACATCTCAGCTTAGGTGCACTACTTTTCATGGTTTCATGACACAATGATGGGGTTTCGAGTCTTTCTACTTTAACAGTGCTTGAAATCCGCCTGTTGAAGTGGGACATCTCGGATGCAGGAGAAAGGACCTTGACGTGTTGTTTGGCTTGTCTCTACAGACTTATATGGGAGGCTGAATGTGACATTCACTGGCAACACGTCCTTCACTGTCTCCTGGGTGGATGACCTGATCAAAACCTACTCCTGCTTCTCAGTGGAGTGGTGGAGGAGAGGAGAGAAAGCTGCTCACAAGTCCTTCTATGAGGATGAGAACAACTATGAAGTCATACACTTGGACGGTAGGGTACATACCTCTCTCCTGCGTTAACATGCAAACAACAGTGGATTCACATATCCAGACACATTGCATATGTTTGACAGATATAAGCCGCCTACCACCAGTTTGTCCCGATGAAAGATGTTTCCCCATTTAAAACCACTCTTGTTGCTTTTTGAACGATAGAGCCATTAGAGCTGTATAAGAAGTACACCTTCACTCTGCACACGAGGCCACATAAAGAACCCTGCAACCTGAAGTTCATCAACAACAGCGAGAGCACCTATGGGAGCATCCAGTCCTTCTTCACTGAAGGATGTGAGTCTAAAATGAAACTGATTTTAAGGCCACACTCAACATCTCCTTGGGGTTGTACTAGATTAAACCAGTGCTGGAGTAGAACACAAGGGGCATCTCATCGTCACACAAACACATGCCGTAAGCGCAGACACAGGCAGCCACTTCATATACTTACAAGCTGGTTGCAGGATAAGTACATTACACCTTAGCACCTGTATGTCTTAATCATACAACCAATTAGTCATCAATGCATTGCGATAAGATTCAGTGTCTTTTCCTCTCAGCCCCCATCAGTGCCCCAGGGAACATCAGCAGCAGTAATGTTAGCCAGAGTTCCATGGTGCTGGAGTGGACAGCTGTCCCCGAGGAGGACAACAGAGGTTTCCTGCTGGGCTACTTCATCCATTACACAGAGAGGCTGCAGGACTGGACAGATACTGAACCAAGTAAGATGAATTGATGTAGTCTTTATTTGGATGCTCACAAACAGGTGCCAAGTTGATGTTGGCCCAAGAGACGTGCAAGTGAGTGAGTATTCATACAGTAGAATGTGAGCAGCGTGCGACTTCTCCTACTGTCTTTTCCATGTCACACGTAGAATGTTTCAGAGTTTGTGACTAATATCTGATAAATATGTACACTTCTTTTTTAAATATATTTTTTTAGAAGTTAAGCCTTCCTGCACACTAACAGATATTCTCACCACCACGTCTAGTTCCCAAAAGGCCAGAGTTTAAAACGAGAACCGTTGTTGAAGTGTTAACTTCCTTAAAATGATTCTTGTGAGGTTACCACTTCTTATTCTGAATGTGTCACTGACTTTAACTATTGGTGTTCCCGCTGCAACAGACATCACTGTGGATGCTGGTTCAACCAGCTATGAGTTGGTAGACCTACAGAGCAGTACTGTATACCGGGTCCAGTTGTCTGCCTTCACTGGTGCAGGAATGGGAGTGAGAAGCTCGGCTGCATACTTTGAAACCAAACCTGAAGGTTTGCTTGTTGATCTATCAACAGTGGTTATATTGCAATTAACATCTCTGATATCCCACATTTTGAATGGCAGACCAGTACTGTCTTCTGTCCCTCCCCAGCATCCCTGACTGTGAGTGGTGTGATAGCGGGTGCCATTGTTGGAGTAACTTTACTCTTACTGGTGGTTCATCTCGGCTCTCAGTTCTTAAAAAGGTACAGTCGTCATGTTTCTAGGTCAAAGGTGTATTTATATCTATTTGTTTTGCTTTGTTCTTAAGTTAACTGTTGTCCAGTGAAATTCAAGTGATGGAATTAATTACATGTCAACGTGTTGTATTTTCAGAGCAAAGAAACTCCTTTGGCCGAATATCCCCAATCCAGGTAACAGCAATGCCATCCAGAAAATAGATGGGGTCTGCGATCTGGTAAGAAAATGGTATAATTATGCAGGAGAGTTTCATAGCATTTTTACAGCATGTCTCAGATCATGCCCTGTTGCTGTTGGTTTTCTTCCACCTCCGGGACAATAAAATGGATTGATTCTCATAGGAACTCCTGGAGCTCATCAACCGACAGATGTTGAAGGAAGAAGAGGGGGACTCCAACAGTCTACACATTGTCAATGGAAGAGAAGAAATGTCTCCTGTTGGCAACCTCCATCGCAATGCTGACTCATGTCTACACCTCAACACAGACCATGGGGAGAGCCAAGGGCCTTCTCTGTCAACCATAGCCACAGACAGAGCTCAAGATCCAACCTCTGACACCATTACATCTATCCCCACAGACATGAGACAGACGGACCCTGTCCTCATCAGTACGGTGGCCCACCAGTGCCACCCGTTGGCCTTTCTAAGTGATTACACCACCATGGAACTCTTCCAACAGGCTATGCCACACTGTGTTCCAACCAACACGTCGTCATCATTGGAATCCCAGGATCAGTCAAGCCAGATCAGTCAAGCCACATCAGTCAAGCCAGATCAGTCAAGCCAGATCAGACAAGCCAGGCCAGAGTTAGATTACATCCACCAGACCCAAGGCAGCACCAGTCCATCTCTGAACACTAAGGTGTACACCATGGTTCTTTGAGAATGTTTACTGTAGATTCTAGAATCTGCTTTTCTCACTGAGATGCTGTGCAACCATTCTAGGCCTTTCTCTATGTAAACAGAGCCACCGGCGGCCATCAGTGTCACCCTGTTAACGAGCATATTCTTTATGTGTTTGAGCGGTTCTGGACTGGTTCCGACTGACATTTTGGTGTAAAAAGCTCTCTGTTAATGCCGTAGGGTCCCGTGACTTATAATGCCAAAAAGCCTCATCTGCCTGTTCTCCGTATCCACTCTCTAAGCAGAGCTGACTTGAAGCGTCAGGTTTCAGACCCCATAGTTGCATAGGCAGTGAGGTGTTACATTTCTGGCCTATTCAAACAATGAATTGATTATCTCTTCCCCTGAGTCCAGCTTGGGAGATGGCAAATGAACAGTGGACAGTCTAGCGAGGCCATCCATTGTGGATTCATCTCACGGTGATATTCTCAGACGGATTTAGCGCTCTCAACACGATGGGATTGTCATAACTCTGGAATGAGAAAATGTTTAATGATGTAGGGGAACTCATAACAAACTCAAGCTTAATTGGGTTGAGATCTGGTGACACACCCTTTAAAACACCCTATGCTCCTTTGACACCCCTCTTACAAAGTCACTGAGATCTTGTCTTCTAGGCATGGTAGCCAAAATAATGGCCAACTGGACATTTTTTAATATTTTTAGACCCGAAGCATGAAAGGATGTTAATTGCTTAATTAAGTCAGAATCCACACCTGTGAGGAAGCACCAGTTTTCAATATACTTTGAATCTCTCATTTACTTCATTTTGGCAGTTACATGTAGATACACTATATATACAAATGTATGTGGACACCCCTTCAAATTAACGTGATTTGTCATTTCAGCCACACCCGTTGCTGACAGGTATATAAAATCGAGCACACAGTTATGCAATCTCCATTGACAAACATTGTCAGTAGAATGGCCTTACTGAAGAGCTCAGTGACTTTCAACGTGGCACTGTCACAGAACTAACTGGTGGCACAGCCACCTTTCCAACAAGTCAGTTTGTAAAATTTCTGCCCTGCTAGAGCTGCCCTGGGCCAACTGTACATGCTGTTATTGTGAGGTGGAAACGTCTAGGAGCAACAACGGCTCAGCCGCGAAGTGGTAGGGCACACAAGCTCACAGAAGGGGACCGCCGAGTGCTGAAGTGCTGTTGAACAGAACCGCTGAGTCTAAGGTACTGCAGTGCTTGAGGTGTCACTACAGACCCGGGTTCAATCCCAGGCGGTGTCACAGCCGACCGGGAGGCCCGCGAGGCGGTACACAATCCCATCGCGCTCTAGCGACTCCTTGTGGCGGGCCAGGTCCCTACAAGCTGACTTGGGTCGCCAGCTGGACAGCGTTTCCTCTGATACGTTGGTGCGGCTGTTTTCCGGGTTAAGTGAGCAGTGTGTCAAGAAGCAGTGCGGCTTGGAGGGTCGTGTTTTGGAGGATGCATGGCTCTTGACCTTTGCCTCTCCCGAGTCCGTAAGGGAGTTGCAGCGATAGGACAAGACTATAACTACCAATTGGATACCAAAGAATTGGGGAGAAAAAGGGGGTAAAAGTACAACAACAAAAAATATATGTACTTCCTCGGTTGCGACACTCACTTACGAGTTCCAAACTGCCTCTGAAGGCAACATTAGCACAACAGCTGTTTGTCGAGAGCTTCATGAAATGGGTTTCCATGTCCGAGCAGCCGCAGAGTACGTCGGCTGGAGTGGTGTAATGCAGGCCGCCATTGGACTCTGGAGCAGTGGAAACACATTCTCTGGAGTGATGAATCCCGCTTCACCATCTGGCAGTCTGACGGACAAATCTGGGTTAGGCGGATGCCAGTAGAATGCTACCTGCCCGAATCCATAGTGCCAGCCTTAAAGTTTAGTGGAGGAGGAATAATGGTCTGGGGCTGTTTTTCATGGTTCGGGCTAGGCCCCTTAGTTCCAGTGAAGGGAAATCTTAATGCAACAGCATACAAAGACATTCTAGATGCTTCTGTGCTTCCAACTTTGTGGCAACAGTTTGGGGAAGGCCCTTTCCAGTTTCAGCATGACAATGCCCCCATGCACAAAGCAAGGTCCATACAGAAATGGTCTGTCGAGATCGGTGTGAAAGACCTTAACTTGACAGGCCTGCACAGAGCCCTGACCTCAACCCCATCAAACACCTTTTGGATGAATTGGAACGCCGACTGCGAGCCAGGCCTAATCGCCCAACATCAGTGCCTGACCTCACTAATGCTCGTGGCTGAATAGAAGCAAGTTCTTACAGCAATGTTCCAACATCTAGTGGAAATCCTTCCTATAAGAGTGCAGGCTGTTATACCACCAACTACCTTTTAATACTTATGATTTTTGGAAAGAGATCTATCTATCTATCTATTTGAATATTGATGGCAAGACCTGAAATGGTTGTCTCGCAATGATCAACAACCTATTTTAATTTTACCTTTATTTAACCAGGCAAGTCAGTTAAGAACAAATTCTTATTTTCAATGACGGCCTAGGAACAGTGAGTTAACTGCCTGTTCAGGGGCAGAATGACAGATTGTACCTTGTCGGCTCAGGGGTTTGAACTTGCAACCTACCCTGCCGCCCCAGAGGTTGAAGAATTTTGAAATTAATAAATGGGCAAATGTTGCAGGTGTGAAAAGCTCTAAGAGAGTTACCCAGAAAGACTCCCAGGTGTAATCTTTGCCAAAGGTGCTTCTACATAGTATTGACTCAGGGGTGTGAATAGTTACAGTACCAGTCAAACGTTTGGACACACCTACTCATTCAAGGGTTGTTCATTATTTTTTATTATTTTCTACGTTGTAGAATAATAATAATCAGATGACCTGGCCTCCACAATCACCTGACCTCAACCCAATTGAGATAGTTTGGGATGAGTTGGACCGCAGAGTGAAGGAAAAGCAGCCAACAAGTGCTCAGCATATGTGGGAACTCCTTCTAGACTGTTGGAAAAACATTCCAGGTGAAGCTGATTGAGAGAATGCCAAGAGTGTGCAAAGTTGTCATCAAGACAAAGGGTGGCTACTAATCTAAAATATATTTTGATTTGTTTAAACTTTTTGGTTACTAAATTATTCTATAATATGTGTTATTTCATAGTACAATGTAGAAAATAGTAAAAATAAAGAACAACCCTTGAATGACTAGGTGTGGCCAAACTTTTTTTGACTGGTACTGTATGTTTGATATATTTCTCGTAAAAATGTTTTAAAAAACAATGTTTTCACTTTGTGTTTATTGCGTGTAGATGGGTTAGAAAAAAAATCTATTGAATCCATGTTGAATTCAGGCTGTAACAACAAAATGTGGAATGAGTCAAGGGGTATGAATACTTTCTGAAGGCTCTGTATGTATTTATTTATCCAGGGAAGTCATATTGAGATTTTTCAAATGGGCCCTGGCCAAGAAAAGCACCAAATTGTGTGAAACACAGAAATTAGAAATACCAAGAGTCATGATAAAAACAGGTCTTGCGCCAGCAATGTTTCTACTGTCATTAAAATCCTCAATTGTAATAAAATGTTCAAGAGTTACATGATGATGACAGCATTGCTAAAAGCACTCTTGGCTAAAAAGGGCCTAAAATTGCCACTTTCATCATGATTTTCCCCAAAATTGTTTGTGATACAAATGTTAACTTTTTCAAACATCCTTCCTCCCAATTAAGTTTATATGTGAGAATTGACAGAACAATCTGAGATACCCACCAAAAAATCCCCTCCCAGGTCGTGAAACTTCCCTCTTGCCAAACTTAGACCATGACCTTTAGCTTGCCTCACCTCAAACAAATGATTTGAACATCCTATTCTATTGCACGCCACATACTTTTTCTTGTTATTTCATACTTAAAGATTCCAAACAGACATTGCAGGCAGGTATGGGTGAGGCCTAAAACCTCTAAACTAGAGTATGGCGCAACACTGTTCAATCTACACACACATTGTACAAAACAACACTTGCAGTGACACGTCCCCGTGTAGAAAATAAATGAAAAGATGTTAAAAGCAAGTGTGCTGAACCCCAAGTTAGCTGCCTGCAGATTGTTATCAATTCTAGAGATGAAGAGCGGAGTTTCACAGAGATATGATCTTTAGCTCTGTCAGTGAGAAGTAGGTCAGTGTTCCCGAGACAGGCTCGGGGACGTGCAGATAGTACGTATGCTAATTTTCACAGTGATAATAAGCATTAAAACAAAAAGCTGAAGATTACAGTGAAGGACTACAATAAGACACAAATTCAGTGAACCACACGATTAAGGCTGGATTTGGAAATCAGTAACTATACCACTATACCACCTCCACTATACCGCCTTCTCACCTTCATAGGTTTGTGCTTGTACTCCATCCTCTCTTAATATCTGCTGCTCTTCATCCTGGAGGTGCACCTCTGCCTCCTCTCCATGCTGCCACACCTTGCTTTATTTTTGAATTTCTTACTTCTGTAGACAGACAACACAACCATTAATAACCACCAGATTTATGTAGTCCTAGAAGAAAGAAGTTTCTGTGCAAATTTCCTAGAGACCACCACAATGCATGGTTGAAGTTCCACACGTGTACCTCAAGTTATGATTTACACTCTAGCCTATTTTAACTTGACCGGTGGCACTCGGTAAAGAACGGAGTCTCGCAGCACACAAGTGACATTCCGAGTAATTTGGCTATTCCTATTTTCTATAGCCAGTGCCAATTTTAGCATGTAAATCTTGGTAGGGCAAACTCACCCCCAAATGTTTGGGGATGCATGCCAGCAAAGCCACTACACAACACTAAGCAATACATTAATTGCACTATAACGGTGACAGGTGTTGTTCACAAACTGTTAAGGCCTAACAGCTGTCCCAGAACCTTACCACTGCTACACCTGGCTATCAGCGAAGCCTTGTCTGGCAGCGAAACAGTTCTTTCAGCCTCATTTACTGCCTTAAAAAAAACACAGCTGATATGGCTGACTTGCTTAAACAAATGTGGTTTCAACTGACAATTGAGATGTACAAACTATGGCATAAGGTGACATCGAGCGGAAAAGAGACAGTCCGTAATTTCGATTAAAGACAATGAGTGAGCTAGGACGGACGTAGTCAAGAGTAACTATTTGTTCAGCACTTTTTAAATGTACAGCGACATAACATGGGCTATTCTTACAGTATTCTCCCTGTACACCAAGTCAGAACAGTGGGATAAATAAAGGTGGCATATTACAATTAAATGACAATTAAAGCTCTTACGAAAGCTCTACACTTCTCTAAAACAGGCTATAAGCTACATGTGCACTACCAAGTCAGAACAGTAGACTAAATTATGAGGGGAAAATTGACCAAATTATTAGGGTGAGGCACATGGGCTATTACATTCTTAGCTCCAGGATACATATCTCCCTGGCATATTGCATAATTTATGCAGCAGCATACAATACATTTTTGGACCTTGTTGTGCTGTGCTCATTTGAACAGGAAGGTTGTGCAGCGGTCATCAAACTCTGGCATTCTATGGATTTATGGTGCTTTCAAGACAACTGGGAACTCTGAAAAAACCCTGTTGAATGTTTATCCTTTTAAGCTTGGATAAGAGAACCTTAAACCCAGACTTGGACCACACACCCACTCCACTGTATAGCAGGCTAGTGATTATAATTTATCTTCATATGACAAGGATTGAAAAGGATTTGCCAGTAGATTGTCAACTTGATTCATGATGATGACTGCTAGCTTGCGAGCTAAGATTTTGAAAGTACTTGTATTTATTTGGGATCCCCATTAGCTGCTGCCAAGACAGCAGCTACTCTTCCTGGGGTCCAAACATACCAAAGCACCCACATTCCATATAAAACAAAAGATAAAACAGTGAACTGTTTGTACTGAATGAACTAAAGATAAAACAGTACATCCATAACATCCCTACACTACCACATACCCACAACACAACATGTTCAATACCACCACACAACAATATCTGCGTATGCATGTGTCTGTACCTTTGTGTGTCTCTTCACAATCCCTGTTGTTTCATAAGGTGTATTTTTACCTGCTTTTTAAATCTGATTCTACTTCTTGCATCAGTTACCTGATGTGGAATAGAGTTCCATGTAGTCTTGGCTCTACATAGTACTGTGTACCTCCCATAGTCTGTTCTGGACTTGGAGACTGTGAAAAGACCTCGGGTGGCATGTCTTGTGGGGTGTGCATGAGTGTCTGAGTCGTGTAAAAGTATTTTAAACAGACAGCTCGGTACATTCAGCTTGTCAACACCTCTTACAAAAACAAGTAATGATGAAGTCAATTTCTCTTCCACTTTGAGCCAGGAGAGATTGACATGCGTGTCATTAATGTTAGCTCTCTGTGTACTTTTAAGGGGCCAGCCATGCTGCCTTGTTCTGAGCCAACTGCAATTTTCCCAAGGGTTTAGTGAATGGTTTGTCCAAAATACAATGCTCTTAGTTTTGGAAATATTTGGGACTATCTTATTCCTTGCTACCCATTCCGAAACTAACTGCAGCTCTTTTGTAAAGTGTTGCAGTCATTTCAGTTGCTGTACTAGCTGATGTGTGGTGTTGGGTCATCCGCATACATAGACAGACTGGCCTTACTCAAAGCCAGTGGCATGTCGTTAGTAGATTGCAAAATGCAAGGGGCCTAAACAGCTACCCTGGGGAATTCCTGATTCTACCTGGATTATGTTGGAGAGGCTTTCATTAAAGAACACTCTGTCTTGTTAGACAAGTAACTATTTATCCACATTATAGCAGGGGGTGTAAAGCCATAACAACTAAGTTTCTCCAGCAGTAGACTATGATCAATAACGTCAAAAGCTGCACTGGGCCTCCGAGTGGCGCAGTGGACTAAGATACAGCACCGCAGTGATAGCTGTGCCACAAGAGATCCTGGTTCGAGTCCAGGATCTGTTGCAGCCGGCTACAACCGCGTGACCCACAATTCGCCCTGTGTTGTAAGGGGAGGGTTTGGCCGGCAGGGATGTTCTTGTCCAATCGCAGTCTAGTGACTCCTGTGATGGGCCGGGCGCAATGCATGCTGACACAATTGCCAGGTGAACAGTGTTTACTCCGACACATTGGTGAGGCTGGCTTCCAGGTTAAATGGGCATTGTGTCAAGAAGCAGTGCGGCTTGGCTGGGTTGTTTCTCGGAGGACGCATGGCTCTCGACCTTCGCCTCTCCCAAGTACGTACGGGAGAGGCAGCGATGGGACAACACTAACTACCAATTGGGGAGAAAAAGTGGTCAAAAGTAAAATTTTATATACAGTATTAGTCAAAATTTTGGACACAAGGTTTTTATTTATTTTACCATTTTCTACATTGTAGAATAATAGTGAAGATGTCAAAACTATGAAATAACACATATGGGATCATGTGGTAATCAAAATATGTTTGAAATTCTCATAAATAGCCACCCATTGCCTTGATGACAGCAGTAAGTTCACATTTCCTGCCATCCAAAACGCAAATTATACCTTGACATTCAGGGGGTGTCTATTTTTTTGGGATCTCCTATGTGGGCATGTAATTTCACTTTAAAATGGTATTACCTTCTAATGTGTTATGACCGCAACCAGTCATGCTTTCATCTGATTGTCAAACAAATAACTTCATAAAGTAGGTTACCTGCCTATTCCCCCAAAAATTCACCATCCGAACTTATGCATTGTGCACCTGCCATTTGAATTGTTTATTGTACCTTCAATTAATGAAGCAAGTCATTTAAGAACACATTTTTATTTACAATGACGGCCCGGACCCGAACGATGCTGGGCCAATTGTGCGCTGCCCTATGGGACTCCCAATCACAGCTGGATGTGATACAGCCTGGATTCGAACCAGGGACTGCAGTGACACCTCTTGCACGGAGATGCAGTGCCTAAGACCGCTTCGCCACTCGATGGCCCAATGGAAAGGGGCATCTACTACAAACACCATAAGTATAATGACATTCAGCCTACAAAGTGGCTTGTATTCGTGGAGGATGCCGAGAGAAGCCAGGCTCCATGTTTTATAATTTTCCTTCAAATTTGCAAGAGGCTGAATCTAATTTCACCAGAGAAAGCATCCAAGTGAGACAAACAGCGCCCCTCTACTTTAGTATCTGTAGCCCATGTCTCTGATGTTGTTTGGCCAAAAAGAATATGACGGCATCAGATACATACACATTCTAAAACAGAGGGGAGCAGTTTCGCTTGCTCGGATGCTTTCGCCGATGAGATTGAGGAGTCTTGATCAAAATTAGGGGTAGGTGGGGGGTCAATTCAGATTTCAGGGAGGGTTACGTTCTGTGGGTGTCACAGAGTAGGCTGATACCTATGGGTCTTGAGTCGTTACGTACAATAGGCTGACTAGATGGAGCTGATTTCCCACAGTTAAAAGTCCAGCAATCAGCGCTAAGACGCTAATATTTGTGGAAACTCTTCACAGTTGTGTTCAGTGGGTGTTACGGGGTAGTATGTAATGCTGTACTTTGCATAAGTATGCCTCCAATGCAATGCTGAAGTCTAATACAGCCACAGAGCAATTTCAACTGATTTGTTTTCCTTTGGTGTCAAATTAACAACTTGTCTTCTGTTCAATTGATTTAAAACAGAATTCCAACCTTGTTCAGCATTATCTAGTCCAAATATATTCTTAATCCTAGTACATGGCTGTATTGTTTTAAGAAGCATTTCTTACAACTATCTTCGTCCTAGTCTGGCATGAGGAATTCAAGCCTTTGGGAAAGGAGAGAACGTCATTCAATGGAAAAGACTATTGTAAAGAGCATTAGTTTATTTCTTATTTTCCACAGGTTAACTCAGAAACAGTATTGTTATATACAAAATCTGGAATGTTGAATGAATGCATATCAATCATCTTACTGTAGCCGTTTCCAGAGAAACCTTTGAAATAGCTATACAATGAAACGGGTTGTGTCTGCGTTGCAATTTATTGCTGGTTTTACAAACTCTGAGTGTCTAATGCCATGATTAATTGATTTCTTAACTTTTTTAAAAGTATTTACATTTTGATTAGTAATGTCTAAAAAGTCACAGGAGACTGAGTTAAATAAATTAAAACAAGGTGGGAGAATGAAGAGAAGACCAGTTTATCTTGGATATGGCAGACAGGTGACCCCCTAGGTTTTAGTCCCAGATTGTACAAGGTCTAAATATGACATTGACCCGAGAAATCTCATTAGATTGTTCCTATTCCCAGAAAGAAAGTAAAATAACACAGTGCCCACAACAAAACAGCACACAAGCATAATTACAATGTTCTAATTTAAAACATGATGTACAGTAATCTTGCAGGCGGGAAATGCAGGAGAGAAACCTTAAGTCAATATGTTACCTCTCTAGGCTAACATTGACCAATGACAAATATCTACAGTTATGAGCCACTGGGTCTGCAGTTGCTTAAAAAAAAACGGTACAGTTTCATTTGGGAGCAATGTTCAGTTGGAATTCAAAATGGAAAAAAGGGGAGCAAACATTGACAATGTTTTCTATTCGAGTCACAAGTTGACAGTAACATGAGTATAATCTTTAGCTGTACGCATAAAGTGACAATGAATTACATGCATACCTTTTGGAATTTGCGAAGGATTTGGATAACGACATTGCCATTAAATGTGTGGGAAAAACCAAAACAATGATCAATCTCTGATAAGTACTTTATATACGCTCTGTCACAATTCAGTGTTTGCATTACAATCGATTTACAAAAAAGGTTCAGTGGGATAATAACTTGTAGAGATCTTTGAATTGGATCGTTTGCTTTCTATAGGAAATATTTCTAAAAAGGTTTCATGGATTCAATTTTCAAAATAGACAATTCATTGGGTGAATTCATGCAAACAACACATACATCTATAGACTGTTGATTACACCAAGTGGACAAAGCGTAAAAGGTTTTAAATGCATTTTTATAACTTGTGACACTATTCAATTAGAAACATTACAAATGACTTTGCAGCTCGGATTGAGTTTATTTTATAATTGGGGTAAAAGTTATTAATGTTTGCACAGATACACGTAACCAGTTGGTTTGAACAGTTTTCCGAGCAGTCAAGTTTGGGAAAGCCTGCAACTCATATGTAAGCCTAGGGCTGAGTGACGCAAGAGCATTCACTATTATACAATGCAGACTTTTACATTGGACTTTCTTTGCTAAAAATGTAACTCCCCATGTTTTTTTTTTTCATTAGAAAAGATTCTTTACAATATAAAATCATGGATAACAATCAGCCATCACTAAAAGGGTTTCTTCTTGTGTTTTTTCCCCTTTTATAGGTCTAAAAAAAATGCAATTGGATGTCTTTCTGAATGAAAATAAAGCCGCTGACTATTGCTATTAAACCATTGTGTCGAGTCACACGGGGTGTACTCAAGAAGAGAGCGTTTAGTTTGTTGTGAAGAGAAATATGTGAATATTGCTTGGGTCTCAGGATAGTCACTCCCTCCACCCCCTTGTTCAAACAGTTCAAGGTCTATGGCACTTAACAGCTCAATCCCCCCCTAGCGTAGAGAAAAAACAGTCCATGCATGAAACACTATCCCAACACAAAAAGAGAGTGAAAAGCCTAGATTGATGTCTAAAAAATATGATTTTTATACACAAAAAGGCAAACTATGGTTGTTTTCCCACACTTAAACAAAAATATGTTAGACAGACATAAACCCCTTTTTAATCTCAAACCGTTTTGTGAGTGTTTTCTAGTCACCAGTGGCTGAGTTGAGGGAGAAGCCCTTTAAAATCTTACCAACACGAGTGGAAGGGGCCCAGAGACCAGGCCTAAACCTGCTCGGAGTCTTGAGTGGAAGGGGCGGAGTCTGACAGGCTGCATCTCAAATCACACCCTATATCCTTTGTATATAGTGCACCACTAGTATGTAGCGCACTTTGGGGAATAGGGCGTCACTCCCACCAGCACCTCCCCAAACCCTGACCATGGTCTCAACACATGTTTTGGTGACCTGACATTACCACTATCCCTCCTGACCCACTATCCCACATCCTGGCTAGGCTAATTTAGGCCAAGCAAAGACATTCCTATATTGTTACTCCCAGTCAGTTTCCCCACAGTCAGGGCCTATCATGATCTGTTCAATATCCCAGTCCCAATTCCATTTCACATACGAAGAGTGTTTTACAGCATCCAAGTAGTCAGCGACCGGAGTCGCTGATTCAGTGACGGAGTGAGTGTCCTCGTCTGTCAGCAGTTCAGTGACGGCACAGGCAGGTCTTTTCAGGTGAGGGATATTCCAAGCCAGTGGTTCCATTTACATTTACATTTAAGTCATTTAGCAGACGCTCTTATCCAGAGCGACTTACAAATTGGACAGAGGCTACTAAAACTGTTCCTAGACTGCGGACAGTATATAATAAATGTATGCAGTGTGTGGCTCACAGGCTTTATGGAGGCAGAAGCAAATTAATTGTCCTTCTCAACTATCCACCATGTACAGGACCTGGTTGAAAACTGTCACAATTGCAAGTAGGCGGGGAGGGGGATTCTTAAACATCGTTCTGAAAGCGCAACCCAGCACTACATTCATCTCCACGAGAAAGCACATAACATTGTCCCCCAGATCAAATGTCGCCTAGGTCAAATAAGTGGTCTCAGCATCTATTAAATAAAATAAAAAATACATGATTTAAAAAGGAGGGCAGAGAGAGACAGACGGAGCCCTGCCCTCTAGTGGTCAACTACAGTTAATGCTCAACTACAGCAACTACAACTCCGGAATGATGTAGGAATATTATTTTCTTTTAAAAAAAAAATGATACAGAAAGCACTTTTTGTTGATCTCTGTGTCGTTGGAGCACACGCCGTCTCTGCTGCGACCACTGTGTAAAAAAATAACCGACTATCCCACAGTGACTTCTTCTTTAAGACGACTAAGTCGACAACGCATGCTTCCAGATGTTTGCTCCCCCTCCCCAGGTCCCTCTCCTCCCTCACTAAGTCCACTTGATGCAGTGGTTCGGCCCCGTTATCCCAAAAGCTCTAGAAGGTTCTCTTCCCCATAAAGCACTTCAGTTCTTCTATTTATAGACCAGGCTCCTCTGTATATAAAAACAAGAAGGATTGGAGGTCGTCTCTCCACAGTCCCGTCTGTCTCTCTCTACGCCGCCAACTCTCGGACGATGATCATATCCACAGTGGTGGGAAATGTCTTCAGCAGGGCCACGGCATTCCCATGGTCAACGTTCACAAAGCTATATCCGTTTGCCTGGGGGGAAACAAAGAGAGATGTAGCTCAACACCGAGATGGCAACTTTGGCTCTGATGTGTAATGGTATTTTGTAGTCGGTAAACGTGTTCAGCAAATAATCGCTACAGTATAGATTTATAGTGATGGGGAAATAGAGGGAATGGTATTATTGGGTTCACCTGGAGGATCTTGTCTCCAGGCTGGAGTATCTTGGAGGCAGGTCCCTCAGGCTGGACCCTTGTCACAAAGATGCCCTGAGAGAGAAGAGAGAGACGAATCACGCCCATCTGGTTAACACTAGTGACGTTTACTCACCGATTGTTGCAAAATCCGTACAAATGCAGTAACAAGCTGAGTTGCTATACAGTGAACTACTAACATAATGCAATGCTTAACGTAAAGAGGCCTCAATTGTGTAAGTGCTTAGATTACATGTCACATGCAGTAGGCTGGAAAAATAGACAACACTATATTGCTATGGGAAAAAGAGGGCTGATGAGTGAACATACATTATCGTCCGGACGAAAAGGGTTTCCCCGTCCTCCTACTCCTCCTGATATACTGAACCCAAGCTCTGGGTTCTTCTCCACTTTGACCCGGAACTGAAAAACAGACACCAGCAGACATTACCTTCACAGGGGATGTTACTTTGAATACGAGTCACATACAGTACATTTGGAAAGTCCCCTTCCCCCTTTCAACTTTGTTACGTTACAGCCTTATTCTAAAATGGATTAAAAAAAAAAAAATGTTCCTCAATCTACACACAATACCCCATAATGACAAAGTTCTTGACATTTTTGCAAATGTACTAAAAATAAAAAACAGAAATACCTTATTTACATAAATAATTAGACCCATTGCTATGACACTCTAAACTGAGCTCAGGTGCATCCTGTTTCCATTAATCATGCTTTAGATTTTTCTGCAAATTGATTGGAGTCCACCTGTGGTAATTCCTTTGAATGGACATGATTTGGAAAGGCACGCACCTGTCTATATAACGTCCCACAGTTGACGGGGCATGTCAGAGCAAAAACCAAGAAACGAGGTTGAAGGAATTATACATAGAGCTCAGAAACAGGACTGTGTCTATGCACAGATCTGTGGAAAGGTACCAAAACATTTCTGTAGCATTGAAGGTTCCCAAGAATACAGTGGCCTCCATCATTCTTGAATGGAAGAAGTTTGAAACCACAAAGACTCTTCTTAGAACTGGCCGCCCGGCCAAACTGAGCAATTCGGGGGAGAAGGGCCTTGGTCAGGGAGGTAACCAAGAACCCAATGGTCACTCTGACAGAGACCCAGAGTTCCTCTGTGGAGATGGGAGTATCTTCCAGAAGGACAACCATCTCTGCCGCACTCCACCAATCAGGCCTTTATGGTAGAGTGGCCAGACGGAAGCCACTCCTCAGTAAAATGCGCATGACAGACTCTCAGACCATGAGAAATAAAATTCTCCAACCTTGATGTTTCCGAAATAAGTCTATATAACACACTGCCGTTGATAGAACAGAGAGATCCTTCATGAAAACCTGCTCCAGGGCACTCAAGACATGACTGGGGTGAAGGTTCACCTTCCAACAGGACAATGACCCTAAGCATACAGCCAAGACAATGCAGGAGTGGCTTCGGGACAATTCTCAATGTCCTTGAGTGGCCCAGCTAGAGCCCAGACTTGAACCTGATCTAACATCTCTGGAGACCTGAAAATAGCTGTGCAGCGACGCTCCCCATCCAACCTGACAGAGCTTGAGAGGATCTGCAGAGAAGAATGGGAGAAACTCTCCAAATACAGGGGTGCCAAGCTTGTAGCATCATACCCAAGAAGACTTGAGGCTGTAATCGATGCAAAAGGTGCTTCAACAAAGTACTGAGTAAAGGGTCTGAATACTTACGTAAATGTGTTACTTTATTTATATATATATATATATATATATATATATTTTTTTTTTTAAATAAATGAGCAAAAAAAAATCTATAAACCTGTTTTTGCATTGTCATTATGGGGTATTGTGTGTAGATTGAGGAGGAAAAATCTATTTTCGAATAAGGCTGTAACTTAACAAAATGTTGGGTCTGAATACTTTCAGTCTAGCCAGTTAATCGATGTAACAAACAAACCACCATTAACAATTACTAAGTGCAATGCTATGCATGCTTTAACACAGTGGTCAACAACCCTATTCCTATATGGTGTAGTTCAAGCCCAGCACTAAAACACACATATGTGTTTGACCTAATCATCTTAGTTAATCAAGGTTTTGATGATCAATGAGGTTTGTAGCTGCGGGCTAAACACCCTATAGCTCTCCAGGAGTAGGGATAAGGAGCTTCGTTGAACTGTAACTCTCCATCCATCCACCCCCCCAACTTACCTCCTGCTGCAGTGTGTCCTGGTCGGCCCGTGGTGGAGGGGGCCCCTGGGGCTGCTGGCCATGGGAGACCTTGAGCATCAGGTAGTCGATGAGCTGCTCTCTGGAGGGGTGGCGGGCCATGGGCGTCTGGCACGACGTCATCTGGCCACGCACCGGACCGCCCAGCTGACCGTTCAACGAAGGCACCTGGCAAAAACACACAGACAGACACACACAGAGACAGACAGGTGTTGGTACAGAGTTGACGTTCTAACAAAATGGATTTTTTTTTTTTTTAAAGAGAAGAAGACTTATCTAAAACGCTCACAGTACTCAAATTCATACTTTCACAGCACTTAGAACAAGAGAACAATATACTAGGCTATAATCCAGCAAGAGAAAAATAATAAATAATAATAATACAAATTTGGCCAAAGGGTAAACTGAACTGCAGGCCCGGCATACAGATGAACATGTGACAGAACAAGAGTGCAAATTTCAGTAGAAGCTGCTGATTTACCAGCAGCAAGGTGCTCTGTCTAAAGCAGCAGGCCAGGGGGATTGGATCCACACAGACTCATTGCCACTGCCTCCAAAGCAACAAAATCATGGAAATAATTGTCCTCTGACTAGTGTGGAGGATCAATTTCAGAGATGAATCAATGAGGTTTTATGGGATGGTGGTGGGTTTTTGGCAGGTTCCACTGATGTAGTTGGGCCGGCAAGGGTTAGGCTTTCTTCACTGTGACTTAGGGCAAATCTGAAATGACATCCTATGCACTATATACCATGTAATAGGAAAGGCTAGACTCGGGCTCTTGTCTATAGAGGTACACTATATGTGCAATAGGTTCTTTACGGAGCGACTGAGGAGTAATTATCAATGCCGGGTCTGAAGGACCACGACAGAGTCCACTTCACCTTGGTAAACGTTGAGGTAGAATCTGAAAAATTCGATATATAACCCCAGTTCAAAAACATTTGTCCTTAGTATTCCTATTCGACAGGGAGATCCATTTTCTCTCCGTATCTACATCCAGGCAGATAGACAGTAAGTCTAAGAACATTGAGTAAATTGAACTCAAACAAAAAAAATACATTGCGTTAGTGCGTTCGAAGGAGACATTTATATGAAAGGCCTCATCTATAACGTCTGATAAGGACTTTGCAGTCCGTATAATAAAATGGCTCTATGAGTCACGTGGTTGTTCTCCGTACGAAATCTCTTGGAACAGACCATTTCAAATTCTCACAGACAGCCGACTGACCTCATTCTGCGGCTCTGTCTGAGCCGGTTACTGAAAAGAGACAGTTGCGGTACCACCGGAGAACCTGCAGGTGGCAGGAGGAACTCCCCAAAATGTCTACATTTCTCTCAAATTCAATTCTCTCAGTGTAAATGGAGTTCTCTCTCAGTGTAAATGGAATTCTATCTCAGTGTAAATGGAATTCTATCTCAGTGTAAATGGAATTCTATCTCAGTGTAAATGGAGTTCTATCTCAGTGTAAATGGAATTCTATCTCAGTGTAAATGGAATTCTATCTCAGTGTAAATGGAATTCTATCTCAGTGTAAATGGAGTTCTATCTCAGTGTAAATGGAGTTCTATCGCAGTGTAAATGGAGTTCTATCGCAGTGTAAATGGAGTTCTATCTCAGTGTAAATGGAGTTCTATCTCAGTGTAAATGGAATTCTATCTCAGTGTAAATGGAATTCTATCTCAGTGTAAATGGAGTTCTATCTCAGTGTAAATTGAGTTCTATCTCAGTGTAAATGGAATAGTAAATAAAATGGGCCTGTTCTAATTATTTCACAGGTCATGGAAAGGGAGAGATTTCTGGGTATCAAATATTTCAAATGAGCCTCTTCACATTCAGTCCTCAACTGGGAAGTTCATATGGAAACACTGTATACTTGTACATACGGTAGAACTCGACTAATAGTCTCACATATTACTCTTTTAAATTGCAATTCCTCATCTAGTCAGCGGACGCCGTACCATACAGTATCTAGCCTAGCGATGAAGGTCAAGAGCCCACTGGGGCCCGGACTGAGGAGCTTTACTACGCTGAGCTTCCCCCACCGTACTCCACCCAGCAGAGCTATTAATAATACCAGTATAACAGACGCAGCGCTCCTCCAAACCTCACTGCGAGGCACCGGGGACCCTGGTGGAGGCAAGAGGGGCCACCGTGAGAATAGATAGGCCTGAACAATAATCTCTTTCAAGGCAGATCTTGTTAATTAGAACTCATTAAATCACTGGTGGGGAGGAGGATGGTGCTTCTAGGTACTGCTACTGGGTCAATATCTTAATTCTCAGCGAGCTAGCTCTACTCAGGGTATTGGGCTGGGGCAGGGCAACGTTCTACTTATAGCGGTAGAGAAAAAAGCGATGGGTCAGGGAATGCATGTGCCGAGATGGGACAGACAGGCACTTCCAGTTATGGTGGGGTTGTATGATCGATTTGTAGAATTATTGCCCTCGTTTTGTTAAACTACTCCAAACTGTATGGGCCTATGACTATTCCATGGGCTTTATGGTCTGCATTTCTAATTTATAGTAGCAAAACAAACCAATTTGAGGAGACCATCTTTTAGGAATGTGAAAATGATCAATCTAGTATTTGCCACGTGCCGAATACAGCAAGTGTATTAAGGGCTTCCTTACAAGCCCTTAACCAACAGCGCAGTTCAAGAAGAAAACATTCACCAGGCAGGCTAAAATAAAAAGGTCCTAATTAAAAGTAACACAATAGGAAGAGTGTTGATTGGTTCAGGGGTATCCTCTACATATAGTGTGCACTTACTTGTCGCAGGGTGTCCATGGTGTAGCCCTGCTGCCCTTGAGGTCCAAACACGTCATCCTGAAGAGGGAACCATGTCAGATGATTGGTAACAAAGCCCATGTCCTGTCTGTGACAAACACACCTCTCCTATTTTAGGAAAGTCCCTGAAGCCGTGTACTATTAGGTAACGTTGAGGTCATTCTTCATGTTGAAGCTGAATTAGTCGACCATGTTCTGGTCGAGGCGAATGACGTTTTGCCGCATGTTCGGTTAACAAAAAATCTAATATTTCTCCAGGTAATTCCAACACCCATGAAACGTACATCTATAGAGAACATTCTTAACAATGAGGATGATTATTCCCTACGTCGGGCACTAGAGCCAAAAGTAGTGTCCTTTAGAGAATAAACAGAGGAAAGGAAACGACGATTCATTCAATTGTAAGACTACATGTCGAGTGGAAATCAGTAGGCCGCCATTTGACACCACGAATCAACCTAACACCCCCCCCGTACTTACCTTGGACAAACACAGTGCTCACCGCCACAGAGAA
The DNA here is from genome assembly GCF_021184085.1 of Oncorhynchus gorbuscha. NCBI lineage: Eukaryota > Metazoa > Chordata > Actinopteri > Salmoniformes > Salmonidae > Oncorhynchus > Oncorhynchus gorbuscha. The sequence continues at coordinate 3,435,694 of NC_060192.1, read as the reverse complement.
GTGAAAAGGGTTATGAGGTGATTCTGAAGTGATCAACAGTGGGAGTGAAGAGGAGGCATTAAAGCGAGCTGATGACGATTGATGAGTCAGAGTGTCGTTAAAAGGGGAGAATCAATTTGATTGAGGAGGGACGCACGCTACCTGATTGGAGTGCGTGGGTGGGTCTGGTGGATAAAGCACTGGGATAAGTGAATTATAGGTTGGGAGGGAAACCTTGTTTAAAAAAAGGGGCATTTTGTACCGTGCAACATGCTAATATTATTATACTACTGCTCATGATCCCAGGTGATATTTATTTAGAACGTTTCGCCCCTTAGGTCTTCATCAGGCATCCATATCCCAGGTGGGGGTGGAAGGTCCTGTATATAGGGGCAGTGCAGTGACATCATGCCAATGATCATTTTCAAGGACTAACACAGTTGGAAAGCCTAAAACCAAAAGTGAAAGCAGAACATGTCCCATCATGCTTCACCCAATACTCACCATTGGGGAAAGGCATTTAAGGACATGAGCAGGAAGCACTAGTACATTATTGATACTGACCCACAATTGAAACCCATTTTTAAATATCCCCCACGTATGGTTTTTAAAAGATCTCCAAACGTGAGAGATAGCGTGGATAAATCTGAGTCCCCACCAGAGCAAAGGGAGAAAAGGGCAAGGTTCCGGAGGGTAATTACAAATGTGGCCAATGTGCTCAATGCAGCTTTGGCCTGAGTTGGCCTACAATGAGTTATCCATGAGTTGGCCTACAATGAGTTATCCATGAGTTGGCCTACAATGAGTTATCCATGAGTTGGCCTACAATGAGTTATCCATGAGTTGGCCTACAATGAGTTATCCATGAGTTGAGTTATCCATGAGTTGGCCTACAATGAGTTATCCATGAGTTGGCCTACAATGAGTTATCCATGAGTTGGCCTACAATGAGTTATCCATGAGTTGGCCTACAATGAGTTATCCATGAGTTGGCCTACAATGAGTTATCCATGAGTTGGCCTACAATGAGTTATCCATGAGTTGGCCTACAATGAGTTATCCATGAGTTTGTCTACAACTCCAGCACCTGGGTAAAGTGGATGTGCGATGTTTTAATACTATTAATCTACTCATCCAACTGTACTATTCAACATGAATGTTATCTCACATCAGAGATGACACTTGTAGCATATACAACTAATCAAAGGCTTCCGACGCAATGTCGTCACTGGATAAATGAAATTCCTCGACGCCAAGCCAGTGAAATAGCTGTTCGGTATCTCACCTGTCAATTGCATCCTACCATATGTCCTATGATGACACAAAGCCACTGCCTGACAGAAAATAGGTTCTTAGAGAGAATCTCTTTATAAAGGATAACAACACTGCTTCACTCCTACTACTGGTTGGATAAGGTAGGCTACTTGTCTGCTGTAAATTCAGAGACTACAAAAATGTTCAACCTATACCAGGTCTCAATTGCTCTTTGAAAGATGCCCTTCTACAGCGCTAGGACTTTCCTCTACACAAATCCTTGATAGAGATTGTGAGTTTCCCTACAAACAGTTTGTGGTAGAGCGGACTAGTTTATGTGCACAGACAAAAGGATGCCCCCTTTCAAACAAGTTAGGTTGCGTCACACTACAGCAAGGAGCTATACAGTTCAAAGCCCCTGCCCCAATAGTTCTAAATGGCATCCTTCCTTCCTTCCTTCTGTGAAGTCATCCCAGATCTGAGGGTTGAAGCGATGGAAGCAAACAAGGTGGAGAAAACTTGTTTCCATCCAGCACAGATCAATGGCAACATCAAGGACTGAACAACACAAAAAGGCCACGCAACAAAATTATCAATCTTAACTGAGGAAGTCATTGTATTCTGAATGGAGCAACGAGGGAGCCAAGGATGCCTTTGAAAAGTATTGGAAAAGGGCCCCAAGCTGAAAAGCAGTATGAGGTAAGAATAAGATCTGCCTGGATAGGAGGCAGCTAGGAGCTAGGAGGCTGAACTGTAGTCTAGCTCCAGTCCAGTCCAGTACTCACACAGTGGCCCTGGGCTCCATAAGGCCGTCCGTCTGCGGCAGCACTAAAGACCAGAGAGCCTTGGCTGCTTGAGTGGTGCACGTCCCGAGAGCTGCCGTAGTGGGAGCAGCTCAGCGGGGCGTAATTGGAATTATAGGACCGAGACAAGGCGTTCTGAACAGAGGAGGGCAACACACCACATTACATATACAGTAGGGTTTCCGTTAGCCGGTTAGCTTTCGTCCAAATTATATTTTGTTAAACCGATAAATAAATTCTCACCCTGCCAATTGTCTGGGAGAAGAATAATAAATCCCATTGCAAAATGCTTTCTAGCCTATTCATTGATAGAAATACATTAGACGGGTCATTTCTATCAATCTATAGGGCAATTCGCATCATTTTGTGGAATTAAGTTGGTTCGTCTGTACAGTATATTCGTTAGGAATCTTATTTATCACGTTACAGCATACAGATACAGAGCCCTTGAGTGGAAAAATATGTGATTTCGGTCATTCTGAGCACCGTGGGTGGACGCCCTAATCAGGTTACGCACCCGATCCATATGAGTCTGGTAAATTTCACCAAATTAAAATGTTGTCGGTCAAAATGTCCGGGGCGCCACATTTTCCTAACGGAAACCCTGACACGCAGCCAACACACACATATACAGGCAACACGCGTACAATTGAGTGGGCATGCATTTCACTTAGTGGTAATAAATGATAAAACAATGGAAATAATATTGTTAATGTTAACATTCCACATGCTCTAACAGCAGGCAAGCATGCAGCGAATCACAAAACATTTGATTTCATACATCGAGTTAGTAGCAGCTTGTTTGCTTGTTACTCCAAACATACTGATGCAACATGGACATGCTGAAGAAACAGTATGTGTTATACGTAGACCCTTGATAAGCCCAAACAAGTGCAAACTGTTTCAATTTCAATATGTAGCTTTCCAGTACAAAGCCGCTCCATTTATCAGGAGTCGACTGTACTGCCAATGACTACATGTTACAGTCAAACTCAAGACCACAGAATCTGTTAACCTGGTTGAGTTCTTCAAGGAGATTTCAGCACGTAGCGAGTTGATGCTCTACGATTTAATTAGGAAGGAAATGGAATAAAATGAGACGAATCTCGCTTGTGAACAAGTGATTAAATGGCATCTCCCACATCGTGTCTTCCTCGGTCTGTTCTGACGGGCCTCGACTAATTAAGGATCAAGTGAGTAATCTCTCCTTTTCAAACGGAGGACATTCATTCCTCGTTCTAAGTCCCATCGCCGATTGAACCGTCCGCGATGACATCGTCACTTTCATGTCTGCGTTCTAAAAAGGTGCCCACTGTGGTGATGAAGTGGACAAGGAGAATGCAGACTGTAGCCCCCCACCTCAACCGGTGGTACCTAGGGACCGTAGGGGAGCCACGTCTTCATTACTTGTCCCATTCCTTTGCATAAATCTGAACTGACGCAGAGGAATGGGACAAGTAACGAAGGTAAGAGAGTGAAAACAGAAACGCCACTATGATGTGGGTCATGAGGTTTCTGAACGGACGGTGAGAGGTCATCTCGGCAATGACGTGATCAAATCGAACGGACCTCATAACAACCTGGGCCGCTGACAACAGAACAGTGTGATGATCTTAACACGTTCTCAATCAAAAACACAGGCGACCTCTATTAGAGCTGGGACGATAAAACAAAAATGTACAAATCGGCACCAACCAAACCGACATTTATCGAGGACATTTTACTGCTTGCGACAATAATGATAAGTAGCCTTTACTAGGAATTAAATAAGTCTGCTAATATGGGCTATTGCTTGAATAACTACCGTATTCAAAGTAATAGTAGTAGTTTTAAAGATAATATAGACAATTAACTGGTGCACTTAATGGTATTCACTTTTTATCGTTGCGATAATTCAGTCAATTTAGAGAGAGATGGATTTTTGTCCATATCACCCATGTTTGACCTCTTATCTTGGCTATGCCTTTATATCATACTGGATTTCTCTTAGTGGCAATTAAGACTATTATTAAACATACTGAATGAAAAGTACAATCAAATGGATTGCTCATTAAATATTAATCAAATACTCTACCTTTTCCATCTTCTTGGCCTCGATGTGGCGCATCACCTGATCTCTCCAGTCCACCGGTACCCTTCCACCTGCTCCCGGTCCTCCCGGCCCATCCAGCAACGAGTGCTCAGACTTCACCCTGGCGTTGGGCCTCTTGCTGGGGCTGACGTGCTGGTAGTTGAAATCGCTGACTGACATGGTCCTCTCGGGCAGCTCATGGGGCTGTGGCCTGGAGCTCTGGGGCCTTGTGGTGCTGGGCCCGTCAATGCTGTAGGTACGGGCCGACAGAGGCCTCTGCATGGCCTGAGCCACGGCCAGCGGCCCCCGGCCCAGGGTGTGGATGTCCCTGTACGTCATGTACTCTCCCTCGGGCACCTGCATGCGCCGGGGGTCCCCCATGGAGGAACTGCTGCTGCTTTGCCTCTGAAGGGTGCCGCTCCGTGGCTGACCTACGAGTGGCAGGTGTCTCTCCTTAGCCCACATATCACCGTGCGTGGGCCCCGTGGGCGGGCCTCTCTGCTGGGCCTGGAGGAGGTAGGGAGGAGCCTGGTTGCGGTTGGAGTAGTTGGTGTTGGCCAGAGAATGCTGGGGCGGAGGAAGGAAGCCCTGGTCGGGGAGGACGGGGGTCCTCTGGGTCCATAGGCCGTCTTTGGGCATGGTGCTGCTGGAGTACTGGACGTTGTACTGGGGCGGCGGGCCCATGGCCATGCCAGAGGGGACGGGGTAGCGGCCGGTGCTGACGAGAGGCTTGGAGGAGCTGGAGAGCAGATCGGAGGAGGAAGCTGAGGAACCGGAGTAGACCTGGAAGGGCTGGTCGTTGAGCAGGGAGGCTGACTTGCTGCGGACGATGCTCTGGCCCTGGGCCCCCGGGCCGGCTCCGGCCATCCTGCCCACAACGCCACCCTCATAGGAGCCCCCCTCAGCGTCCAAGGAGTACAGCTTCATCCCCCCGGCCTCGATGTTGGTGATGCTCTGAGCCTTTGCCACTACAGGAGGGGAGCATCGTTTCTCCGGGGACAGCTCCTCAGTGCTGCGAGACAGAGACATGTTGCTGCTGGCCGTCACGCCCGCAGAAGCCGTCCGCACCATCGACGTGGCAGAGTCCACCCTCATAGGCGACACAGCCAGTCCCTCGCTGGAGTGGCTATTGAAGTGGTCGCCCAGCTGGTTGCCGTTCTTCAAGTGGTCCGTGATGGGCGCCGTAGAGTTGTCATTGTTATATGGGGGAGGCAAGTGGTTAAAGTCCACCTTGGCGCTTGAGCCGTTCGGGCGGTCGTCCGGTTGGACCACCATGTTGTCCGGCTGAGGCGGCAGCTTGGCCAAATTCATGTTGATCTGGTCCCACTTGGTGTAGGCGTCACCCATGCCGTTGTTGTTGCCCTTCTCGATGAAGGCCAGCCTCTCCATGGACAGATCGTAGTCAACCACCATCTTCTCGGGCTTGGACTCGTAGCCCTGCTGGGTCTTCAGGAGGGCCTGCAGGGACGTGGCTGAGCCATTGCCGTTCTGGAGGAGAGGGGTGCTCTCCTTACGCTGGTTCATGTTTACATCCTCTTGCCTGGAACAGGAAGCGCAACATATTGGTTTGTTGTTGTTGACGAGTATTGTGCCATACAGAGTATAAGGGGGCGGCAGGTAGCCTAGTGGTTAGTGTTGGACTAGTAACCGAAAGGTTGCAAGTTCGAATCCCCGAGCAGACAAGGTACAAACCTGTCGTTCTGCCCCTGAACATCCCTATGACTAGGAAATCCCACTGGCTTATTTACATTGAGTGTGAGCACACCTAATAGCAAGGAAATCACACCCTCCATCCTCAAGAAATCTAGAGAGGAACCATACTGCGCCCACCTGCTTTTGGGTAGGAAGGGCATCTTGGCCTCTCTCTCGGGGGTGCACAGGGAGTTGTCCTGGCTGCTGTCCGTGGTCAGAGACACAGAGTCCGACATGCGCGACGGGGACGAACAGTTGCTGTTGTTCTGATTGCTGTTGGCCACCGTCTCGTCCAGCAACGAGTCAGCGTCTTTACCGTCATCTGTCAGACGAAGAGAGGAGAACTCGGTCAGCGTGTACACATTTACATTACATTTACATTTAAGTCATTTTTGTTCCGACGGGCTTTACGACAATGGGGTGTACAACCAAGCGGTGTCCCCATGATGTAACAAACGTGTCAATACTACATACAACTACTTAACTCAAATTAGGATTTGTCCATAAGTAACAACTTTGTCAAACCCTAACTTGAGTTAAGTACCAGCGTTCTAGCCATGTACTACTTCTAGTGGTGGTGAATCCCGCAAGGAGCCGCTGGTCTGGGTGGTACCTTTTTTGTTCTTACTTAGGGCCACCACTTTGGGCTGGTTGATGGTGATCTCGATCAGAGGAGGTCTCATCTCCGCCATCTTCATCTCCTCCTCCTCAGACGAAAGCTCCTCGGAGTCCTGCAGAGAAAAAGACTTGACACACACACATGTATTTATTATTACTTTTTAAATCACAAAATAAATGTGCAAGGGTCATAATGTGTATGGCCAACGAGGTGTGTAGCATGTTTCCGTAGTAGCGTACCTCCAGGGTGTCCTCATGGTTCATGGTCCTGGTGTTGTCGGAGGTTCGGAGAGAGGTCTTCTGGGAGTTGTAGGATTCAGAGGTCTCCAGGGGTGCCGTGGAGTCCTGGACACAGACAGGCGCTTTGGGCTCCATCTCCACTGGCTTGCCGTTGGCACAGGGAGCCTCAATCACCTGGTTAAAACCCCAAAACAACAGAAGGATATATAAAGGAGACGTGTTTCTATTACAAAAAAAAAAAAGAGTCATTATTAGGTTGTTATTTGTTTCCCATTGAACACAACCGCGAATTCCTGTTGATCTCAGGTTTATTACGGCTGATTGTAATTCCACTCATTTCCAATATATTATGTTTAACATATCAAATCAAATGAAAATATTTGCAAATACTTGTGGACATGTGGAGCAGTTTTTTTTTTTTTTTTTTCTTCTCTCTCATGCAATCGTCCAATACAACACCACAGGGTTCCTCAACTGGAGGCACGCGGGTGATTTTATTTTTTTAAATTGTCCCGCAACTGAATCTAGTTGATCCCTGCAATACACTGTATACAAGTTGTTTGTTGTATTTACGGAAAGCAGAAGACTAGAAACTAGACTAGACAGTGTGTGTGTGTGTGTACGTGCAGTTTGCATGTCTGCCATGTCTGTTTCCAGACAACAGGGCTCAGATGGAGGCCAACCTTGACTCCCACGTCCTGCACTCCCACATGGTTACGCTCGCTAGGTCTGGCATCCTTCCCTGACTCGTTGCCTGACTCGTCCTCCTTCAGCCTGTGGGCGACTGACTGGGCCGTCTTCACCATGTTCTTCAGCTCGTCTGGGTATGGTGTCGGGTAGCGCTTCAGGTTGCCCTCCTGGAAACACACACACACATGCGTCACACACACACACACACACACACACACGTGCACATAGTGGAGAGAGAGCGCGACACGCGCATTAAAACCAGTGATCACAGAAGGTCCCTCGACCACGGGGTAGGAGGTTGGTAGGGAGGGGGAGTTGGGTTTGCCTGCCAAGCGGACGTGACGCCACCGCTCCTCAGTCAGACTGACCGTTTGAAAGGCGGTGTGCCTCTTCCCGGCAGGCCAGCCCCCTCAGTCTGTTGGAGAGACACTGCAGCCAGGCGGCCATATTGTGCCAGTGGGAGACGGTGTGAGACGGCACAATTGGTGGGAAGGAAATGATTCACAACCACCGCACCATGAGCTTCAGGCAGCTTCCATTTCACAACGAGACTGTAGACACCAAACTACTAAATGGAAATTCTGTAGAACTTGGGTGCAGGCACACACATCTCTCTTGAATACAAGGGACAAAGGGAAAGGCCAATCTTTTATGGGTTGTAGCTTGAAGCACAAGATGACAAACAGATCTAGGCTGCGTGCCAAATCGCACCCTATTACCCTATGCAGTGCACTACTTTTGACCAGAGCCCTATGGATTCTGGTCAAATACTGTGCACTAAATAGGGAATAGGGTGCCAGTTGGTACACAACCTAGATTTTCCATTATAAGAAGAGGAGATTGAAAAAAAGCTTGCTTTTGTGCCAGAAAGCCCATTTGTAACCCTTGCTCCAGTGTTTTAACAGCCTTAACAACTTAGTAATGAGAACTGTGTAATGTGCAAAAGCAATGTGAGTACAGAGCAGCGTTATTTGACCCTGGTTCTCAACGGGGCCAAATGGACATCGTTTGTCATCTCCTTTCATTAGCTTGCATTTGCATAGTGTCACCCTCAGTGTGTCATCCGCGCTAGCTACAATCTATAGCATGGCAAGTTAAGAGATTTTGTTTTTCTTGGCTGTGAGCTTGTTTGTGTCTATGCATGTGTGTGGGGTACTGACCCGCGGAGGCGTCTCCCTCTCATCCTTGTCCTCGTCACACTCGAAGGCCACCTGGGCCCGTTGCTTCCTCTGCTCCTCCCACAGGGAGGGGTTAAAGCTCTCGCTGTCAGAGCTGGGGATGTCTGGGGAGGAGAAAGACAACCAAACGTCAACCTTTATGCAGAATTACAATGACATTTGTTAAACATACATCTAGAGATAAAATAATTGAATAAAATATGAAACCTTAGCAGTTATGTATCACTAATTAAAACATTGTCCCTCGCCTAGAGTAGGTTTTTCAGTTTCCCCCCCGAACCACATGGTATGCGGTATCAATATCACTTGATAGCCACAAAAATGTGTGTGTGAGGTACATTCATAGTGTTGACAAAACTGGTGGGAATTCTGTTTGTTTTTGACAGCTTAGCCCAGTCATGTTTCTGGACCAGTTTTCTCTAAGCCTGGGCTGCGTTCGAAGCAAAGATTCCACTTCAGGGTAGTACAAAAGTAGTGTTGCTAGGAAACAGATTAAGACGTTTTAGTCTCTCTTCCTCCAGAATCTATTTAGTTTCAATTTTGGAGATTTACATCTGTCTAGGCAAACAATGGGAGCTACAGAAGGTAGTGAGTACAGCTCAGTACATCACCGGGGCCAAGCTTCCTGCCATCTAGGACCCATCTAGGAACCAGGCGGTGTCAGAGGAAGGCCCTAAATATTGTCAAAGACTCCAGCCACCCTAGTCAGAGATGGTTCTCTCTGCTACCGCACGGTAATCGGTACCGGAACGCCAGTTCTAGGTACCAAGAGGATTCTAAACAGCTTTACCCACCAAGCCATAAGACTCCTGAACATCTAATTAAATGGCTACCCAGACTTTCTACACTGCTGATACTCTGTTATTATCTATGTATAGTCACTTTAATAACTCTACCTACATGTACATATTACCTTAATTACCTCAACACCGGTACCCCCTGTACATAGCCTCGCTATTGTTATTAACTTTTTTTATTTTGGTATTTTCTTAAAACTGCATTGTTGGTTAAGGGCATGTATGTAAGCATTTCACTGTTGAATACCATATTTCCTTCAGTGGTAGGTTTTTAAATCCAAAAGTAACATAAAATGTAGCAGCTTATTTTCAGTATTTTCACGAGATTTAATTTTCCCTGCAACTTCACCAGACAGCCGCTGTGTCAGACTTCATGGTAATTTGATCCGACTGCTATTTGTGGTGCAGAAAATATGAAATTGCCGCTATTGCGCTTGAAAAGGGCTCGGATTTCTTATGCGGCTTCCACAACACTTGACAACCCCTGGTCATTCCCAATTAACGGGCTGAGTAGATCTGGCGGGTGCCACAAAAACAAATTGTAACGCAAAAGCAGTGCACTGATAACGGATTCACTATTTACCCTCCATGAGCACCTGTGGCTCTCCTGAACACCGATTCTGCTTGTTCACTATAGAAAAAAAGTCATAGGTGAGAAAGTCACTATGTTTTTGCTTCTCTTTGCACTCTCAGACAGGAACTGTCCCAAAAGTACAAGCCTTGTCCACCCAGCCCCGTTCAAAATGTCAAGCTAAATCAGCTAAAGAAAATATATATATATTTTTAAAATATCTAACCTGTAGTATCCTCGACCAACAGGAGGTCAGAGAGAGCAGGCTGGCTAACTGATGTAACAGTACACCTAGTGCCCCAGGTAACAGGTAGTGCCCCAGGTAACAGATGCAGAGAGGGAGGGGTCACGGATAGTGTCGTGACTGACATCGATGGTGGCCCAGTTCTATTCGATTGATGAACGTATAGATCCGTGATTACCTCGAGGAGAGATGCATTGTCGAGATGCTTGAACAGGACCGAGCCTACAGCAGATCTTTTTAGTATTAGTCTAGGTTAGCAACACGCTGCTCGAGCCGCATGCGCATCAACCACCTTGCAACTCCCTGGCTATTTATAGATGTAATACACACACACACACACACACACACACACACACACACACACACACACACACACACACACACACACACACACACACACACACACACACACACACACACACACAGTACCAGTCAAACATTTGGACACACCTACACATTCAATGGTTTCTCTTAATTTTTTACTATTTTATACATTGCAGAATAATAGTGAAGATGATAAACTATGAAATAACACATAAAGAATGATGTTGTAACCAAAAAAGTGTTTAACAAATCAAAATATATTTGATAATTCTGCAAAGTAGCCACCCTTTGCCTTGATGACAGCTTTGCACACTCTTGGCATTCTCTCAACCAGGTCAGGAACAAAGGGACAATGTACCCAAGACCCCTTGATAAAGTTGCTTGGATTCCAAATTTGAGTTGTTGACCAATCGCATTACCGTTGAGTTAACCTTCAGGATGTTACCACACCAGAACCTACCCAGAGGTGTTAGACAATTTAGGATGGCAAGAACAACACAGAGAAGGCTGATTGTCTGAGAAGACAATAACATCTTTTCAATAGAGTGTAAAGAGTCACCTTGGAGGATGGGCTAGCCTACACAGTATAATAAAATATTGATGACAATCAAACCTTCTGTTAGATTATAATAGTTGTGTATCCGGGTTTCATTATTCAATGTCTTGGCTTGATGTGGGTATTTAAATTAATCACTGGAGAACAATATTTTCTTCGTTGCTAAGTTTATAAATCAAAAAGTAACATCTCTCCTGCAGCATATTTACAATATTTTCACGAGATTCAATTCTCCCTGAAACTTCACTAGACAGCCGCTGTGTCAGATTCTGTGGTAATTTGATCCGACTGCTATTCGTGGTGCTGAAAATCAGATATAGCCTCGATCGAGCTTGTATTTTATATGGGGCTCCCAGGTTGTCTAGTGTAGGATGTATTGTAAAAGTGAACAGAGCCTACCCCACAGATAGTAGGCCTTAGTATTAGTCTAAGACTCGGTTGCCTAGTACTCACAGTCCTCTGTCCTGGTCTGCTGGGGGAACATGTAGTTGGTGAGAACTGTCTTGTGGGTTTCTGGATCCTCCTCCTTCTGCAGAGGGATGAGGGGCTTCGACTGTGGGGGGAGGGGAAAGAGACAATATAAGACCGTGCTATAAGAGTAAATGTTGAACATCCTTATGGCTTATGAAAACTGTCAGGAAAATGCAATTTCTTGCCAAGTAATAGTTTTCTGAATATGTATTCACTGGGGTTGTCCCAAGTTACCACAGCCACAAAGTAAAAACAATCATTTGCATTTTTGGTCTTCATTTAAGGTTAGGCATACAATTAGCAGTGTGGTTAAGGTTAGGTTTAAAATCACAATTTAAGAGAAATTGTAGAAATAGGGGGAACGTATGGTTTTGTGGCTGTGGTAACTAGTAACAAACATTCACTGGTGGAAATCATCATTGATTTCCAAACCTACTAAAGCCTTTGGACAGTAACATTAGGAGATGATCAGAGCTGTATTTCTTTGGAGGAGATCTAGTGTGGCAGGAGTAGGGCTGGGCAATATATCAAATTTATTTGAATGTATGTTTTTACGTGATTTTCCAAATGCCTGTATCGCAAGAATCAATTCATCTTTTTGTTTTCATGTGCCTTTATGTCCGCTAATTCTCGTGTTGTCTTTTTGGTCTCGTCTCCTTCGCTCCTTCTGTGCTGTTTGCACCTTCCCATTTACACCAGATATGTGTATCTAATGATGAGACGCTCATGTCTCCGCAGTATGTGAGAGGAGCGTTCCCAATTTGACTGGAGCGAGACTCCCAAAGGCTGGAGTGTCAGCCTTCTCGCCCTCTCCAATTTCGCTCCAGTAGCGCTCCCTTCACGAGCTCAGGGCATGCCCGTACCAGCATGCATTTGTAGTCTACTTGTGTGCTGCTATAGCCCCTTGCTTTAGCTACTGTCATGGAGTTAATACATATTTTCAGAGCGAAACTGATTTTAAAAAACACAGGTGCTAAATCAAGGTGACTTGAGGACCAAGAGCAAGAGAGGGAGTGTGGTGATGTAGTGTCCACAACTAAAGAATCATTGTGGAATCTGAAAGACAAGTATCCCAAAAGCATGATGGTGTACTTTCTAGATGCACATGCTAAAAGAAAGGAACAAGGTGGCTAGATAACGAAGTGTGTCATTGCAGCCAAGTATTTAAAAAACGTTTAGTTCAGAATCTAGTTTCTCATGGTCAGAGTCTTTGGGTACCTTTTGCCAAACTCCAAGCGGGCTGTAATGTGCCTTTTATTGAAGAGTGGCTTCCATCTGGCCACTACCATAAATGCCTGATTGGTGGAGTGTTGCAGAGATGGGAGAACCTTCCAGAAGGACAACAAACTCTACACAGAAACTCTGGAGCTCTGTCAGAATGACCATCGGGTTCTTGGTCACCTCCCTGACCAAGTCCCTTCTCCCCAGATTGCTCAGTTTGGCCGTGGTTCCAAACTTCTTCCACTTAAGAATGATGGAGGCCACTATGTTCTTGGGGAACTTCAATGCTGGAGAAATGTTTTGGTACTCTTCCCCAGATCTGGGCCTCAGCACAATCCTGTCTTTGAGCTCTATGGACAATGCCTTCAACCTCATGGCTTGGTTTTTGCTCTGACATGAATGAGCTGTCAACTGAGGGACCTTATATAGACAGGTGTGTGCCTTTCCAAAACATGTCCAATCAATTTAATTTACCACAGGTGGACTCCAATCAAGTTGTAGAAACATCAAGGATGATCAAAGGAAACAGGATGCAGCTGAGCTCAATTTAAAGTCTCATAGCAAAGGGTCTGAAAACTTCTGTAAATAAGTTCTGTTTTGAATTTTTAATACATTTGCAAGAAATCCTAAAAACCCGTTCTCGCTTTGTCATTATGTGTTAGTCATTATTGCGCGTAGTTTGATGAGGAAAAAAGTAATTTAAACTGTCTGTAACGTAACAAAATGTGGAAAAAGGGAAGGGGTCCGAATACATTCTGAATGCACTGGAAGCCACTCAACCAAAACATGCTTGTTTTGTATTCGAGAGCACTTCTCCCTCTCTGGTCAAATGTTCTCATCACAGCGAACGGTCAGCGGCTTTTAGTTTTCAGCTTTGGAGAAAGGCCCTCTGTGCCATATGGTGTGTCTGCAGGATTAGACGCCATGGAAGTGTTTTATTACGTTTAATCTGAGTTTTTGGCGGATTGTACTGTGTCCAACGGGATTAGTCCATGGCTGGCTGTCGGGAGCTGTCGGGTTGCACCACTATACTTGGGTCGCTCGTTTTCGTGCCCCAGAAAATGACCACCAATCCCCATGCTTTCCACAATGACCACCATTGTGTGTGAGGTAACAGTGGGTAAAGCTATCGATGCCCCGGTCAGCATTGGCTGATTGTTAGGCGTAAATAATCACAAGATTAAATATGCCATGGCGTGGTATCTGGAGTTACTGTAGGGGTTTGACATGTTTTGTTACACCGTTTGAGAAGTAGAGTGACATGGAAGTGCACTGGCTCCCACACGTTTGAGAACATCTCAGAGACCACGTGTGTGTGTGTGTGTGTGTGTGTCAGTCAATTACAGATTACAATTCTCATGACACTGCAGGGAGGCTTTTGAACCAACAGGGTCATACAACAAGCACCTTGATGGTCCATACAAACAATGAACAGAGATTTAAAGAAATAAGCCTATATGGAATACAGTACAAAGCACTGAAAGCCCCTTAGTTGAGGTGAAAGCCAAGAGGCTGTGTACACACCTGGTTCTCAGACAGCCACATAGCAGTCATCTGGTTGAGCTTGGTGAAGCTGTAGGGAAGATTCCTCAACCTGGAGACACAAACAGAGAAATAATTACAGTTAAAGTCACCCTTCACATTACTGACCTGAGAAAGATATGGGACAGATATCAACTTGCAACGAAAAGCACTATTTAGCGAATAGGCTGTAATATTACGCATCCATAACAACTTAACTTAAACCACACTTAATTGTACAGATACTGCTGTCCGATATTAATAATGCCCCAAATCTTTAGGTGCTATTGCCTAACGTCTACAGGATAACTTTTTAAAGTGCACAGAGAATCGGATAGACTATCCTCTTATGTTTGTTGTGTCGTAAAATTTTTCCAGCTAGATTTTTATTTGTTTCTTCCTGTGAAGCACATCGAGTTGCATTCCATGTCTGAAATATGCTGTATAAATAAAGCTTGATTTGATTACATCTTGAACAGGTAGGAAACAGGTGCTGTGTCAAATGTGTCTCCAAGGCCAAAGTGGGAATGAGAAGTGAGTGGTCCCAGGGTCATAAACAGGTCTCTTTCTCGCTGTAAAAACTGGAGGATAGGAACTCATTTACAGCAGGTTACAGGGTTACTGCTGAGTCATGGTAAAATCTATTTAGTGCTGCTGGCAGTGAGAGGACTGGAGCGGCTAGTCCGTCTGTGGCCATGCCTGGGAAAACACCTGGGAATAACCCCTATTCCTTCCTGATGGAGGTTTTGTGAGTGTCGGAAATCAATCCACTCAATCTTCCCGGTCCTAACGTTATCTTCCCGGTCCAAACGTCATCTTCCCGGTCCAAACGTCATCTTCCCGGTCCAAACGTCATCTTCCCGGTCCAAACGTCATCTTCCCGGTCCAAACGTCATCTTCCCGGTCCAAACGTCATCTTCCCGGTCCAAGCGTCATCTTCCCGGTCCAAGCGTCATCTTCCCGGTCCAAGCGTCATCTTCCCGGTCCAAGCGTCATCTTCCCGGTCCAAGCGTCATCTTCCCGGTCCAAGCGTCATCTTCCCGGTCCAAGCGTCATCTTCCCGGTCCAAGCGTTATCTTCCCGGTCCAAGCGTTATCTTCCCGGTCCAAGCGTTATCTTCCCGGTCCAAGCGTTATCTTCCCGGTCCAAACGTCATCTTCCTGGTCCAAGCGCTATCTTCCTGGTTCAAACGTCATCTTCCTGGTTCAAGGCTTTAATTCCTGTATCACTATTCACCAATGATTTACTTCCAGGGTCTCCGGGAGTTTGGGTGAGTGTGTGCAAAGTGGGGGAATGCATTCTGATGATTTTTTTCTCCATTGTTGACACACACACACACACACACACACACACACACACACACACACACACACACACACACACACACACACACACACACACACACACACACACACACACACACACACACACACACACACACACACACACACACACACACACAGTGTGTGTGTTTCTTCAGCGCCTTATATAATCCACTTTGGTGGCAAACGCAGCAGAGAGAGATTGCTCTGGTGCCAGCGCTGGTTCCAATAAGCTGGATGGACATGTTTTACAAGGCACCACGTGGCAACAGTAGAGAGGCTTTGCACAATAAAGAGAGCAGCTGGTAGACCGGTACCCATTTTAACTACTGCGTTAAACTGGTGTTTCGACTGTTCCGAGTGCTCCAATGAAAACCCTCTTGAGAACACCAGAACAAATGGGAAAAGTTAGAGGAGATCAAATTGATTTGAGTGATGTTCACAGCAACAACATAAGCGAAAGTTGCCGTAATACATTGTGTCGTCAAGTTCCACGGATTAAAGATTGGGTTTAACGTGATGCAGTGAAGCTTGGGCTTTTGCCATGGTACCACATATGGATGTTCAACCATTTGTTTAATTCATAAACATCTCCATTTCAGCTGCATGTGAACCAGGCTAAGTAAAGTAAATACTGTGTGTGGAAATGTGTGACGCCTCCCTGGGGGAGGGGGGTTTAGAGTATATGCGTAGCCTCTCCTGCAGCGTCTGTGACTCTCCATTCAACCCTGACAAATGTGCTGCCTCCTCCCCACTAGTACTACAGATTAATTTGCACTGCAGTCATATTGTCAACAATGCCTATACTCATTTGTAATCCTTGTTTTATGTGATTAACGTTCCCCCATCTTAGCTGGGATAAGGAGTGTTGCGGGTTGAGATGGTGGTGACGAGGGCCCAAACAGGACTACAGGGGGGATGTGACATGGGAGAGTTGCGCCGAACCTGGATAAGACTGTGTGATGAAGAATGACAGACTTTCTCAATAAAAGAGGCCCCATCAACACTGGTCTCCTGCCTATCTGGCTGCTTTCCAGAATGCATCAACAATCTGACTGGACTGCCACCCGGCTGAGACGGGAGGAGTAGAGACAGGAGGCTAGACTCACTTGTTGTCACTGAGGTTGATGACCTTGAGCTTGGTCATGTCTCCCATCTCCTCGGGCAGAGACTCCAGCTTGTTGGAGTGCAGGAACAACACGGTGGCACTCTTCCAGCTGCCCATCTGAGTGATGTGCAGATAAGAGGGATGGGACAAAGGGATAGGACATCAGCACACAGCTGGGGCCGGACACGATAAGTTGATGTGAAACACACACAATTGATGTTTTGTACCTAAGCACACAGCACAGCGTGCACATAATAACACAAACCGACACTCGTAAACACACTGCGTGGGACTCCAATGCTCACCTCTGGGGGCAGCTGTGTGAGGAAGTTGTGGTCAGCGGCGAAGGTGCGTATGCTGACACACTGTCCGATGGAGGAGGGCAGAGCCTCAATCTCGTTAAAACTACAGTCCAGCTCATCCAGGGCTGCCAGCCTACCGAGGTGGAACAAGAGGAGGAAGAAGAAACAGAGGGAAAGGAAGAAGACAGGCAGAGGAAGAGGAGAAGAGAAAATAGGTGTTTAGTGTGGAGAGGGCTTTGGTTGATTTATTCATTCTAGAGGCATTTTATCATGAGGGACAGGAGACAGCTTTATACAATAGTGAGGGAAGTCCTATAAAACAGTAGCCAACAGTCCTTGGAATCTTTATCCCCTGTCAAATGTTCTATTTCTGACTGACAGCTACCATAACTATCTAGAAAAAAGAGTGAGCGATTATTCTGTGACTGGAAGACTCGCTGGAGAAGAGGTTACTCTATATCCAAAACTGTATCTGTATCTGGTTCTCATTATTCTGTTTTTCTCATGCTAGCATACAAGCTAGCACACACTAAATATATATGGTGTTTTTATTCCAGCATTAATACAAAAAAGACATTCTGCGGATAGATGTCTCACATGTGAAATTTAAGCTTGAGTTGAGCCATAGTAGCCGTCCCAACAACCGGATGTTCCGGTTATTGTCTGTGAGTATAACAGAACTGATGTTGCAGGTGAAAGCCTGAGAAAAATCCTATCCGGAAGTGCCTCCTGTTTTGAAAGCGCTGCGTTCCAATGAGTCCCTATTGAGCAGTGAATGGGCTATCAACCAGATTACTCTTTCTCCGTATTCCCGAAGGTGTCTACAGCATTGTGACGTAGTTTTACGCATTTATGTTGAAGAATACCCGTAAGCGGCTACATTGCGCAAGTGGTCAACTGATGCTCCCAGAGAGATTCTCGCGTAAAATACAGAGGTAGCCATTACTGCAATCGGTCCTACTGAAAAACGAATTGTCCCGATGGATATATTATTGAATAGATATTTGAAAAACACCTTGAGGATTGATTATAAACAACGTTTGCCACGTTTCTGTCGATATTATGGAGCTAATTTGGAATATTTTTCTCCGTTTTCGTGACTGCAATTTCCGGGTGATTTCTCAGCCAAACCTGAAGAACAAACGGAGCTATTTCGCCTACAAAAATAATATTTTTGGAAAAAAGGTACATTTGCTATCTAACTGGGAGTCTCGTGAGTGAAAACATCCGAAGCTCAAAGGTAAACGATTTAATTTGATTGCTTTTCTGATTTCCGTGACCAAGTTACCTGCTGCTAGCTGGACAAAATGCTATGCTAGGCTATCGATAAACTTACACAAATGCTTGTCTAGCCTTGGCTGTAAAGCATATTTTGAAAATCTGAGATGACAGGGTGATTAACAAAAGGCTAAGCTGTGTCTCAATATATTTAATTTGTGATTTTCATGAATAGGAATATTTTCTAGGGATATTTATGTCCGTTGCGTTATGCTAATTAGTGTCAGGCGATGATTACGCTCCCGCATGTGGGATGGGGAGTCACTAGAGGTGGACGTTATCAAGGCGACAATCAACCTTAACTCCTCCTCCACATTTACTGGATTGGATGAACAGTGCAGAAGAGAACCCCAAAAGTTTTTGTCTCCTTCTCGTCAAGACCAGTGTGACCAAGCTACATTAGATAAAGACAGAGTAAGCATATGCGACCAAAAACGTTGCCATTCGACCAGCAGTTTCATTTTGGGAACACTGTGCACCCAAAAGAATCTCTTTCAGAAAATAATTGTTGTAATGATAAGGCTTCGCTGTGCCATTGTTTCTGAGTGCCCTAAAGGGAAAAAAGTGCAGATTCGTTAGCGTCATGGTTGCACCATTACTACAGCGAAAACAGCTGGCTTCTCGCCCAAACAGGGTAAAGGATCGGATCCATATTAACGAATAAAAACCTTCCTATAAAAACAACATTTTACATTCATAAACCATGTCGTGGGCCATTCTAAAACTACTTGCACGCCGCTAACATAAATCGTGATTTTACACACACAAAAAAAAGTTGAAACTTATAAATGACAGGTATTCGCATCAACATTTGAGCTTTTATAATAAACTGAAGTATTTACAGTGTTACATATTCATTTCTAGAGCACAACATGTTCTTCAAAAGTAGCTAGATTTCATATAGGGTATCTCAAAACAATTAAAATAAAGATTTGCTAATAACTACAATTTTGTAGATTTCATGGCTACAGATGTGAGTGCTACGGGGCAATAGTCATTTAGACAGGTTACCGTGGCGCTCTTGGGGACTTCTTGAAACATGAACGTATTACAGACTGGGTCAGGGAGAGGTTGAAAATGTCAGTGAACAGCTGGTCAGCGCATGCTTTGAGTACGTGTCCTGCTGCAGCTGACCCTGTGCCTCAGTATGTGTGTGTGTACGCATGCATGGGTTGGGAAAAAGGCAGAAATCTCCAAATCTCCATTTCGCAGAAAAACGGACAATAAAGCTCTATTGAAAACAGAGAAGCTAGGAGAAAAGGCTGCATACGCAGCTGGGGATTTCTGCGCTATGAAAAATGTAAATACATGTGTTTCCAAAGGCAAAGTAAGATGGACCTGCTGCTTGCTGGCCAGTCATCAAAGGCTGTGGGATAAAAATAGCTGATAGTACTAGAACACAAGTTGTTCTTCTCTATCATTCCCTATATTCTCTATGTTCCCAAACTTTTTATAGTCCTGTACCCCTTAAAACTTTCAATCTCCAGCTGGGTACCCCCTCTAGCACCATGGTCACTCTCAAATGTTTTTTTGCCATCATTGTAAGCCTGCCACACACACACTATACATTTATTAAAACATAAGAATCAGTGTGAGTTGTCGTCACAACCCGGCTCATGGGAAGTGACAAAGAGCTCTTATAGGACCAGGGCACAAATAATAATAATCAATCATTTTGCACTTTATTTAGCCATCTTACATATAAACCTTATTTGTTCATCAAAAATGGTGAATAACTCCCCACAGGTTAACGAGAAGGGTGTGCTTGAACGGATGCACATAACTCTGGGTTGTATTGGAGAGAGTCTGTCTTAAATAATTTTCCACACAGTCTGTGCCTGTATTTAGTTTTCACGAGGGCCGAGAATCCACTCTCAGATAGGTACGTGGTTGCAAAAGGCATCAGTGTCTTAACAGCACGATTTGCCAAGAAACTCTGAGCACAGCCCCATCCAGAAATCTGGCAGTGACTTCTGAATAAGTTCCATTTTCAAAGAACCACTTGTTGCAATTTAGATGAGGCTCTCTTGTTCAGATATCAGTAAGTGGACTGAGGCAGGGCATGAAAGGGATAACGAATCCAGTTGTTTGTGTCATCTGTTTTGGGAAATTACCTGCATAGTTGCGCACCCAGATCACTCAGATGCGTCGCTGTACCACATTTGACATTGTCCGTCAGCTTGAGTTAGGGAGTAACTGCTTGCATGCGCGTTACCACTCCACTATGTCTCTCTGTCATGGCTTTTGCATCATCAGTACAAACAACAAATCTTGACCACCAAAGTCCATTTGATGTCACAAAGCTGTCCAGTACTTAAATAATACCCTCTCCCGTTGTCCTGATTTCCAGTGGTTTGCGGAAGAGGTCTTCCTTAATTGACCCCCCATAAACGCAACGGACGTATACCAGGAGCTGTGAATGCATATAATTCACTGGCTTGTATGCGAATTGTTTCAAAACATCTCCTGCCATGACCCTGATGCGTCGTGAAACAGCGTTGTTTGATGAAGGCATTGTCTGTATAGTTTTTTGGGCCTTTTCCCCCCAGCATTGTCCCAGCCATATCGGCGGCAGCAGGAAGAATGAAGTCCTCTACTATAGTAAGGGGCTTGCCTGTCCTAGCCACTCGGTAGCTCACCATAAAAGATGCTTCTAGACCCTTTTTATTAATGGTATCTGTTGCTTTTATACATGTCTTACTACTCGAAAGTTGTCTTCATTCTCGCTCAGAAAACTTGTGGCTTATTTTTACAAATTGTCATGTTTTGTTTCTGAATGTCTGAGCAAGAGTGAAGGTTTCCTGTGAGAGAGTAACGGTTCATGTGATTGGATGTTAATTATTTGACTAGGCTACCTGTATTTGACATTGTATTGTTACTTCGCTGAACACTAGATGGTTTCATTTACTACTCAGGCGAGAAAAATACCTCATCCAAAATATATAGCCCTGTTGGAAAAAATAAATATACAGTTTGAAAACGTGAAGGAAAAAAATGAATAATAATTGTGTGAATCACATTTGTATTTGGCATACCCCCGACAGCATTGCACATAACCCAGTTTGGGAATACCTGCTCTATAGCAACCGAGTAAAAAGAGGAATCTGATTCCCCTGCTCAGAAGTCAAGACCAGGGACAAACAAGAGTGTAGGACATCGAACACAACTCAAGGTCTAAAGCAAATTGAATTAAATACAATATTAAATACATTTAATCAGTTTGCTTTTACAATCCTGGTTTGGGATTAAACCACGGTTCCCCTTGCAATCACTTATTTATATTCCCGTCAAGAAACTTTTCCTAATCCCGGACCAGGAAATACAGGATAACATACTAATTGGCAATGTTGGGAAACAAAAACAAAAAGAGGAAAGAAAAATGTCAAAAATACAGAAAAATTATAAACCAAGTTGCCAAGATCCTTTAAATGCAATTTGGCTACCACACATACTATGTTGATGGTTTAAAATAATAATGTAATTTGTCTTGGTTGCTCCATACAGATGATCACGTCTGTAGTCAGAGTTCAAGTCTTACGTTGGTAAATTAGAGTGTGTGGCTTTTCCTTTTCTTCCACAGAGGTCAAATCTAAACTTGGTCAAGTCCCAGCCTGAATTGACTTCCGTGTTACCAGGAAACAGCAGTCAACTGCCAACAACTGGCCTAACCTGTCGTAAGTAGTTGAGTATTGGCGAAGCAGACTTAAACGGCGGCTTTAATCTGTCAATACGGTTTTAGGAGGTTCCTGGGGTCAGGGATTACCATTGCACCCATCCACAATAGAGCAGTCAGGATTTGTTCAATCACCTAAATCATTGGGCATAACGCCTCAACCTCTACAATCACTGACAACTGTGAAACGTCTCATATCTGGCACATGTGGAAAAGGAGGTCGATGGGACAAAGGGTTTAGGTCAATTAATCAAACCTAGCCCTATATTGGTGTACTGTACTGCAGCGTTCTGTGATATGATTGGATGATGATCAATGTGAACCAATCAGGATTGGTCTGGTTGTTTTAAAACTATGGCTGTAGTAGTACTCACCCTCCGACAGAGTCGGGAAGATACATGAGCTGGTTCTCATCCACTTTCAGAGCAGTTAGTTTCTTCAGGGAGCCTGAGAGGGAGGGAGGGAGAGATGGAAGGAGGAGGAGGGAGAAGAGGGCGGGAGGGAAGGAGGAAGAAAGAGAAAAGAGAGGTAGAGAGTGAATAAGAGGGCAGTAGGACGAGCGAGATAAAGATAAAATAATACACTGCTACAGTGCACACACAAATTGATTCTGATTCTCAGCTGGATCACCAAAAGAGTATGCATTACAGTAATGCAACAGATTAATAATTAATACCAGCAACAATACTGAAACTGGCTTTACGGCCATCGCTTGGGGCTTAATAAATTGCTTACTGAATCCAGCTGTACGCATTTGCTTCATCTTATTTAATGGGAAAGCAAAGTATCTCCCATCAGAATGAGAGCTGAATGCTTAGACATAAAATTCCAAGAGGGCTGCCATAAACACATATCCCCGTAAAATGTTATCATATATTTAGATGTTCAAACCATATCACCATATAAATTTAAAAATGGCAGATGGAACAGAAAACTGCTTTGGTGAAGAATCATGCTTCTGGAAGTCCACTTCGGTCTGTGGGTATATATAGTCTGTGTGTGTAGCCACTCACCTATGGATCCGGGCAGCTGTGTGAGTGCGTTGTTAGAGAGCAGCAGGTCCTGCAGGCTCTCACAGCCACAGATCTGCTCGTCCACCATCTCCAGGTTGTTCTTGGACACGTCCAGGTAGGACAGCTGCTTCAGAGTGCCCAGCCTCTGGAGAACAGAAACATGTGTGAGTACACACACAGCTATGTCTTACAATACTTGGGGACTTTAGGGGACCACATATTGATTCCCATTATCCCGAACCCTGAAGCCTAAAATAGCAAAATGTCCTCACTTCAAATCATTTTAGTTGGTTTACTATTCTTGTGAGGACTTCTGGTACTCAGAAGTATACACACACACACACACACACACACACACACACACACACACACACACACACACACACACACACACACACACACACACACACACACACACACACACACACACACACACACACACACACACACACACACACACACACACACACACACACAAAAGTACAACCTAATATGAGCCTGCTTTCATTGAAATGAACGAAAGACAAAAGGAAAGGAGAAAGAATGGTCTGGCTGCCGTGTTTTTGATGAGCGTTTTTTTCTTAATTAAACAGTCATTTCAATGTCATTATAACCAAATACAAACACCAGCGCAGTGAAATGCAGTGTACATCACAGCATTCCTAGGCATGGTTTTATGAGGCATTCTTTAATAATGTTCTACAGTGAGGCCAGGCGGTATTCAGTAATCCTAATCCAGGCAGAGCCTGTGGTTACGGGGTTGCTGTCGAAATGCTTGCGGCGCGCTAATGTTTTAATTATGACCTATTTACCAAACAAGCTGGCCATTTCCATGAGCGAAAAAGAGCGAGAGGCATTACGCAACACGTACTGATGACGACGTACCACAGCAAAACACAATTGTTTGGATCACACAATGACATCCAACCAACAGATGAATTGGTCTGTGGGTTAGTCATTAGTGACATGAATCTCATGACGTTGGACAGGGAGCAAAACATCTTTAATAATATCGTACTATGTTGGCTTTTTTTTTTAGTTAACACACAGTTTGTGTCTCTGGGGAATGTTTTACCACCATACTGTAGGACAGGACAGACTGTGTGAAGGTGCACAGGAAGAATAAGCCTGTGGGGAGTTGAATGGCAGTTTATCACCTTACCCCTGGTAGGAACGTCAGCCTGTTTCCATCCATCCACAGCTCTTTGATTCCAGTGAGCTGCTCCAATACCTCAGGCTGGGGTTAGGGGCAAGAGAGGGAAAGAGTCAGGAGAGACAGTGAGACAAAGAGTGGATGGAGAGAAAGAGTGGGGAGAGCGAGAGACACAGAGAGAGGGACAGAAAGGGAGAGAAATGAGAGCTCAATTAATTTACAACCATTCAGGAAGCCAATGACTTTAGAGGACTGAGGTTCAGCCGAGGGCAGGACAGAGAGACACTCACCACTTCAGTGAACTCGTTACTCCCCAAGTCCAGCCTCTCCAACTGGGTGAGCTTGTGCATGCTTCTGCAGAAAGAGAGGGAGAGAAAGAGATTGATGTTGAGCTAAGGAACTGGGAATAGTCAATCACAACAGCAGCATCAAAGGATTACCCTGCCATTCTGCAGGGTTACTTAGAAATCCTTTAAAAAATAAAATTGCCGCCATCTCCGTACAGAGATTGAATACAAAACATACATAGAAAATGTATGACGAGTTAATTATTGAGTATTGTGTGAGTGTCTATGCACAGTGCCTATAGAAACCCTACACACCCTTGACATTTTGCTGCCTTAAAATTAAATCTGAAAAGGGATTAAATAAATAAAAAAATCCCTACAGATCTACATAACCTACTCCACATTTTCAGTGAAAATGAAAGAAAGTTACGGAAAATGTTACGGAAAATGTTTTTCAAAAATATTTAAAAATATGACTGACATAATTGGATAAATCTCCATCCCCCTGAGATAATTGGTGGAAGCACCTTTGGCAGCAATTACAGCTGTGAATTATTTGCTTCTACCAACATTGCACAACTCTTAGGGCAACATACATCCATTGTTTATGTCAAAATTGCTCAAGCACATTACATTACGTTTGGAATCATAGACGGACAGCAATATTTAAACCTCGTCTCTGATTTTCAATCATATTTAAGTCAGGTTTGAGAGTAGACCACTCAACACCTCTTGGCATGTCTTTGGCATTAAAATGTGTCGAATTGTCTTGCTGAAAAATACAACCATCCCAGGATTAGGTTTTCAGAAAACTGAGGGCGGTTTTCCTCAAACTCCTTTCATATTACTTTTGATCCTGACAAACTCCCCAGTCCCTGCCGATGACAAGCATACCCATAACATGGTGCTGCCAACACAATAAAATAAAATAGGGTTTCACTCTGTTGTTGGATTTGACCCAACCCTGTAGTTTAGGCAAAAATGTTAAATTATTTGCTGTGATGTCTTGCAGTATTACTTAACAGCCTTGTTGCAAACAGAATGGATCATTTGGATTGGATTTTTTAAATTTTAAACACAGGCTTCTTTCTTTTCACTTTGTCATAGAGGCCAGTAACGGAGGGAATGCAATGTTGTTGATTATTGAGTATTTCCAAGTATCATGGAGACAGCATCATGTTATGGGTATGTGAGGTCAGTACAGGTGCATCAAAGCTGGGAACGAGACTGAAAAACAGCTTCTAACTCAAGGCCACCAGACTGTTAAACAGCCATCACTAGCACAGAGGCTGTTGCCCTATATACATAGACTTGAAATGACTGGCCACTTTAATAATCTTCACATATTTTGCATTACTCATCTCATATGTATATACTGTATTCTATACTATTCTACTGTTATCTTACTCTATGTCACTCTGAAATTGCTCATCTAAATAGTTATATATTATACATTCCATTCATTTACTTTAGATTGTGTGTATTTTAGATATTACTTGTTTAATATTACAGCACTGTTGGAGACAGAAACGCAAGCATTTCGCTACACCCGCAATAACATCTGCTAAAAGACATGTATGTGACGCATAACATTTGATTTGATGCTCGTCATCGGCAAGGATTGGGGATCAAAATAAATATGAAAGGAGCAAAGTCCAGGTAAAGACATGCCAGAATGGCTTTCCAAGAGATGTTGAGTGGTCTAGTCTCAGTTTTGACCCAAATCTGCTTTAAAAGAATATTGATGTCAATCAATTATTACCAAGCAAATGTAATGAGCTTGAGCAAATTGACAAAAACAAATGGATATACACAGAGTATACAAAACATTAGGAACACCCGCTGTTTCAATAACAGACTTAACAGGTGAAAGTTATGCCTTATTGATGCCACTTGTTCACTCTACTTCAATCAGTGTAGATGAAGGGGAGAAAACAGGCAAAACAATGATTTTTAAGCCAATTGAGACATGGATTGTGTATGTGTGCCATTCAGAGGGTGAATGTGCAAGACAAGAAGTTGAAGTGCCTTTGACCGGTGTATGGTAGTAGGTGCCAGGAACACCGGTAAGAGCGTGTCAATAACTGCAACGCTGCTTTCACGCGCAACAGTTTCTTGTGTGTATAAAGAATGGTCCACCACCCAAAGAACATCCAGCCAACTTGGCAACTGTGAGAAGCATTGGAGTCAACATGGGCCAGCATCCCTGTGAAACACTGTTGACACCTTGTAGAGTCCATGCCCCAACGAATTGAGGCTGTTCTGAGGGCAAAAAGGGTGCAACTCAATATTATGAACGTGTTCCTAATGTTTTATACACTCAGTGTATGTTGCCCTAAAAATTGTGCAAAGTAGGTCAAATCTTATTCCAAATGATTCCCAGCTGCCAAAGGTGCTTCCACCAGGTATTAACTCAGCGGATGATCCAATTATGATATTTCATTTTTATTTGTAATTCTTTTGTGGAAAATATTCATTCACTTTGAAAATGTGGAGTAGGTTGTGTAGCCCTGTAGGGGTAAAAAAATATATATATATATTTTAACTTCTTAGGGCTGGGCTAGGCCCCTTTTTTCTCCACTTCCTGTCTGAATGACGTGCCCAAAGTAAACTGCCTATAGCTCAGGCCCTGAAGCCTGGATATCCATATAATTGGTACCGTTGGAAAGAAAACACTTTGAAGTTTGTAGAAACATTAGAATAATGTAGGAGATTGTAACACGATAGATATGAAAGAAGAAAAGCCAAAGAAATAAACTATTCAAACTTCTTTTTGGAGAGACCATCCTCTTAGAAATGCAAGAGTAAGAAAATTAGCTCCCTGAATGCTATTCCTATGGCTTCCACAGGGTGTCAGCCAGTCTATGTTCAAGGTTTCAGGCTTGTAACATCAAAAACAAATAAGAAATATCAGTTTTAGCAGAAGGACAGTCTTGGAAAATCGTGTTTGCGTGCGACATGAAGACATTACGCACCTGCTAAAATCATTTCCCTATTGAACATAGTTCTTTCCGTAAGAAATATTATAGTTTGATTACATTTTAGGATATCTGAGGAGTAAATAGA
This sequence comes from Oncorhynchus gorbuscha, assembly GCF_021184085.1. Lineage (NCBI taxonomy): Eukaryota > Metazoa > Chordata > Actinopteri > Salmoniformes > Salmonidae > Oncorhynchus > Oncorhynchus gorbuscha. The sequence goes on along the minus strand of NC_060192.1, from coordinate 3,408,262 downwards.
AACTTTGTTGAAACAAAGTTTAGGGGTAGATTTTCAGATTCCTTTCTCTGCATGTTGAACGAGTGGATTACTCAAATCAATGGCGCCAACTAAATGGACTTTTTGGGATATAAAGAAGGATTTTATCTAACAAATACGACACTACATATTATAGTTGGGACCATTTGGATGACAAATCAGATGAAGATTATCAAAAAGTAAGTGAATATTTAATCGTTATTTGTGAATGCATGAAACGTGCCGGTGGACAAATATTTTGATGTGGGGCGCCGTCCTCAAACAATCACATGGCATGTTTTCACAGTAATAGCTACTGTTAATCAAACAGTGCTGTTAGATTAGCAAGAATTTAAGCTTTCAGCCAAAATAAGACATGTACATAAATGTTTAAAATCCATAATATTTATGATTATTTATTTGATTTGCGCCCGGAAGTTGTCCCGCTCGCGGCTAACTTCCTATATGCACTGTATGTTAGTGATGTGCGGGTTAACTCATAACTTCCCGCTCGCGGCTAACTTCCTATATGCACTGTATGTTAGTGATGTGCGGGTTAACTCATAACTTCCCGCTCGCGGCTAACTTCCTATATGCACTGTATGTTAGTGATGTGCGGGTTAACTCATAACCCGCAGCCCCTGCGGTTATATCAGCGGGGTGGGCGGGTCTAGGGTAATGAAATATTGTGTTGATTAAGGGTGGGCTGGTTGAATACCATAAAAAAAAATCCATGAATGTATCATTCTTGCGCAAGTTCTAACTACAGGCTACATTGAGGTTCGCTTTCATTTTTTTTTTTTAGGTTATGTGGCATTAGTGCATAAGCCTAAGCTTTAGGGCCTAACTGTACACGAGCCAAATAGCCTTCACTCCAATCACCAAATGCTTCTGGGAACCAAAGAGGCAAAAAAAAAGACAATGTCAGAGTTGAATTCAATAAGAGAAAAGCTGTGAAATGAAGAGCTGAAAATAAAGAGAAGGGAGGGCCAGAACAGTAATGTTGAGGAAAGATTTGGTGAAGTGGTAAAAGAGGACGATAGCAGTGCCAGCTACTGTACGTTAAGTGTGATGATTGTGAGGCGCTGTATAAATTCAACTGTCACATGACGGGGAATTCATATTGACCTATGGCACGTCAAGGGGACCCTGTAGCCGATGGGTTAAATGGATACGGAAATCTGGACACTGACTGTAGGTCTATAACCTCTTGCATAGCCTTAATATGAACTCCTGCAGAATAAAGCAGTACTTGCGGTAAAATGAATGATACACCAAATGTAGGCAAAATGTTCTCTCTGGAACATGAGTGGAGAAATATGATTTTCTTCCAGCATCTTAAGAGAACACAAATGTGCAGTAATATACCGTCTGTAGAGGTGCTATCTTTATCAGCATCATAAAAGCTGATAGCATGTCATCCACACAGAATATGCACCCAAGCTGAACTGAAATCGTATCAAAAACATTGGGTCGTTTTCAGAGCTTTCTATTGGGTCGTTTTCAGAGCTTTCTATTTCCTTACAACCTGTCAAACTGATGTTATTTAAACATTTTGCACAGAAAATCTTTGCAGTTGTATTTAAAAAAAGTTTGCTTTTGTATTTTCTCTTCAGTCCCTAAACGTCTTTGCACCACGAAAGAAACAGAGATGACAGAGAACTTTACCGATGTCAACTAGATTGAAGCACTCATTCTATCGATTTATGACGGCCCGGTGAGCAAGGGTTAATTTAGTCTTCCAGGGCAACATACGAGGACAGAAGAGGAGCTGCATGAAATGTAATTATAGATTATACACATTATAAGCAGAAACATCTCAATCAGGCAAAATAAATCCAAAACATTATGCAGTCTCTGACAGTACCTTACAGTGCATTTTCTATAATAGCGGGTTAGGGTCGGGACTCAGATTTTCACATAGTTGGTCGGCTTCGGATGGATTATTAGCCATTCCTGGAGGGTGCAGGTAAACAACAGCTGACTCGCTGTGTACTCATCCATTTACGGTGCATTTGGAAAGTATTCAGACCCCTTGACTTTTTCCACATTGTTACTTTACAGCCTTATTCTAAAATGGATTAAATTGTTGTTTTTTCTTGTCAATCTACACACAACACCCCATAATTTGAAATTGCAAATGTATATATATAAAAACGGATATCACATTTACCTAAGTATTCACACCCTTTACTCAGTACTTTGTTGAAGCACCTTTGGCAGTGATTACAGCCTCGAGTCTTCTTGGGTATGACGCTAGAAGCTTGGCACACATGTATTTGGGGAGTTTCTCCCATTCTTCCCTGCAGATCCTCTCAAGCTCTGTCAGGTTGGATGGGGAGCATTGCTGCATAGCTATTTTCAGGTCTCTCCAGAGATGTTTGATTGGGTTCAAGTCTGGGCTCTGGCTGGGTCACTCAAGGATATTCAGAGACTTGTCCCGAAGCCACTCCTACATCCCCACAAGCATGATGCTGCCACCACCACCCCAGTCATGTGCCTTTTACCGAGGAGTGGCTTTCGTCCGGCCACTCCACCATGAAGGCCTGATTGGAGTGCTGCAGAGATGTGATAACCTTCCAGAAGGGCAACCATCTCCACAGAGGAACTCTGAAGCTCTGTAAGAGTGACCATAAGAGTGACCACTGGTCATCTCCCTGACCAAGGCCCTTCTCCGCTATTGCTCAGTTTGGCTGGGCGGCCAGCTATAGGAATTATCTTGGTGGTTCCAAACTTCTTCAATTTAAGAAGGATGAAAGTCACCGTGTTGTTGGGGACCTTCAATGCTGCAGAAATCGTTTGGTATTCTTCCCCAGATCCATGCCGACACAATCCTGTCTCGGATCTCTATGGACAATTCCTTCGACATCATGGCTTGGTTTTTGCTCTGACATGCACTGTCAACTGTGAGACCTTATATAGGCAGGTGTGTGTCTTTCCAAATCATGTCCAATCATTTTAATTTACCACAGGTGGATTCCAATCAAGTTGTAGAAACATCTCAAGGATGATCAATGAAAACAGGATGCACCTGAGCTCAATTTCGAGTCTCATAGCAAAGGGTCTGAATACTGATGTAGATAAGGTATCGTTTTAAAATTTTTGAATACATTTGCAAAACAGATTATATGAACCTGTTTTCGTTTTGTCATTATGTCATTATGTGGTGTGTAGATTGATGAGGAAAAACAATTGAATACATTTTTTTAACAAGGCTGTGACGTAACATGTGGAAAAGGGTAAGGGGTCTGAATACTTTCCGAATGCACTGTATGTGTACTGTATGTGTATGCAAACTTTCACCTAGTGTCCCTGTAGTCTAGTTTCTTAAAATAATAAAACAATAAATACTGCTTTATTTCACACAAGGGCCCTGTTATAGCAGGCTCACTCCCAGTTCTCCTTCTCGCCCATTTAAGGCCGATTTCGTCACAGGAAAAAGCATCGCAAACATTTGACACAGATACGGTTATGTTACACCAGGGGGCCATGAAAAATGTTATGACACATGCCAAAGACATTTGTTCAAATAACGTCCTGGAATTGATGCTGGTCTAACTTTACTCCCATATCCAGGCTTGCTTTTCATTCAGAGTTTTATCGATTTCTAACAAATTGGCAGCAATAGATTTTCAGGTCTGGGTAAATTCATATGCATCTAGTGACAGACTTGTGGCAAGATATTGATGGGCGATTTAACATGAGATCATCTGGTCAACATCCATCCCACTTCACTGACAGGTGCTACAGATCCATGCTGTGTCGATCGACGCATATAGATACAAGAGAACTGGACGCTATACGACATAAGCTATATTAAATGAGTATAACATGTTATTGCATGTGTTACTAAGACAAACAAAATCTAAACACGACCTATAACATGAGACAGAATGTGATAGGCGATGGTTTCTCAGTGAGGATAAACCTCTTGGGTTGCGTCGCAAATGGACCCTATTCCACTTATAGTGCACTACTTCTGACCAGAGCCCTATGGGGATCTATGATGGGATTAAGGTGCCATTTGGAACACAGCCCTAGTCCTCAAAACACCCGTCAAACCAAACGCAGCTCAGCGCTAGCCTTAACAGTTACGCGCTTCCCCCTGTGGAGGCTGTTTTCTCTTCGCTGCTGCTCAAAACATCCCACTTATAATACATACCATGTACCCGTCTGTACAATCAAACTACAAAACGAGCCGGATTCATGGCAAACTCTGGGTTTGGTGTCGTAATAAATGTTGGGGTCGATATAAAAATACGGCCTGTGTATTCGGACTGTGATGAAAGCATGCGTTCCTGCTCTACCAGGCTCTGTTTCAGAGCTGCTGTCAGAGACAGTACAGGGTCCCAGAGGATTAAATGAGTAAGAAGAGGAACGCGTGACGGTGCTTTCGCCAAAAAGCGTCTGGGGTAAGATGGGTGTGTGGGTGCGTACGTGCAGTTGTGTGTGTGTGTGTGTGTGTGTGTGTGTGTGTGTGTGTGTGTGTGTGTGTGTGTGTGTGTGTGTGTGTGTGTGTGTGTGTGTGTGTGTGTGTGTGTGTGTGTGTGTGTGTGTGTGTGTGTGTGTGTGTGTGTGTGTGTGTGTGTGTGTGTGTGTGTGTGTGTGTGTGTGTGTGTCTCGCATTTTGTGTGTATGTGTTTATTTATATCCAGGGATGTTTGTGCGTCTCTGGCATCCATTCTGCCATTAGGCCTTCTGTTTGTCAGAGCTCCAGCCCCTAACAGGCCTGGCTGCTGTCTCAGACACAGAACACAGAGGACCAGTCAGCTAGGGGACAACAGAAGAACTGGACCTAGATGCCCCTGATAGGCTTCAATTAGACAGAGATAGAGGAGAGACACAGAGAGAGGGTAGAGAAAGAGAGCGAGGTAACGAGACCGAGCGAGACAAAGAGAAAGGGAGACATCAAAACAACCTGCGACCCTCTGGATCCTCTTAATAATCATTGTTTTTAATGTGAAAGAAGAGGCTTTCAAAAGATGAAACAGAACAGGAGCTACGGTCAGAATTTCCTGATTTTTACATGACATCACGACTTTTAACCACATTTCCACGATCAACAAAGAGGCGGCGTAGCTATGTATAAAAAAGTAAGCAAACGTGTGGTATCAACACTGGGAGGCTAACCTCTGATCCCATGTACCATCTCATGTTAGGCACTTAACACCCCCCCCCCCCCCAACAAAGTAGAATACATGTTAGGTAACTATATAAAACATGTGGTCAGTCAGCTTGGAGAGCTACTGCTCAAACACAGCAGCTCATTTCTGAAATGTGGTTTGTTTAGAGGGGGACTGGAAAGACACCCAGCACACCCAGTAGCTCTCCTGGAGGATGATTGACCACCCAACTGAATCCATGTTATGCCTTTATAAAATAATTTCTTCATTCAATGTATCAAAGTTCAAATGGCAAACAATCTTTTTATACAGCTGAAGCAAGCCCACTTTTTCCCCCCGTTTTCTTCCAGGAACTACTCCATTATAGTACAGTCAACTGCATCTTAACTACCGTAGAAGTGTTTCGTGTGCAGGCTGACTAGCATCTACTGAGCTGCAATGTCCCATACATTGGAAGCCCAAATCAACTGGAAGTATTGCTGCCACATAATCCAAAAAACAGCTACATCCAATCATTTAAAAATAAATTACTGTTTGTGATTCAAAAACTTGATTCAACGCGATTGAGCAGAATCCCAAGGAACACAATGGCGAAGTGAGTCGTTTGTTTTGTTGGTTAAATTATTAATTTGAATCGTTCCAAAAAGGAAATCAACTTTGTATGGCCTTACAGTATTTGCGAGTGTCAGTGTAAAGTTTTTGGGGACATGACAAAAAAAATGAATACATGCTAAGAATAGCTAAACCGATAACTAGTCAGGCTACATTATACACTAAACAAAATGATAAATGCAACAATTTCAAAGATTATACTGAGTTACAGTTCAAATAAGGAAATCAGTTAATTAAAATAAATGCATTAGGCCCTAATCTATGGATTTCACATGACTGGGAATACAGATATGCATCTGGTCACAGATACCTTAAAAACAAAAGTTGGGTGTGGATCAGAAAACCAGTTAGTATCTGGTGTGACCACCATTTGCCTCATGCAGCGCGACACATCTCCTTCTCATAGAACTGATCAGGCTGTTGATTGTGGCCTGTGGAATGTTGTCCCACTCCTTTTCAATGGATGTGTGAAGTTGCTGGATATTGGCAGGAACTGGAACACGCTGTCGTACATGTCGAACCAGAGCATCCCAAACATGCTCAGTGGGTGACATGTCTTGTGAGTATGCAGGCCATGGAAGAACTGGGATAGTTTCAGCATCTAGGAATAGCGACATGGGGCCGTGCATTATCATGCTGAAACAAGAGGCGATGGCGGCGGACAAAAAGCACAACAATGGGCCTCAGAAACTCGGCATGGTTTCTCTGTGCATTCAAATTGCCATCGATAAAATGCACTTATGTTAATTGTCCATAGCTTATGGCTGCCTATAACATAACCCCACTGCCACCATGGGGCACTCTGTTCACAGCGTTGACATCAGCAAACCGCTTGCCCACACAACGCTATACACACTGTCTACCATCTGCCGGCCCCAGTTGAAACCGGGATTCATCCATGAAGAGCACACGTCTCCAGTGTGCCAGTGGCCAAGGAAGGTGAGCATTTGCCCACTGAAGTCAGTTACGACGCTGAACCGCAGTCCGGCCCTGGTGAGGAAGATGAGCCCCCAGATGAGCTTCTCGGAGACGGTTTCTGACAGTTTGAGCAGAAATTATTTGGTTGTGCAAACCCACAGTTTTATCAGCTGTCTGGGTGGCTGGTCTCAGTCGATCCCGCAGATGAAGCCAAATGTGGAGGTCCTGGACTAGTCGAGGTTACACATGATCTGCGGTTGTGAGGCCAGGTGATCAGCTTTAATATGTTGATAGAAGCGACAGTGTAATTGTCTGCATCATTTCCAATCCCCTATATACTTTTTGGTAAATATATATATTTTTAAATGATTTTCCCGGCACCCCATCTTCCCTAATTGGAGTAAAATAACGGACAAAAATACTTAGTGCATTCAGAAAGTAGTCAGACCCCTTGAATTTTTCCACATTTTGTTAATTTACAAATCCTAAAATTGATTAAATAAAAAGGGTTTTCCTCAATCTACACACAATACACCATAATGACAAAGCAAAAACAGGTTTAGATTTTTTTTCTCAAATGTATAAATAAATCACATTTACATAAGTATTCAGACCCTTTACTCAGTACCTTGTTACAGCACCTTAGGCACCGATTATAGAGTCTTCTTGGGTATGACACTATAAGCTCGGCACAACTGTATTTGGGGAGTTTCTCCCATTCTTCTCTGCACTGCAGATCCTCTCAAACTCTGCCAGGTTGGATGGGGAGCGTCGCTGCACAGCTATTTTCAGGTCTCTCCAGAGATAATAGATCGGGGTCAAGTCCAGAATCAGGCCGGGCCACTCAAGGACATTCAGAGATGTTCCGAAACCATGGCCGTGTCTGAGGTCCTGAGAGCTCTGGAGCAGGTTTTCAACAAGGATATCTCTGTACTTTTCTCCATTCATCTTTTCCCCAATCCTGACTAGTCTCCCAGTCCCTGCTGCTAAAAAAACATCCCCACAGCATGATGCTGCCATCAGCATACGCCACCGTAGGGATGGTGCCAGGTTTCCTCCAGACGTGACGTCTGGAATTCAGGCCAAAGAGTTCAATCTAGGTTTCATCAGACCAGAGAATCTTGTTTCTCATGGTCTGAGAGCCCTTTAGGTGGCTTTTGGCAAACTCCAAGCGGGCTATCGTGCATTTTACTGAGGAGTGGCTTCCGTCTTGCCACTATCATAAACGCGTGATTGCAACACTCCACCAGAGATGGCTGTCGTTCTGGAAGGTTCTCCCATCTCCACAGAGGAACTCTGGAGCTCTGTCAGAGTGACCATCGGGTTCTTGATCACCTGCCTGACCAAGGCTCTTCTCCCCAAATTGCTCAGTTTGACCAGGTGGTGGTTCCAAACTTCTTCCATTTAAGAATGATGGAGGCCACTGTGTTCTTGGGGACCTTCATCAATGCTGCAGAATGATGGAGGCCACTGTGTTCTTGGGGATCTTCAATGCTGCAGAATGATGGAGCCCACTGTGTTCTTGGGGATCTTCAAAACTGCAGAATGATGGAGCCCACTGTGTTCTTGGGGATCTTCAATGCTGCAGAATGATGGAGCCCACTGTGTTCTTGGGGATCTTCAATGCTGCAGAATGATGGAGGCCACTGTGTTCTTGGGGATCTTCAATGCTGCAGAATGATGGAGGCCACTGTGTTCTTGGGGATCTTCAATGCTGCAAAATGATGGAGGCCACTGTGTTCTTGGGGACCTTCAATGCTGCAGAAATTGTTTGGTACCCTTCCCCAGATCTGTGCCTCGACACAATCCTGGAACTCTATGGACAGTTCCTTCGACCTCATGGTTTGGTTTTTGCTCTGACATGCACTGTCAACTGTGGGGCCTTTTATATAGACAGGTGTGTGCCTTTCCAAATCATGTCCAATCAATTGAATTTACCACAGGTGGACTCCAATCAAGTTGTAGAAACATCAAGGATGACCAATGGAAACAAGATGCAGTTGAGCTCAATTTCGAGTCTCATAGCAAAGGTAGTGAATACTTACATAATTTATTTTTTCTATATTTGCAAAAAAAAATAACTTTTTGCTTTGTCATTATGGGGTATTGTGTGTAGACTGACAAGAAAAATAAATGAATGCATTTTAGAATAAGGGTTTAACATAAAATGTGGAAAAAGTCAAAGGGTCTGAATACTTTCAAAATGCACTGTCTGTAACATGCTCTGGTTAGGCCTAAAATGAGCCAATGTGACCCATCAGAAGTGCCATGGTGTTTCCTTGGCATCTCTATATAGCTGACCATCGATGTACAGTTTATCAAACACCATAGAGACGCTGCCCATCAATATACAGAACCAGTCAAAAGTTTGGACACACCTACAAGGGTTTTTCAGTTTGAAAAAAACTATTTTCTACATTGTAAAATTATAGTGATGACATCAAAACAACAATAAAATAACACACATGGAATCATGTAGTATTTTAGATTCTTCAAAGTAGCCACCCGTTGCATTGATGACAGCTTTGCACACTCTTGGCATTCTCTCAACCAGCTTCACCTGGAATGCTTTTCCAACAGTCTTTAAAGAGCTCCCACATATGTTGAGCATTTGTTGGCTGCTTTTTCTTCACTCTACGGTCCAACTCCACCCAAACCATGTCAATTCGGTTGAGGTTGGGTGATTGTGTAGGCCAGGTCATCTGATGCAGCAATCCATCACTTTCCCTCTTGGTCAAATAGCCCTTACACAGCCTGGAGGCGTGTTGGGTCATTGTCCTGTTGAAAAACAAATGGATAGTCCCACTATGTCCAAACCAGATGAGATGGTATATCGCTGCAGAATGCTGTGGTAGCCATGCTGGTTAAGTGTGCCTTGAATTCTAAATAAATCACTGACAGTGTCACCAGCAAAGCACACCCACACACCACCTCCATGCTTCCGCAGAGATCATCCGTTCACGAACTCTGTGCCTCACAGACATGGCGATTGGAACCAAAAACCTCAAATTTGGACTCATAAGACCAAAAGGACCGCTTTCCACCAGTCTTATGTCCATTGCTCGTCTTCTTGGCCCAAGCATCTATTCTTCTTATTGTTGTCCTTTAGTAGTGGTCTTTGCCTGATTCAATGAACAGTTAATCTTGAGATGGGTTTGTTAATTTTACTCTTTATTTGGGCTGCAATTTCTGATGCTGCTAACTCTAATGAACTTATCCTCTACAGCAGAGGTAACTCTGGGTCTTCCTTTCCTGTGGTGGTCCTCATGATTGCCAGTTTCATCATAGCGCTTGATGGTTTTGCGACTGCACTTGAAGAAACTGTCAAAGTTGTTGAAATGTTTTGAATTGACTGACCTTCATGCCTTAAAAGTAATGATGGACTGTCATTTCTCTTAATATGGACTTGGTCCTTTACCAAATAGGGCTTCTGTATACCACCTCTACCTTGTCACAACACAACTGATTGGCTCAAACGCATTAAGGAAAGAAATTCCACAAATTAACAAGGCACACCCGTTAATGGAAATGCATTCCAGGTGACTACCTAATGAAGCTGGTTGAGAGAATCACAAAAGTGTGCAAAGCTGTGATCAAGGCAAAGGTTGGCTACTTGAAGAATCTCAAATATAAAAAATATACACTGCTCAAAAAAATAAAGGGAACACTTGAACGACACAATGTATCTTCAAGTCAATCACACTTCTGTGAAATCAAACTGTCCACTTAGGAAGCAACACTGATTGACAATAAATGTCACATGCTGTTGTGCAAATGGAATAGACAACAGGTGGAAATTATAGGCAATGAGCAAGACACTCCCAATAAAGGAGTGGTTCTGCAGGTGGTGACCACAGACCAATTCTCAGTTCCTATGCTTCCTGGCTGATGTTTTGGTCACTTTTGAATGCTGGCGACGCTTTCACTCTAGTGGTAGCATGAGACGGAGTCTACAACCCACACAAGTGGCTCAGGTAGTGCAGCTCGTCCAGGATGGCACATCAATGCGAGCTGTGGCAAGAAGGTTTGCTCGGTCTGTCAGCGTAGTGTCCAGAGCATGGAGGCGCTACCAGGAGACAGGCCAGTACATCAGTAGACGTGGAGGAGAACGTAGGAAGGCAACAACCCAGCAACAGGACCGCTACCTCCGCCTTTGTGCAAGGAGGAGCAGGAGGAGCACTGCCAGAGCCCTGCAAAATGACCTCCAGCAGGCCACAAATGTGCATGCGTCTGCTCAAACGGTCAGAAACAGACTCCATGAGGGTAGTATGAGGGCCTGACGTCCACAGGTGGGGGTTGTGCTTACAGCCCAACACCGTGCAGGACATTTGGCATTTGCCAGAGAACACCAAGATTGGCAAATTTGCCACTACCCTGTGCTCTTCACAGACGAAAGCAGGTTCACACTGAGCACGTGACATGTAAAGATAAAAGTATTTAATTCATTCAGATCTAGGATGTGTTATTTTAGTGTTCCCTTTATTTTTTTGAGCAGTGTATTTCGATTTGTTTAACACTTTTGTGGTTACTATATGATTCCGTGTGTTTTTCCATAGTTTTGATATCTTCACTAGTAAAAATCAAGAAAAAAAGTAGGTGTCCAAACTTTTGACTGGTACTGTACAGTTTATCAACCACCATAGAGAAGCTTCTACTCATTTGTCTGCATTTAAAAAAATCGGATTTCTTTACGGAGCTGGTCGTTCATTCCATAGTTTGTGCCTTTGAGCGGACTTCCTTTTCTTTGTACCTTGATTTTCTGCTGGAAGTGCTGAAAACAAGCCACTATGGGGCACGGGCCATGGTGGGATGTGCTTTCTATTCTATGCTGAAAACAAGCCACTATGGGGCACGGGCCATGGTGGGATGTGCTTTCTATTCTATGCTGAAAACAAGCCACTATGGGGCACGGGCCATGGTGGGATGTGCTTTCTATTCTATGCTGAAAACAAGCCACTATGGGGCACGGGCCATGGTGGGATGTGCCATGGAAAACAAGCCACTATGGGGCACGGGCCATGGTGGGATGTGCTTTCTATTCTATGCTGAAAACAAGCCACTATGGGGCATGGGCCATGGTGGGATGTGCTTTCTATTCTATGCTGAAAACAAGCCACTATGGGGCACGGGCCATGGTGGGATGTGCTTTCTATTCTATGTAATTCATTGTAGCTGGTCTTGTAAAATTGTCAGATTAGTAGATATGAACTCGCGCACAGACGCCTCGCGGTTTCTAGATTTAACCTTTTCAGTGCCAGAGAATATTAAGTTATCCCCTCATACTGCATATCTAGCACGGTCTCTTGAAGGACTCTTGTCACGGTCAACATTGTTTACTTTGATTTCCAATTTGTCAACAGTGCCCCCCCTTAGCGTTTTATTCTCTTTGAGCATATCCTCAAGTTGTTTGTTATTGAAAGCGATGGCAATGTTGAGGTCAGCTAGGTTCTTTCTCAGTTCATCTAAAAACAGACATCTTTTGAGTTATGGAGACCAGAACACTTTGGAAGCGTTGACGTCATTGCCAGTGGAGTTGTTTAAATCCACTGTGTCACTGGATGAGTTCCTAAATCTTTTTGGCAGGCTTTATGGCAGAGATCCCGGTGTCTTGCTTTATTATGGCCAGCCTGAGTTAAGGAATCCCCACAATCCATGTCGGAATGGTAGTATTGGTCAATGAAAGATTCCAGATCCCACAGGCTGTCATGTGATTTATCCAGCTTCTCCAGTTTGGGTAAGCTCAAAGTTGTTAATAGCACATTTTCTGGATTTTTTTGCACACCGCAAGGTATTGGTAAACTTTCATTAGTAGGGCTTGCAGGAGAACAGCCTTTTGCAATATAACGTATTTATTAGAAATGTTTTGTTTTTTGGAGTGCCGCTCCGCCACGCTGCTTACCTGCTCCTCCCATACTGCCAAATTTTCTAAAACGACGTTGGAGACTGCTTTATGGTAGAGAAATTAACATTCAATTCTCTGGCAACAGCTTTGTAGTCAGCATGCCAATTGCGCGCTCCCTCACACCTGTCAGGTGCATGGATTATCTTTGGTAAAGGAGAAATGCTCACTAAAAAGGGATGCAAACTCATTTGTGAACAGAATTTGAGAGAATTAAGCTTTTTGTGGCTATGGAACATTTCTGGGATCTTTTATTTCAGCTCATGAAACATGGGACCAACAGTTTACATGTTGCATTTATATTTTTGTTCAGTACAGTTCAGAAAGCAAAAAGGCTATTGCTGTAAAGAGAAGACAACTAAAAAAGATGGACTTTACATTAATCAAAATTATCAACTTAATTGAGCAAACAGTAAGCCTAAAAGCCAATCTTATTGGCACCATCTGCGAGCATCGGCCATATCCCCGGTGAGCGCGCACTGCGCATATCCACGATCATTGTTGGGTCAGTGCCACTTAAAAGTTTGTTTTCGGACGATCATTTCCTCCTCCAGTTTAGATGAACGTCCTTCTATGCGTCTCTCCTTCTCATTGGCCTCTTATATGGACATTGTTTTTATTGATCTGTTTATCAGTGTCAGCAGAGTAGGCTACCCTGTAATTTGCCATAATAAAAACAGATTCTGCTTATGTCTCCAGTCATATAAAGTGAACTATAACTGCATGAAATGTGTTTTTCCTGTGCAAAGAAAGAAACTTCTGATATAGCCTATAGCCCAGGTCTCTACACTATACATGCTCAGCCATGCATTGAACAACACTTTTTTTACAAACAGTGATTGAGTTCTATTATTTGCCTAAAGTATGACTATCCAATCTACTCATCACATAAGTCCGCAAATGTGATGACGCATGGAATGCTTTATTATAAAAGGGGCATTTTTTTAATGGTAAAAATGTACTTCCCCAAACTTAACTCAAGCTCCGCCTGCAAAGGCTAGTGATTTAGCTGTTCATTACTCGTCTTGTTGGCTGAGGAAAAGTAAATGTGGACAGTTATTCTAACAGCTTCAAAGTGAGCGGTAAGGACACACGGCGTTGCGTCCTCGACTTGCATGTTCTGTTAAGATGAATTACCATAATCGAAATGCGAGTTCGGTCATTCTGAACACCGTGGGTGGGCGTCCTAATCCGGTTACGCACCCAATGCATATGGGTCTGGTAAATTAAAATTCCATACGGTGAAATTCAATGCCACAGAGAAAAAGTGAGAGAGACTGAGAAAGCAAGAGTGTGTAGGGGAGAGAGGGAGAGAAAAGAGAGAGCGAGATAGAGGACAATAGAAAGGAACTTGTCCTTTTTTCTCCCTCCCACAAACATTGTTGCTCACAAAGAGCCACCTCTTGTTCGTCCGTGGACTGTGAGCTGTGAGGTCTGCAAGGGCTTTGATATGGGGAAAACAACATGTGAAACAGAGACAGAGAAAACTTACTTTGGCAGCATCTTTAACTGGTTCTCTCTCAGCTCCAGGATCTGCAGTTTAGTCAACCTGTGGGAGAGTGAGAGAGGAGAGCGAGAGATAGAATACAAGTCAATGACATAACACTCACTGTGTATACTCAAAGTGAAATCTATTGACCAGCCTTCAGGGACATGGGATAGTGTTTTATCCTGGGGCTGGATCACTGGGGCCTGACCAACGATGTGAGCCATACAGATATGTAATTCAAGATTCCACATGACTCCTGCTAGTTTGAAACTCAGCTGTGATTCAGCTGTAAAGTGGGGGAACTGAGCCCAAGAGAAAGCTACATAAGGTCAGTAGCAAGGTTTCCTCCCATGTCATAAACCTATATGATCTAGCCATGATTACATACTATATCTTACAGTAAGTTCGGAAAGTATTCAGACCCCTTCCCCTTTTCCAGATTTTCTTATGTTACAGCCTTATTCTGAAATTGGTTACGTAAAAAAATGTTCCTCAGTCTACACACAATACCCCATAATGACAAAGCGAAAACAGGTTTGCAGATTTTTTGGAAATGTATTACAAATTTAAAAAACGGAAATACCTTATTTACATAAGTATTCAGACCCTTTGCTATGAAACTCAAAATTGCGCTCAGCTGCATCCTGTTCCCATTGATCATCGTTGAGATGTTACTACAACTTGATTGGAGTCCACCTGTGGTAAATTCAATCGAGTGGGCATGGTTTGGAAAGGCACACACCTGTCTATATAAAAGGTTCCACAGTTGACAGTGCATGTCAGAGCAAAAACCAAGCCATGAGGTTGAAGGAATTGTCCGTAGAGCGAGACAGGATTGTAAAGAGGCACGGATCTGATGGGAGAACCTTCCAGAAGAACAACCATCTCTGCAGAACTCCTCAGTAAAATGCACATGACAGCCTTGATTGTAGTTTGCCAAAAGGCACCTAAGATTCTCTGTTCTGATGAAACCAAAATTGAACTCTTTGGCCTGAATGCCAAGCGTCACGGGACAATGTCCGTGAGTGGTCCAGCCAGAGCCGAGACTTGAACCCATTTCGAACATCTCTGGAGACCTCAAAAAAGCTGTGCAGTGACGCTCCCCATCCAACCTGACAGAGCTTGAGAGGATCTGCAGAGAATAATGGGAGAAACTCCTCAAATACAGGTGTGCCAAGCTTGTAGCATCATACCCAAGAAGACTCTACGCTGTAATCGCTGCCAAAGGTGCTTCAACAAAGTACTGAGTAAAAGGTGTGAAGACTTATGTAAATGTGATATATCCGTTTTTTAAATGTTTTTTTATACACTTGCAAAAAAATCTACAAAACTATTTTTGCTTTGTCATTATGGGGTATTGTATTTGGATTCATGAAAAGAAGTAAAAATAACAATTGAATCCGTTTTAGAATTAGGTTGTGTAAAGTAACAACATTTGGAAATCGTAAAGGGGTCTGAAAACTTTCCAAATGATGAAGAGTTAGTCTCTATAGAGACAGGGGAGTGTGGAAGTTGAAGCAATTGAAGAAGAAAGAGGGTTGTAGCAGTTGATTTTATCTCAAACTTTAACATCACACTGCATTCATACACATATTGGTTCCTCTGACTTCTAACCTCACACACACACACACACACACACACGCACGCACGCACAACTGCAACCCAGGCACAACGGCAACCCAGGCACCACGGTAACCCAGGCACCACGGTAACCCAGGCACCACGGTAACCCAGGCACCACGGTAACCCAGGCACCACGGTAACCCAGGCACCACGGTAACCCAGGCACAACGGTAACACAGGCACAACGGTAACACAGGCACAACGGTAACACAGGCACAACGGTAACACAGGCACAACGGCAACGCACAACGGTAACGCACAACTGTAACGCACAACTGCAACGCACAACTGCAACGCACAACTGTAACGCACGACGGTAACGCACGACGCAACGCACAACGCACAACGGTAACGCACAACGGTAACGCACAACGGTAACGCACAACGGTAACGCACAACGGTAACGTACAGAGGTAACGCAGGCACAACGGTAATGCACAACTGCAACGCACAACGGCAACGCACAACGGTAACCCAGGCACAACGGTAACCCAGGCACAACGGTAACCCAGGCACAACGGTAACCCAGGCACAACGGTAACCCAGGCACAACGGTAACCCAGGCACAACGGTAACCCAGGCACAACGGTAACACAGGCACAACGGTAACACAGGCACAACGGTAACACAGGCACAACGGTAACACACACAACGGTAACGCAAAACTGTAACGCACAACTGCAACACACAACGGTAACGCAAAACTGTAACGCAAAACTGTAACGCACAACTGCAACACACAACGGTAACGCACGACGGTAACGCACGACGGTAACGCACGACGGCAACGCACAACGGCAACGCACGACGGCAACGCACAACGGCAACGCACGACGGCAACGCACGACGGCAACGCACAACGGTAACGCACGAACGGCAACGCACAACGGTAACGCACAACGGTAACGTACAGAGGTAACGCAGGCATAACGGTAACGCACGGGTAACGCACGACGGTAACGCACGACGGTAACGCACGACGGTAACGCACGACGGTAACGCACGACGGTAACGCACGCACAACGGTAACCCACGACGGTAACGCACGCACAACGGTAACCCAGGCACAACGGTAACCCAGGCACAACGGTAACGCACAACGGTAACGCACAACGGTAACGCACAACGGTAACGCACAACGGTAACGCAGGCACAGCGGTAACCCAGGCACAGCGGTAACCCAGGCACAACGGTAACCCAGGCACAACGGTAACCCAGGCACAACGGTAACCCAGGCACAACGGTAACCCAGGCACATTCCCAGTTTAAAACATTTCCATGGGGAGGTTAAGGTCCCCAACTCTGAAGATTAGAAAACATGGATTCATGCCCGTCATTCCAACATCACTATAAGGTAACAGCTTCCTGTCTCGAGGGAATAACCTACAGTACCTTGTCATGCTATTTCTTGTGACTAAAATTTCACCCCTGAATCCATTTTCAATACCTGCCTGCTTCCTTGCATGTGAGCCCTTGTGTACTTTAAGGCCAACAAATGTAGTGTATTTGCTTTTGGAGGTTTGCTCCCCTTATGCCCTCAGAACAGCCTCAACTTGTCGGGGCATGGACTACAAGATGTCGAAAGCGTTCAAACACGGATTCTGGCCCATGTTAACACCAATGCTTGTCACACTCTTTTTGGTGGTGGACCATTCTTGATACAGACTGGGAAACTGTTTAGGGTGAAAAATCCAGCAGCGTTGCAGTTCTTGACGCAAAACCCGTTCAAAAGGCACTTAAATATTTTTGTCTCCGCCCTCTGTCTCCTCCCTCTGTCTCCTCCCTCTGTCTCCTCCCTCTGTCTCCTCCCTCTGTCTCCTCCCTCTGTCTCCTCCCTCTGTCTCCTCCCTCTGTCTCCTCCCTCTGTCTCCTCCCTTCTAAACCGACTGAAGATTTAACAGGTGACAATAATAAGGAATCATAGCTTTCACCTGGATTCACCTGGTCAGTCTATGTCATGAAAAATGGCATGTTCCTAATGTTTTGTACAGTCAGTGTATATGAATTGTGATTGATTGATTGATTGATTGACTGATGTCTTACCTGCCGAAGCTGGCTGGAAGGAACTCGAGGAAGGCGTCATTCAGGTAGAGCTGTGACAGGCTGAGGAGCTGGGTGAAACCCTCTGGGAGCCTGCAGGGGAGACAGGAGCAACATGACCACGTCACGAACATAAATCACTAACATTGTAAAGACAGAGGAAATAAAACTGGAGACACGCACAGGAGCCGGATGAAACAATACAGGCCATTAGTTGTAGGACAGTGTTATTATTCTATTTTTAAAAGAACCATAAAGAAGAGACAAATTACTGTATCTACGCACATCTCGGCTAAATGTGGCATAGGAGTCAGGCAGAAAAATATATCAATAAAACTCAAATCAAAGTTTAATGGTCACGTACACAGTTTGGCACACGTTTTAACAGGTGCAGCAGAATGCTTGTTACACTAGCTCCTAACAGTACAGAAGAAAAATGCAAAAAAGTACACAAATGTCACGCAAATAAGAGGTTTTATTATTTTACAGAAAAGTATTGTGGCCCAGTGTACAAGACAATTTCCCCTTTGGGAACACTAACGTTTATCTTATCTTTGTAAACGGAAAGTATATGTCTGCCAACTTTTTGCTGTTCCCAAGAAATATCCTTTTTTGAACCATCTTGCTTTGAATAGGATCTTTACTCATTGTCAGTGGTAGCATTGGCTCAAATGAAAATCACATTTGACAAGAGCAAACATTCACTTAAGTCAGTGAGAACCATGAACACGAGAGGCCTTATTTCGTGACTGGTCTAGCCAAAGGTGTTTACGAAATGAACATTTCAAGGCCGTAGTCAAATCCTTCGGCGTGTGTAGGTAAATACACAGGTGTGGCTTTTAAAGTATTTGAACCGAACTCACTTGGAGATGGGATTCACACTCGCTTCAACGATAGCCAGGACTTTGCAGTTCTTGATATTTTCTGGAAACTCCTGGATACCTAGAACACGAAGCAGATGTACAGTTACATCATGTCAACATTTAGGGGGTTTAATTATTTAACAGTGTTACAATTCCCGGGGGATATTCAACAGAGCAGTATCAAAACATCTCCCTATCTCGTAGATCTAAAGAGCAATATCGACTTGATCGTATAACTCATTATTTTCAATATCCCACATTCAACTCCGGCTTGTTTTTTATTTTATAAACAGGAAAATCAACCGCTTCTACAGTAGCCTATACATTGCCTTCAGAATGTATTCATACCCCTCGACTTATCCCACATTTTGTTGCCTTACAGCCTGAATTCAAAATGGAGTCAATTGATTTTATTCCTCACCCATCTTCACGCAATAACCCCATAATGACAAAGTGAAAATATGTTCAAAGAAATTAAATCTCATTTAAGTGTTCACACCCCTGAATCAATACATGTTAGAATCACCTTTGGCAGAGATTACAGCTGTGAGGTGTTCTGGGTATGAGCTGTGAGGAGAACGGCACCTCAGTACCTCCAGGCTCTGATCAGGCCCTACACCCAAACAAGGGCACTGCGTTCATCCACCTCTGGCCTGCTCGCCTCCCTACCACTGAGGAAGTACAGCTCCCGCTCAGCCCAGTCAAAACTGTTCGCTGCTCTGGCCCCCCAATGGTGGTACAAACTCCCTCACGACGCCAGGACAGCGGAGTCAATCACCACCTTCCGGAGACACCTGAAACCCCACCTCTTTAAGGAATACCTAGGATAGGATAAGTAATCCTTCTCACCCCACCCCCCTTTAAGATTTAGATGCACTATTGTAAAGTGACTGTTCCACTGGATGTCATAAGGTGAATGCACAAATTTGTAAGTCGCTCTGGATAAGAGCGTCTGCTAAATTACTTAAATGTAAATGTAAGCGTAAGAGCTTTGAACACCTGGATTGTACAATATTTGCACACTATTCTTAAAAAAAATATATACAAGCTGTGTCAACTTGGTGGTTGACCATGGCTAGACAGCCATTCTCAAGTCTTGCCATAGAGTTTCAAGAAGATCTAAGTCAAAACTGTAAATAGGCCACTCAGGAACATTAAATGTCATCATGGTCAACTACTCCAGTGAGTATTTGGCCTTATGTTTAAGGTTATTGTCCTGCTGAAAGGTGCATTTGTCTCCCAGTTTGTTAGAAAACATTCCTCTAGGATTTTGCCTGTGCTTAGCTCTTCCATTTATTTGTATCCTACAAAACTCCCTAGTCCTTGCCTATGACAAGTATATCCATAACATGATGCAGCCACCACCATGATTGAAAATATGAAGAGCGGCACTCAGGACATTGTTACATTTCTTTGCCACACTTTTCACAGTTTTATTTTAGTGACATATTGCAAACAGTTTTGTCCTGTACAGGCTTCCTCCATTTCACTCTGTCATTTAGGTTAGTATTGTGGAGTAACTACAATGTTGTTGATCCATCCGCAGTCTTCACCCATCACAACCATTAAACTGTTAAGTCAACATTGGCCTCATGGTGAAATCCCCGAGCAGTTTCTTTCCTCTCTGGGAACTGAGGACACCTGTATCTTTGTAGTGATGGATGCATTGATACACCATCCAAAGTGTAATGAATAACTTCACTATGCTCAAACGGATATTCAATGTCTGATTTTTCTTTATTTTAATATTTAACTAGCAATAGGTACCCTTCTTTGTGAGGCATTGGAAAACCTCATTGGTCTTCTTGGATGGATCTGTGTTTGAAATTCACTGCTCGACTGAGGGACCATACAGATAATTGTATGTGTGGGGTAAACAGAGGAGGTAAAAAAAAAATCATGTTCAACACTATTATTACCTACAAAACGAGTCCATGCTCCCGAGTGGCGCAGCGGTCTAAGGCACTGCATCTCAGTGCTCGAGGCGTTACTACAGACAACCTGGTTCGATTCCACGCTGCATCACAACCAGCAGTGATTGGGAGTCCCATAGGGCAACGCACAATTGGCCCAGCGTCGTCCGGTTTTGGCCGGTGTAGGCAGTCATTGTAAATAAGAATTTGTTCTTAATAAACTGACTTGCCTAGTTAAATAAAGGTTCAATTACAACAATAAATTCAAAAATGTAAGCAAATATCTTACTCCTGAACTTATTTAGGTTTGCCATAACAAGAGGTTGAATACTTACTGACTAAAGACATTTCAGCTTTTCATTTTTAACATATTTCTGATAATTACACTGACGTGTGTTGGCCAATGACACAAAATGTAAATTTAATACATTTTAAATGCAGGCTGTAACACAAGGGGTATGAATACTTCATGAAGGCACTGTATATGATTGTACGTCAATATTTATCAAAAATAGCAGGCTAACATATTGATCTTGCTTTGTGAATAGCCTATCCTTCAGAACCCACATCTAATGTGTTGACACAAAATATACAGATGTACGCCATCATTTTCCATTTAGACCAGGGATGGGCAACTGGCCCCCACCCCCAAATGTTGCCTATCCTTGATTTAGGCCGACATTTAAAAAAAGATACCCACCAATCTTTGTAAAGCATGTTGACAAATGTTTCAATAAGTGGTGGGCAGAGGATAACATTTTTTTTTGGTTTTGTTATGATGTGTCAAGAAAACGTTTAATTATTATGGAAAGGGGATCATGCTAGCATTTCTGTTTTCAACAGCAGGAGAGTGGCGTAGACTAGTACCAGCCAGCCAGCCAGCCAATCAGTCAGTTAGTCCTCTGTGAGAAGTGTCTGGTCTTAGCTCTGCATTACAGCGCCTGAGCTGCACCTTTCCTCTGTAAACAACCACAGGGCTGAGTGCTCGAGGAGTTGACACATTAGCAGAGAGAAGCTGATAGAGTGTGTCTGGCAGTTCTCACCAAAAACATCCGCTCGACAGTGGCTCAACTCAATGGGGAAGGGGGGTCGTGAGCACGTCTCGAGGTTTATTTCCATATACTTTGATTCGTGTTCACAACACTTACCCCTGAGTACTAGGTGAAGGAGGGTAAGCTTCTATTAAGTAAACAGACATGGCCTCAAGTCACTAAAAACTCCCCAGATGTTCCTTACTCTGTTTGATTAGTCTGGTACGGACTCCACTGTGGCGGATGGACACAAAATACCAAGTGGAGCTCAAGAAACAACATGGTGCTACTTTACTTTCGTTGATACTTGTTTATTTAGCTGCCCGTCCCTCAGTTCACTGGAGCAGGAGAACACAAAATGGTGTGCGTATGTAGCAGTGTGTGTTTGAAAATGTCTGTGTGCACCAGTCAACTGAGGCTGGACTCTGATCTTTCAGTTTCGATCAGAGATAATGTAATAACTGTAATAAAAGGCAGTACGAGTCATTGTCTCAAAGCACAGCAATCTGAAAGGACTGGCCATTACAGCATTTCTATCAAACTCAACAGTGCTCAAATGAACAGGTGGCAGATTATTTGGAAATAGTGTTCTGGTTGTTTTTCCCCAATCACGACAGCTTGACGAAGTGAACAGACTGAAAAACTAAATGTCACTCAATAGGAAACGTGTGCTGATGCAACTCTGCGGTTTTAGAATCTTAGAGAACGTCTGGGAGGCCCGTATTTGGTGTTAATCCCATTTGATCAATCCAGAAGCCATCATCACACACACATGCTTTCTCTCACACTGACAACTAGCAGTGAGCGGCTCCTCCATTAGACTGGATATGAGAGACAGCTCTGGGGAGCTTCGTTCACAGTTGGCACCGGTTCAGTCTCAAATGACACCCTACGTAGTGCACCACTATTATATACATGAACGAGGATGTCATTTTCGATTTTGGCCAGATGTTGTAAGGTAGGTGCTAGGCCTACATATTCTAGTGTACAGAATCATTTGCAGGCCTCAGCCTTTCATAACTTCCTTGTTTTTGTGTGTTTTTTACACAAAGGTTTTGTGATCTTCTGTTGGGTTTAAAATATAAAATGTGGTGAAACGGCACTTCTGTGAAACTTTTAAGGGTTTTCTTTGTTTTAACTTCTCAATTAAAAAAAAATGGAGGAATGATGGTTGAACCGACACAGAGACACTTTTTACATAATCTAATCCACTTTATGTTTCAGTAATTGTCTTTGACAACAGAGGGACACTAAGGGGCAATTAGTTAAGTCGACTGAACATCCCACTGCTGATAAGACACTGACTTGCACACAGACTTAAAACTACGGTAATTCAACGGCAGGGCTTTTTCACTTTCAAGCTGGCCGGTATTGTCTGGTCTCTTCCAGTCTAGCACGCGAGTCTAGTCCAGAGACGGTAGAAACAGTCTCAAACTCTTATTGAACCATCCATTGTCAACTTCAACATTCTTTAGTCATACTGCACAGTATGGAGAAGCGGGATGGCTCTTCAGTCAAAATCCACTTTTCAGAATGAGTGGCTTGATAAGTGATGGAGAGGCCTAAAATAAAAGTTGAATGGGAGACGGCAGTCATTCTAAACATAAACACCGTACCCAAAGGGGCTAAGGGGTAGGCTGCAACTCCTTAAAAGACCTCAACAAAATTATATTATGTTATTGATCTGGTCATACAGAGCTATTGTATTGAATGAATGGTCATTCTTGTCGTATTATTTTTGGTCATTGTGCTTACTGTTCTTGCTGACGTCCAGCTCCCTGAGATTGACGAGGTTGGCGATGGCCGCAGGCAGCACCGTGAGGTCATTGTCTGGCATGCTCAGCCGGTGGAGCAACTGGCAGTTGAACAGTTGCTATGGAGGGAGGAAGAGTGAAAACGGGAAAGAGAGCGAGAGATAGGGAGAACGAGAGAGAGAGGGTGGGGAATAAGACAAGTTGACTTCGCAGCAAGGAAGCTGCAGCTCATTCACAGCCAAGCATCAAGTCGCTGGGCCCCAGCAGCCAGCCGATGCTGACTTCTTTACAACACACTTGGAGAATTATAGACTGATTGAGTGTGTGGGGAAAGGGGTAAGCACAGGGCAGTACTGTGGATTGGCTCCTTTCTATCGGCAGGATATTCTCGTCTTACATAACCATTACAATCATCCCTTGGTAATGTACTCCGTGTTGTAAGCAGCAGGAGAAAAAAGGCCCAACTGACATCAGAGGGTGCAACTTGATCAAGTCCTACAGCCTGGTGCCGTCCTTACGGACTGATTTCATTGTGTCACTACTGAGATAGTGTTTGCCAGGGAGTGGTCACTGCAATTTGGAAAGGTTCATGTTTCTAAACCATTAAATACACATTACAGGAACACCTTTGTTTATTACATTTTTTTTTTAAATGATCAGGGTATTTGGGTGTGTATCATTCTGAAATGATCATGAACACATCCATCTGTGTGTGTCTGCGTCCTACTTTGGGCAGCTCCTCGATCTGGTTGGCGTCCAGGTAGAGCTCCTCCAGGGTCTTCTCCAAGCTGAAGATCTCCTTGGGCACAGTCTCCAGGCTGCAGTGGGAGTAGTCCAGAGACGTCACCGCCTCCTCCTCCCCCCGCAGGCAGCGGCACGGCACCAGACGCACAAACAGGTTCCGCTTGCTCGACATCCTCAGGCACTGCAGAGAAAGGGAGAGGAGAGTTAGGTGTCAGGACAGCTCAGTGAACTACTGGTGCATCTTGGGGCTAAAGCTACTACAGGTAACGTCCTAAGGCAAGAGAGAAATGTCAGAGGGAGAGTGTCAGATTGAAGAAATTGAACTAGTGGGCAGGTAAAGCAGGTTTTTTTTGTGTGATTACCTACCAGCTTATGAAACAAAAACTACTAACATTTTGAAAACAGCTACTGCAGAATTAATTTTGCTATAAAATGTCATGCTTTTATTTTTATTCACAAATGCGAGTGAAATGCTCGCACTCTGGAGCCCTGACTAAATCGCCAGCCTGGGCACTAGATGTTTGAGTGCTCTGGAAAAAAAACAGTAAAAAAAATGTTTCTATAGTCGTCCCTAGTATGGCTCCACTCGGTGCTTCAATAACCGTCCAAGACGTTTAACCAAAACGTACAAAGACGATCTAAGGGGAAGGCAGCATCCGTTATGATCTGCTAGTTTTCCACAGCCGCCCTGAACTATGGGCATAAATTGCACTGGAAGCAGTTACATAACAGGGCTGGCAGAATTATCACGTAACCGACAATTATTAACAACCGTGAGCTAACATTTTTTTTTGTCATAATTGGCTTAATACATTATTTGAGTATTTTTATATTCAAGTTAATAGTTTACTCAAACGCAGTTTTTCATTTTTACATAAAGTGGGTACATTTGGCAATAATTTTACGAGCAGAACGGCACAGTCAGAAGGAGATGCTTCATTTCCAAAACTTCCAAGCGATCAAAACCATTCGGCTTTCAGACAGGGGTGTCACCAAATCTGTGTGGTATTCACTAGGTATGTCAAATTTCCTAAAAGATGCATTAGTGACGCAGCGGTCTAAGGCACTGCATCTCAGTGCTTGCGGCGTCACTACAGACACCGTGGTTGTATCACAACCGGCCGTGATTGAGAGTCCCATAGGACGGCAAAATTGGCCCAGCGTCGTCCGGGTTTGGCCGGTGTAGGCCGTCATTGTAAATAAGAATTTGTCCTTAACCGACTTGCCTAGCCAAATAAAGATTGTTTTCTATTTTACAAACTACAAAAACATCTCACAAAAAATTACAATTATGACAATAACCATGACCATTTGCTTGACAATCGTTACCCACGATTCCATAATCGTCACAACCCTATTACATAGACTAATCGTTTGTTCTCAGAGACCATATTGACACATAAGCAGGATCGGCAACGCATTATCATTCACACCTGTGTTGTGTTGAAAGTGCCTGAGCAAAAGGGCCAGCTATCATCAACACAATGCCCTCTGAGCATTGTTTAGTATGGAAACACGTTACAGATAAACGGGCCCCTTTAAAATCTCTTCAGAAAGAGAGCTGTGTACATTTCGGTACAGAACGTCACTAGATAATGAAAGCAAAGCTCTTCAACAGGTTTCACATTACTTGCAATAAAGCTACGGAGCCACAGCACGGTAGTGGCACTCATCTGGCCCAGAGAAGAGACCTAATCTGGACAAGCAAAGCATGCATATCTCATGGATATGCCTCCCCACTACCCATTATTTTACCGGAGGTATAAACAGTGAGCTGGCACTTGAATTTGCATATAGATTACTCTGTTGCTCGTCAGTGCACTGACAATGCATCTCCATTTAGACACTAAGCCTAAGGCAAACATATGAAAAGGTCAGAAAAGGCAGTGTTTTCTACAAGCACATGGAGTCGCCAGCCAGACAGACAAAGTAGCCAGCCAGGCACCCTGTGTTAAGACATTTTTGTCAAACAAACTCTATTTTGGTTTCCTCTGGTACATTCGAATGCCTAGATTCCGTCCGAAACACATAGCAACATTTTGGAATAATTCATTAAGTTCTGGGTCAATGCCTGTTAAGAGAAGAGACAAAAACCTCAATTAAATTCCTGAAAGAAGTTCAACAAGTGTTTTCAACTCTGTGAATTGCAGTACGTCATTGTGTTTAATTAAAAAGACTTGTTTTGCAACTGACCCACAGATTTCTTATTAAAGAACCCTGTAAGAGTCTGCCGACTTCCACAGGCTTCAAGCTTCCTTTTAAGGAATTCTCTCAGTTACCTGCGATACAGGTATGATTGAAGAATGAAGCAGGTGTTAGTCATGGGCTTTGCTACCCAGAAAGCAGCAGTTGATGGCTCCATTGTCAACACTTTGACTACAATCAGTAGATCTATATCAATGTCTTTAAAAATACCATAGGCCTATAAGTATAATTAGCTTTTAAAACAATTCAGTCGGTTTTCTTTGATCATATTTTGGACCAGAGTGAGGCTCTCTCCACTAGCTACCTATTGTTCCTGGAGTGAGGAGGATATACCATCTTCTTCAAATGTTTTTGTAAAGTATATCCTGATAATAGCCAAAAAGCCTAACCGGTATGCAAAATAGGGAGCCAAATGAACAGCTCTCTTACAGGTGCGACTCGGAAGGCTACTGACGAGTCACTCGCTTTAACGTCACAGCCTGGCAAGTCCTGATGAAGTTCATATCGAAAATCTTTAGTTTACGTGTTCCAATGCGATACCAAGTACATAACTACGTTGAAGGATTTATGAATGGCAAGGATGTGAGATCGACAATATTCAGTTGGCTTGAAACCTTTTATAAAACTTGTCAAGCTTGCTGTTCGTCAATCAAAGCACAGTAAGCCTATGAGCCACCACTCTGTGGGTACATATGAAATGAATGTGCCAGAAAACAACAGGCTAACTTGATTTCGACTCATCATTACCCACATTATATGGGACATGCAAATCCACCCCGAGACCATGACAGAGTAGCATGCTTAGAGCTTTGGGCCAGTAACCGAAAGGTTGCTGGATCGAATCCCCGAGCTGACAAGGTAAAAGTCTGTCGTTCTGCCCCTGAACAAGGCAGTTAACCCACTGTTCCCCAGGAGCCAAGTACGTGGATGTCAATCAAGGCAGCTCCCGGCACCTCTCCAATCAGGTTGGGTTAAACGCTAAAGACACATTTCATTTGAAGGCATTCAGTTGGTAAATAACCTCCTTTCCCTCTCTCCTCCATGTAGAAATTTGACTGAAACAGCGAGCGCAGCAGCGTACATAACTGAAATGCAATCCAGGTGACTACCTCATGACGCTGGTTGAGAGAATGCCAAGAGTGTGCAAAGCTGTCATCAAGGCAAAGGGTGGCTACTTAGAAGAATGTAAAATATATTTTGATTTGTTTAACACTTTTTTGGTTACTACACGTGTTATTTCATAGTTTATGTATTCACTATTATTTGACAATGTAGAAAATAGTAAAAATAAAGACAAACCCTTGAATGAGGTGTGTCCAAACTTTTGACTGATACTGTATGCTTGACCTTGCGTGGCCTTACCTAGGCCCCATTTAAGACTTCGTAATGTAGGTGCTACAAAGCAAAAACTGGTGTCATATGAAGCTTTTACCGCTTGTGCTGAAATACGAGTGGTACAAAAATAAATAAAAATAAACAATAAATGAAAAGATTTGGCTTTTTTATATATATTGTTTAACATAATATATTCCATTGGCATATCAAAGTTCACGAGTTGGCTCTCGGCCATATTCTTGCTTTGTAGCGCCTACATATACAGCATTATGTAGTCTTAAAGATGAACTGTGCAGAAATGGCGCTGTCATTTCTTGGCTGTTAAAAGTCAAATAGTTATCCTAATTTCAGCATTCAGTATGTGACAAAACAATGAAGTATAGTGTGGAGAATCATTGTACCATCTAAACCGCTGTGAAATATATTTTCCATAACCACAAATATTGTATTTTCAGCTGTTTGAAGCTGGTCTACAAAACTGAAAGTGAAAGACCCAAAAACTAAAACGTAAGAACGGAAAGCATAGAAATAGCACACACAGAACAGATCTACCGCTTCTTAGATGAGAATGACAGATCTACAACTCACATTTCCAAAATGTCATAAATATGCCTCCTTTGATTATTTTTTTTTATTAGGCTTTCAGATACAAAATGTCAAATACATGTCAACAATCCTTCCCCCAAAAGGACCATTCTATGGATTAAATGTTGTGAAAAATCAAAGAAAACACGTGTCATTTTTGTCCTGGTTTTGTGAAGAATCAGGGCCTTCCTCCTTGGAAAACTGCTTAGGCTAAGTTTAACAAAACAGCATTTGAGAACGGACTAAATTGACGCCAGCTAACCATCTAGGGGACTGCTCAGAATCATCTCCGGGACCCAGTGCCATTCCGAGGACCTGAGGTTGAGGAACATCTAGCGGGTGAAGGTTGAAAATAGCGTCATCAGCTCATTGTGAGGCCAGAAGGCAAAAATCAAAATCTCAGCTATTTCTTCCTCCACTAATGGCTGTATTACTGCAAACTCTGCCATTGTGAGAGCCTCTTGTTGGAAATGTTTTATTATAGAGCAGTTCCTGTTGGAAGGCATCCAAAGACACACCACTTTCAGTCAGGCAGAGCAAGCAGCATCTACAGCAGCTCAATACGGCAGAAGGCTGGCAGGCTTAAATGTGTTGTATTGAAGGATGAACAGAAACAACGTCGTGACGCAAGTCATCCTCCAGAGAATCCAGTCCTTGACTATCGCACTTTGTCATGAAACAACGGTTGGCCCAGGTATGAAACGGCTGACGCTCGACTACTCCTCGAGTCAGGACACTAAAAGAAAACTGCTGGGCGGATTGGAAAGAAACATGTTAACGGCCTACGCTCGACTACTCCTCAAGTCAGGACACTAAAAGGAAACTGCTGGGCGGATTGGAAAGAAACATGTTAACGGCCTACGCTCGACTACTCCGAGTCAGGACACTAAAAGGAAACTGCTGGGCGGATAGGAAAGAAACATGTTAACGGCCTACGCTCGACTACTCCTCGAGTCAGGACACTAAAAGGAAACTGCTGGGCGGATTGGAAAGAAACATGTTAACGGCCTACGCACTAAAAGGAAACTGACTACTCCTCGAGTCAGGACACTAAAAGGAAACTGCTGGGCGGATTGGAAAGAAACATGTTAACGGCCTACGCTCGACTACTCCTCGAGTCAGGACACTAAAAGGAAACTGCTGGGCGGATTGGAAAGAAACATGTTAACGGCCTACGCTTGACTACTCCTCGAGTCAGGACACTAAAAGGAAACTGCTGGGCGGATTGGAAAGAAACATGTTAACGGCCTACGCTTTCTTCCCAACGCTCTGCACTCGCTTCTTTGAAGAGGCCACAAGATTCACAGTGGATATTATTGGTCTGATGACAGAGTTGGCTATGGCTGGGGGGCTTTATGGCTGGGGGGCTTTATGGCAGTCCAGAGTACAGTATTGCACTATGGAATGTACTCTGGTCAACGGTGGCCTTGTTCACTGGAGTGCGTGGAGAATGTGACTTACTCCCGCTTCATCTTCATCAGCGCACCGCATCGTAGCACAACATGTCCGACTCAGTCAGTGAGTGAGTGAGTGAGTGAGTGAGTGAGTGAGTGAGTGAGTGAGTGAGTGAGTGAGTGAGTGAGTGAGTGATTTAGGGCTAGTGCATGGCCATCTCTAATAGCCTGTAGAGACATGGGGCTGTCACAGCCCACCATGCTCTCCTGGGTTAGAGAAACTGAACAAGACTTCCACTGCAATCACTCCTCACCGGATTACCTTTAAATCACACTAATAGCCACATAGTTCAGGGGGGGAAAGTGAGCAGAACAGAGTTAGTGAAATAAAAAGTGTGAGAACGAGGCAAGTTAACTCTCTTAAGTTGCAAGTGCACAATTTGGGAGAAGGGCGGAAAATCGTAGCCAATGAGTGCGTGAGTACAAGTAATAGGCTAGTACGCAAGTCTGAGAGGCAGAGACAGAATTGAGTGGCCTATAATAAGCGGAACGAGAAGGCCTAAATGAGTGAAAGCGGGCCCGTCTCAGGGGGCCTCTCCTAGAGCTTGGGCCTCTCCTACAGCTTGGGCCTCTCCTACAGCTTGGGCCTCTCCTACAGCTTGGGCCTCTCCTACAGCTTGGGCCTCTCCTACAGCTTGGGCCTCTCCTACAGCTTGGGCCTCTCCTACAGCTTGGGCCTCTCCTACAGCTTGGGCCTCTCCTACAGCTTGGGCCTCTCCTAGAGCTGGGCGATACAAACCAAAAGTATTATTGTGATAAAGACCAATTTTACAATAAAAAAACACGTGTATTTATTTTAATAAACATGTTTTAAAATGGACAGTTACTTTAAAATTAGCAGTAGGGCTCTAGACCTTCCCCCAGTAAGACAACAGAGATGGTAGCCTATGATTCAGAAAAAGTAAGCTAATTCATCTAACATATTCAGGGAATGCATAATTGACATTTTGATGTGCAGCCGTAGCCTTACAAAATAGGATCCAGATATATTTTTGGCTTTTCAGAGAATTTTCCGACATCGGGTTATATATTACTCACCACTGAGGAAGTGGGAACTCAAAACACTTAGCTAGATTGCTAACTCTTAATACGATATTGTGGTCCTTCTGTAGCTCAGTTGGTAGAGCATGGCGCTTGTAACGCCAGGGTAGTGGGTTCGATCCCCGGGACCACCCATACGTAGAATGTATGCACACATGACTGTAAGTCGCTTTGGATAAAAGCGTCTGCTAAATGGCATATATTATATTATTATTATATATATAACATACATATACATATACATATATATATACACACATATATACACATATATATATATATATGATATAAATTGATGTTGTTTTATGATGATACCATCTATCTTTTCATATTTGTGCAAATCTTTCTAAAACAGAACACACCAATCAATTGATAATCAATCAACGAAGAGGTAAGAAATATGTAGGCTATAAGAACACGTTGAAGGCTGGCTGTATAGCGTGCAGATGACTGAACTGCTCCCTTTTGTGTCTGCAGGTATACTTACGAGGCACACAAAAGGTATGTCAATTGGTATGTTATGCAGATCACATGTACCATCCTCCGCCCTTACCTCTTCAAAGAAATTCCCATAGGCCCCGACGTTATGCTATGTGTATGAAAACCATTATCAAAACATTTTTTTCATTACCACAAAACCCAAGGTATGAATACTGTTGTGTGCATGTTTTGTTAAACATCTGTATAATTACTGTTTGATGAATATAACAGGAAACATGTTTGATCACCATGCACTGGAAGATCATTCTGACTATGGATACGGAGAACGTCAACACATTAACATCAACAAGCCAGAGGAAAGGGAAAGGGGGATACCTAGTCAGTTGTACAACTCAATGCCTTCAGGATAAATCCATTGGACTTGACAACTAAAATATTGTGTTATTGTTGTGTGGCGGTTCAGAAACTAACCCCAAAAAGGTTCTTCAAAAAGGTTCTCCCGAGGATCCATTGAGGGGTTCTTTGAAGAAGCATTTTAAAGGGTTCTTCCAACTTATAGGGGTTCCCCCCAGTTTCAATTTGAAGAACCCCTAAAAGGATAGACCAGGCACCTTTTCTATTTAGAGTGTAAGAGGTGAGAAATACATGATAGACCTCACAAAAAGCTGTGACTCTCCTTTCTCTAACTAGAACTGCATGTTGAGCAACGGCCAAATGCTTGTGCTTCCCAGAATGCTTTTCTCCGTCCTCCAGCAACAAAAGGGAGCAAGAGATGCTCGCTCACGCAGCAGCCAACAGTGAAACAGGGGCGGGCAGATATTTTCGTATCTTAGGCTATTACCGTTAACCAAATAATTGGTTTAGAACAATCTACAGGAACGTTGTGTAGCAAATTCACAGACATACGCAAAACGCGTCGGTAAAAGGAAGGTTATGTCGGTGTCTGTCATTTTTGGTTTATTGCTCTCGCCTCTCCTCATCAGTCAAAATAACACACACACACACACACACACACACACACACACACACACACACACACACACACACACACACACACACACACACACACACGCACACACGCACACACACACACACACACACACACGCACGCACAGACGCGACTGGGCCTCTGACGTCTGCACACACCGAGGGCCAAACAGAGGGAAATGATTGCGTGCCTCAGGGATAAGAGGTCAAACTTAAAATGTATGCATGCATGACCAAGCCTTAGATAAGTGTCTGCTAAATTGCATATATGATTCTATATTATGAATGCATTCAAGTACTACTGTTACCGGGGTTTCCCAGGGAAACCATGCACCAGTCTGTACTATCCAGATACTAATCACCATGCCTCCTTCTACACACTTTCTCCTTCTGTAATCTCTATACTGACCTACTGTTACTGGCATCTAGCCGGATCATCATGGTTGTTATTTACCAGGACCCAATCATTGGAGGACCGAAGCATACTGACTATTAGACTGTCAGCCATCAGCAGCTGTTGCGTTGACTTCACACACGAGCACACACACAACCCTAAGGGCCTGTCAGCATCCTACATTGTGAGTAATCAGGTATATCCGAGGAGAACAGTGTGTGTGTGTGTGTGTGTGTGTGTGTGTGTGTGTGTGTGTGTGTGTGTGTGTGTGTGTGTGTGTGTGTGTGTGTGTGTGTGTGTGTGTGTGTGTGTGTGTGTGTGTGTGTGTGTGTGTGTGTGTGTGTGTGTGGAGGTCTGGACTCCATTCACTTCACAGCATGATGGAGTAGCTGGCTGACTACTTAAAAGGTTATTCATGACGCAGAGAGCCAGAGAGGGTGTAGGAGGAGAGAGGGATAGGTGTTGCAGATGAGGTGTATGAAGGGAAGGGTGAATGTGACCGATGTACGTGAGGAGGAGAGGGCGACGTGAGGAAGAGGGACGCGTGTGAACGGCAGAGAGAAGGAAACGTCATGTCAAAAGGAAGGCAGCGCGCGATGAGATGACGAACATACTTCAATCGCAGAAGTGAGACTGGACTTCAGGAGGGGCGGATACAGAATCTAAAGCAGGTGAATGGAGGATTAGGTTACAAACAAGGGGGGAGAGCGAAGTACACTGAAGAAGAGCTGGTGGATTGGGGAAGGCGATAGGCTAAGGCTAAGCTACAGTGTTAGCATAGCGAGAGAGCCTTAGAGTCAGTGCTAGCTAGCTCCCTGGGGGGATATGCTGCCTGATAGGCTGCTCTCATTAACAAGAAACGTACGCTGCCTGTTGCCTCACCACAGTGCAACATAAGTCTTTTCTATGGTTTAGCTAGCCTCTGGGGGCTGATGCAACCTTCAATACCTGCTCCGGCCCTAGTCCACTAAACTTTCCCCAGGCCTTGCCTTTGGAGAGAACCTTCATGTTCAGAGCATTTCCAGACACGCTAAGCTCTCGGTATTAACCAATTTTCCCTCTACGTACTCATTTACATGTCTACAGTAGCCCTCATCCTCCACACCTACTGCAGCCCTCATTGTCCACATACAACACCCGTTCTGCCAGCTACATTCTGTTAAAGGTCCCTAAAGCACACACATGCCGGGGGTCGCTCCTCTTTCCAGCTCACTGCGGCTATCGACTTGAAAAGAGCTGCAACAAACACTCAAACCGGACCTTTTTATCTCAATCTCTTCATTCAAAGACTCAATCATGGACACTCTTACTGACAGTTGTGGCTGCTTTGCGTGATGTATTGTTGTCTATACCTTCTTGCCCATTGCGCTGTTGTCTGTGCCCAATAATGTTTTGTGCTGCTGCCATGCTGTGTTGTCATGTGTTGCTGCATTGCTATGTTGTTGTCTTTAGGTCTCTCTTTATGTAGTGGTGTGGTGTCTCTTGTCATGATGTGTGTTTTGGCCTATTTAAAAAGATATATATTATTTTATGAATCCCAGCTCCCGTCCCCGCAAGAGGCCTTCTGCCTTTTGGTAGGTCGTCATTGTAAATAAGATGTTGTTCTTAAGACTTGCCTAGTTAAATAAAGGTTAAATGTATAATAAACAAATCTTTTTTAAAGTAGTAAGTGTGTCAATAATAACTGTGTTAAGTAACAGTGGAGTGGCTCAAGTGAGAGGTGTGTCAATGGTCTCTTTTTAAAGCCACAGGCCACAGGCATATAAACTCCTTGCAGGCCTCTGCGTGGTTGGTTGTGTAGGTTTGTGTTTGTCTCTGTATGCGTGTGTCTGTCACTGGTCCAGTGTAATGGTGAATGAACTGGGTCAACGGGCAGGTCCTTAGTCTCCCCTATCTCTCCTCCTCTCCTCTCCTCAGAGCAGTAAAAGCTCTTCCCCCTTCAGACAGTAACCCACGTCTTGCAGGTGAGTGGCGTCGTCATGGCAACTGCTGTTAGGGGCGGCTAAAGAGACCCCCCCCCACCCCTTGAGTCACACATACACAGTGTGGTAGAAACCTGCTTTGTGTTGAAAGAGTGAGATCCTTCAGTTCACATTCTTCCAACCTACCCTGGTGATGTTGACTATTTTCAGTGTTAAACACAGTCAATTATTTAAGCTAGGACATGCACACATACAAAACACACACACACAAAATTGGCACCTGCTGTAGTTGTCTTATCCAAACATTGCTCAAGTGGCCAATAAAGCTGGTGAAGGTGGTAGAAAAGGTGGTAGCTAGGTGAGAGGCAGGAGGAGGAGAACGAGCGATTATCTCCCACTGCAGTACTCTGCCATCGGACAGACATGTCCCCGGTGCCAGGGTCAGTGGTCTGGACAGAGAGGGCAGGGTGATAAAGGAGGCAGGAGGGGCTGCAGCTGACCTGGAACCTGAGCAGATAGAGAGAGCTTCCTGTCTCCAGGGCTACCATTCATCTCCCCATCTCTCACTGTCTGAGTGTTCATGTTCACACGCACTCTGGGCATGTGCAGATCTCCCAACAGTCTCTGCCGGCCAACTGAGACTCACTGACCCACTTCAAGTTCATCCACTGAAATACACTGGGAACCAATTACAAAACACTCCGGTTAGCTCTCTCTCGCTCCCTCTCTCTCACCTAACCTTAGGGGGAGCTAGGGGTTCATTTGCGACTGGGTGTCCCTGGCTGGTTCCCGAAATGGCACCCTATTCCCTTTACAGTGCCATAGTTTTGAACAGGGCCTATCAGGAATAGGGTGCCATTTGGGACCCGTCTGAGCTGTTCAAATGAGAGAAGGGAAGTAGTCGGTGAGTAGCGCGTGTTTGTGTGTAGAGCGGAAATGTGAGGCGCACAGGGTCTGATGTGACAGGATAGCGTTATTTATAGAAGGTAGTAGCACTTATCTGGTTAATATGCTAGAATGTGATTAGACTAGAAGTCTTGCAGTCTTATGGAAGGAGCTTTATGATCCTGATTCTGTAGGCTGCTGCAGGAATGCTGCCTGCCTGCTGGGTCAATGACAAAACTCGTCACCCAGAGAATTAGGCCCAAAGGAAAAAAGATCCTACGGTGGGAGGGAGGCTGCTGGAAGAAGAGAGGAAAGAAAAGGCTGCTTCCTCAATGTGAAGGAACAGCGGCGGGCCCATGGCTAGGAGGCCTGGCTAGCTGCCATGTAGTTTCAGGATTTCACCGCAGACAATGCAGTCTTCTTGATAACGAACTTGTTCACAAACACTGTAGTACGCCTCCATTGAAACGTCTGTCGACGTCTGTCTGAAGTAGAAACAGTATAGCGGCCAGGTTGAAGCCAAGCTGACGTTGAACGAAATCAAAATGCAACTAATGTTAGGTGACATTAGATCAGGCCTACTTGAGGTTGCGATCTCATCACACAGGTGTGCGTGTCACATTTACATTACATTTACATTTAAGTCATTTAGCAGACGCTCTTATCCAGAGCGACTTACAAATTGGTGCATTCACCTTGTGACATCCAGTGGAACAGCCACTTTACAATAGTGCATCTAAATCTTTTAAGGGGGGGGGGATTACTTATCCTATCCTAGGTATTCCTTAAAGAGGTGGGGTTTCAGGTGTCTCCGGAAGGTGGTGATTGACTCCGCTATCCTGGCGTCGTGAGGGAGTTTGTTCCACCATTGGGGGGCCAGAGCAGCGAACAGTTTTGACTGGGCTGAGCGGGAACTGTACTTCCTCAGTGGTAGGGAGGCCTCGGTCGCCCGGCGTGCGCGTCACCTCGGCACTGGATTCGCCCCCAGCGGGCACTGCAGGAGAGGTGCAGGCAGCTCCTCAACAATTCAGGGATGATATTGGGTTAGGGAGGTCCACACACACACGGTAGGCCTACTACTAAACACACGGTACACACACACACACACACACACACATCCAGCTCTTCCTCAGCTTATCACTCTGGCCAAGAACACGACCGCACTCAAGTCTCCACTGAGGCACTTGACAACGTGGGAATGCACAAGAAAGGCCCCAGAGTGGAGAAAATAGAAGTGACTTTCAATGGAAATGGGTGGAAAGAAGACACTGTTGTAGGTATCAGTGGCAGCAGCATGGGGCTGAGGGGAACC
The DNA here is from genome assembly GCF_021184085.1 of Oncorhynchus gorbuscha. Classification (NCBI taxonomy): domain Eukaryota; kingdom Metazoa; phylum Chordata; class Actinopteri; order Salmoniformes; family Salmonidae; genus Oncorhynchus; species Oncorhynchus gorbuscha. The sequence goes on along the minus strand of NC_060192.1, from coordinate 3,371,695 downwards.
GGCTCTTCCAGTTTCCAAGGTTTTGGTTCTCACCAGTGTACTCGATTCTCTGCGGTCTTATGGGACCGGGGAGAACAAAACCATGATTGTTTTTCTTTGAATCTCTGAGGCTTAGTAATCTGATCTTGGTGACAAACAAAGGGCGGGGGGCGAACTGAAATGAAATCGAAACTGCAGAAATGATAATGGACGTATATTCAGAGAGTTTGACTGCTCTAATAATCCCTGTGCACCGTCAACAGATCTACATGTATCCTGCTTCTCGATTGTCCAGCGCTTTAATAATCACTAGACGGTCAGGGAACATAGAAAATTCCAAAAAACGCTGACGATGCGGCCCAGGGGAAAAATGAGTTTGACACCCCTACTTTAAAAGCCTCTTTCCTCCCCCTCTACATACACACTAACCTTCTCACACCGGGCTAGCTAGAAGACTAGATTATCTCTCCCTCACACACACAGACTCTTGATAGATGCACATATCTCTTTATGATAGAGTTCTCCATTGGAATGTTTTCACTAACATCATGTCTTGGTTCTGTCACTCACTGGCACAACATGTTTACGTATCTCTCATTCGCTCCCTCCCCCTCCTCCCTTCTCCTCCCCTTCCTCCCTTCTCCTCCCCGTCCTCCCTTCTCCTCCCCCTCTACAGTTCACATACACACTAACCTTCTGCAGGACTGATCATCATGTTTACGTATCTCTCATTCGCTCCCTCCCCCTCCTCCCCTTCTCCTCCCTTCTCCTCCCCCTCTACAGTTCACATACACACTAACCTTCTCATTCACTCCCTCCCCCTCCTCCCCCTCGGCCTCTCTTGCTAGGATCTGGCAACGGTCCTTCCTTCAGTATCAGAAAGGTCTTGGAACACTCGGTTTTAACTGAGGATGTAGTCGGCCGGCTACTGCAGGACTGATCATTATGGAAGCAAAAACCACAGGCTAATGTTGCAGCACACATCACTATGGGCCATCCTTGATGGTCCTTCTGTAGCTCAGTTGGTAGAGCATGGCGCTTGTAACGCCAGGGTAATGGGTTCGATCCCCGGGACCACCCATACGTAGAATGTATGCACACCCCACCCCCCCTAAGTTTTAGATGCACTATTGTTAAGTGACTGTCCCACTGGATGTCATAAGGTGAATGCACCAATTTGTAAGTCGCTCTGGATAAGAGCGTCTGCTAAATGACTTAAATGTAAATGTAAATGTACTGTAAGTCGCTTTGGATAAAAGCGTCTGCTAAATGGCATATATTATTATTATATTATTATTATTATTGATTATGCCATTCCATACAGCCCAACTAACCCTAACCCTAACCCTCATATAAAACACTACGTAGCCTACCTTACAAGATAATAGTGATGGGGGAAGAAATAAAAATCTACACAGTTCCATATTGGGATATTATTTTTGACAATAGATCGTATTGTTTTGACAATATCACAATACTTCTGCACTAGATTGCTGTACCTGCACCAAAACAAGGCACTTTAAAACGTGTGTCGTCATGGCTCTCTCGTCCCTCTGCAGACGACATATGGTGAGAAATATGCTTGTGACATCGAATCGTGTATAAAAAAATATTTAAAAAATACTTCACAGTATCGAATCGCAATACACATCGCATCGGACACCAAAATATCAGCATATAATTTTCATGCGGTCGCTGGCAATTCCAAGCCCTTGAAGATAAGATGTCCAATACTGCCTAATTTGAGCAGCAAATTGACCTGGGTATGTCTTCATTTCAATTCCCTTTGAGATGCCTATCATAATTATTATGTTCAATAACTCCCAGTACATTAATGCTGCTTTAGATATGCATGGCCCCGGGCAGAGGAATGCAGCCTTATAGCTTTCACCTTATTGGTTCAGTCTCTCAAAGCTCCGGGGTTGCCAGGATGACATAGCAGCCCCTGAGACTGGAAATACACAGGCACAGGTTTGGCTAATCAAACATAAACACCGCATGTTTGATTGACAGCCTGTCAGGCTTTTTTATAGGCTTAGAATGCCCACAGATACAGATTGAATTCCAATGCTCAAAGCACTTCACATTGCAATGGAGAGAATTCACCTCATCCACCACAATGCAACACCAACCTGAAGCTAGCTAGTCAAGCTACATTATTAGCAACACAGGAGGATTTGCCCACTACCCAGTGGGTCCTTTTGACCAACATTTGGGTAAACATCCAGTTTCCGTCTTAAACCAAGTTAGAGGCAAAATAACAAGACTATAGTAAACACGTGGTCTTGTTATGCTCACTTGGTAAAGAAAATGTGTGTGTGTGTATTTGCTTTCTAAATGGCAGAAACATGAGAGCATTGGCCAATCACACCATGTCCAAAGGCCAAAGACAAAAATATGAGATAAGAGAGCACGTTAAATCGCACTGGATATCATCCACAGATCTAAATGTCAAAGTGGAGTCTCTACTGCACAGATAGCCTACGCTGCACGACACAAACTGAGCCCTTCATTTGTTAGAGCAATGCAATATGAAATGCAGCTTTTAAAAGAGCATTAAAACGCCATTAAAAACAAACAAGTAAATGACAAACAAGTAAATACAAAAATCATGGAGGCGGCCACCAACCTGTTTCTTTTCCTGAGATGGCAAAATGTTTAGGCCTAGTTTGCATATTAACATGCATAGGACACACCTGGTTTCTTAATCGTGGACCTGGGGACCCAAAAGGGGTGTACACAACCGTTCAAACATTTGGGGTCACTTAAAAATGTCCTTGTTTTTGAAAGAAAAGCACATTTCTTGTCCATTAAAATAACATGAAATTGATCAGAAACACAGTGTAGACATTGTTCATGTTGTAAATGACTACTGTAGCTGGAAACGGCTGATTTTTAATGGAATATCTACATAGGCGTACAGAGGCACATTATCAGCAACCATCACTCCTGTGTACCAATGGCACGTTGTGTTTTGCAATTATGTTAGCAGAGCTGAAAACTGTTGTCCTGATTAAAGAAGCAATAAAACTGTTCTTCTTTAGACTAGTTGAGTATCTGGAGCATCAGCATTTGGGGGTTTGTTTACAGGCTCAAAATGGCCAGAAACAAAAGGACTTTCTCTGAATCTCGTCAGTCTATTCTTGTTCTGAGAAATGAAGGCTACTCCATGTGAGAAATTGCCAAGAAACTTAAGATCTCATACAATGCTGTGTACTACTCTCTTCACAGAACAGCGCAAACTGGCTCTAACCTGAATAAAAACAGGAGTGGGAGGCCCCGGTGCACAACTGAGCAAGAGGACAAGTGACTAGTTTGAGAAATAGAGTCCTCAACTGGCAGCTTCATTAAATAGTACCCGCAAAACAGCAGTCTCAACATCAACAATGAAGAGGTGACTCCAGGATGCTGGCCTTCTAGGCAGAGTTCCTCTGTCCAGTCTCAACGTCAACAGTGAAGAGGTGACTCCAGGATGCTGGCCTTCTAGGCAGAGTTCCTCTGTCCAGTCTCAACCTCAACAATGAAGAGGTGACTCCAGGATGCTGGCCTTCTAGGCAGAGTTCCTCTGTCTAGTCTCAACGTCAACAATGAAGAGGTGACTCCAGGATGCTGGCCTTCTAGGCAGAGTTCCTCTGTCCAGTGTCTATGTTCTTTTGCTCATCTTAATCTTTTATTTTTATTGGCCAGTCTGAGATTTGGCATTTTCTTTGCAACTCTGCCTAGAAGGCCAGCATCCCAGAGTCACCTCTTCACTGTTGACGTTGAGACTGGTGTTTTGTGGATTCAAATTATCAACTCATCAAGCCTTTGGACCTGGGTCTGAGTGGAATCAGGTGTATAACGCTAGGGCAAAAATATACATCGCATTGGGTCCCCAGGAGCAGGATTAAGAAACACGGATGTAAAGTTGAGCGAAGCCACTTGGGTGTATGACTCTGTGACCACTTCCTATGTGAGACGAGCAGACAACGGCAAGAGCGCGAGCAACACTAGGCTGAGCATGCAGCATGGGAACTCAACCTTTAGACCGGTTTCACTTTTGTTATCCACCACAAATTACCAGTAACAAATGCCAGTTTCAAAGAAAAACGGGTGTGTACAAGGGATGGGTATTTGGGTACCCATCCCTAGTAATATTGGGTACTCAATATTGAGTACTCAAGTACTCACATGTTAGCATGAAAGGGGGGGTGAAGGCTAAAATGCTTGTGAGATGCTATTTGTGGTTTCAATTACTGGTTGTTCAGATACACTAAAAACATAACATTTTCACTGGACTTGACATAGCCTAGCCCAGGGGTAGGCAACTAGATTAAGCCGTGGGCCAATTTCTATCAGAGCTGATGGTCCGAGGGGCCTGAACAGAATTAGAATCGTTTGTAGACTGGAAATTGATCACCCCTAAGCCTAAAAATACATTTACGTTTTCAAATACAATATCTTAATAATATTGAGACATGATCACATCATCTCTTTTTTTAGTCATGGGAATATTTGGGAACAGATTTCCTCCCCCCAAAAAATTTCTGAATTCCTGGTCATGTTACAGACCTTTTCGAACCGAAAACTAAAATAAAAACAATTACATTTTCACTTTAAATGTTGAGGCCTGGCTGTTGCCGACCCCTGGCCTAGCCTACTCCAAATTGTGGGACACAATGCAGATAGCCCGGTCAGCCAATGTGTGGGAGCACTGGTTGGTCGTGCCAATTTAGGTAGTATGTACGTGAATGTATAGTTAAAGTGACTATGCATATAAGATAGAGAGTAGCAGCATCGTAAAAGAGGGGTTGGGGGATGCACATGGGTAACCATGGGTAACCATTTGGGGTCTTTGACAATTTTTAGGGCCTTCCTGACACCGCCTGGTGTAGAGGTCCTGGATGGCAGGCAGCTTTGCCCCAGTGTTGGGCCGTACGCACTAACCTCTGAAGTGCCTTGCGGTCGGAGGCCGAGCAATTGTCGTACCAGGCAGTGATGCAACCGGTCAGGATGCTCTCGACGTTGCAGCTGTAGAACCTTTTGAGGATCTCAGGACCCATACCAAATCTTTTTAGTTTCCTGAGGGAGAATAGGCTTTGTCATGCCCTCTTCACGACTGTCTTGGTGTGTTTGGACCAATCTAGTTTGTTGTTGATGTGGACACCAAGGAATTTGAAGCTCTTGACCTGCTCCACTGCAGCCCCGTCGATGTGAATGGGGACGTGCTCGGTGTTCCTTTTCATGTAGTCCACAATCATCTCCTTAGTCTTGGTTACGTTGAGGGATAGGTTGTTATTCTGGCACCACCCAGCCAGGTCTCTGACCTCCTCCCTATCGGCTGTCTTGTCGTTGTCGGTGATCAGATCAACCACTGTTGTGTCGTCAGCAAACTTAATGATGGTGTTGGAGTCGTGCCTGGCCATGCAGTCGTGGGTAAACAGGGAGTACAGGAGGGGACTGAGCACGCACTACTGGGGAGCTCCAGTGTTGAGGATCAGCGTGGCAGATGTGTTGCTACCTACCCTCACCACCTACCCTCACTGGGGGAGGCCTGTCAGGAAGTCCAGGATCCAGTTGCAGAGGGAGGTGTTTAGTCCCAGGATCCTTAGCTTGGTGATGAGCTTTGAGGGTACTATGGTGTTGAACGCTGAGCTGTAGTCAATGAACAGCATTCTCACATAGGTGTTCCTTTTGTCCATGTGGGAAAGGGCAGTGTGGAGTGCAAGAGAGATCGCATCATCTGTTGATCTGTTTGGGCGGTATGCAAATTGGAGTGGGTCTTGGGTTTCTGGGATAATGGTGTTGATGTGAGCCATTACCAGCCTTCCAAAGCACTTCATGGCTACGGACGTGAGTGCTGCGGGTCTATAGTCATTTAGGCAGTTTGCCCTTGTGTTCTTGGGCACAGGGACTATGGTGGTCTGCCTGAAGCAGATGGTCATACTATGAATAATTTAGCTATTTGATTTTACATTTTAGGACACTTTTAGGTATCAAAATATTATATACTATTATTTAATAAAATAGAATTTGGCCTTTATTACTACAGCCAGAGAAATGCATTGAATAGCACATTTAAAAATGGCAAAAAAGACAGTAAAAACATGTATCATAGGGAAAAAGGTTTTGAAGCTTCTGTCCTATATCTAGGAGATATTAAAAAGCTCAGGAAATAGATGCATATATATGTTTTACACATATACTACATGCCCAAAGTATTTTGACACCTGCTGGCTGCTATAACAGCCTCCACTCTTCACGGGAAGGCTTTCCAATAGATGTGGGAACATTTCTGCTGGGACTTGCTTCCATTCAGCCACAAGAGCATTAGTGAGGACAGTCACTGATGTTAGGCGATTAGGCCTGGCTCGCAGTCGACGTTCCAATTCATCCAAAGGTGTTTCGATGGGGTTAAGGTCAAAGCTCTGTGTAGGCCAGTCAAGTTCTTCCACACCAATCTCAAACCATTTCTGTAAGGACCTCGCTTTGTGCACGGGGACAATGTCATGCTGAAACAGGAAAAGGCCTTCCCCAAACAGTCGCCACAAAGTTGGAAGCACAGAATTGTCTAGAATGTCATTGTATGCTGTAGCGTTAAGATTTCCCTTCACTGGCACTAAGGGGCCTAACTACTCCAACAGTTGGCACCACGCATTGGGGCGTGACACACACGCGAGCACACCCATCTCTCACTCCCTTACGCCCACCATCTCTTTCTCTGTCAGTCTTTTCTCTCTCACCGGCTTCCCTCTGTCTTTTAGACCCAGGCCTGGGCAGAAAAAGGGAGCAAAGCGTGGTGCTGTGCTCTTGTGCTATATTGGTCATAAATAGCAGCCTGTTTAAAAAAGCCCTCCTGCTGGGAAGTCTTTAATTAAACATGCAATGAAGTTAAAACACCAAGCGATGAGCGGGGTTCGTGCAGAAACAAACGCTTACGGGCTCAAGTGAGACACCCATAAACAAGGACCTCAGCTGCTTTCAACAGCAAGGTCATCATAACAAAAAAGGGCTTTCGGGAAACTAGTACTCAAGTCCATTTTCAGGGGAGGTTGTGTGAGAGCAGTGAAGGAGAAACATCTTTCACCAGCAGCTAGAGGCAGACAGTACATCAACATGAGACAAAACGGACTACCAGAACACTGCCGATGGCTTGAATGCCAGAACGTTTGTCCTGGCTATGGCTCTTCTTCAGTTAAAAACATATATCATGCATTACAGCAGGGTTCCCCATCTGGCCCAGTCAAGTCATATATGTGATTGTACAAAGGTTTGAAATGATTATGTTTTAGTCAAATATTATATCTGTTTGGGCTTCTTGTGGTCAATTTGTAGTCTACAAATGAATTGTAATTATGGTCCGACCCCTGACCATCTGCTCAAGAAAAAGTTGATGATCCCTGTCCTACATTTTCTCTATTTTTAGAGCAGACCTCCAAAACACTAATATATGGAGTCACATTCATGTAGCCTAGAGTCACAGAGCGAGCAGACATTATTAACCCCGAGATGACCAAACAAACGAGGGTCAAGAGAGAAAGTGATATTTCAAACAGAGGGACAAGCACCTCGCCTGAGGTCACTGTGTACTCCCTGGGACCTGACCTCCCAACATCCTCCCGGCTTAGATATTACTACTGCCTACACATGATATGACAGTCTCAGACCTTGCCTGGCTGGCTTGTTTTGAATTCCAGCGCAGGAGGGCAGACTGCTGTCAGTGTATGAGTGCCACCAGTCAGGGACATGAGTGGGAGTGGTCAAGAGCTCAGTGTGGAATATAGGCGGGCAGTGACATCCTAATCATCTGGGTAGAATTATGATGTGGAAGAGTTACCAGCAGTGTGGGAGAGAGGGGCCCACCTTGCCTCAGGCTCATATGTCACTGATTACCTGACGAGATCTTATCTGATGATTCACTCCTACACAGGGGAGAGAGGGGTGTGTGTGTGTATGTGTGTGTGTGTATATATATGTACGTGGATCTCTGCATTTGGGCAAGACTGAATAAGATCTGTAAACCAGACAAAGGAGTCCCTTCCCCACCAATCAAAACATCCCAAAACCCTGTACTGTTGCTCCACCATGTCAGAGCTAAGGCTGAGGAGAGACTCGACTACCCCGGGATGTATCGAAATTTGAAAGCAGCTTCCCCTGTGATGATGTCTTGTAGGTGAGTGAGAGCGAGATGCAGTTCAGAAGTGTGTGAGAGATAGAGCGAGAGAGAGCGAGAGAGAGCGAGAGAGAGCGAGAGAGAGAGAGAGAGAGAGAGAGAGAGAGAGAGACATAGTTCCCCCAGTCTTTGTAGTTAGGTCAGACACATTCAGGTCAAGCCAACGCTTACAACATCACACAAGAATCCTGCAGAGTAGAAGACCAGAAAATGGCTTATATATCCCCCAATGTGTAGCTTGAAATCACGTAGGCTACTTTCAAAACGCTTTATGAAGCACTGACACTGTCGTCGTTTTGCCTGATCGTCGACAACACAAAGCTCTACAGTCTCCATAAATAGCCGAGCATCTGTTGGAGCAACAGTGAATATTTAACGACCAATCGAATGAACCGCTCCATGTGAGACACCAAAACATGGCACCAAACACACAACTCTTCTCCCATCAATGGCTTTACAAAACAAGGATTTTACTGTTGACTGTCAACACACCTACATTGAGACATCTCGCCCAATCAAGGCCATTACACTGAAAAGATAACAAACAACACTCAAAGCTTTAAAAAAAGGCTCTTTGTTTACGGCCATCAAAGCTGTGCAGACAGAGATATACTTCATTTATCCCTCTGTATCCATTGAAATGCATTCATTATCCAAGTCATTTCTCATTCCAAACTTCAGCTTTCAGGAATTTGCTGCATTTGAAAAGCAGCAAGTGATACGGTCTGTATTCTTAATGTCCCAGGGTGCATTTGCATGGCACGGTTTGTATGGGCGTCAGGTTGCATCGTGACTTCCCTTGGACTCAGCATCTCGCAATACGGATTAGCATGAGGTTTATCATTCCTTTATCATTTGGGTGAAGACGGTAAGTCAAGAAGCCCAAACCAATCCTATGATGAGCATTGCTGTGTGAATGAGGCGGGTTAAGTCCTGTAATTGTCTCCATGTAGCTACAGCTCTGTGGCCTGTGTTTGCACAGCTCTGTAATCATGTGCTAGCCCTGCTGTGCCACAGGAGTGAAAGGGGCTATTAGACCACGACGAACACTGTACTCAGGGAAAATGGCTGGAATGTACAGACAGAGGGACTAATTTCCCTTTTCAAGGAGGGAATCCCTGTTCTATCCAGAGTCTGAATCTCTCTGCGTCGCGAGGATCGAAATCTAGGCCAAGTCCAGTGGTTCCAAATGAATCAGTTGATTACAGCATGGTGTTTTGCAACAGTTGCCGTGCGTTGGATTCCTACATGGGTCGTACTCCGCTAATGCTTTGGGGTGGACAGAACATGATTCAGCTACCTTTTCTGTGAACTTGTGTGAGAGATGGAGGAAATCCCTGTGATGTTACAGGGAGAGAGTGACGTTACAGGAAATGAGGGATTAGGCTAGGTAATAACCCAGAGCTTTAGAACCAGTTCGCTAAGAACCAAGGATCAAGTTTGAAAGATTGCCTAGCTACCCAGACTCCTTGCTCTGGCCAAACGCTATGCCACGCCCACAGGCGTCAGTTCCTTCTCTGCAATGAGTCTGTATCCGAGTACATGTCCGACCCTTCACCAAATGCAAATACATTCAGGGACGTCTGACTGGTTCAGAAACCGATGGGTTGGGCCTAAACACACGAGGGTAAAGCTTTGACACTGATTCGTTAGACCACCCCTCGTCACCACATACTACAAAAGATTTAGTCTCAGACTAAAGTATGTAGCGAACCACAGAGCAGCAGAACTTAGTGTGAGGAGTCAGGTTTATGGAAAGCCTAGGAGGTTAGAAAAAGTCACGCAAAAAAAAAAAAAGCCCAGTAATAGGGAATAGGGTGCTATTGCCATTAATAAAAAGAGAGAAGTGGGTTTTGTCCAAATCACGAGGGTTAATGGAACATCATTCCGTCTCGCTCAGTCATGTACAGTTCAAGTGCTGACGCCTGAGGCTGATACGTCAACAACTTGGTGGAGAAACAACAACACGTATGCTGCTACCACTAACAGGAAGTGAAGACAGAACAGGTCTTCAGATGTCTCCTGTCTGACTGTAACATGCAAAAGAGTAGCAGAGCCCCATAACCATTAACAACTGGTAAATCAGATATTTCTATTAAATCTGCCCAATCGTCAAGGCAGGTTTTCCTTAGCAATGGGTCGGGACCCAAAGTGGGCCCTGGGCATGTGATAGGTGGGTTGCGAGTAATGAGAATGCATCGATAAAATCACACTATTCCTTCTTAATGCGAGTTGTTGGAAGAGAATTTGGGTCACAGAAGGACAGTACATTTTCCATTTGGGTATTCATCTAAAAAATAATACAAGTTTAAACTATTGGAAGCTGTGTAATCTGACCCAAGTTCTGTGTTTAGAACCTCTACCGTGAGCAAGTAGTAAAGGTTGAAAACATGAGCTTCGGGCCGGAGACCCGATTTGTAGAGGCGCACCAGTCAAGATGCGGAGAGGAGTGGAGCAGGATACTGAGCAGCAGAGAGGAGAGTAGGCAGTTAAGACAGACGTCAAGGAAAGGAAGAGAAGATTAGCTAGAGGAGGAAGCATGAATAGATATCTGGTTCTGACAACAGCCATAACACGAGAGAACACATTCTCTGTCTCTCTTTTTCTTTATTTCTTGCAGTCTAACTTTTTCTTCCTGTTCTTGCTCTCCCTCTCTGCCGACACGGGTTTGATGACAACTCTCTCACCATGTTCAGTGACTGGTGTGGGTAGGCTATATGCTACCTGAACTAGTTGTGCAGGGGTTCCCAAACTTTGGGCTGTAACCCCATTTTGATATTTTTTTTAATAGTTTGTACCCCACCATGTAAAATAATTGATGTAATCAAAAGGCCAATGTAAAAATTGAAAAAAATTGGGGCTATGACAGTCTAATACAAATCAGTCTGGCAGTACCTCAATCTGAAGGAAGTATGGTTTGATGTGACTGAAATGCATCTGAAAACCTATTGGAAAGAAGATCAGCAAGCAATCATTTTGTATTATATTTTGTGCAAATGATAATGATTGATGTTGTTTTTTTCCCCCAGTCTGATTTAGTGTGTGGTCTGTCCACTCTGTTCTAATGAGTCCTGCACGGCTTGAGGGAAACAGAAGACAAATACATGTTCCTGAGAGCCTTATCTTTCAGTGACGGGGTCGTAATATTTTGTGGCTTAACCTCTTGAAGCTAGCGGGCACTATTTTTATGTTTGGAAAAATAACGTTCCCAAAGTAAATGGCCTATTTCTCAGGACCAGATGCTAGAATATGCATATAATTGACAGATTAGGATAGAAAACACTTAAGTTTCCAAAACTGTCAAAATATTGTCCGAGAGTAGAACAGAACTGATATTGCAGGCGAAACCCTGAGAAAAATCAAACCAGGAAGTGGGTTCTATTTTGAAAACTCCATGTTCCATAGCCTCCCTTTGCTCCATTTAAAGGGATATCAACCAGATTCCTTTTCCTATCGCTTCCTCAAGGTGTCAGTCTTCAGACATAGTTTCAGGCTTTTATTTAGAAAAATTAGTCACGTGAGTTTTGCTCGCGCAACAGAGTTTGGATAGGTATAGCTTTTCCCTCTACCACTGTGAAAGACATTTGCGGTTGATATATTGATGATATATTTTAAAAACAACCTGAGGATTGATTATAAAAAAACGTTTGACATGTTTCTGTGGACATTACGGATATTATTTGGAATTTGTCTGCGTTGTTGTGACCACTCTTTCCTGTGGATTTCTGAACATATTGCGCCAAACAAACAGAGGTATTTTGGATATAAAAAATAATCTTTATGGAACAAAAGGAACATTTGTTGTGTAACTGGGAGTCTCGTGAGTGAAAACATCCAAAGATCAAAAGGTAAACGATTCATTTGATTGCTTTTCTGATTTTCCTGACCAAGCTACCTGATCATAAGTGTACTTAATCTTTTGTCATGTGATCGATAAACTTACACCAACGCTTGGATTGCTTTCGCTGTAAAGCATCATTTCAAAATCTGAGACGACAGGTGGATTTTTGCAATATTGCACTTGTGATTTCATGAATATTTTTAGTAATATTATTTGACTGAGGCGCTATGCTATTCAGCGGTTGCTGATGACAATTATCCCGCTTAAGGGATGGGTAGGGTCAAGAAGTAAAAACGTTCAAAAGATAGTCACATTTGTAGGAAGAAAACCGAAACTCTGGTTATTACAACCACACCTAGCGGCTACCGGAGGTTCCTAACGTAACACTGTTTTTTGGGGGTTGTTTTTTGCACGATCCCATTTGCTAATCAGATCGGGTCACGACACTTAGGTTGGGAAACGCTGCATTAAGGGGAGGGATCATTATTTCCTGGTTGGCCATGCGTCAAAAGGAAGAACAATCAGACAATATCCATGTAGGCACTGCTAAAAAAAAAAAAACGTACAGCCTAACAAATGGCATCACCACCATATTCTGTCGTGACACATTTCTCATGTCAATTAGCCTATATAGGGAAAATAACACACACTGACCTACACCTGACCTCTGTTGGGAGTCTGGCTTGGACACATACTTCCGTAAGGTCCACGGCATATCTCCCCCCCACACCACACCACACACTAGCAAGCACGCAATCACAAGCAAGCAAACAGTATCGGCAGAAACCAAATCCAGGGACACAGAAAAGCAGACTTCCAGTGGGAACAGATGCACTGCTTCCTTTAGCAGGGTAAGGAAAGACACTTGCAGTTTGCACAGTCAGAATCAATATCTAGAAAGCCCTCACACTAATCCATCAGGCAAAACAAATTCCTTTAGCAGGGTAAGGAAAGACACTTGCAGTTTGCACAGTCAGAATCTATATCCAGAAGTCTAGAAAGCCCTCACACTAATCCATCAGGCAAAACGGATACAAACTAATTCACCTGAAATGTATCCAGCCTGTCCACCACACGCTATTGCTAGCCAGTTGGCACATTCAGTTTGGACATTCATGCATTGATTCAAACATGTAAATATTCAACATACAGATAAGTGTCTTGGGCCTAGTATAAAATGCAAGATAAACCAGGTGCCACGTTATTTGCCAGTTCCTTCCAGATAAGCAGCACAGCTAGCTCCGTCTGTCGTCTCCCATTGCACGTGGCCTCTGCCTTATCGACCGTGCATACAGTGACAGGGCACAGTTCATTTGTGTATCACCCATGTTCATGCATTCAAACAAGAGGCTTCAATGTTGGATGCAGATTAGGTTACACTACACAAAGGTAACTCAGTGAAAGAGTCAGGCTAAGACATACACATCTACCTCCACATTGCTGCTGTGTGTTGCTTGCTGGATGTGATTCAAGCAATTGAAAAGCCGTCTAATAATTACGTCGGCAATTCACACCTGCACACACACTTTATCTTGGCACATTTCTTCCACCCACTGTTTGCCCCCCCCCCCCAAGACATTTAATGCGTTTCAAGCCAAGACATTGAAGCTGCAGGGAAAGCGATCCCTCCATAGGACAGAGCTCAACAACATGGCAGTCAAAAATAAAACTTTTTAAAAAGCCACAACGCCACGTCTGGTTAATATCGAACAGTGTTGAGGCCAGGCCAGGCACCCTCCTGCAATGGAAAATGCACTGGAAGGGAGCATAGGGAAGAAGTGTGTTGGGATTAATGTTGTCATCACAGAGGAGCTGCTGCTGTTCTGAAGCTTATAATGCACAGGCATTCATCAGCACAGTGCACCCCCAGCATTCAACCTGGATCTCAACCAGCCCTTTTCTCCATTTCTTTCTCCACCACATGTTCGTTGCGTAGGTCTTTTTCGCTCCCCTATTTCCATTTCTCACTCGGCCTCCATTGTCCTTTTCTGGCACTCTTTCATCTCCCGCTTTTTCCCTCTCTCTCGTGCTTTTCCTCGTTGTCCTTTCTCTGCTCTTTCTTCCTACCTTTCTCTCCCACTATCACTCTTTCTCAGCAGCCCAGCACTTAGCCAACAACGAGGCTACACTTCCCTGTTTGAAGTTAAACAGTGGCTTAAGAGGATTCATTGATCTCTGGAGAAGCCGGCTGCGTTTGATGTTCTGTTCTACACTTGATCCAAGCAACGTAGTGCAGGTATTTGTTGATTAAAAAAGGGAGCGAGAGCGTCAGGAGTCTAAAATGTGCTATTGAAACACCAACATTGATGAATGGGACAAGGAACTCATCAACCAATCAACCATCCAAATGTTATTTATTTAGAAATCTTCTCTTGAAGTGCTTCACAGTGACCCAGCCTACATGAGTCTTCCATCCTCATATAGGCCTGAGCCATGAGTCTACTCTTTTGCCAGAGTGTTTGATCTCCCGTACAGCCTCATTCATTAGGGCTGGTGGGGCTCTGGAGAGGGGCCGACTGGCAAGCAGTCCCAGTTCAACTGGGCACTCTGGAACAGGCCTACATGGAGAACATCTGGCCCGGGCAGACAGGCTAATTTCAGCTGCTGCCCCAGTTACAACAGTAACAGTTCTGTAGTGTAGACTACAGTACCATCTGCCTGGATCAGACTCCGTGGGCGGCAGGGAGAGAAAGGCAGAGAAATGGTGCATGGCACATAATCCTGTTTTGGTCCAAAAGAGAGTCAGCTGTTTCACTTGGAATGGGTCACAATAATAGAAATAGCCTTTCTCCAGACCTGAATCAGGCCTGTTACTAGGGAAAAAACTGTTTGGTCAGTAATGAATGACAGGTTTGGACCAGTTCTTGACAAGCTGTCAACCAGGCAAGTTATTGACTAAATAGATTTTTTAAACATGTACTTAACCATTAATTAACTAGGCAAGTCAGTTAAGAACAATTTCTTATTTTCAATGACGCCCTACCGGGGAACAGTGGATTAACTGCCTTGTTCAGGGGCAGAACGACGATTTTTACCTTGTCAGCTCGGGGATTCGATCTAGCAACCTTTCGGTTACTGGCCCAACGCACTAACCACTAGGCTACCTGACTCCCAATGTAATACCTTTGTTACTGATGCAATCTTTCTATCACAATGTGCAATCTGCGTATCCCTCTATAAGCATACTAGGGATAGCACAATTACTGTATAACCGTGTAACCGACGGTTACGGATGAAGACTCATGAAAATAAAATAACCATCAAAACCGTTTTCTTTTTTTTATAAACCACTGAAGACGGGACGGCCGGGCATTTGAGGTAGTTTTTGCAATAACATGGAATCTACTGTGATGAAACTTTGTTGCAAAAAGCAAGGTGTTGTAGCAAATGATAATAGCAGACGTAGAATGTTCATTTAAATTATGAGCCATATACCAGAGCCATATACTTACGGGGTGTTCGTAAATTCACTCTGGCTGTCTACTCCAATAACAATCAGTATTTTGGGATTTGGCAGATTTTTTTACACCTTTATTTAACTAGGCAAGTCAGTTAAGAACACATTCTTACTTTCAATGACGGCCTAGGAACGGTGGGTTAATGGGTTAACTGCCTTGTTCAGGGGCAGAACGACAGATTTTTATCTTGTCAGCTCAGGGGATTCAATCTTGCAACCTTACAGTTAACTAGTCCAACGCTCTAACCACCTGCCTCTCGTTGCACTCCACGAGGAGACTGCCTGTTACGCGAATGCAGTAAGCCAAGGTAAGTTGCTTGCTAGCTAGCATTAAACGTATCTTAGAAAAAACAAGCAATCATTATCACTAGTGAACTACACATGGTTAATGATATTACTAGTTTATCTAGCGTGTCCTGCGTTGCATATAATCGATGCGGTGCGTATTCATGAAAAAGGACTGTCATTGCTCCAATATGTACCTAACCATAAACATCAATGCCGTTCTTAAAATCAATACACAGAAGTATACATTTTTAAACCTGCATATTTAGCTAAAAGAAACAGGTTAGCAGGCCATATTAACCAGGTGAAATTGTGTCACTTCTCTTGCGTTCATTGCACGCAGTCAGTGTATATGCAACAGTTTGGGCCGCCTAATATGCCAGAATTTTACATAATTATGACATAACATTGAAGGTTGTGTAATGTAACAGGAACATTTAGACTTCGGGATGCCACCCGTTAGATAAAATACGGAACGGTTCCGTATTTCACTGAAAGAATAAACGCATTGTTTTCAAGATAGGTCATTAATATGGTCGAATCCGGAAACTAAGGCTCGTATTTGTGTGTGTTATTATGTTATAACTAAGTCTATGATTTGATAGAGCAGTCTGACTGAGCGGTGGTAGGCACCAGCAGGCTCGTAAGCATTCATTCAAACAGCACTTTCGTGCATTTTGCCAGCAGCTCTCCGCAATGCTTCAAGCATTGCGCTGTTTATGACTTCAAGCCTATCAACTCCCGAGATTAGGCTGGTGCAACCGATGTGAAATGGCTAGATAGTTAGTGGGGTGCGCACTAATAGCATTTCAAACTTCACTCGCTCTGAGACTTGGAGTGGTTGTTCCCCTTGCTCTGCATGGGTAACGCTGCTTCAAGGGTGGCTATTGTCGATGTGTTTCTGGTTCGAGCAGGTAGGAGCGAGGAGAGGGAAGGAAGCTTATGAAGCTTTACTGTTACACTGGCAATACTAAAGTGCCAATAAGAACATCCAATAGTCAAAGGTATATGAAATACAAATGGTAGAGAGAAATAGTCCTATAATTCCTTTAATAACTACAACCTAAAACTTCTTAAGTGGGAATATTGAAGACTCATGTTAAAAGGAACCACCAGCTTTCATATGTTCTCATGTTCTGAGCAAGGAACTTAAACGTTAGCTTTCTTACATGGCACATATTGCACTTTTACATTCTCCAACATTGTTTTTGCATTATTTAAATCAAATTGAACATGTTTCATTATTTATTTAAGGCAAAATTGATTTTATTGATGTATTATATAAGTTAAAATAAGTGTTCATTCAGTATGGTTGTAATTGTCATTATTACAAATAAATACATTTAAAATACATATATATATAAAAAATTAAATGGGTATCGGCTTTTTTTGGTCCTCCAATAAATCGGTATCGGTATTGGCGTTAAAATCATAAATCGGTCGACCTCTACTCCGAGAGCGAAACACTGGTGCACTTACGAAAAAGCCAATCTGACAACCCTGAATTTACGAATGCCCAGTTCGCACTCTGACATTTTTTGTTATGTCAGGTGAGTTGAATCAACAAAGTTTGCTGTCACTCAGTCAGAACGCGAACCGGCGGTTCATAGTTTTCCTCTACCCTCGCCCGCTTGTTAGATATTATGGACATTAATAGCTTGACGATCATCCTATGGTCCTCAGACACTTGATCTAAAGATGTACCTTACATGAATAGCCAATCACTGCAAACGGTTCATGATAGTGCTAACAGGAGGCAACAACATTCTAAATGATCAGATCAAAACATGTGAGAAGTGATTGGGTAAAATCATGACAAAGTGAGTAGATGGAGAAACTGTATATCAGGAAAATTGCCCATATCCATTACGATACTTGTCCTACTACTCGCCATACCTCTAGTAAAGAAGTTGGGTGACCAAGTGTGGCTGAGTGCATTGAATGATTGATCTCCATCAATATGACCTTTTTGACTTGGGCTGGCGTCATCGCCTCGCTATTACAGCCGTTAACAGCCATTCAACCCACTGACTAATAAGCTACCATCTCACTAACTATACAGAGGCTTATAAATCAAGTTCCTCTTGGGCCACAGCTATAAACAGTACAGTTCGCAATCATGCAAGGACGGAGAAGGACGACAAGACATGGTCTGCTGTAACCATTTTCTCACAGGGACTGAGAGGCTACAGTACTGTAGCATGGTACAGTACAGTATATGTACTCCACAAACGTAACCATTTCCTACAGGGCTAACTTCAGTTGAACATGAGGCAGGTGCTAGTTAACCTATCAACCACCAAGCAGACTATTGGCCATAGATTACACCTCTACATTCGACTGTTATCAAACACAAAATGACCCCCTGCTGCCGACCAGTGGGGCTTGACACTACACAGAGTCAAGGTGACAGTAATCAATAGGCTTTAGATAGTGAATCGATAAATAGTCATTGTGGTGTTTATATAAAGAGGCTTACACAGATAGCCTTCCACTTCAAGTCACAGTGACCATTGATTTACCTTTATCCCACAAGTCAAATGATCATACAAATAGACATCCTTATTTCTAAATGGAGAATCAGTGCTATATTTCAAAGAAACACACCGAATGGTCTACTAGAAGAACACATAATGCAAAAATGTGGGATGGGGTCAGTTTGCAATTAGGTGGTTTGGCTCTTGAAAGCATTTTTAAACCTCCTGCGACACTAGGTTTTCTGAAAGAACTCGGCCTACATCGCAAAGGTTTTTATGCGACAGCACTATAGCATAAGCACAGGTTCTCCTTGCAATGTCTACCCTGGGCTTGGTTATTAGCAGAGAGCTTAACCCCGACACTGTGTGTTGATTGAAGAGTGTGTCGGCGTGTATTAAGAGTGTGTAGGTAGGCCCACATTTGCATTCGAGTGGTGACATCCTCTTCCTCTTGGTGATCTTACAGATCCATGACGATCAGTTTTCACTATCTGAGAACAGTAGACTGATTTTTCTGCTGGTGTGTTCATGCAAAACATGAGTAAAACCTGACAAGCGTCAACAAGAGAAGTATCCCACCCTGTTCTCCTGGCGGACAAAAGATAGTGCACAATTGACATGTTGGCCGATCAAACACAGGGTAGGAAGCTCTTCTGCATCACTCAAACCAGCGTCATGTTTCCTCTCAGAGAGGGGAGAGCGTAGTTTTATCTCGGCCCTGATTGTGTTGATCACCTTCACAAACAGCTGCACGCACCACAAGCGGTGGCGGAGATGAAAGACTTAGCAACCGGGAGTCTTGAATCAGACCTCTTTAGATGAGCTATCACAGAAACTAGAAAGTCCCCCTTTCCAGGACATGCTGCATATTCCATATGCTTGACAAAGCTAAAGTTAGACCAGTAACCAAGCGAGGCTATCTAGGATTATATAATCTTTGCCCGATTCAGTTTGGTCTTTTCCCAAAATCCTTTCTTCCCCCATTTAGTTTCTCGGTTTCCGTTTCCCCCATTTTTAGTTTTTTTTTTTGCACTCAAATATCACATTTATAAATAGAAGAAAAATGGGGGAAACGGAAACAACGTTTGAGTACGGATGTGACAAATAAAATTTAAAAAATGGACCAGTTCTCCATTAAAAAGATAAAAATACATCATACAATTGCATGTCAAATCCTATTGTGTGGTATGACCGCTAGGGGGAATGACATCATACCGCAATTATATAGTAGACAACATCTGGAATCTGCATTGGGCAAGCGAAATCTTGTCACAGACAGCCGTTGATTCATGTTAACCATAGCGTTTCTTCCATTTATTATGTGCATTAGCGACTCAAAAACAGTAAATAAACCTAGCCAGGTGATCAGTTATTCTCCCTACATTCACTCTTTCCTCAGTTACTGGTCTCTTAATTTAGATCCAACCACTCATTAATTGAATCAGATGGCTCTTTCATCACAAAATCCACTGATATTGCCAACTACTTTAATTACTTTTTTCATTGGCAAGATAAGCAAACATAGGCAAACTCAGCAACAAACACTGACACTACACATCCAAGTATATCTGAGCAAATTATGAAAGTCAAGAAATGTACTTTTGAATTCCGTAAAGTCAGTGTGGAAGATGTGACAAAAGTATTTTTGTCTATCAACAATGACAAGCCACCAGGGTCTGACAATAGATGGAAATTACTGAGGATAATAGTGGACGATACTGCCACATCTTCAATTTAAGCCTACTAAAAAGTGTGTGCCCTCAGGCCTGAATGGAAGCAAAAGTCCTTCCACTACCCAAGACTAGTAAAAGCCCCCTTTACTGGCTCAAATTGCTGATCAATCAGCCTGTTACCAACCCTTAGTAAACTTCTGGAAAAACATTGATTGACCAGATACAATGCTATTTTACAGTAAACAAATTGCCAACAGACTCTCAGCACGATTTCAGGGAAGGACACTCAACAAAGCACAACACTTAGCCAATCATCAGTCATTTGTGTGAGAGAAATTGAAGATAAAATGATTGTGGGAGCTGTCTTCTTAGACTTTAGTGCAAATTTTGACATTATTGATCATAGTCTGCTGCTGGAAAAACTTGGGTGTAAAGCCATAACACCACCTGCTATAATGTGGATAAAGAGTTACTTGTCTAACAGAACACAGATGGTGTTATTTAATGAAAGCCTCTCAAACATCATCCAGGTAGAATCTGGAATTCCCCAGAGTAGCTGTTTAGGCCCCTTCCTATTTTTACTAATGTCATGACACTCAGCACTATAAACGTCAGCTACTAAAGTGCCTGAAAGATGGGGAGAAGTCTATCCATAATAAAGCGCTGCTCTGCCTTAACAACAACACTACTAACAAGGTAGGTCCTACAGGCCCTAGTTTTGTTGCAACTAGACTACTGTTCCGTAGTGTGGTCAGGTGCACATGCATACGCACACATTGTGATATTGTTGTATGGTGGTTTTGAACATTTTGTGTGGTGGTGTAGGGATGTTATATGATGTACTGTTTCATCTTTAGCTCATTCAGCACAAACATAGATCACTGTTGTATCTTTTATTTTATATGTTATGTGGGTGCTTTGGTGTGTTTGGACCCCAGGAAGAATGGGGATCCCTAATAAAGACAACTCTACACCAGGGGTTCCCAAACTTTTTGGGGTTCCCAAACATTTTGATATGTGAAAATTCTCACGACCACCAACCAAAAAAAAAAAAAACATAATTTGCAAAACATTAACATTATTTCTGATTGTATTCTCAACTCACCATCATATACTTTTAATGTGGTGCTATGAAAGTAAATGGCAAATTAGTCTGACAATGTATCTTACCTCACGACCACTAATGAGATATGGGTGTGCTTTAAAAAAAAAAAAAAAAAAAAAATGTTTTTATTCTTTTAATTCCCCCCTTATAATTTTAACCCTAATCCGATCACCCTCCCCTAACTTGAATAAACTAAATGGACAACAACACTTAGGCTTCTATTTCAAACTTATAGATAATTTGTCCTTTGTTTTTAGTCCCATCCTTCAGCTACCCTCAACCCCTCCCATCTATCTATCTCTGAAGCCCACCCAGTTTTGATTTCTATTTGCCATAGTTTAATCAACTGTGCCGTTTCAAAAGATCTGAACATATATACATTTCACACACACAAGTATATTTTTACATTTGTTATCTTGTTATTTTTAGTCCCACCCTTCAGCTACCCTCAACCCTCCATCTCTGAACACCATGCAGTTTTCTATTTGCAATATATTTTTCAGAGATGGGTGTAATTGATGCATGATGCGCCAGAGCCTCTCAAAGACATGGGGTTTGGTCGACAGTGCACACCATCTCTCCTGTCACATAGAACCTGAATCGATATTTGTTTTTAATGCAGAAGAGGGCACTGAAATCGCGTACCATGAGTTTTAAAGCGCAGAGGGAGATGGCACAGTATTCCCTTTGAGTCAGTAGCCAAAACCCCTCCATAGATACACATGAATGTGTTGTCTACAGCATTTGGTCACGACAGCTCGATCTACTGCTCAGAAAATCACATTGTAGGATTTTTAATGAATTTATTTGCAAATTATGGTGGAAAATAAGTATTTGGTCACCTACAAACAAGCAAGATTTTTGGCTTTCACAGACCTGTAACTTCTTCTTTATGAGGCTCCTCTGTCCTCCACTCGTTACCTGTATTAATGGCACCTGTTTGAACTTGTTATCAGTATAAAAGACACCTGTCCACAACCTCAAACAGTCACACTCCAAACTCCACTATGGCCAAGACCAAAGAGCTGTCAAAGGACACCAGAAACAAAATTGTAGACCTGCACCAGGCTGGGAAGAGTGAATCTGCAATAGGTAAGCAGCTTGGTTTGAAGAAATCAACCCTTGGAGCAATTATTAGGAAATGGAAGACATACAAGACCACTGATAATCTCCCTCGATCTGGGGCTCCACGCAAGATCTCGCACGGTGGGGTCAAAATTATCACAAGAACGGTGAGCAAAAATCCCAGAACCACACGGGGGGACCTAGTGTATGACCTGCAGAAAGCTGGGACCAAAGTAACAAAGCCTACCATCAGTAACACACTACGCCGCCAAGGACTCAAATCCTGCAGTGCCAGACGTGTCCCCCTGCTTAAGCCAGTATATGTCCAGGCCCGTCTGAAGTTTGCTAGAGAGCATTTGGATGATCCAGAAGAAGATTGAGAGAATGTCATATGGTCAGACGAAACCAAAATATAACTTTTTGGTAGAAACTCTACTCGCCGTGTTTGGAGGACAAAGAATGCTGAGTTGCATCCAAAGAACACCATACCTACTGTGAAGCAAGTGGGTGGAAACATCATGCTTTGGGGCTGTTTTTCTGCAAAGGGACCAGGATGACTGATCCGTGTAAAGGAAAGAATGAATGGGGCCATGTATCGTGAGATTTTGAGTGAAAACCTCCTTCCATCAGCAAGTGCATTGAAGATGAAATGTGACTGGGTCTTTTCAGCATGACAATGATCCCAGACACACCGGCCGGGCAACGAAGAAGTGGCTTCGTAAGAAGCATTTCAAGGTCCTGGAGTCTCCAGATCTCAACCCCATAGAAAATCTTTGGAGGGAGTTGAAAGTCCGTGTTGCTCAGCAACAGCCCCAAAACATCACTGCTCTAGAGGAGATCTGCATGGAGTAATGGGCCAAAATACCAGCAACAGTGTGTGAAAACCTTGTGAAGACATTTGACCTCTGTCATTGCCAACAAAGGGTATATAACAAAGTATTGAGATAAACTTTTGTTATTGACCAAATACTTATTTTCCACCATAATTTGCTAATAAATTAATTAAAAATGCTACAATGTGATTTTCTGGATTTTTTTTCTCATTTTGTCTGTTATAGTTGAAGTGTACCTATGATGAAAATTACAGGCCTCTCTCATCTTTTTAAGTGGGAGAACTTGCACAATTGGTGGCTGACTAAATACTTTTTTTGCCCCACTGTGTATCACAAATTCAAAATGGACTGGTTGATTAAAGTAGGGAATATATTTATCTACCTCTACCACTCCAGTATCCTTGCACATTGTAAATATGGTATTTGCACTGACCCCAGAACTGTATATATAAAAATATAAAAACACACACACACACACACACACACACACACACACACACACACACACACACACACACACACACACACACACACACACACACACACACACACACTTTAACCCTACATATATGTACATGGCTACGTCAATTACCTCATACCCCTGCACATCGACACCGCACTGGTATATTTAGAAAATGAATTGATACCCTAATAACTTCCATACAACGGATTTCCTACTAAGTTCAACAAATACTTAAATATTGTTGAATTCTGTTTTAATGTCTGGATTCTGTTAACACTGATGTTATGAGGCCCTAGCTCTGCAGACTAGGCTATAGAGAATCCCTGGATTGCATTGTTACAGGAAGGATCTGGGAAAGGTAGGCACTTAGATAACAAATGTCCAAAAAACGCTTCTTTATCATTCAATGCCACCATTGTTCAGAGTCACGATGTTATCTAGAGCCATGTTGTACAGAGCACAGATCAAGGTCAAGCCCAGTAGGTTGCTTATCATCTCTGTATGACTTACCGTAGCCGCACATGGCTTTAACCAGCAAAATCGGGAATGTTGACTATAGTAAACAGGAAAATATAAACATGGGCGGTCTACACTGCAATGCTTTTCTTACCTTGTCATTTATGACCTAGGCCCCTGGATCCCAGCTGATGGCAGGTGAGAGACCCAACAGCAGCACAGGTGCTTATCTGGAGAAGGGAATAAGCAGATTCGCTGTGTTAAGTAGAGATGCACTTACGGTATATCTTGTCAATTTAAGCGTTAAGACTAAATGACCCGTTATTGGCCCATTACCCATATCTTATTAGTAGGGTTTTTACATTTTAGAGGCTCCCCTGTTGGCCATAGTGACAAAATGTTGCTTTTCTAAAGCGACTTTCATGCAATTCTACACAGTTTGTCATGCAGTGGAGAGAAAAATGTACCGTTTTAAAGCTCATTCCCTGCAATTCTACAGTTTATGCCATCTGAGTGACTCAAACATTAAAATAAAATCAACAGGGGCCCCATGCCATGGATTTTTGATTCTCCCTGGCTGTCTAGCTTTTCTTTTAGGGATTGCTAGTTCTCAAAGATGGTCTCGTAAAAATATATAGGTCCATTATCTTTTCTACATATCTGGTTTTAGTCATTGAAGTTTACAAATTTAGTTGTTTTTTCTATGCAGAAAAAAAAACCCTGATTAGGCAGGATTATCTGAGCCAAGTTATCTTTATCTACTTAAACCAATATGGAGAAAGATAAGGCAGTTTGATGTAAGGCTTTTGAAAAAGAGCTCATAGTAACACTAGGTGTCCAGGATTTCACCATCCCCCACTCTATTGCTGGGGCGGCAGGTAGCCTGGTGGTTAGAGCGTTGGGCCAGTAACAGAAAGGTTGCTGGATCGAATCCCGAGCTGACAAGGTAAAAATATGTCGTTCTGCCCCTGAACAAGGCAGTTAACCCACTGTTCCCTGGTAGGCTGTCATTGTAAATAAGAATTTGTTCTTAACTGAAAGCTCTGAGGCAGTGCATAGGTCTACATTTCATTTGGTGTCGTTTGCATATTGACTTTTGTGACCCCCCCCCCATATATTGAAATTCTACAATAAACTTAAAACATACAAAATAACCTATATCTTGGGCAACAATTACATTTATAAAACAGAAAGGTAAGCTGTGTTTACAATTTGATTCAATAGTCAATGTAACCTAATAAGCCATCTTTAATGCATGCGAACTAAATAGAAATGTAACTAGCCCATTATTGTATTGTTGTAAGGACATGCCTGAATAGAGTATTGATGAATGAAACATTTGTGAGACGTCAGCTGGATGACAATAGCTCTATTATTATGACTAAGCCAGGGAGAGGGACGAGATATATGCATGACATCGTAGGCAAACAACAGGATTGCGGCATTATTTTAACTTGTCGCAAAGAAATATATCCTGTTTGACAAAGAACCTCTAGTTCTTTTATACTGAACAAAGCATATCGCAGTATGATAATCCTCCACTGTTGTTGTGGGCAAATTAATTATACTATCCTATTCCATTATGGTAGAATAACTAGGCTTTTTTTAGGCTACATATGTTGTTTGTCATCTCAAAAAACATTGCTAGATTAGCTGTATGTTTTGTCAAGATTGAGGCTAAAGGATGCTTTATCCTAAACTACATTATGAAAATATATCCAAACACCTCTTGGAAAGCCACAGGAATAAAGTAGCATTAAAATACACAGCCTAGTGTAGACTAGAGTGTAGCCAGTAAGGCCCGTACTGTGGATAGACACTACACAGTGTAGAACATCCACACAGGATGAGGCTCTACAGTACACAGGGATATTTCTGCCATTGAAAGTATATATTTTGGGGGGTGGAAAAACCCTTTCAGTGTAAACTTAAAGCAAATATTAAGTATGTAGAAGATATAGTGGACCTAGATATTTGTAAATAATATAATCGTTAAGAACTAACAATCACCAAAATAAAGAATTGAAAAATTCCCATAACAAAATAACAGCATTAAGCCATTGCAAAATGCATTGAGTTGCATAAAATTAGCTTTAAAACTGCTCTATTTTCTCAGCTACATGGATAAGTCTGTAGAATTTAAGGAAATTGGCACAACAACAAAAAACGGGGGGCTTTAAAATGTTCGCTAAAATACAGGTGTGCCAAAGGACCGACCGCGCCCATTGCCACACCCCCTCCTACGCCCACTACCTAAGCCCCTTTTTGATGCAGAAAAAACCCTGGGATGATAATGATCATTCCTCTTGGCCCAGCGTAGCATGCCCTACATCAGGCCAGTATTGTCTGCCTGTTCATGTCGTTGCGGCCCGTGGCCTTGCCAGCTGATCTGACACAAACCCAAATCAGCCCTTGGCTCATCCCCACCCCCCGACGGTCCCTGTGCCGATACAGCACAATGGACCTACAGTGCAGCCCAACGCAGTGTGTGTATGTATGCGAGGGGTTTTAATTGCACACAGGCCCTGACTCTCACAGTCAGCTGAGCACACTATTGGGCTGCATCATCGCCACTTATTACATTCTGCTCCACTTCCTGCGGAGAGCCTTTATGTCTGTCATGTATTAAGGATTTACTGTGGCCACACACACGCAGCATCCATCTATAGGCCTACAGAATACACACACAGTGCATATATATGCAAAAACACAAGAACTTAAGTATGCACCACTCGTAGGTGCACACTCACAAGTACAATGGGGTTACTGGAGTACTCTCCCTCTGGTGTGCTGTGAAGTGAATAAGAGCCTGTCTGCCTGACCTGCACCTAGCAGACACCATCACATACACAGGGCAGATCATTAGAAAGACTGGAGCAGTGGAGGACACAGTGTGGTGAGGGGAAGAGCAGGAGATAGCCAACCATCACAATGGACGCAGTGTGTACCGCATAGGCCTGTCTGTCATTCCTGGCACGTGTTTCGGCTATATGTAATATTGTGGTGTGCTTATGCATAAATAGGCTCCTAGATTGTCTCTCTGTGTAGGCACTCCATATAAAATAAGGATGTGGGTTTGTGAATATGTAACAGCCATGCAGTAGTAGTGAAAAGGGGAGGAAGGGAGAGAGAGGGAGTGAGAGACAGATGTTCTCTAAAGTGGGTCACAGAGGCAGGCAAATTAGTAGAGAGGCATAGTGCACAGATGTGAGTTCAATTTGACAGACTGGCATGTCAAATGTTTCACAAACTGACACCTCCCAACAAATATTAGGGTTATATTATAAAGTCAACAAAATCTTGTGAATCGCCTACCAAGAATGGGTTTTGGCTGATATTAAACGGGCTACTGGCTACTTTTCAAAATACGCATTGAGGCATAATCGGATGGTGTGGCGAGCGATGGCAAACAAACAACCAGCACATCAAACAGAATATTCAGCACAAGATGCTGAATTCAACATCATTGCACACAGCCTATTGAAAATGAGATCATGCACAGATTCAGAAAGGAGTGAGATGATAAGAGGAGGAATGGAACTAAGAGTCATCACATCAATCTAATGGTTAGTTCTGACACTGTCATCTGTGAGATAATGGTTCATTTAACCCAACACAGCCAAGTGAAGGGGATTTTGTGTTTCCTCTTTCAACAACAACTTGTGTACAGCTACCAAGGCTTTCACCCCTCTAACACACATCATTATCTTCTACAAACAGACGCAAACAAATCTCTCAATGCCTCAATGGCTCATTTCTGTAAACAAACAAATCAAACACTCTTCTCCATTTTTGTCCCAGCATCACTCTTTGAAATGTCTTACAAAAGACACTTACAGTAAAGCACACCCAAAGGAAGCCCAGAATTCCAAAAAAAAATGGGCCGCCATTTAACCTTAGCAACAATATTTCTGAGAACACTATAGTGCTAAATCGGCCGCTTTTCACTTATCTGCTCAGACATAAGCCTATCAATAAATGTACAGTTTTTTACTGTATAGAATCCTGCTGTTAGCCATTTTAATCAAACAACCCGGTCTCCTCAACAACATACGGGTCAATGTCTGTAGATGAGCTGTCCTGGTCTGACCCAGGGTTTCCATTGGGTCTGAACGGAGCGACCGGTGTTTAACACCATCATGTGTCTGAGTCCTACAGAGAACAAGGCTCTATCCTCACTAACCCAACAACCGTTTCCAACCCTGCTGACTTGGCACACAAAATGAAAACCTTTTTAAAATGTTGATTGCTCTTTCCTCCTTCGGCAACCCGAACAAAACCACCCGCCCACAGCAATGAGAAAATCGCATTCCACAAACTCCAGTGAATAACTGCCCTGGTTTTAAGACACCCTTTGCTCCTGCATGGGGTGGGAGTTAAGTTAGGGAGCTGGAGCTATGAGGTTTCCATTTACACCAGCCAGCCATCAAGTGAAACTGGCCAAATGCCATTCTCTTGACTCAGGGACAATAGAAGTAGGCCTACAGTATGTACTTCAAATCGACTTGGAGTTTAATAGGCTGAACACCTTAAAGGACATTTGTTTACTCAGTGCAGAGTGTACTCTCAACTAGTGATGCACTGATATGACCATTTTTGGCCGATACTCAATATGTTCCTTGCAAAAAATGTTAAAAACGATACCGTTAACAGATAAACATTTTAGTGGCCTTTTAAGCATTCTAGTACAGTTAAATAGTTAACACACACAGACACAGCGGTCTAAGGCAATGCATCTCCGTGCAAGAGGCGTCACGACAGTCTCTGGTTCGAATCCAGGCTCTATCACATCTGGCCGTGATTGGGAGTCCCATAGGGCAGCGCACAATCTGCCGAGCGTCGTCCGGGTTTGGCCGTCATTGTAAATAAGAATTTGTTCTTAAGCGACTCGCCTAGTTATATAAAAAGGTTACACACACCAAAAAATGATTTTATTGGCATTTACGTATGTCCCCATTACCAGTAAAACATTATCAAACCTATTTCTTTCACTTACTTGCTGTGCTGTTTCGTTGTTAATTTCTTCAGTCGTTTCACTCTCAACCAGGATTTCGAAAGAACGCCGTTTGGGTCTTTACGTGTCAAAAAAATATATATATATTTTGAAGGCAAACAACAAATTCCACTATTGTGCCTAATCCTTATTGTTGCTCCACAACAGATAACCCGTCCGGTCGAGGCTCACTAGCCAGATGACGCTAGCTGGCGGCTTATAACGTTAGCTTTGGGCAACAGGTTAAGTAGCTGGCTAGTTATTTATTTTCATGAGCTGAAGTTCAATTTCAATAGGCGAACAACAAGTGGCTAACTAGCTAATACTTACAAGGATTCCTAAATCATTGCTAAGGATAATGAAAATGACTACAATTTCTACTGGTCATTGTTTTCAGGCTGGTTGTATTGTTGCTAGCTAGGTACCAAGCTAGCTACCCCAGAAGTTGCGGTCAAACAAAAGATGCTTTATTACCAACTCGGAAATTGTAATCACATCGTTCGTGGCGGGTGTTTGCAGACTTTTTTGTAGCTTTGACAGTGCTACTGCATCTTTTTTGACACCCAAACTGGGTTCCATAGAATGCATGTCGTGAAGCTAATAGCAGTGACTCTATTACTTTGCAACTCTGTTAGGGCAACATCGGACTAAATAGTGTCCTTGGTAGTGTGTACCGGTGCTCGACCAGGCGGCGAAAGCCCTCATCACCCACGACAGAGAACGGTTGATTGTCAAGGAGAATGAATCTTGGATTTAATGGATTTTGCCTTTGGAGTTGTCTCGCTAAAATGTTACTCTTTCAAATGACTGCTTGACTTGTTGACTGCTCGATCCACACAGCAGACATCGTGGGCTAGTTTAGGAATGCTGTGTTGCACGTATAGCGTAACATTTTACGTGGCGTCATTACGTAATGTACCTACGTTATATAGGTGCGCATGTCGGCTTTGACATCGGTTTTGCACATCGGGCGTTAAACTAGACGCCGGCCGATACCGATGTTGGCATTTTCTAGCAATTATGGTATGTTCACCGATATATCGTGCATCTCTACTCTCAACCCTGTGAGTGCATGCAGGCTTTTGTCCACGTCGAGCTTAGCGCTAGCCTATACCACCTGTTTTTACTACTCAACTAATTGTTGAGACCTAGTGCTGGGACAAAAATCCCCCACGGACACTGCAGCCCACCGAGACCGGGAGCAAAAAGTAACTGTCATGGTGTCACACTATGCATAAGTATTGGTTTTGTTGACAAAGCCACACAACCCAGTGAACATAGAGATAAAAGCATTCTCTTGGGCCTCCTGATGACTTCCAGTTTGAGAAATGTCAGTTAGCTGGCTGTTGATGAGTTGAACAAAGGGCAGATGTAAGGGGAATCAGTGAAAGGGGTGGACAGTGAACTTGACAATGTCAAAGCCAAAATGACTGAAATTAGGCCCCATTTCTAGAGAGGAGCCGCAGGGGAACAGTCACTCATGTGCTACAGGGGGGACATTTATACATTAGCAGTCAAAAAGGCCAGACCCTACTCCCTATAGATGATGAATGGGGTTTCAATGTCATTTCTAAAGTGATTCAGATTAAAGAGAGAGGGAGTGTGGGTGAGAGAGCAGACTCGCGCTTATTCTTAAGGACGCAGATAGAAAACTCCAACGGTTCCAAAGCTGCGGTCACAGGCAGCAGATAAATGGGTGATAGATACACTGAATCAAAATGTCATTTGTGAACACAAAAGTTGAGGGAAATAAGGTTTTTGTGAGTATGGATCATTTCTGGGATCTTTTATTTCAGCTCATGAAACATGGGACGAACACTTGATATGTTGCGTTTATATTTAAAATGTTATAGATTTTTTTTAAATACAGTACCAGTCAAAAGTTTGGACAGCTACTCATTCAATGGTTTTTCTTTATTTGTACTATTTTCCACATTGTAGAATAATAGTGAAGACATCAAAATTATGAAATAACACATACGGAATACTTCCATTTTTGCAGTAATACTGCAATTAGTTGGTTGTAATTTTCAGTTAAGCAGACATTCCCATCTATTTTTGTTTGCTGCATGTGTGACCTAACTCCACCAGTCCTATTTATGATATTTATTTTATTTTACTAGGCAAGTCAGTTAAGAACAAATTCTTATTTTCAATGACGGCCTAGGAAGTGGGTGAACTGCCTGTTCAGGGGCAGAACAACAGATTTTGTACCTTGTCAGCTCGGGGATTTGAACTTGCAACCTTTCGGTTACTAGTCCAATGCTCTAACGACTAGGCTACCCTGCACTAGGCTACCCTTTCCAAAGATACATTTTTATAAAAAATATTTTTACCCATTGGTATATTTGAGTTTAACCACAATATTTGATCTGTTTTTTTCTTGGTGGATTATATTGACATTGCAACTAACTTTCTATGGCTCGTTTTTTTTAAAGCGATATTTGGGAGATGATTTCCTTCCTGAAAGTGTAATCTGAATAAAGGGGAAAAGTCCATTCTTGAACATGGGGTGAGACATTCTTATTCATTTTCTAGAGAACCAGTTCAGATTTAAGTGAGAGGTCTAATGCTTTAATATTTAATAATTTCCGAATTCATATTAATTATTAAATATGTTTTGCTCATATAATTTAAATAACTGTTTGCTTGGTGTAGGAAAATAAGAAAATAGGTCAAATGGGATAGGACTAAATCAGGGTGATTTTTCCAAAAATAAACCCATTTTACTTTCCATGGTAGCAAGATCTTATCTATTTTTGCTAACTTTCTATTCAAATATATTGGAGTGAGATCATTAATTTATTTCGGGATATGTATACAGAATATGTCCACATCACCATCAGAACATTTTATTGGTAAACTGCACAGTAATGTAAAGGTTGTATTTTTTTGTGATCCAATACGCAATATAGTACATTTATTATCATTTGGTTGTAATCTAGAGATGTTAGAAAAAGTATCTAGATCCTCTAGGAGGCTGTGGAGGGGTCCAAATTGTGGATTTAAAAGAAAACATGAAACTTCAGCGTACAA
This sequence comes from Oncorhynchus gorbuscha, assembly GCF_021184085.1. NCBI lineage: Eukaryota > Metazoa > Chordata > Actinopteri > Salmoniformes > Salmonidae > Oncorhynchus > Oncorhynchus gorbuscha. Next base: position 3,339,880 of record NC_060192.1, on the reverse strand, counting down.
TGATACCTTAAGACCTGGATTTCTAGCCCCTTGATATTATTGTTGGATACGATTTTAATAGCTAACATTTCGATGGCCATAATAAATAGATACACCGATAATGGACAACCTTGTTTAACTTCAACAGTTTAAAACTTTGAGTAGATATTATTTACTATTTTACACCTAGGGTTACCATACATGACTGTAACCCATTTTATAAAGAGATTCTCCAAAATTGAAATGTTCCAGGCTTTTATATATAAACTCCAGTCGTACTTTATCAAAAGCCTTTTCAAAGCCAGCAATGAATAGCAGGCCTAGTTTCCCAGATTTTGCATAGTGTTCTATTGTTTCTAGTATTATTTTATAATAACTTCAACGTATCATCCATGTAAAAAAAAATGTATAGTATCCGACAATTCCTTTTTAATTCTATGCGCTATACATTCTGCATCACAACACTGAAATGTAAGGGGCCTCAAATTTCTTTTAAATGGACTGGATCTTTATATTTACCACTTGAATCCTGTTTCAGTAATAATGAAATCAGACCTTGTTGAGTGTCCGATAATCTACCATTTACATAGGAGTGGTTAAAACATGCTATTAACGGTCCACTGAGTATATTAAAAAAAAGTTAGATATACCTCCACTGGTATGCCATCGAGCCCTGTTTTCCCAGACATAACGGCTTTAACTGCATCAAGAAGTTCATCCTCTGTAAGGCCAGCATCCCGGAGTCGCCTCTTCACTGTTGACGTTGTGACTGGTGTTTTGCGGGTACTATTTAATGAAGCTGCCAGTTGAGGACTTGTGAGACGTCGGTTTCTCAAACTAGACACTAATGTACTTGTCCTCTTGCTCAGTTGTGCACCGGGGCCTCCCACTCCACTATCTATTCTGGTTAGAGCCAGTTTGCGCTGTTCTTCATTTCTCAGAACAAGAATAAACTGACAAGTTTCAGATGAAAGTCCTTTGTTTCTTGCCATTTTGAGCCTGTAAATCAAACCTACAACTGCTGATGCGCCAGATACTCAACTAGTCTGAAGACCAGATTTATTGCTTCTTTAAATAGCATGAGAGTTTTCAGCTTTGCTAACATAATTGCAAAAGGGTTTCTAATGATCAATTAGCCTTTTAAACTGATAAACTTGGATTAGTTAACACAAAGTGTCATTGGAACACAGTATTGATGGTTGCTGAGAATGGGCTTCTTCCACAAAAGAAAAATCTGCCGTTTCCAGCTACAATAGTAATTTACAACATTAACATTGACAATGTCTACACTATTTCTGATCAATTTGATGTTATTTCAGATGGACAAAAAAAAAGTTTTTTCTTTCATTAACAAGACATTTCTATGTGACCAGAAACTCTTGAACGGTAGTGTAGAACTTTTCAAAGAAACGTGGGTCATCATTATTTTGTCCGTAAAGGTTAATGAGCCATATCCGTTTATGACCCAATAATATATTTCAAATAATCCATCTACCATTCAGATCTGTTTCGACAATTCGCACATTCTGATCAAAATTACTGTTAATGAACATCACCCCTTTAGAGTTTATTTGCCCATGGGAGAAGTATTTCACCCCCTAGTCCTTTTTCCACACAACTTCATTACATTTACATTTAAGTCATTTAGCAGACGCTCTTATCCAGAGCGACTTACAAATTGGTGCATTCACCTTATGACATCCAGTGGAACAGCAATTTATTGACAAGTGCTGGATAGATTTCAAATCTGCTACACCTGCCGCATTACAATGATTCTGGGAATTACAGTATCAGTCAAAAGTTCAGACACACCTACTCAAGGGTTTTTCTTTATTTGTACTATTTTCTACATTGTAGAAAAGTGAAGACATCAAACCATGAAATAACACATACGGAATCACGTAGTAATCATTTTTTTTAAGTGTAAAAAACTAATCAAAATATTTTTTCTATTTGAGATTATTCAAAGTAGCCACCCTTGCATTGATGACAGCTTTGCACACTCTTAGCACCCTCTCAACTGGCAACACCCGGAATGCTTTTCCAACAGTCTTGAAGGAGTTCCCACATTTTCCTTCACTCTACAGTCCAACTCATCTCATACCATCTCAATTTGGTTGAGGTTGGGTGATTGTGGAGGCCAGGTCATCTGATCTAAAATTTCATCTAAAATTGTTGAATGAGTTTCCTGTAAACAATAAAAAAAGACTTAACACCTATATTACTTCTTTAAGCCAGGTAAATATTGTTAGTCTTTTCTTACTATCTCTTAAGCAATTACAACTGGCTGTACTTATTTCACCAATTACCACAAGTCTCAAATCTTTTTTTCCATAATATATGTTTGGAAATGTACCATTAAAAAGTACCACACTGTAGTGATTGAGTGTCCATAAAGCTGTACCATATTAGCATTGCTACTAAGTAACACTCCAATTGTTACCCGCTAAAGCCCCTTGCCATCCCAAGATGGGACGTCCTCCCAGTGACCGGCATTCTACCACCGCCCCCTTCCCCCCATGAAAGGCCATGACACATCCTTCAAAAAGAGCACACAGTGCCACCCACAGAATAGAAGCAGATCAACCGCTAAAAGCCTTTCCAATGCTCTCACCTCAATTTGCTTTATAGTGTTAGGTTATAAATAAAACAGAGTTAAAAACTAACAGACAACTAGAAAAAGCTCAAACAGACAGCTGAACAGAAAGACATATGCGCACAAGCAGTTATTTAAAAACGTTCTTCATATGCAGAGTCTCCTTACACATCTGGACAGCCAATACATCTCTGATGCTAGACAGGACTTCAGTGATGCATGTTCTTTCTCACTTCATCTGACCTCGGCCCAAATTCATCACCCCCCCCCCCCCCCCAAACTCATGGCTGTCCTGTTGACTTGTACCAGACTGTGGACCTTCTCCTTTCCATAGGAAACCTGATGTCAAATAATAACATGTTTGGACAGAATGGAAACATTCTGCATTCCCTTCTCTCCCTCAGTCCCACGAACAAGGATTTCAAGTTTAGAAGCCATAACCCATCAGTAGCGATTAAAACACTACACCCAGATGGTTGAATATCTTAATTTCCATCATTAACAATGAATATGCGTAATAATGTCAACCCGTAGCACTAACATCTGTAGCCATGAAGTGCTTTAAAAAAGGCTGGTCATGGCTCACAACACCATTATCCCAGAAACCCTAGACTAACTCCAATTTGCATACCCCCCAAGAGATCCAAGATGATGCAATTTCCATTGCACTCCATACCGCCCTTTCCCATCTGGACAAAATGAACACCAACAGTTGAATTTAACATAAACCTTAGCCAAATAAAAATTCAAAAAGGAAGATGTTGAATCCTCACTGCAAGAACGATAGGTAGTGGAGAGCCGCATTCTGGTCCAAAATATGATAAAAGAACAGGTTGAAGGTTATAAACGCAATTGTCATAATACTTTATGGTACAGTTACTTTTTCTTGCATGTGAACCCTTTGGAATTATCTGGATTTCTGCATAAATTGGTCAAAATGTGATCAGAACTTCCACTAAGTCACAGCAATAGACAAACACAGTGTGCTTAAACTAATAACACAAATGGTATTTGTCTGTATTGAATACATCATTTAAACATTCACAGTATAGGTATGAAAAAGTATGTGAACCCCTAGGCTAATGACTTAGCTAATTGGAGTCAGCTAACCAGAAGTCGAATCAATGAGACGAGATTCAAGATGTTGGTTAGAGCTGCCCTGCCCCGTAAAAAAAAATTCTCACAAATTTTGAGTATGCCATTCACAAAAGGCATTGACTGATGTGAACCATGCCTCGAACAAGAGATCTCAGAAGAGCTAAGATTAAGAATTGTTGACTTGCATAAAGCTGGCAAGGGTTACAAAAGTATCTCTAAAAGCCTTGATGTTCATCAGTAAGACAAATTGTCTATAAATTGAGAAAGTTCAGCACTGTTGCTACTCTCCCTAGGAGAGGCAAAGTTGTGCAAAGATGACTGCAAGAGCACAGCACAGGAATGCTCAATGAGGTTAAAAATAATCCTAGTATCAGCTAAAGACTTACAGAAATCTCTGGAACATGCTAACTTCTCTGTTGACGAGTCTACAATACCTAAAAACTAAACAAGAATGATGTTCATAGGAGGACACCACGGAAGCCACTACTGTCCAAAAAAAATAAAAGACATTGCTGCATGTCTGAAGTTCGCAAAAGAGCACCTGGATGTTCCACAGCGCTAATGGCAAAATATTCTGTGGACAGGCGAACTGTAAAGTATGGTGGAGGAAGCATCATGGTTTGGGCTGCTTTGCTGCCTCAGGGCCTGGACAGCTTGCCATCAGACAGAAAAAAAAGATTTCCATGTTTATCAAGACATTTTGAAAGAGAATGTAAGGCTGTCTGTCTGCAAATTGAAGCTCAACTGAAGTTGGGTGATGTATCAGGATGACCCAAAACGCAGAAGTAAATCAACAACAAAATGGCTTTAACATAAGAGTCTTGACCTCAACCCGATTGAGATGCTGTGGCATGACCCCGAGAGTGGTTCACACCATACATTCCAAGAATATTGCTGAAAGGAAACAGTTTTGTAAAGAGGAATGGTTCAAAATTCCTCCTGATCATTGTGCAGGTCTGATTCGCAACTACAGAAAACATTTGGTAGAGGTTATTGCTGCAAACGGAGGGTCAACCAGTTATTAAAATCAAGGGTTCACATACGATGAAGAGATATACTTGTGTGTGTTTAATTAGATCAAGCAGACTATTTGTCTATTGTTGTGACTTAATTGAAGATCTGATCAAATTATGACCAATTTATGCAGAAATCCAAGTAATTCCAAAGGGTTCACATACTTTTTCTTGCCACTGTATATTGATAGGCCTACTGATTTTATTAAAATTGTCGACAACAGAGTACATAGTAAACTGCTGCTTTCTGTGTAGCAAAGCACATGTTTAACACCTGCTGTATTTTTCAATCATACATGTAGGTCTATTCATGGGCGTCTGACTTTGTATAAAAATGGGGACGCACAATCTGGCAAGGGTCTAGAGGTCTTCCCCCTGAAAATGGTTGAAAGAGTAGACTCGATTTAGTTGTCACAAATTCAAAGGGTAGACGAATAATCTAGTTGGAAAAACTAGTCTAATCTGTCGCCTTCCCTCAAAGTCCCACCCACAGTGATTGACCAACAAGTCTGACTCTGAAACCCTACCAACTCTGTGACTAACAAACATCCTGCCCCATTTTTTTTCAAAAGTAACAATTGTCCCAGAAATGTCACTTAACAGAATGCTAACAAGTACTAAGGCATTCTCATAGCGGATGCTAGGTAAATGCTAATGAGCGCATGTAAACATTTACTGTTAGGACAGAACACCCAGCTCATAAAGTTATGCAGGTATCTCAAAAACACAGTTTGCAGCACACACTCAAAACAAACATTAAGCAGCAGGGATCTTAATCCACAAGGGGATTGTCTTTGCTGCTGTTACCAAGAAGCTTAAACTTACAGGCTAACAGAAACCAGATGGACAGAATTTATTTGCCACATCTTAGACAGCTAACTTAGTTATAATCTATATAGCTGACAAACAGTCGTGAATTTCATACAAATGTAAATTGATCACCTCACTTAAGTTCTGCTGCAGGAGTGACTTGCCTCACGAAGCACCCATTTTTCTCATTGCGCTTTTTTGTAAACAAACACATGACTGGCTCAAATCACTGTTTTGGGAAACCATCCCATGTCTTTTTCCAAATACCCTGATATACCACCCAAGCCCCATTTTTCAGAAATGTTTATTGCAAAGTCAGGTCTTTCTAGTCAATATCACAACACATTTTACCAATCAGCGAGGTAAAGTTGTTAAAATATTCAATAATTTAGCAGTGTATTTCAGATGGAATCACCAATATTGAGCTCGTTCTGCACCCCCCCCAGTGAATACACTTAACACTCGAGAGAAAGGGTTCCGTACATCTTAAAAGAAACATTCCATTGCACTTACACTCACTCAGACGCGACGCATTGCTCTGTAGTAATGGATCTGGAGGATGAGTCTAGATATTTTCTTTCCAGGGGGAGGAAAGGATCAGGTCATTGCGAAGCAGAAGATGTCTCCATGGAACATGCCATAAATCACTTCGGTAAGGTTTGACTGGTGAGAGGGGCCTTCACTTCTATGCATCATTGTTGCCGTGTCAGCTTTTTGCCATGCTGAGGAAGCAATGAATCTAGAACTATTTGTTGAGAGAGAGCGAGTGCTAAAATAGAGGCACAACAACCAATTATGTCCAGAGATAGAAACACTGAGCAAGGCAAAGGTGAAAATACATGGGGTGTGTTTACAACAACATTGTCAGGGACATAACATCTTGTTCTGAGTGTCTAGCTTTGTATTGCTCCACCGACATCCTAAATGCCCTTTGATATTCTTCTGTGTTGTTTTGCAACTATTGAGTGACAGGCATGGGTGGTTAGAGCAATATGGCCCAACACACGTTCTTGGTCATCAAGCAAGACAATATCAACATCTTCTTGCCAAAAATAACCACAACGTCTTCCATTGGAGAATAGTGTGTTGGGTTTAGTGGAAAATCTGAGGTCTTGGCGAATTCAAGTCAATTTCACATGAAATCTCTCTACATAATCCTCTTATACAGCTGGTTATTTGCACAGGCGAGCCAGTGGAACTGGCATGATCAAAGATGGGCTTACATCCATAGAAATAGAATGAATAGAGTGGGCGTCCCCATTCACGTCAATGATAGCATAATGGTTGGACTGGTGGCCATTGTGAGCAGAGCCATGTAAATAGAGAGTTAGGCCAGGTTTTAGAACAGCCGACATGTTAGAACCCATATAAAACTTTATTATTGAAAATGTTGGCAATGTAACAATAGGAGAGCGCCTCTGACAGTTCCCTAAGAAATGACCCGCTGTAAACAAGCAAAACAGAGCAGCAGATTTAACATACATTTGTATTGAGTGGCATTTGGGATAATGCATATCCAAGTCTTTACTGTGTTGTAGTGTCAACAAATTGCATATCTGGGTCTTTCTATAAATAAAAATGGGGCCAACGTGCTGACATTGGGATAAAAAATTCAAAATGGGTCGAAACAACAAAAAAATATATATTTTCCATGCAGTACCACGTGTACTTAGAGGAATAAAATGTAATATATGCAAACTGACCCATAACTCCACCTATACACAGTGAATAGTCCTGAGCCTGAATATACAAAACATTAAGAACACTTTCCTAATATTGAGTTGCACAATCCATATCTACATTTTCTCAAGGCTTAAAAATCTTTATTTAACCTGTCCCTTCATCTTCACTAATTTAAGTGGATTTAACAAGTGATATAAGGGATTCACCTGGTCAATCTGTCATGGAAAGAGCATGTGTTCATAAATACATGATCAAGTCAAATTTAAGGACATTTTCAAGCACTTATTTTTAATTTTCGGGGACCTCATGTTAAACAATTGTATAATTAATATAATTCTACATAAGGCCCTAATATAGAACCCCTCCATCCCCACAAAAAAGCATGAAAAAAGCATAAAAAGAAAAAAGTAGGCCATCACCACTAAGAATTATTAATGTTTTAGACCTTGACAATGCATTGATAATCAAATTATTATTACGTTCTAAAATATGTAACAATGATATGGACATTGGCTACAGAAAGATCGCCATGCCTGCATCCAATGTGGCCAACGCAGGCACACATAATAAATCCATGAATAGTGGTAGCATTAAATCGCACCATCACCGTTTTCATAATGTGAAAGTGGCCAAAAACCAGGTTCCTTTTTTAATGGAAGGATGTACAGAAAGCCAAGTTGAAGCCAACATATGTTGTCGTCCTCATAACATCCACACGTGATTTAACCGCAACAGAGTAGCGCAACACCCTTCAATTAAAGTGGCGAGAAACAAACTAAAGCGGCCACATCTCACACAAAAACTGTTAATTTTTTAAATATTTTGTTTTAATCGTGGAGCAAGAACTTCTAAATTGGCTACAATAATTACAAGGACCTTTCAAGCACAAAATTGAGGAAATGTCTGATTTTAAAGATAGGCCCATTCCAGTAAACTACTTCAAGCCCTGTATTGTTTAAAATTGCAGGTCTAACATGGAAAACAAAATGTCATGTTATTTCATTACCAGATCATGTTGTGAATAAGCCCACTAGGCTACGTAATCATTATATCCAGAATAATTCATAGGAATAGCGTTGAGTGTTGCTCAATAGTCTATTTTACACAATTGCGCAGTGTCCACTCAGAGACACACAAACATGAAATCATTACCTTGATGCTTTCTTTGTTTAATTTAACGAGACCCTGCTGTAAATCAGAGCAGAAAACAGATTATCAACAATTGGCTAGGGATATTATATCCAACGTGGATCCAGCCACAAACCATCTTCACCGGCATAATGAACGAGACACCAATATATTCTGGACATTCCTCGCAAACACCTTTTTTTCAGCACTTGGACTGTTATTGCACATGCGCTATCACAACTGCTGTTCATCACTTGACAGTCATTCGGAAAATTCCTTCCTAGATCTGACGATGACGATGTGTGAAAATATCACAACGTAACTGAAGAAGAACCACTTTATTGTTAGTATCAATATAGGTTTTAAAATATCAAGGTGACTCGTTCGGTTAGAAGCATTCGATTTTGCAATCTAATATATTATTTTGGATTTGTGTGCCCCATCCCCACAACATACTGCTGCTGTGTCATTTTGGGAACATGATGAGCATGAGGGGTAAGGGAAAATATATAGTATGCATGGAAACCATCCTAATTATCTAATGTAAATGTGCATTATGTAACACTTTCACCTACAATAGCAATTAGCCTAATGTAAGCCCTGCCTATGGCTTCAAAATCTAAGTGGAAAATGAAATAATCATAGAAACATTTCAATTGTAATAGGTAGGGCCCTAACGAGTTTATTTTCAGAGACAAAACGAGCTGAATCACTGAGTCAGCCAGGTGTCAGGAACATATCCTCTTTGTTCAACACCATCAGAACAAGACATCTTGTCTCGTGGAACATGAAAGCAGGAATAGTGATACAAATTAGAAATACAATTTAAATCGATAGTTACATATCGGGATATTATTTGACGATACACCGTATCTTTTTGACAATATCGCAATATTTTTGAGCTAGTTGACTAAATGCACCAAAACTCAATATTTTCCCTTCCTTTCTCCATCTTTTTACATTTCGAGCCAATCCGTTGTCAGCACTTAATTACCATGACTGATCAAAGCCATGAGAAAACAAGGTCTCTCTTGTCCCTCGGGAGAAGACATATGGTGAGCAATATGTTTGGAATATCAAAAGACAAAAATGAATTGCAATACATACCATATACACACCGGCACCTAAGTATCGTAACCTAAGTATCGTAATAATACTGTATCGTGAGGTCCCTCGCAATTCCCATCCCTAAGCAGGAAGTAAACAAAAAGGTGAACAAAAAAGTTGAGATGGGGGAAGAGTACTTCCATATTGAGTCAATGTGGAGGTATTGGTTCTATTCGAATAAAATTTAATGAGAGAGAGAGAACAGATGATTATTTTGTTTAGGCTACATGTGGCTTTGGCTATCATCTAGAGCAGTGGTCACCAATCGGCCGATCTTCAAGACATTCTTAGTCGTTTACCAAACATTTCTGAAAAAAAGCCAATGATAAAGGCATTAAAAGCCTGCGCCGTTGGCAGTGGGCGCACTTGATTTAAAATCCCTGCACATCAGGTAGGCAGTGTTCCCATTTTGAATCATTTCATTTGTCTGAAAAGAACATGAGAGAAAAAAAAAGTGAGAAAAAAAAACAGCCTGACCAGGAGATCTGTGGCTAAATCGAATGGCCCACACAGTAGGCACAATCAGATAGCTTAAATCACTGTCAAATACAGCTTCCACGACCCAGGCCACAGCAAAGTTTGATACCAGCCTACATGAGATTTCAGAACTTTTAAAACCATGACCAGAGAGCGACTCAAAGAATACAGCAAAGAGCTGCTGTTTTTATGAGCGAGTTCATGTCTAAGTTTTTAATTCAGCACTGTCACTGTTTTTATTCAACACTATTACAAAACATGCCTCTCCCTACTTCCACTCACGCTGCAATGAATGAGTAGTCAAATGTATCGATAGCCCTGCGTTTTCATAAGGAAGACGGTGTCCCCTCTCTCTGGTCAGCCTCATCGGAAGAAAGGAAGGAGAGAGCAGGGACCATGAGAGGCGGAACCTCCGCTGCTCTCTCCGCTGAGACTTATTCCGTGTTCAAAACAACTGGGAACTAGGAAATATCTGACTTCAGTGCATTCAAGACAACTGGGAACTCCAAAAATAAAAAATAAAAGCGAAACGGTCATCCAATCCAAGTCGGAAACTATGGCATCTTTCCAGAGCTCAGACTTTCTGACCTGAAAATCACTGACGTCATGATTTGACCTCTTTCACTTGACTATTAAAAAAAAGGTATCTTTACTTTTACTAATGAATGACAATTGGGTACTTTTTCCACCACTGCCAAAATACAAGTGGCCCACTTCCTTGTAGCAAGGCTTGGTTGGTCAAATCTGATTATACAATCAAATCACCCTCATACACTTTATCTTATTAAACCTTGCATTAGTAACCGGTATGAACATACCAGGAAAGGAAATGCTACAGCCTACACTTTGCCTACAAGACTTCAACAAAACCATAGTCAGTCTCAAACCAAAAGCACAATCTTACCAATGAGCCAAGTCAAAGAACAAATAATTCAACATGGGCCAAATTTGAATTGGCTGTTCTACAGGAATGCAATCTGAGAGGGAGCCGAGGACCATTGTGTGTAAGTAATATGCTCACTCACGTCTACTGCTGTACATTGCTATGAAATTCTAAACTACCTGTAAGAGGATGGTGCTGTTACCAAGAAGCTTAAAACTTACAGGCTAACAGAAACCAGATGGACAGAATTTATTTGGCACATCTTAGATAGCTAATGTAATAGTTATAATTTATATAGCTGACAAACAGTAGTGAATTTCATACGTATATTTCAAGTGTAAATTTATCACCTCACTTAAGTTCTGCTGCAGGAGTGACTTAGCTCACAAATCTCCCATTTTGCTTTTTGTAAACAAACACGTGACTGGCTCAAATCGCTGTTTTGGGAAACCATCCCATGTCTTTTTCCAAATACCCTGGTATACCGCCCAAGCCCCATTTTTCAGCACTCGAGAGAGAAAGGGTTAAAAACAGACCCTGTTAATGAGAGGACTTGAGCAGCGTTACCTGAACTGTGCCTTGTCTTGCATTTTCCCGTTACCAGGATGACTCAGGATGTCAAATCAACAGGATCACCTTTGGACAGTTCTAATAACCTGAGGTGTTAGTTTGGCCTGGGTAAGTGTGTGTGTGCTGGTGCTGAGTAGTCAGCCTGATAATCCAGTGAAGATGAGCCTGCCTACCAAGAGCCTACAATCCCCTGAATCAACCTTATCTTGTTAGCTTGATTCATCACCTGCTAATTATCTAAACTCACTAACCACAAAAGCAGCACAAAGCAGTCTTTTTTTTAAGACTTGATTTACTTGGCATAGACAAAGCATATGGTGACTCGCAAATAAAGCTTGTAATGGCCTACTTATCCAGGATAAATACAAAATCATATATGTTTGCATATTAAAAAGAAATTCACAGCTTCGGGGTTTTATAAAATGTTCACCTCCCATTTTAAAATCCCAGAGTCATTGTAGGGTTCCGGTCTAGCTAGCTAATCATTCTAGAATGACATTGGATAGCTCCATTTGTAACACTAAGGTTACCATATCAGATAAATCCGTCGTGAGATTAGCCTCATTAAAATACAAGATCAAAACCAGCAGATCGAAGTTAGCCTGGGATTCTAGCTAATCGTATTAGTAAAGGTGAAAGCTAATGAAAATGCCAAGATGTCGAGTACAGGTCAAGACATCTGTCCTAAAACATGAACTGAAGGTATTCGACAAATGAAGTGATGAACAACATGCATTTAATCTCGTTTATTTACAGTTCTTTGTCCTCTTATTTCCTTCCGCATTATACTGATTGTCAATAAAGAGGACTTGTGCCTTTATCGGTGTCACGCCTATGGAACGACTGCATTATCCAATACGTTAGCCAACATGAAACATTGTCAGATAGCAATTAATTGGGTTGTTGGTCGCCTACTAGCTAGTAGGGTTACCTAGTTAACACAGAAAGTACACGGTAGATTTGACGTTGCAGTTTAGGAAAACAAAAACAATAGTAATTGGCATATTGTGATATTCCAGTCTGTAAAACTAACATCTAGTTTGCTATAACAGAATATCGCTAACTAGCCAAAGCCATTCCATAAGTAATTGTGAGCTTGTCAACACTTTCGTAAGGAAATCCACCTGTGAAGAGTGCAAGTTAGCGAGAACACACACACACCAACCGCTAGTTTGCTAGCTAGCTAACACGTTACAACAAAGTGGTTATGGTATAACAAGTGTCGTTAACTGACTTCACTTACCGTAAAATGATGTCGAATTAGTTAATATAGTCCAGAAATTGCCTTTTTTTTAAACACGAAACTTTTAAACTGTATAAATTCGCTGGCCGACTACGTTTTCCCCTTCAAACATCCACTCAAAGTAGCGTTAGCTAGCTAGATAACTGGCTAGCTAACCAGTTAGCGAACGCATTCTTTCGCGCGAGACCAATCCCCATCGAAAGTTGTTTAGCAACCGAGTTTGCGTCTCGCTGAAAAACACCGTCCAGTGTGTCAGACAATAAACAAAAAGTATGACTAAAATAAAATAAAAACGGGGGACACACAAGTATTCGATTTGATAAGATATTTGGGTTAAAAAAATATATATATTTAAAAAATATTTTAAAAAAGGAACATTAAAATGAATCCAAAATGTCCACAACAGCCAATGAAATTGCTACAGGCAACAACAACAAAAAAATATCCAACACCACGAAAAGAAGAATCATTTTCCTCTGAAGAACGCCGCGCCGAAATGTTTTCAATCCTAATCTCCCATTCTTGTTGCCATTCAAAAAATTATACATAAATCTCGTTTGTAGCAAGAACACGCTACAATTCACGACGAAACACAGGAGTTGGCCACAGACTTGTCAAGCCAACACCAGTGTATGCTGCTGTATCGTTGGCCCAGTCAGTAAATCCAGTGGGGGCAACGACAACCCTGCATCTGATGGACATGTTGATGTAACCAATGAAATGGGTGTATCAGTCGTTCGTAAATTATGTTCACCAATACGCTTTGTGGAGAGGTAGCTAGGACATATTTTACAGTATATTTTCCGCTGGTTATTTTAGATGTTATTTTACAACAGAAAGCAATGTACATTTGTTGTTTGTGTGAACAAGACTTGCATTAGGTCCATTGAGGAATATGCACATGACAAAGGGGTACAGTCACTCAAACAGAGTAAAGTGATGATAGTGATGGAATGTGTCACTGATGCATAATCATAATCGAGTTATTTTCCCTCCCTTCTTTGATGTAATAACCGCTGATACCATTTGAGTAGATTAAAGTAATTATCCAACGATCCCCTGTGAAGATAGATTGGGAAATAAGCATTGTTTTGACATGACATAAATAATTACTCCCAAATACAACAGAGAGACTGAAGAACATCAATGTAGCTACAAGTGCAATAGCATATACTGCATTTGAACGAACATGAACTGCATTTGAACGAATATGTTTTAGACATCACCTTGTGGGCAAATTCGATTTCAAATGGTGATTTTTCTACGATGTTCCAGCCTTTAGCCAGAGAGTGGTCTCCCAGACGAGGATTACATCTACCTCTGGACTGAAAAGCACGCCCAACTGAGAATCTCCATTGACGTGCTTTTTAGTTAAGGCTTAATCTTGGTCCGGACCCTGGAAACTGACCGTAATGTACAATGGTCAGTGTAATGTGATGATGTATGATGTTTTGTGTCCCCCTTGTGGACATACACACAAAAGTATTTGTATTAATTAAGGATCCCCATTAGCTGCTGCCAATCTTCCTGGGGTCCAAACACATTAAGGCACATTTAAAAATATAAAAAAACAGTAGATCATATAATGTCATAACATATCATTACATCACTCCCTGTATACCAAGACTTCGTTGCCTCACACAGTTCCCACTTCATCATCATCAAGTTGGCTGACCCCTCACAAAAAAGATTGCCGTTTTGAAACTATAGTAAAATTGCAGTAACTACAGTTGACTGAGGTATTTTGGATGCAGTAATTGCAGAATACTGCACCGTAAGTGCAGTTACACTGCAAAATTACAGCAGAATTTGTATTTTATTTTGGACGCAGTATTTTCAGCTCTACTGCACACTACTGCCGTTAAACTGCAGTGTACTGCAGTTCTACTGTACTCTGACTGCAATCTTTTTTCATAAGGGACAGCACAGACAGTAGTAGGCCTGATTACCAACAACGACGAGAGAGCCTAGGCACTCTGACAGCATGGTGTGCCAGGTAAACAACCTCTCCCTCAACGTCAGCAAAACAAAGGAGCTGATTGTGGACATCAGGAGGATCCAGTTTGGGCATGCTCCCATCCTCATCGAGACTTCCGTGGAGACGGTCAAAAACTTCAAGTTCCTTGGCATGCACATCTCAGAGGAGCGGAAATGGTCAAACCACACAGACACTGAAGAAACTCTGCCTGTCCTCGAGGGCCCTCACAGTGTTCTACAGGAGCATCATTGAGAGCATACTGTCGGGCTGCATCACAGCCTGGTGCAGCAACTCCACCACCGCAATGGCTTTTTTCTGGCCACTCTTCCCTAAAGCCCAGCTGTGTGGAGTGTACGGCTTAAAGTGGTCCTATGGACAGATACTCCAACCTCCGCTGTGGAGCTTTGCAGCTCCTTCAAGGTTATCTTTGGTCTCTTTGTTGCCTCTCTGATTAATGCCCTCCTTGCCTGATCTGTGAGTTTTGGTGGGCGGCCCTCTCTTGGCAGGCTTGTTGTGGTGCCAAACTCTTCCCATTTTTTAATATTGGATTTAATGGTTCTCTGTGGGATGTTCAAAGTTTCAGATTTTTTTATAAACCAGCACTAATCTGTACTTCTCCACAACTTAGTCCCTGACCTGTTTGGAGAACTCCTTGTTCTGCTTGGTGGTGCCTCTTGCTTAGTGATGTTGCAAACTCTGGGGCCTTTCAGGACAGGTGTAAATACACTGAGAGCATGTGACAGATCATGTGATACTTAAATAAAGTCCACCTGTGTGCAATCTAACTAATTATGTGACTTCTGAAGGTAATTGGTTGCACCAGATCTTATTTCGGGCCTTCATAGCAAAGGGGGTGAATACATATGCATTGCACCCATTTTCAGTGAAACATTTTGTAGAATGCTTTGAAACAAGTCATAATTTTTTCCTTTCACTTCACCAATTTGGACTATTTTGTGTCCATTACACGAAATCTAAATAAAAATGAATTTAAATTACAGGCTGTAATGAAACAAAATAGGAAAAACGACAAGGGAGTGAATACTTTTGCAAGGCACTGTAATATTACACACGTGGTAGCATTCAAAGAAGCTTGCCAATCAAAGGGAACTTTCAGGCTTAAATTCTCTTCTTAAAACTATAGATGCATAAAAAAAGGAATATGGTAACTCAAGATGAATGGTGAGTGGAGTGGATTGACTGTGCCATACCTTAGGATTCATTATTTCTCTCTATTTTAAAACGACTGACAAAGATGCCCATGGAGTAGACCTCGCTCCACAGGTAGCCATAGTACTGGCCATCGTAGCCCCCAGCCAAGTGACTGAAACTGGTTGTCATATTAGTGCCTGGAGGGAAAGTAATACTTTTGTGTTCTTTGAGAACAATACATCCTTACAGGAGGAACATTGCTTTAAATTGTCCATTCATATTCTAATTAAAATGGCATTATATTGTCACTGGTGTGAGACCTGGAGTAGCGGGGATCCCCAGGATGTCTTGGTAGTGCTTGGCGAACACCCTGGCAGTGTCCGCTTGGGACTTGGTGTGCAGAGAATGGTCCACTTTACTGAGCACTACCTGATGCTGGTTCATCAGGTAGTGGGAGTGGGAGTATATTGGATGTCAAGTTATTTTATGTTTTTTTAACAAATATTTTAGATTTGAAGGGAAAGACATGCATGCTATCCAGTAGATATAGACAGTACAATAGACCCAGTAGGATAGATCTAGTAGGATAGATGCACTACTTATTTGTTAGTTACCTTATTACATATGAATGGGTGAATTGGTGGAGAGGTTTCTATATGTGTGACATCTGACCTGTATTGGCGACTCGGGAGGAAATGAGTTTGTTGAGCAGATTGTCAGAGATGGGGCTCCTTCTCCCATACCCATTTCTCCAGTATCTGAAATGACACCTCCACAAAGTCTGTCTCTCCAGGGGTCCCACTGAACTCTGAGAACGTCATCCAGGGAGGGATTCATGGAGATTAGAAAACACTGTCGATTTTCAGGACCTGGCTGGTGATTATTGCGTCGAGGGTCAGTGCTGAATGTGCACCCAATGTGCCTACCCTTGAGCAGAGCTTGTGCATGATGTGGCCAAACTCAAGGAAGAAGGTCTCCAGCAGTGAGGGCAAGCATTTCGTAGGCTTGGTTGGCCACCGCCGGCATCCTACGTTTCCCATCAGCCCACCGACAGCCGGGCTGGAGCCCGCAGAAAGGACACAAGATCAACGATTCAAAATCAAGCACGGTGTGAATCATGCTCTGGACCTTATAATTAGCCATAATAGTATGATATCTGCTATGGAAGCTTCGAACAAAGCAACTAGCTCTGCATCCCTACCAGGAGTGCACAACTATAGCCCCAATAGCCCCATACAGTCCTGCTGATGTTCATTCTTCCGTGGCCTTTCAGCTGGACTATCTGGGATGCTGGTTCAAGTAGAACTGGCCAATCTTCTCCCCGGTGGCCGTGTCCAGTACGGAGTAGAGGCTGTAAAGTAGAAGACATGGAAATTATATCAAAATGGAGTGGATGCCACCTCAATTTCAATTAGCTGTTTTATTTTCAAGTTTCTTTCCACAATTTGTGATTATAGTGCTAGAAAAGTTATTGAAGCACAGAGGCTACTGACTCATAAACATATTCCGGATCTGACTATTGGTAAGACATTACATATTTGTTAAATATCTATTGCATTTATATCTGAATACTGTGTAATACAGCTCTACATTGATTTATTGATAGGCCATGAATACAGAAAGCATGCCACGTGTTGGTATTCAAGTACATTCTTGGCGTGGGTACTCATTGCCAGTAGCTGTGCCACCTTTGACCTCAGCTCAATCAGCTGCTCCAAAATGACTGTGTTAAACCTGCAACAAGACGTAAAACAATAAACTTTCAGAAAGTCTGGCACATATGGTCATAAATACTGCATGTTGACTTCTATGAGAACTCTCTGAACTCTATCAATACATTTTCGAGACTTGAGAACAAGGGTATTCAACAGCATAAACTTGTCGTGGGGATAGAAATAGATGGTCCTGAAATAGATGGATAAACTTTAAAAAAGAAATAATAATAATTCTAGGGTGTCTGGATTTCTGAAGGAACTGCACCCCTTGGCACCCTTATAATTCCAAACTTTGTTATAGTAGATGCCAAGTGGCATATCAACATTGCAGACTTAAAAGATCAATCACCCAACCAAACAAACAATAAAACAATACATGAATCTATTATCAATGTGATTTGTAGATCACTTTTTACAAGTACAAGTGGACCAATAGCAGGAGGTTACCTCCTTACACCTGCTGTGGAAAGCAGTCTCCATCTTCCTCTTCATTTTTATTTATTTATTTATTTCACCTTTATTAAACCAGGTAGACTAGTTGAGACAAGTTCTCATTTACAACTGCGATCCGGCCAAGAATAAAGCAAAGCAGTTCGACACATACAACAACAGAGTTAAACATGGAATGAACAAACGTACAGTCAATAGAGAGGCTTTTATTCTCTATTTTGGTAAGGCCAGGGTGTGACTAGGGTTGGCATTCTAGGTTATTTATTTCTTTGTTTTCTATTTCTTTGTTTTTTGACAGAGTGTGGTTCCCAATCAGAGGCAGCTGTTTTTCATTGTCTCTGAATGGGAACCATACTTAGGCAGCCTTTTTTTCCCCCCCACCTGTGTTTTGAGGGTAGTTAGTTTCGGTTTAGTGTCTGCACCTGACAGAACTGTTTCGGTTTTTGACTTTGTTATTTTGTTCTAGTGTTTGTTTGAGAAATAAAATATCATGAACACTTACCACGCTGCGCTTTGTTCCGATCCTCATTCCGACGAGAGCCGTGACAATTGGCAAATGAGGTAAGATAAGGGAGGTAAGGCAATAACTAGTCCATGGTGGCAAAGTAATTACAATATACCAATTAAACACTGGAGTGATTTTGATGTGCAGAAGATTAATGTGCAAGTAGAGATATTGGGGTGCAAAGGAGCAAGATAAATACAGTATGGGGATGAGGTAGTTGGATGGGCTATATTACAGATGGGCTATGTACAGGTGCAATGATCTGTGAGCTGCTCTGACAGCTGGTGCTTAAAGCTAGTGGGGAGATATGAGGCTCCAGTTTCAGTGATTTTTGCAGTTTGTTCCAGTCATTGGCAGCAGAGTACTGGAGCGTACAGGTCACAATGATGGGTAGTATATGGGGCTTTGGTGACAAAACGGATGTCACTGTGATAGACTAGACTGCATCCAATTTGTTGAGTAGAGTGTTGGAGGCTATTTTTTAAATGACATCGTCGAAGTCGAGGATCAGTAGGATGGTCAGTTTTACGAAGGGTATGTTTGGCAGCATGAGTGAAGGATGCTTTGTTGCAAAATAGGAAGCCGATTCTAGATTTAATTTTGAATTGGAGATGCTTATTGTGAGTCTGGAAGGAGCGTTTACAGTCTAACGAGACACCTAGGTATTTGTAATTGTCCACAAGCCAGAACCGTCCAGAGTAGTGATGCTAGATGGGCAGGCAGGTGCGGGCAGCGATCGGTTGAAGAGCATGCATTTAGTATCACTTGCATTTATGAGCAGTTTGAGACAACGGAAGGAGAGTTGTATGGCGTTGAAGCTCGTCTGGAGGTTTGTTAACATAGTGTCCAAAGAATGGCATCAGAGGATAGTGGTGAGGGTATGCCAGTCACCTTGTAATGCCTGTCCGCTGTCTTCTCCAGCCCATTCAGATAGCTATCCACTAAAAAGCAAGAGTCAAAACCCAAATATTCTGAGAACATGGTAAGGATAAATGAAGAATACATGACAAGGATATGACTACAAGGATATACACAGAGGACAACACATTAGGAACACCTTCCTAATAATTGAATTGCACCCCCTTTTGCTCTCAGAACAGCCTGAGCGTGAAAAACCCAGCAGCGTTGCAGTTCTTGACCTACTCAAACCAGTGCACCTGGAACCTACTACCTTAACCCGCTCAAAGGCACTTAAATATTTTGTCTTGACCATTCACCCTCTGAACGGCACACATACACAATCCATGTCTCCAATTGTCTCAAGGCTTACAAATAATTATTTAACCTGTCTTCTCCAATTCTTCTACACTGATTGAAGTGGATTTAACAGGTGACATCAATAAGGGATCATAGCTTTCACCTGGATTCACCTGGACAGTCTGCCATGGAAATAACAGGTGTTCCTAATGTTCTGTACACTCAGTGTATGAAGGACAATCATGAATAGTTCTTTCATTTCTTTTAGTTCTGGTTCTGCTTAGTTTGTTTTCACTGAATGTTAGTCGTTGTTTCTACGGCATTCAGATTTTGGTTGAAGTTGATTGAGAGTTCACTGAGTTTTGACAATCGTATGATTTCCACGAGCGAGAAAAAATAGTCACATTGGTATGAGAACTCTACAGTGTTGAAAAGTGTAGACCATTACATTTTTAGCTCTGCAAACCACATAACAGCCACATTTCAAATCTTCACCCCAAAATGGTGTTGTCTTCAACACTTAAGTGCCACTGAGAAATCCTGTCCCTTATGTACAGTATATGAAACTCCAAAGCTTGTATCACCTTCTGTATATCCTTTGAAAAAAGCAATAATTTTCTCTTCCCTAATGTGATAGGACGGTCTAAGAATCTCTTGGCCTCAGGCATTAGAGTGTCCAGCTGCTTCTCCTGCAAGAAAACATCAGACCACTCTCTGAGGATGCACTTGTACCAAGTTGGCAGCATATTCAATATTTATCATCTGTCCCATTGAACTGTGGTGCAATTTTTGTATGTGTGTGTGTGTGTGTAGTTCTGTCAGTCCGCCAGGTGTCCACCTCAGGCAGGCGTTGGAGCAGTACCTAGACAGCTTCCAGGGCCATGTGACAGTTAGGACTTCATCTGGACTCATTGAAGCTACTTAAAGACAAATTATATTTTGGTATTTGTTTCATTAGTCCAAGTGCAAAAGGCATCATGACGGCTGTATTTCTGTATATCGGAAGGTTTTTTTTCAACATTTTGTTACGTTACAGCCTTATTCTAAAACATTTTAAATTCATTTTCCCCTCATAAAGCTACACACAATACCCCAAAATGACAAAGCAAAAACGTGTTTTTTTAATGTTTGCAAATGTATTACAATTAAAAACGGAAATATAAAATTTACATAAGTATTCAAACCCTTTACTCAGTACTTAGTTGAAGCACATTTGGCAGAAATTACAGCCTTGAGTCTTAGGTATGGCACTACAAGCACTACAATGGGAGTTTCTCCCATTCTTTTCTGAAGATCCTCTCAAGCTCTGTCAGTTTGAATGGGGAGCGTCGCTGCACAGCTATTTTCAGGTCTCTCCAGAGATGTTCGATCGGGTTCAAGTCCAGGCTCTGGCTGGGCCACTCAAGAACATTCAGAGATTTGTCCCGAAGCCACTCCTGCATTGTCTTGGCTGTGTGCTTAGGATCGTTATTCTGTTGGAAGATAAACCTTCACCCCATACTGAGGTCCTGAACACTCTGGAGCAGGTTTTCATCAAGGATATCTGTACTTTGCTATGTTCATCTTTCCCTGGATCCTGACTAGTTTCCCTGCCGCTGAAAAGCATCCCCATAGCATGATGCTGCCACCACCATAGGGATAGTGTCAGGTTTCCTCCAAACGTGACGATTGATATTCAGGCCAAAGTGTTCAATCTTGTTTCTCATGGTCTGAGTCTTTATGTGCCTTTTGGCAAACTCCAAGCGGGCTGTCATGTGCCTTTCACTGAGGAGTGGCTTCCGTTCGGCCACTCTACCATAAAGGCTTGATTGGTCGAGTAATGCAGAGATGATTGTCCTTCTGGAAGGTTCTACCATCTCCACAGAGAAGCTCTGTCAGAGATGCCATCAGGTCCTCCCTGACCAAGGCCCTTCTCCCCCGATTGCTCAGTTTGGCCAGGCGGCCAGCTCTGTGAAGAGTCTTGGTGGTTCCAAACTTCTTCCATTTAAGAATGAGGCCACTGTGTTCTTGGGGACCTTCAATGCTGTAGAAATTTGTTGGTACCATTCCTGATATATGTGCCGACACAATCCTGTCCTTTGACCTCATGGCTTGGTTTTTGCTCTGACATGCACTGTCAACTGTGGAACCTTATATAGACAGGTATGTGCCTTTCCAAATCATGTCCAATCAATTGAATTTACCACAGGTGGACTCCAATCAAGTTGTAGAAGTATCTCAAGCATGATCAATGAAAACAGGATGCACCTGAGCTCAGTTTTCGAGTCTCATAGCAAAGGGTCTGAATACTTATGCAAATAAGGTTTTTATTTGTAATAAATTTGCAAACATTTCTGAAAACCTGTTTTCGCTTTGTCATTATGAGGTATTGTGTGTAGATTGACGAGGGAAAAAAATATTTCATACATTTTTTTAATAAGGCTATAACATAACAAAATTAGGAAAAAGTCAAGGGGTCTGAATACTTTCTGAATGCACTGTATCTTGAAAACGTAATTGCTAAAATGCCAAACATTATGGGCCTATATCAGCAATGGACTAATAGTTTATTGGTGGAGTTGTCCTTTAAGTACAAAGGGTAATAAATAGTCTGGAGAGAACACTGTCTCCTCTCAGTGCTTTGGCAGTACACCCTCTTCCAGATGATTAATCCAAATAATTTGATTGATAATGACATAACGTTTCATTATGTTGATGACTAGTTGAGTATGTATGATATGTGAACATGATAGTCAGTGGAGTAACAGGGGTTTTAACCAGGATCAAGCCACTTGGCATCAGCTGCTGCCAGACCGTAATCAGGTCAAATTACAACTGTAGGCTAAATATAAACCAGTGGTATCAAATGAGGGCACATTTAGAATGAATGAACTCTAGCCAAAGCCAACAACGTAACACCTCAAAATAAAAATGATTTTACTCCTGCTCCATTTTTTATCAAATTAT
Source organism: Oncorhynchus gorbuscha (assembly GCF_021184085.1). Taxonomy (NCBI): domain Eukaryota; kingdom Metazoa; phylum Chordata; class Actinopteri; order Salmoniformes; family Salmonidae; genus Oncorhynchus; species Oncorhynchus gorbuscha. The sequence goes on along the minus strand of NC_060192.1, from coordinate 3,317,350 downwards.
TTTGGCTATGTGTGTATGTGCATATTGTACTTATAATAATAGTTAGTTCATAGGTACTTAAAGGAAGGATTCACCCATTTTGAATGTTATATAATTTTGGGGCATTTCTGAGCAATGTTGGGGGTCATTTCATGTTTTCATGTGTATCTGAGCTATTGCCGTTCAAGCAGGCAGATATACAGCCGCTATGACGAGCTTTGCATCATCGGTATGGTGAAATGATGCCTGCTTGAACAGCAATAGCTCAAATATACATGAAAACAAAATTACCCCAGAAATCGACAGAACATCGCTCAGAGATGCAGAAAAACAATATAACATTCAAAATGGGTTAATCTTAATCTGTAAATATAGACTCAGCGAAATGACGTTGCTACGAACAGCACCGGAGATATTGAGATGAGCGAGATGAGAAAGTCTCACACAGTCACACACAGTATGTGCACATGTTCGCTTCACGCTGTTTACAGCATGGTAGGAGGGAACCAAAACAGCAGAGAAGTTGAACCTTGCTCTTCAACGTTCTTAGTTGTTGCGGAAATTGACTCAATATGCTATTTACTTTCTGCATTACGTCATATCGCTGAATCTACCATTACCTAGTTAGTATAGTATGTTGTTGGTATGTTGTAACGTCTAGGCAACAACTCTCTGAAACACGTCGTCCCTCATACTCGTCTGCACTTCAAAGTCAGACAGCTTCTTGTTGGCTACATGTACTGGGGGACATCCAGAACATGGCGCTGTGCTGTGGAACAAATGCAGGCAAGATAAAGGTGACATATTCAACTGGTCCAGAGTAGACTATATAAATACATTATACATTAGTGGACCAGGGAAGAAACAAAAGGAGGATTATGGTCAAACAACTGGAGCAGAAGTGTTGCCTAAAATGAGTAATTACTGTATAAACATGTGACTTGAGAGACATCTCCATATAAAAACGTTTGTTTTCTCTCTTAAGTTTTAACATTAAAAACACATTTGTGACCTTTTGATCAACATAGATCAGTGTGGCCAAGGTCAGACAATATTGTCTCTGCATATTCTAATTTGGCACTGGCCAGTACTTTGAAGGTGTTTTCAATGGACACCTGTTCTATATCCAGAGATCCGATGTCGTCGTAGACTTGTTTGATCCTCTGAACCAGGCTCCCTGTCATGTTCTTGATCTGGGGCCCGGTCCCATCTCAGGGTATTCCCGTTGTTGCAGTCTGCCGAGGTAACACCAGCAGGGTCTATCTCACACTGGGTTTAAAACCAGACATTCTGGAGACAAAATAGAATTATTACAAGTAACTCCCCAAAAAATAATGTGCATGACATTACATTTGCAACTTTTTGTACATTTTATATAACCTCAATGTGATTTAATTCACTTGAAATACTGTAAATTCTAGGAAATATACTGAAATGCTCGGATATATTTATCTTAAGCTTTAACCATCATACAAACCCATACTTAAACTTAATAGCACCAGTCTTTTTTAAAGCAAAGATTGTGTTCGGAGATAGACTGTTTAATACTTCATGCCAGATGATATTTGCTTTTATTAATGGCCTTCAAGACTTTCACATGATCGCCACTAACACTCTGATTAATTTACCAAATGACTGACAACTGATCCCACAACATGTATCAGTGAAGCAAGTGGTTACAGGCCTGGTTACCAGTAAGATGATGGCAGGCTATGTCATAAATTGGCTCTGTTTGGTCCATTCAAGTGTCTTCTCTACTTTTGGTGGCCTTAACTTCATGTTGTAAATGTAAATGTAAATGTTTTGCAATTATAATATTGACAAAGTTCCAGTGAAACTTTCTGCTTTTCATCGGCAGGTTTTCTTGTCATGGTCCTTAATTTATAAACACAATTTTTCTCCACACAGATATTATATATGGAATAATTGGGATATATTGTATAAAAATACCTCTCTGTTTTTAGAATATTGGTTCAGAAATAATATCCTATTGGTGAGCCAACTGGTAAATGCAGAGGGTCTTTTACTCAGTTATAAAGAATTCTTATCACTTTACAAGGTCCCTGTAACACCTAAAGATTTTGCAATTGTTTTAGATGCCATTCCCTCAGGGGTTGCTTTATTATTCAGGAACGTGTCAAGACCCTCAGAGCCGACCTTCTATTGACCCTGTTGACTCATCAGTAGGAAAGACCTGACCCTCAGAGCCTACCTTCTATTGACCCTGTTGACTCATCAGTAGGAAAGACCTGACCCTCAGAGCCTACCTTCTATTGACCCTGTTGACTCATCAGTAGGAAAGACCTGACCCTCAGAGCCTACCTTCTATTGACCCTGTTGACTCATCAGTAGGAAAGACCTGACCCTCAGAGCCTACCTTCTATTGACCCTGTTGACTCATCAGTAAGAAAGACCTGACCCTCAGAGCCTACCTTCTATTGACCCTGTTGACTCATCAGTAGGAAAGACCTGACCCTCAGAGCCTACCTTCTATTGACCCTGTTGACTCATCAGTAGGAAAGATTTGTTTCTCTTTTATTGGTCCATTCAACAACAGTAGGAAAGATTTGTTTCTCTTTTGGTCCATTCAACAACAGAGCGACACGATCCTTGTTTCAGCAGGATGTTGTATCTATACCTTATGTCATGCCTTATTGGAATGGATTTATTGATAATATCTGTTGGAAAAAAGTTTGGATGTTGCCACACACATACCTACTTGTTAACAAAATTAAGTAAGTTTCCTTTAAAATTATTCATAAATATTTTCCTGCCAACCACCATATGAAGAAGTTTAAGGAAAACATCAACTCAAATGGCTCCTTTTGTAATGACCACCCAGAAACAGTTTTGCATCTTTTTTGGCATTGTATGCATGTAAGAAAACTGTGGCAAGACATCAGTAGGTTTATAATTTAATACATTTATGAAGATTTTACACTATTGTGGAGAGATGTACTGTTTGGATTCTTTACATACAATAGAAATAAGCGGAATCATTTTTATGTAATTAATTTCATTATTCTTTTGACCAAATTTCATATACACAAATGTAAATTTACAAACAGAAAACCACATTTTCGTATCCTACAAAAATAAATTGAACCTAGCTCGATTGTCCATTGTTTGTAATCTATGTATGCTTGTGTTCCCTTATGTGCTTTATGTATTGATTTGTTTTTAAAAGAGAAAAAATAAAAAAAACGTTTTTTTTAAAGATAGCAGCAAGTTCATGACGTTTTCTACGTGCAATTCGCAAAACCCTCTCTTATTCAACCTCTCTCCTTCACAGCTCCAGTGGTGCTAGTAGTAGTGCCACTGAATCGGTTTACTTCCGTTGTAAATGCGCAGGCGCCAGAGATGCGATCAATCAGAGAAGTTCTCATGACGCGATAGCAGGGACAGCTGCAAAATATCTCAGGTAGGTGGGCGCACTGGGCGGGGTCGTCGAATGGCATCCCTTGGCTCAATGTTGTTATTTACAATGTTACAGTACTACATTTAGAAGGATAGGAATGAGCAGTGGAGTTGGCTTTGCTTTTCTCCCTTGTATAGGCAGCTTTATGATAGCGATGCTCTGCCATTATAGGTTGCAGACTGCACTGCATGGGTAGAGAGACGCATTGTCGGTGATGATCAGGGAAGATAATGTATTTGGACACGCTATGTAAATGATAAATAAATGTCTGTCATCAAAGACTGCTATTTACTTCAGATAGGGATGCATTAGGTTGACATGGGATGAAAATCTCAAGTCCCTACTGGCATTAGCAGCTACACCGCATCATCCCATGTCATCACTACATCTTTTGTTATGAGGCCGATGTCAACAGAACAGAGGGCTAGAGTTGCCTTGCTTTGAAATGTCAAACAAGCATGATGATACACTTTAGGGTTTTACAATTATGCATGGTCGCAAAGCTGTCAATGATACAATAGAGGTAATTCATTCAAATGTATGTTTTGTATTATGCCATTCCAAACATTGATTGTGTCATAATTTATTTCAGTGCAATGTCAAGACATAGCCCATATTCTCATATCTAATAATATGGGTAACATGGGTTCCCTGTTGTGTAGGTTATGGATCATTTATAATGGCACACCTGGTTGTGCTTGATGTTTATGCAGTACTACTGTGCAGTAATGCAAGACCATCAGTATTAGTATTGTAAATATGTTTCACCATCCCAAATTAAAATGAGTAGACAATAGATATGAAAAGACGACCAAATCCCCGCGCTAAAAATGTGTATCACATTGAAATCTGAATTATGTTGAATAATCTGAAGGAATCATGATTACTGAACTGTAAAACACATTTCAATTGAAGGCATTCATTGGTACAATTGACTAGGTATCCCCCTTTCCCTTAATCATACAGAATGGCTTATACACACACTCAACTTCCCTCTTGAGTTGTCTTGGAAACAGACCTGCATCTTACCACAGGCAGTATTGTATTATATTTGGTGCAATGTATTATCAACTTGGCTCCAATGTACCACATTACAGTGGCTTGAGCTAATCATACCGTAAGGGAGTCCAATAACAATAGAACCGTCGTAAAAAAAAATCACATTTGTGACGCTTATTCTAGTTTGAATGAACGCTACAACCTCTCACTGTGTGGGATTCTATTCCATGTATCCCTAAATGCTGTATTATGTTTTTTTTGCAGCACAATGGCAGTGGAGAAGCGCTTGGCATTCTCTATTGTGCAGTTTCTGCGAGATCAAACTCACTGTGGCGCTTTGAATTCCGATGAGCAGGAAAGCCTCGAAGGTAGATCAGCTTAGGATCGCTGTTCGATCACAACGTTTCTTAAAACCGCTTTCCTTTTATTTTGGCAGTTACCGGTATAACAATAAAATAAAGAGCTCAGTGTTGACTATTGTGTTATTACAACGCATTTTTCCCCCCTTGTAGTTGCAATACAATGTTTGGAGACCACCTTCAAGATCAACTCCAGTGACTGTCATCTCGCAGCACCACAACCTCTCACTGAAATATTCCTCAATTCTCTCCTCAAGGTGGGGTTACTCTCTGATTCTCTACCTTATTTCAAACTCTTTTACCTTAACTACAACATTAACTTGTCTGTGTGCAGTTCATCAATCATTCTCAAATCAGTAACCTCCACAATCAGTAAACTAAGATGATGTATAATGTATATTAGGCTTTATTGATATCTTACTTTATCTGTCATTGTATTTTCCTCAGAATGATCAGAATAACCCGGTGTCACCAGAGACGTCCCCATCACCAGAAGACACCGAGAGGGCAGAACAACTGAAGAATGAAGGTACCTGGCACTGTTTTAATATGTAGTGTAGACGTATGATAAATACACTTTGGATGAGTGCAAACTCAGTTTAAGTGCACTTCCGTTTTCCTTCAGATTGACATCGTTTTGTAAATGTTGTCGTTAAAATCTGACAGTAGACGTAACCTGATTATCAGGCTGAACTAAAACGGCAGTTCATTTTCAGGGAATAATCACATGAAAGAGGAGAACTACAGCTGTGCGGTGGAATGCTACTCAAAAGCCATCCATCTGGACCTCCGAAACGCTGTCTACTACTGTAACAGGTACACACAACCGCTTCTGAAATGGAGAAGTATCAACACTGTATTCAAATGAGAAATATATAACACAACACAACATCTGTATCTATTGTGTTTTCATACCAACTATATTGGTAATTATTGTGTACAACTGTGACAATAACTCATGTTATTCTTATACTATACGTAGATAATGCAGTCACAGTTACAGCACTGTCTGAGCTGAAAGACATAGTTGCGTACACATCTGGTGAACCAGACTACTAGACAGGCACACGGCTGCTGCAGCCTTTGCATGTGCCTGCCTTATTGATCTGAGTGCAAGTAAATAAACCTGAGCGTCTGGCTGCTGCTGCTGTTGTCATCACCGCAGGGCTGCCGCCCACAGTAGACTGGGTAACTACACAGAAGCAACGGGGGACTGTGAGAGGGCCATAGGGATCGACCCCAGCTACAGTAAAGCCTATGGGAGAATGGGGTGAGTTAGACATGGGAGGGTAGTGGAAATGTTGTTTACAATGTCTAGTCATGTATCATTTGAGGAATATGGTATTGCTTTTTGGAACTTTGTTTACAGAGCAATAGCAGTATCTAATGATAATGCAAAAATTTGGCTTGAAAATAGCTTTTTTGTTTTGCTCTGGAGTTAAATTGACTGCACTTCTCCAATGTCTCTTATTCCCTGTGTGTCTCTAGATTGGCATTTACTGCTATGAATAAGTACCCAGAGGCCATCTCCTACTTTAAGAAAGCTCTGGTGTTAGATCCAGAGAACGACACCTACAAATCCAACCTGAAGATTGCTGAGCAGAAGCAAACAGAGACAGTCAGTCCTGTAAGTAGTGCTGTTTTACCTCCTTGTGTGATTTCATATCTGAAGGTCAATCTAAAAAAAACACATGTAATAATATATCATTACTCCCCTACAAATACTGTCACTACAGCTCCAATAATGGACACTTTATTTACATGTTTTTACATGTTTTTACATTTACAACTCTAGATTTCTTCATGTAATATTACATGTGTATCTTATATCCCACGGGTATTCAAGTATGTCAAGATATCCCAATTGTGTCAACAGCTTTATCAGACACATTGAATATTCCTGCTTTTAGCAGTGGTACAAAATTATATCATACTGAACCTACAGACGGATTTATCTTGTCCGACAACTACTCATTCAAGGGTTTTTCTATTTTTACTATTTTCTACATTGTAAAATAATAGTGAAGACATCAAAACTATGAAATAACACATATGGAATCATGTAGTAACCAAAAAAGTGTTAAATAAATAAATAAATATATTTGAGATTTGAGATTCTTCAAATAGACACCCTTAGCCTTGATGACAGCTTTGCACACTATTGACATTCTCTTTTCCACCTTCATGAGGTAGTCACCTGGAATGCATTTCAATTAACAGGTGCGCCTTCTTAAAAGTTCATTTGTGTAATTTCTTTCCTTCTTAATGCGTTTGAGCCAATCAGTTGTGTGGTGACAAGGTGGGGTGGGGGGTGGGGGGGGGTATACTGAAATGGTATTTTACCAAATAGGGCTATGTCCATGAACAGCTCAAATAAGAAAAGAGAAACGACAGTCCATCATTACATTAAGACATGAAGGTCAGTCAATACGGAACATTTCAAGAACTTTTAAAGTTTCTTCAAGTGCAATCGCTATGATGAAACTGGCTCTCATGAGGACCGCCAGAGTTACCTCTGTTGCAAAGGATAAGTTCATTAGTTACCAGCCCCAGAAATTGCAGCCCAAATAAATGCTTCACAGAGTTCAAGTAACAGACATCGCAACATCAACTGTTCAGAGGAGACTTTGTGAATCAGGCCTTCATGGGCGAATTGTTGCAAATAAACCACTACTAAAGGAGACTTGCTTGGGCTAAGAAACACAAGCAATGGGCATTGGACCTGTAGAAATGTGAGATTTTTGGTTCCAACCGCTGTGTGTTTGTGAGACGCGATGTGGGTGAATGGATGATCTCCGTAGTGTATTTCCCACCATAGAGCATGGAGGAGGTGTTGTGGTGTGGGGGTACTTTGCTGGTGACACTGTCTGTGATTTATTTAGAATTCAAGGCACACTTAAGCAGCATGGTGATCACAGCATTCTGCACTTCCTATCTGGTTTGGGCTTAGTGGGACTATCATTTGTTTTTCAACAGTATAATGACCCAACACACCTCCAGGCTATGTAAGTGCTATTTTACCAAGAAGGGGAGTAATGGAGTGCTGCATCAGATGACCTGCCCTCCACTATCCCCCAACCTCAACCAAATTGAGATGGTCTGGGATGAGTCAGACCGCAGAGTGAAGGAAAAGCAGCCAACAAGCGCTCAGAATTTGTGGGAACTCCTTCAAGACAGTTACAAATGCGTTCCAGGTGAAGCTGGTTGTGAAAATGCCAAGAGTATGCAAAGCTGTCATCAAGGAAAAGGCTGGCTATTTGAATATTCTCAAATATACAGTTGAAGTTGGAGGTTTACATACACCTTAGCCAAATACATTTAAACTTAGTTTTTCACAATTCCTGACAATTAATCCAAGTAAATATTCCCTGTTTTAGGTCAGTTAGGATCACCACTTTATGGTGTGAAATGTCAGGATAATAGTGGAGAGAATGATTTCTTTCAGCTTTTATTTATTTCATCACATTCCTAGTGGGTCAGACGTTTACATACACTCAATTCGTATTTGGTAGCATTGCCTTTAAATTGTTTAACTTGGGTCAAACGTTGTGGGTAGCCTTCCACAAGCTTCCCACAATAAGTTGGGTGAATTCTGGCCCATTCCTCCTGACAGCGCTGGTGTAACTGAGTCAGGTTTGTAGGCCTCCTTGCTCGCACACACTTTTTCAGTTCTGCCCACATATTTTCTATAGGATTGAGGTCAGGGCTTTGTGATGGCCACTCCAATACCTTGACTTTGTTGTACTTAAGACATTTTGCCACAACTTTGTAAGTATGCTTGGGGTCATTGTCCATTTGGAACCCATTTTCTACCAAGCTTTAATGTCTTGAGATGTTGCTCAATATATCCACATAATTTTACTTTGTCATGATGCCATCTCTTTTGTGAAGTGCACCAGTCCCTCCTGCAGCAAAGCACCCCAACAACATGATGCTGCCACCCCTGTGCTTTACGGTTGGGATGGTGTTCTTCGGCTTGCAAGCATCCCCTTTTTTTCTCCAAACATAACGATGGTCATTATGGCCAAACGGTTCTATTTTTGTTTCATCAGACCAGAGGACATTTCTCCAAAAAGTAGGATCTTTGTCCCCATGTGCAGTTGCAAACCATAGTCTTGCTTTTTTATGACGGTTTTGTAACAGTGGCTTCTTCCTTGCTGAGCGACCTTTCAGGTTATGTCGATATAGGACTCATTTTACTGTGGATATAGATACTTTTGTACCTCTTTCCTCCAGCATCTTCACAAGGTCCTTTGCTGTTGTTCTGGGATTGATTTGCACTTTTTGCACCAAAGTACATTAATCTGTAGGAGACAGAACACATCTCCTTCCTGAGCGGTATGATGGCTGCATGGTCCCAAGGTGATTATACTTACGTACTATTGTTTGTACAGATGTACGTGGTACCTTCAGGCATTTGGAAATTGCTCCCAAGGATGAACCAGACTTGTGGAGGTCTACAATTTTTTTCTGAGATCTTGGCTGATTTCTTTTGATTTTCCCATGATGTCAAGCAAAGAAGCACTGAGTTTGAAGGTAGGCCTTGAAATACATCCACAGGTACACCTCCAATTGACTCAAATTATGTCAATTAGCCTGTCAGAAGCTTCTAAAGCCATGACGTTATTTTATGGAATTTTCCAAGCTGTTTAAAGGCACCGTGTTAGTGTATGTAAACTTTTGACCCACTGGAATTGTGAAACAGTAAATTATAAGTGAAATAAGCTGTCTGTAAACAATTGTTGGTAAGATTGTCATATGTCATGTACAAAGTAGATGTCCAACCGACTTGCCAAAACTAGTTTGTTAACAAGAAATTTGTGGAGTGGTTGAAAAAATGAGTTTTAATGACTCCAACCTAAGTATATGTACATTTCTGACTTCAACTGTGTATTCCACATCAAGTAACTCATGCAAGCAGTAAAATCAGATTGAAGAAACTGATAAAAATACATCTTATGGACTGTGAAGAGACACCCACACACAGGCACAGGCACACGTATACACACACACACGATAACAAACGTACTATACACACATGCTTTGCTAGGCAGCAGCTAATAGGGATTCATAATAAATACAAAATGAAGCCTTTGACTGTTTGCTTGTTATAGATAGCTACGGGACTGGGATTTGACATGGCCAGCCTCATCAACAACCCTGCCTTCATCAGCATGGTAAGACTATAATTAGTGCTGGGCTGGAACAAACACCTGCACACAACATGTACAGTGCATTCAGAAAGTATTCAGACCCCTTCCCCACATTGTGTTACGTTACAGCCATATTTTAAAATTGATTAAATAAATACAAATTCTCATCAATCTACACACAATACTCCATAATGACAGTGAAAACAGGTCTATACTTTTTTTGAGCTCAGGTGCATCCTGTTTCCATTGATCATCTTTGAGATGTTCCTACAACATGATTGGAGTCCACCTGTGGTAAATTCAATTGATTTGATATGATTTGGAAAGCCACACATCTGTCTATATAAGGTCCCATAGTTGACAGTGCATGTCAGAGCAAAAACCAAGCCATGAGGTCGAAGGAATTATCCGTAGAGCTCCGAGAAGGATTGCGTCGAGGCACAGATCTGAGGAAGGGTACCAAAAAGTGTCTGCAGCATTGAAGGTCACCAAGAACATGGTGGCCTCCATCATTCTTAAATGGAAGAACTTTGGAACCACCAAGACTCTTCCTAGAGCTGGCCAAACTGAGCAGTCGGGGGAGAAGGGCCTTGGTCAGGGAGGTGACCAAGAACCCAATGGTCACTCTGACAGAGCCCAAGAGTTTCCCAGTGGAGATGAGAGAACCTTCCAGAAGGACAATCATCTCTGCAGCATCACCAATCAGGCCTTTATGGAAGAGTGGCCAGACATACTCCTCAGTAAAAGGCACATAACAACCAGCTTGGAGTTTGCCAAAAGGCACCTAATAGAGACTCTGACCATGAGAAACAAGATTCTATGGTCTGATGAAACCAAGATTCAACTCTTTGGCCTTAATGCTTAGCGTTACGTCTGGAGGAAACCTGGCACCATCCATACGGTGAAGCATGGTGGTGGCAGCATCATCATGCTGTGGGGATATTTTTCAGCAGCATGGACTGGGAGACTAGTCAGGTTCGAGGGAAAGATGAACCGAGCGATCCTTGATGAAAGCCTGCTCCAGAGCGCTCAGGACCTCAGACTGGAAGTTTCACCTTCCAACCGGACAAAGACCCTAAGCGCACAGCCAAGACAACGCAGGAATGGCTTCGGGAGAAGTCTCTGAGTGTCCTTGAGAGGCCCAGCCAGAGCCTGGACTTGAACCCGATCGAACATCTGGAGAGACCTGGAAATAGCTGTGTAGTGACGCTCCCCTTTCAACCTGACAGAGCTTCAGAGGATCTGCAAGGAAGAATGGGGGAAACTCTCCAAATACAGGTGTGCCAAGTTTGTTGCACCAAAGATTGATGAAAAAAAAACACAAATTTAATCCATTTTAGAATAAGACTGTAACATAACAAAATGTGAAAAAAGTCAAGTGGTCTGAATACTTTCCGAATGCACTGTACCTGGGTGGAAATAGATGTTGTTTTCCTTCATGTACTTTAGGTGCACTTATACGCCTGATGCGGGGGGTGGGGGTATGCACTTTTGGGACTATGCATTGGTTCTATTACATCGGAAAAGTAAATCAGGCTCACCTGTATATATTTGAAAGAAAATAAATACTATATTCGACACAGGTATGACACACATTGCAGTCTCTCCAGGGCCAAGGCCATCCCTGGTCTCGACAAATAATAGACACAGATTCCTCGTACTTCTTTTATGAGTGTTTGTGATACAGTTACTAGTGGAGAATGCTTCCTAAAAAAATGAACCGCATACCTTACACAGTTGGCCTGGTCAAGGGGCCTGGGGACATTCAAGGCGTTGATCATGACTAGTTGATTGAACGGGTGGCTGACGGAATGCCTGACAGGCAGAGAGTACATGCCATTATAAGCATTCCAATCCTACATGGCAGCAGCTGGGCTGAATCATGAATAGTTTTACTAGGTACCAGCACTAAGTAGTCACGCCACTTGAGAATGCATCTGGTTCCCCATCAACGCTGTTAATGAATTGTCATTTTCACACATTTAAATGGGTGACATGGTGATTGGCTTTGTGTGTATTTACAGGCCGCCAGTGTGATGCAGAACCAGCAAGTGCAACAGCTGTGAGTGTTCGGCATGTTTCAGCATACCCAGGGCTGGGGCTCAATAGTGTGAGGCATCCTTTCCTCATCTCGGTTCCTTCATCTGCACTGATCTGGATGAATAAATAGGTGAAAGCCACCCCACTGAATCTATCGAGACACAGCCCATCAAAATCACCCCTACCTACTGTATATGTACAGTACATAGCTACCTCAATTACCTCATACCCCTGCACATCGACTTGGTACTGGTACTCCCTGTATATAGCCATGTTATTTTCTACTCCCAATATACACTACCGTTCAAAAGTTTGGGGTCACTTAGAAATGTCCTTGCTTTTGAAAGAAAGCACTTTTTTAAAATCAGAAATACAGTGTAGACATTGTTAATGTTGTAAATGACTATTGTAGCTGGAAACTGATGATTTTTAATGGAATATCTACATAGGCGTACAGAGGCCCATTATCAGCAACCATCACTCCTGTGTTCCAATGGCACAGTGTTAGCTATTCCAAGCTTATCATTTTAAAAGGCTAATTGATCATTAGAAAACCCTTTTGCAATTATGTTAGCACAGCTGAAAACTGTTGTTCTGATTAACGAAGCAATAAAACTGTCCTTCTTTAGACTAGTTGAGTATCTGGAGCATCAACATTTGGATTCGATTACAGGCTCAAAATGGCCTCGTCAGTCTATTCTTGTTCTGAAAATATAAGGCTATATTTGCGAGAAATTGTCAAGAAACTGAAGATCTCGTACAATGCTGTGTACTATTCCCTTCACAGAACAGCACGAACTGGCTCTAACCAGAATAGAAAGAGTGGGAGGCCCCGGTGCACAATTGAGCAAGAGGAAAGTACATTAGTGTCTAGTTTGAGAAACTCAACTGGCAGCTTCATTAAATAGTACCTGCAAAACACCGGTCTCAACGTCAACAGTGAAGAGGCGACTCCGGGATGCTGGCCTTCTAGGCAGATCTTGGCAATTTCTCGCATGGAATAGCCTTCATTTCTCAGAACAAGAATAGACTGACGAGCTTCAGAAGAATGTTCTTTGTTTCTGGCCATTTTGAGCCTGTAATCGAACCCACAAATGCTGATGCTCCAGATACTCAACTAGTCTAAAGAAGAACAGTTTTATTGTTTCGTTAATCAGAACAACAGTTTTCAGCTGTGCTAACATAATTGCAAAAGGGTTTTCTAATGATCAATTTGCCTTTTAAAATGATAGATTTAGATTAGCTAACACAACTTGCCATTGGAACACAGGAGTGATGTTTGCTGATAATGGGCCTCTGTACGCCTATGTTTCCATAAAAAATAATCAGTTTCCAGCTACAATAGTCATTTACAGAATTAACAATGTCTACACTGTATTTCTGATCAATTTAATGTTATTTTAATGGACAGAAAATGTGCTTTTCTTTAAAAAACAAGGACATTTCTAAGTGACCACAAACTTTTGTGTATATAGCCATGTTATTTTTACTCTTTATTTGTATTCGTTATTTGGCGTGTATTTATTCCTCGTGTCGTAATTTCAATTTTTTATTAAAATGTGTATCTTATCTTTAACTCTGCATTGTTGGAAAAGGACCTGTAAGTAAGCATTTCACTGTTAGTCTCCACCTGTTGTCTACGAAGCATGTGACAGATAAAATTAGATGTATGTTTTACTATACAAAAATACCCTACATCCCACTAACTCATAATCCTGTTATAATTTCTTGAAGAAAGTCAGAATGTAGGATTTACTGTTCAATTGTACTCGGATTTGTTTCAAGTTTTTTGTCATATGTGACACATGTTTATAACTCTCTTTGGGGTTCTCTCCCTCTGTGGGCAGTATGTCTGGGATGGTGTCCAATGCAGTTGGGGGCCCAGCAGCAGGAGTGGGAGGACTGTCGGACATCTCCAGCCTGATTGAAGCGTACGGCAGCACCATAGTGCTATTACTGTAACATACACAGGGACTCTCTGTTTTTGACATTAGGGCTCTAATTACACATTTAAATAAGCATCAGACACGTCAAGAATCAGTGAGGTTTAATTTGGACTAAATGATCATGAATTTCCCATGACATTTTACATTATTTTAGAAGATTATTTTTTAAATATTGGATGTAGGATGCTACATCCTAGTTCTTTCACAAGCTGCCTGACACAAGGAGTACATAAGTAAAGAAACACTCAATTCTAACTCCCCTGGTCTCTCTCTGTTTGCAGTGGTCAGCAGTTTGCCCAGCAGATCCAGCATCAGAACCCAGAGTTGATCGAACAGCTGAGGAACCACATCCGCAGCCGCTCCTTCAGTGGCAGCGCTGAGGAGCACTCGTGATCCACACAGGTCTGTGTACTACAACACAGAGGTTAGGGCTCGCTCTTAGAGTGTATCTCCATAGTCTAATACAGAGGTGTCCTCCCCTTCATTTGCTCTAATGGAATGGTGAGAATTAGCATGGGAGATTGTGGTGGATTTGATGCCACCTGTCCAGTTATATCATAGCAGAGACCTGATTGTACATGTGCGCTTTTGTTTTACTGGCAATAGATGGATCAGGATCTGCATATTAATTACTTAAACTGTTATTACCATGTTGTTACACAAGGTGAAAAGGACATTTGAAGGCATGTAAATGTTTCTTACCTTCAGCGTATATGTTTCAATAAAGGAAGGGCAACCATATGATGTGATTACAATCTCTACACCCATTCCTTAAACTCACATCACCGACAGAGCTGGAATGAAGGGACAGATGGGGACGATGGCACTTCACTGGGACTGGGTCTTCAGAGAGGAAAGGAAACATTTTACACACCCAATCAGGAGACAGAGTATCCAACACATTCTATGTACACTGAACAAAAATATGAACACCACATGTAAAGTGTTGGTCCCATGATTTCATGAGGTGAAATCAAAGATCGCCAAAATGTTCCATATGCACAAAAAAGCTTATTTCTCTAAAATGTTGTGTACAAATTTCTTTACTTCCCTGTTAGTGAGCATTTCTCCTTTGCCAAGATGATCCCTCCACCTGACAGGTGTGGCATGTCAAGAAACGGCATAGTCATTACACAGGTGCACCTTGTGCTGAGGACCATAAAAGGCCACTCTAAAACGTGCAGTTTTGTCACACAACACAATGCCACATATGTCTCAAGTTTTGAGGGAACGTGCAATCGGCACGCTGACTGCAGGAATGTCCACCAGAGCTGTTGCCAGAGAATTGAATGTTAATTTCTCTACTATAAGCCACCTCCAATGTCATATTAGAGAATTTGGCAGTATGTCCAATCGGCCTGACAACCGCAGACCACGTGCATGCCAACATGTGGGCGAGTGGTTTGCTGATGTCAACATTGTGAACAGAGTGCTCCATGGTGGCGGTGAGGTTATGGTATTGGCAGACATAAGCTACGGAAAACGAACACAATTGCATTTTTTAGATGGAAATTTGAATGCACAAAAATAATGTGACGAGATCCTGAGGTCCATTATGAAGCCTAATTTTTTTTTTGTTGGTATATGTGACCAACAGATGCATATCTGTATTCCCAGTCATGTAAAATCCATAGACGGGCCTAGTGAATTTATTTCAATTGACCGATTTCCTCATATGAACTGTAACTCAGTAAAATCAATTAAATTGTCTTTTATATTTTTGTTCAGCATAGATGATACCCAATCAGGAAACACAGTTTCAAACGCATTCAAGACACCCAATTAGTTTCAAATACATTTCCACCAAACATTGTGCACAGTTCTAGAGACCCACATTGAATAAAGTTTATTTGTCACGTACACAGATTAGCAGATGTTAAAGCAGGTGCGGCGGAAATGCTTGGTTTTTAGCTCCAGCAGTGCAGTAAATGCCTAACAGTAGAATACTAATACACAAAAAGACAGAGAAACAAATTAATAAATATCAGAACAAGGATTATTGCAAATGGATGTGTTTTTCTATATTGTGCTGTAGTAGCAATGTCCTAACCATTGCCTTGTTCCTATACTGAATTACAGATCCTTTGTTCCTCTGAAAGATTTCACTGATCCAACAGAATTGTATGTAGGAGAATGCAGGGGTGTATTCAGTGAGGGGAAACCAGATAGAAATTAAATTAATAGAGCGGATACAATTCCCTATTCTACATGACAGGCAATTGTACCTGATCTACACAATACAGTTCTATGTTAACGTTCTGTAACATTGCACCTGCAAGTACTGGCCCCAGGATTTGATTTATTAATATTGCTTGTAGTAATTGCCTTGATGGGGGGAAGGAATTAAGGAAGGGGAGAAATTGAGGAAGGAGATAAGGAATGAGAGTAAAGGGATGACGAAATGAAGGAGAGAAAGGGAGAAAATAATTAAGAAAGGTGCGAAAAGGGATTAGAGAAAGGAGGAAGGAAGGACAAAGGGATCAAGGATGCATGTGTGAATTATTTGAACAGGGAGCACGTATTCCTTTTCATGATTACATGACAGTTATACACGACAGAAGGGTTACATTGTTTTCTATTCTACCATGTTCAAACTTATTTTTGTACCAAATATTTTGCTATAGTTGCTGTTGGGTCAAACAAATGGCCGAAGCCTTGATCATGTGGAATTCTAGCATTGCTGTCAATAGTAATTATCTGACTGCTAATTTGACGATAAATGAGTGTCCTTGAAAGTATGTTTGGTGCCTGCAGCCCAACACCCCTGGATTTACAATCATAGCAAACGCACATCATTTCCCTTTTGATTCAGTTTCATTTCACATAGCTAAAGCAATGTTGATAGCTAGTATAAGACTCATTCAGTCTTGATTTTGCATGCTCTTCCATCTGATGTGTCAGACAAGCTAATGAATATGCTTGTAAAACAAAGCAGCATAATGTTTTGTCCAAAAATATGTCTCAATAAAATGTATTACAATTGATAGCTGTTGAAAGTCTTGTTGTGAAATCATGAGGCAGATTTGAACAATACCTTGAGTGTGTAAAGCTGCTGCGAGTGTAGAAAGCTCTCAAGGCAAAGGGTGGCTACTTTGAAGAATCTAAAAAATATTGATTTGTTTAACACTTTTTTGGTTACTACATGATTCCATATGTATCATTTCCTAGTTTTGATGTCTTCACTATTCTACAATGTAGAAAATAGTTTAAAAAATGAAAAACCTTTGAATGAGAAGTTCTGGGAAAGGACACCAAAACATTTCTGCAGCATTGAAGGTCTCCCAAGAACACAGAACACTTCTTAAATGGAAGAAATTTGGTACCACCAAGACTCTTCCTAGAGCTGGCCGCCTTGCCAAACTGAGTAATCAGGGGAGAAGGGCCTTGGTCAGGGAGGTGACCAAGTACCCAATGGTCACTCTGACAGAGCTCTTGAGTTCCTGTGGAGATGGGAGAACCTTCCAGGACACCCATCTCTGCAGCACTCCACCAATCAGGCCTTTATGGTAGAGTGGCCAGACAGAAGCTACTCCTCTGTAAAAGGCACATAACAACCCACTTGGAGTTTGCCAGAAGGCACCCTAAAGGACTCAGACCATGAGAAACAAGATTATATGGTCTGATGAAACCAAGATTCAACTCTTTAGCCTGAATGCCAAACATCACGCCTGGAGGAAACCTTGCACCATCCCTACAGTGAAGCATGGTGGTGGCAGCATCAGGCTGTGGGGGTATTTTTCAGTGGAAGGTAAGATGAACGGAGCAAAGTACAGAGATCCTCAATGAAAACCTGTTCCAGAGCACGCACGACCTCAGACTGGGGGCGAAGGTTTCGACCTGAAGCACACAGCTAACGGAGGAGTGGCTTCGGGACAAGTCTCTGAATGTTCCTGAGTGGCCCAGCCAGAGCCTGGACTTGAACCCGATTGAACAGCTCTGGAGAGAACAGAAAATAACTGTGCAGCAACGCTCCCCATCCAACCTGACAGAGCTTGAGAGGATCTGCAGAGAAGAATGGGAGAAACTCCCCATACACAGGTGTGCTAAGCTTGTAGCATCATACCCAAGAAGACTCAAGGCTGTAATAGCTGCCAAAAGTGCTTCAACAAAGTACTGAGTAAAGGTCTGAATACTTATGTAAATGTTATATTTGTTTTGAATAAGTTAGCAAAAATTCCAAATATATTTTTTTGCTTTGTCATTATGTGGTATTGTGTGTAGATTGAGGGAAAAAATACAATTTTAGAATACAGATGTAACCTAATAAAAAGCCAAGGGGTCTGAATACTTTCCGAAAGCACTGTGAATAGTGCACTATACATGTTTTTTATAGTGAAAGCACAACCAACCATGGATTAAATACCGCTTTTATTCACATTTAAAATCCAGATTTTTTTTGCAAAGAAAACATTAAAAACATAACATCTGTTAAAACATGATAACCTTGGGGTGTGTACTGTAAGGTGATAGTATAGGTGCAGAGTTTGGAAGTTGGTGCATGGAGATTTGAGATTTATAGTGCTGGGTTCTAGAAGGGTCTGGAAAGGTCTTAGCTCTCCCGGCTCATGTATGGACAGACCACACACACCTGTGCAATGTCATCGTATTCATAAGTCCTCTTCAGAAATGTGTCGGTTAGTCTCAGGCCGGATATACTCTGAAATATAAGAAAATGGTAATTAGTTACGATTATTATCAGTAATATATTTTGAACTATTAACAGTCAAGGTGAGACGTTACATAATAATAAAACATCATAAAGGGTCATATGCTTTGTGGGTAACACTCTAAAAGCATCCAGGTATGATGCATTGTGAAGCAGTTACAATGCATTGCAAAACTTGTCATGGAGCATGTATGACCCCATTTAGGCCAATTGAATGTTTAATGGATTTATTGTCAAGGTGAATAAATAAAACATTGAAAAGTGGACCTTCTTGCTAAAATACTATAGCAAACGTAGTTCAACAGCTAGTGACCTAATCAACAGATGTTAGCCTCTTGGGGAAGATAAAAGAGGCAAAAGGTCAGCCGTGAGGAAGTTGTGTCTCTCTTTACTGGGGGCTTGAGGACATTCTTTATCTGCTATAATATTGCAACTTTTTCATTTTTTCAGATGCCATTTTTAATTTTGGGGAAAAGTGAAGCGGGCATTCGTTAAACAGGTCATTAAAATGATATGGCCTCATAATATCTTTTAATCATCTCACAATGACCACACACTAAATAACAGCTAGTTTGAGGCAGTTGAAAATGTTATGGATCGAGGGACATAACATATTATAAGCCTTGTTAAAAAGACAAAACAAATACATGCTTGTGACAAGTATTAAAGCTTGATCCCTCTCTGCTTTAACCTAGTATTATAACTTTAGAAATACCTGCAGTCCCTGGACAGAGGAGAGGAGTTTGAGGGGCAAAGCGAGTGAGGCACTGGGTCTGACTTTGCCTAGCTGTCTCCCTGATACACCACACCAGTGGATTGAGCAGGTGTTACACATCTCCAGCACCAGGTCCATGGTCCTCTCACTGCAACAACACACACAACCAGCCTGGTTACACATCGGTATGTTCTTTAGCCATCTGACTATCGGTTGTCATTCCTTCTTGTACATGAATGAAATGGCATGACAATGACAGACAGGGCAGTAGACTAAAGCATATAGAGATCAGTACATGCGTATAGCAGAGTTGAGGTCAATTCCATTTCAATTCATTTTTAATTGAAGTGAATTGAAACGCTATATAACCCCACCCCTGGTGTGCAGCTATACCTGCAGTTGGTGATTTTACAGGTGATGTCGAAGGGTTCCTCCAGGTTGACGGTGTCTGGGATCATCTCCAGCGACAGCCTGACGTCTCCGTAACCTGGAGCCTGGTGGCGACAAGGGGGGGGGGAGGAGAAATACCTTGATGAAGGTTGACTGAGACCGAAACGTTGGTACGTACATTTTCCCGGATTTACCGCCTACAATTTTGGACCGATTTTCTTCGTGTTAGAACAACAAGAAGGGCATCATCTGGGACCATGGTTGAGGCCACTTTAGATTGCACTGTGTTTTGTACTTTGTTAAATTTTTCGCTTTTTGTGTTTTTGGGTGGTCGTTTGGTTGATACGCAATTTGTGATGCAATTGTAGGCCAATTTGGAAACCGTGTAGAATGACTGCATTTCCCAATTGAGAATATATTCAAATCAAATTTTATTGGTCACATACACATATTTAGCAGATGTTATTGGTCACACACACATATTTAATAGATGTTATTGCGGGTGTAGCGACATGCTTGCGTTCCTAGCCCCAACAGTGCAATAGTATATAACAATTTACAACAATACACACAAATCTAAATTAAAATAATGAAATTAAGAAATATATAAATATTAGGATGAGCAATGTCAGTAGCATTTACTAAAATATAGTAGGATAGAATACAGTACATACATATGAAATTAGTAAAACAGTATGTAAATATTATTAAAGTGGCCAGTGATTCCATGTTTAGGAGTGGCAGGCAGCCTAGTGGTTAGAGCGTTGGGCCAGTAACCAAAAGGTTCCTGGATTGAATCCCCGGGCTGTCGTTCTGCCCCTGAGCAAGGCAGTTAATCCCACTGTTCCCCGGTAGGCCGTCGCTGTAAATAAGAATTTGTTCTTAACTGACTTGCCTAGTTAAATAAAGGTAAAATGCGTATATAGGGCAGTAGCCTCTAAGGTGCAGGGTTGAGTAACCAGGTGGTAGCCAGCTAGTGATGGCTATTTAACAGTCTGATTGCCTTGGGATAGAAGCCGTCTCTCAGTCCCAGCGTTGATGCACCTGTATTTTGTGCATCTGTAAAAGTTTGTGAGGGTCTTAGAAGCCAAGCCAAATTTCTTCAGCCTCCTGAGGTTGAAGAGGCGCTGTTGCCTCTTCTTCACCACACGGTCTGTGTGGGTGGACCATTTCAGATTGTCAGTGATGTGTACGCCGAGGAACTTGAAGCTTTTCACCTTCTTCACTGCGGTCTCATTGATGTGGATAGGGGCGTGCTCCCTCTGCTGTTTTCTGTAGTCCACGATCAGCTCCTTCATTTTGTTGATGTTGAGGGACAAGTTATTTTTCTGGCACCAATCCGCCAGGGCCCTACCCTCCTTCCTGTAGCTGTCTTGTCATTTTTGGTAATCAGGCCTACTAATGTGTCGTCTGCAAACCTGATGATTGAGTTGGAGGCCTGCGTTGCCACGTATGGGTAAAGAGGGAGTACAGGAGGGGCCTGAGCACACACCCTTGTGGGGCCCCTGTGTTGAGGATCAGCAAAGTGGAGGTGTTGTTTCCTACCTTCAACAACTGGGCGCGGCCCGTCAGAAAGTCCAGTTGCACAGGGCGGGGTTCAGGCCTAGGGCCCCAAGCTTAATGATGAGCTTGGAGGGTACTATGGTGTTGAAGGCTGATCTTTTGTCAATGCTGCGAATACAATCATCTTGAGCTTTGCTATTTTCATTGTAATTCTCCAATGAGTCACATTCGGCAACAGCCCAGGTATGACTGACAAAAACAATGACAGCATCAACACCACCACCACTCAACATCATCACCAATACTAAACATCACCACCACTCAACAAATAACCACAAAGACAGCATTGAGACTGAGAATGTCCTGTTATGCAACAACCATACTGTGACTAGGAATCATATACTCTAACTGATAATGTACAGGTACCATTCTCTGTAGCTGGCTTGTCTGCAGCCTTCCTTTCTCTCCTAAGTTGGTCTTCCACACAATGTCCAGTTTGCCGATCACCGTCACGCCCTTGATGATGCCTGCCTTCTCTGCAAACTCTGGCTTGGGCTTCAGACAGTAGAGATAGTGGCGCGTGTCCATGGGCTGCAAGTAAGACATCTTCCCAAATGTAGACGTTCTGGAACACAGTCAGGGTGGAGAAGTCTGAAAACCTATTACCTTTGACATATAGTGGGGGCGTCTCCAGCTACACTGACAAAAACCTGGCCAAGTGAATGCTGTATTTTGTAAGCAGCGTAGTTTCCAAATCAGAAGTCATACAGCTTTCCCTTTCTAAATGTTTTAACAAAAGAAAAGCAGTAAAATAACAAAGTACTGACACTAGAAACTCAGTTCCCCTTTATTTTACTGCACAATCAAAACAAAGCTAAAATGTGTGTGTGTGTCTCCCCTACCCTTCGTCCTCCACGGTGTTGAGCTCGGCGACGTTGTACATCATGGAGGGCTCCAGGGACACTTTCTCCATGAATATGGACGACGTGGTGATGTTCTGGATCTGGGCCTCCAGGAACACCTCGTCTGTCTGGGGTCAGGGGTCGGCGCTAACGTTAGACGCCAATACTAACTAGAGGAACACCTCAAAGGATCTAACTGGCCAGCACTTCGACTTCAATCCCCTTTCAATGTACTTATATTGGCCACTCAAAGGGATATTGTAGATTTAATTTGGGCCTAGTGTGTGTCACATTTTTCTGCTCACATGTAATTTATACAGGTAGAATCTGGAAAACACCACAAAGAACCTGTATAATTTAGGCATGTACTGTAGGAATGCACCTGAAATGTTACACATTAGAACCCCAGTAAGACAGGGTTTTTGTTTCTTTGTCAGCCCTATGAAAAATCAACCAGTGGGGCCCAAATAGAGTACAAAAGTCTGCTCAGTTTACCTTTGAGGAGTGGATTAGTACTGAACTGAACAGAGGAGTGCTCCGAGATCAATTCATGTCTTTAATCCAAAGGCTAGTGATTAAGTAGGGACCACAGTCAGTAACATTCTGCCAGACTGGGGTTGTTGTTACAGAGCACCTCTACTTCCCATCTCCCATGTCGAGCCTGACCAGTCATCCACCCAACCCAAACCCTCAGATCTGACACATCTCAAATAGCACCTTATACCCCATGTAGTGCAGCTATTTTTTGGCCATAGCTTTATGTGAACAATGTTTCACTTGATCAGATCTATTTGGACTCTTGAAAGAGTTTCTTTCAGGTAAAAGAGTGAAATAAACATATACATTTACATATCAGATTTATAAAATCACCAACTCCATAAACATAATTCAAATGTACAGCCCTTTACATAAGAGATATCATTCAAATCTACATTCTGAATCCAATCATTCAAAAGAAGTGTTGAAATGGAAACCCCACTACAATCATACAGACCTAGGCAATTGCCTGAAATAGTACCCTATTCAATATAGTGCACTACTTTTGACCAGAGCCCAAGGTAGTGAACTATTATAGGGAATAGGGTGCCATTTCACAGCCCTATACCAATTTTGTCTAGGGCTGAGAAAGTCCTGTGAGAGATGAGTTAGCAAGAGGGAAAAATCATCGAAGAGGAAAATTCAGAGCAATGGCAAAATAGTGGGAAAAGCATTTCATTGACTTTTATTAACGCAGCATGATACCTCTGATTTCCTGGCGAAAAGTAATTTCTCTCTAGTCCGGCTGAAACCAAACTCGAAATCTTCCTGACTTCACAGCCTGGAACGTTTATTTTGATGTTTTCGGCATGATGCGTTGATATTGAAGGGGCTTTTTTACTGATTGGTTCTCCTCCATGTCTTTCTCGCTGAAACACCCACATGGACAGCCCCACACAGCTCCCAATCGCTGCCCCCTTCCAATACAACTGTTGGATTTTAAAATCCAAACAACTAAGAAGGTCTCAACCCCCCAGATTTTGATTTCTTTTTGAGAGAGAGAACCAATCAAAGCTCAAGCCAATTTCTGTGCAAACATCGTACCATCAACGGGCTCTAGTCCAGAGCAGTGTGTCACAGCTCTCCCTCGCATCAGCCAGGCTACTGTACCATTGAGTTTTCTACAGACTTTTGTTCCCCACAATAGCGTGTTAACTTCCATGCATGCCGTTTCATTATTTTGCCTTTGCTCTTGCTCATTTCCTACAGAAAGAGACAGACATTGCTGCAACAAAAATGATTAAGAAAGTGAGGGTTAAGAGCAGTGAAAACAGAAAAAACTATTACCACAGAACTGAGGTCACTCTAATGGAGAAAACAAAAACACAAGAGACAATAAACAAATGAAGGTTACATGTCAAATGAAAGGGACAATACATCTGATGCTCTAGCGAATGAAACTATGAAACAGTACTATGAGAAGAAATCTGCTAATTTGACTATATGTGTCACCAATGGAAAATGCCTGACCATGGAATGAAACATGACATACAGCAAACCAGTTTTATGTCAAATTAAAAACCAATTGCTGAATTGATAGTGGAAATTTATGGAGAAAAGATGTGACTATATATGAGTGAAGTTAGCTAAAGTATGTTGACAAAGGTGGAAGGTTGAATACGCTGGTAAGGTGACTATTTGTTGTCATTGTTTTGGTACAGGTAATAAAACAGTGAGGTAAGTGCAGCTGGGAGAAAGAGAGAAACAAACATACCTCTGCATTGTAGAACTTGGTTTTGACGTCGAGCGGCTTCAGAACCTGATTGAGAATACATTGCAAGCTAAATGATGCAAATGTCTCAAATGATTTCTCAAACGATTCCTCCATTCAACAGCCATAAAAATAAAAATAAATCTTCCTTGACAACAACAAAAAAATATAGCCATTTATCTCTGGTAACAAAAAAAAATACTTAAATCCATGAGCCAACAAATTTGATTTAAAACAGTCGGTATATCTTATACAAAAAAGTATTACTGGAGAAGTTAGATTTAGTTTAATTGTGTGACTCAGAGTAGATCCCGTCTGAGACTGAGGATAGTAGGTAGTGAGATTGTTCGGTAGTCAAAAGCCAAAGCTAGTGTGCTATTGCCTTTTTACATTGACATTTTAGTTACTTAGCAGACCAGTGACATTGTTCAGGGTTGAGGTCTGCTCTTCCAATGTAACTCAGTGAGGGGGAATGGGAGAGTTCAAATAAAGGATGATTTCAAACTCACCTGAAATTTGAAGAACTTCCTGAAGTACAGCTTCTCTCCAGCCTGTGTGGTATAACTGACTGCACAAACCAAACTGGGGTAGAGACACAAATTATTTGCATTTTAGCACTCAAATCATCTCCTATGCATCTTTGCAGATGTGTTGATTTGATGAAAAGATCAAACGTTGGTTACTATATGGGGAATAGGGTGTCATTCCACATAGACTCCATGTCAGAGAAGAAGACGTACATGTGAGTCCCAATCTCTTTGACTTCATGGTGGATGACATCATCAATGCAGGACTCAGGCTTCAGCTCTGTGACTGCGTCGTTGGACGCTGATAGGTTTAACCTCTGAGAGCTGGTCTGCAGGTCTGCCTGTAAGACATGACAAAAAAAGAGAGGGATTTCACTTAAATGAGTGTGAATAGGACAAGTGGATTCATCAGAGATGAAAGATGCTTCCATTGGATTGATGTAAATCTGCATTGTACCTTGACTAGTATGTCCTTGACCACCTGGCTGCTGTCATTGTGCACACTAATGTAACTTGAGAAGGTCTCGCCAAGGAAAATATTTCTGTGCAGAGGAAAGTTAGTACGCAAGTGTCACACACAAAGACAAGGGACTACACACAAAAACAATGCCCACTGAAGACCAGAAACAACACTTTTCTTTTCAGTGAAAATGATTAATGTATGGTATATATCTCCATATACAGTGCATTCGGAAAGTATTGACTTTTTGACCCCTTGACCTTTTTCATATTTTATTAAGTTACAGTCTTATTCTAAAATGGATTAAATACATTTGTTTCCTCAATCTACACACAATACCCCATAATGACCAAGTGAAAACAGTTTGTGTGTGTGTGTGTGTAAATGTATTAAAAATAAAAAACAGAAATACCTTATTTATATACATTTTCAGACCCTTTACTATGAAACTCAAAATTGAGCTCAGGTAAATCCTGTTTCCATTGATCATCCTTTAGATGTTTCCACAACTTGATTACAGCATTGAAGGTCCCCAAGAATACAGTGGCCTCCATCATTCTTAAATGGAAGAAGTTTGGAACCACCAAGACTCTTCCTAGAGCTGGCCGCCCGGCCAAACTGAGCAATTGGGGAGAAGGGCCTTGGTCAGGGAGTTGACCAAGAACCCAATTGTCACTCTGACAGAGCTCCAGAGTTCCTCTGTGGAGATGGGAGAACCTTCCAAAAGGACAACAATCTCTGCAGCACTCCACCAATCAGGTGTGTCTGGTAGAGTGGCCAGATGGAAGCCACTCCTCAGTAAAAAGGCCCATGACAGCCCGCTTGGAGTTTGCTAAAAGGCACCTAAAGGACTCTCAGACCATGAGAAACAAGATTCTCTGGTCTGATGAAACCAAGATTCAACTCTTTGACCTGAATGCCAAACGTCATGTCTGGAGGAAGCATGGTGGTGTCAACATCATGTTATGGGGATGTTTTTCAGAGGCAGGGACTGGGAGACTAGTCCGGTTCGAGGGAAAGATGAACAGAGCAAAGTAGAGAGAGATCCTCGATGAAAACCTGGTCCAGAGCGCTCAGAACCTCAGACTGGGGTGAAGGTTCACCTTCCAACAGGACAACGACCCTAAGCACACAGCCAAGACAACGCAGGAGTGGCTTTGGGACAAGTCTCTGAATGTCCTCGAGTGGCCCAGCCAGAGCCGGGATTTGAACCTGATCGAACATCTCTGGAGAGAAAACTCAAGGCTGCAATTGTTGGTGCTTCAACAAAGTTGAAAGTTGATATTTCAGTTAAAGTTTTTAGAAATTAGCAACAAAAAACAACATGCTTTTTGCTTTGTCATTATGGGGTATTGTGTGTAGATTGATACATTTTAGAAATAAGGCTGTAATGTACAAGTGTGTAAAGTATAGGGGTCTAAATACTTTCCAAATGCATGGTATACTTCCATTACCAAAAATGGAGAACACTATTGTGTTCGTGAGAGTCTCAGCATTCAATCGATTGGTTTCTAGGCCAAACCGGTTGGACGCTACAGACGTTTTTGTGAGAAGACAGATTTCTGGGATGTCGCATGGTCTGACAAATACCGCTCTAGCTCTGCTACCTTTCACCACAGAAGCAGAAGGGTGATGTCAGCGAATAAGGTCAAGGGGTTACGAATTGCAACGCTGTTGGGTTTTTCACACTCAACAGTTTCCCCATGTGTTTCAAGAATGGTCCACCACCCAAAGGACATCCAGCCAACTTGGCACAACTGTGACAAGCACTGGAGTCAACATGGGCCAGCATCTCTGTGGAACGCTTTCGACACCTTGTAGAGTCCATTCCCCCGACAAATTGCTGTTCTCAGGGCCATATTAGGAAGAAAGTTCTAACTTTTTTGTACATTCAGTGTAAACTGCGAGTTGTGTGTGCTTCTCTAGACATGTCATCCTGTTCTATATATACATAAAACAGTTCAAAGGGCTGTTGTAGTGTTTATTACCCAAAGTTCTGAGGTAGTGTGAGCATCTCTCCCAGCATTAAAGCCTCTGCTCCTTTAATAGTGGATGGATCCTCCTTCATGAGCCGACTGAACAAATCTCCTGTAGAATGCACACGCACAATCGTCAGGTCTCATCAGATTTCCCATCATGTTAGTTTTGTAAATGAAATATTGATGATCAATGTCAATATTCTAAATCTCTGAGTAAAAGGCTGCCTTCAGAGGAGCAGTGTGGAAGATACGAGAGCTGGGTGGCATAAAAACGATCACAATTTATTTTCTGTCTCTGAAATAGTGTTCTAGTCGTTCATCTTGATTTACGGCTATGCCTTCATTTAATTTCTCAACCCTGGTATAAATAGCGTCCCTACCCAGAAGTGTCACTGTGATTTATGGGTTCCGTGGTGTTGGGTTACCAGCCCAGTGCTCACATTGCAGTAGGCAGGCCTCCAGAATGAAAAACACTCAATTATCATCACGGGACAATGCATATTTATCTACATCACAACATCCATGTAAATGTGCTGGGGTTAGCCAAAAGCTAATGTGCACCCGTAGTCCCTGGGCAGGTAAGTGCCTTTACACAGCACACTATACCAATACAAAAATACATTACATCCAATAATATATAATTATATAAATCAGTTTACCTGAATTGCCTTGTGAAAACCTAACACTATAATATAATTTTCTATAAAACTTAGCTAGTCATGTTGACAATAGAACAAGCTTTCAAATGATGCCCACCTGACGTAGATTGTGATTTATAAATGGACCGTTTTTTGGAACAGTAATTGTGTGATGGCTGGGATGCAGGGTTGTGTTCAATACAACTACAAGTGTGCTTGCTGTAGTTCCTCAACAGCACAGCTGGGAGAGCTCAAAAAAAGCCCCTTATAGTTGAGTCATAAAAGTGCATTGAAATTATTTAAGAAATGTGCACACTTTGGAGAGTTGTGGCCACTTGGAGACACCAGTTAGTCCTTTCACTCAAACACTTGTCATTTTTTTGTTGTCTTATGCTGCACCTACAACACATTTTCCAGGAATATTCTTATCATGCAACTGAATGGATCCAGAGAATTTTCAAATTTCATTAACAACAAATGCAGTGAAAAGTACAGTAAATATAAAATAATATATATAAATATAATATAAAATGCACATAAAATCAGTGTAATGTTTGGATTCAGTCTTGTGAACGCTTGTGTTCGCATCATCTCCAAATGGTTCCCTTTCAATTGGTACCACGGTTATGCGCATGTGTTTCAACAGTCATATCCATATAGGCCAATTCCCACAAGTGTAAAGGGTTAACACACATATTTTTTATTTTATTTATTTCACCAGGTAGGCTCGTTGAGAACAAGTTCTCATTTACAACTGCGACCTGGCCAAGATAAAGCAAAGCAGTTCGACACATACAACGACGCAGAGTTACACATGGAATAAACAAACATACAGTCAATACTACTGCAGAAAAAAGTCTATATACATTGTGTGCAAATGAGGTAAGATAAGGGAGGTAAGGCAATAAATAGGCCATAGTGGTGAAACAATATACCAATTAAAAACACTGGGGTGATAGATGGGCAGAGGATGAACGTGCAAGTAAAGATACTGGGGTGCAAAGGAGCAAAATAAACAAATAAATAAATACAGTATATGGATGGGCTATTTACAGATAGATCATTGCACCTGTACATAGCCTGTGAGCTGCTCTGACAGCTGGTGCTTAAAGTTAGTGAGGGAGATAAGTCTCCAGCGATTTTTGCAGTTCGTTCCAGTCATTGGCAGCAGAGAACTGGAAGGAAAGGCAGCCAAAGTCAGAATTGGCTTTGGGGGTTACAAGTGAAATATACCTGCTGGATCTCGTGCTGCGGGTGGGCACTGATATGGTGAGCAGTGAACTGAGATAAGGCGGGGCTTTACCTAGCAAAGACTTGTAGATGACCTGGGTCCAGTGGGTGTGGCGACGAGTATGAAGCGAGGGCCAGCCAACAAGAGAGTACAGGTCGCAGTGATGGGTAGTACAATGGGGCTTTGGTGACAAAACGGATGACACTGTGGTAGACTGCATCCAATTTGTTCAGTAGAGTGTTGGGGGCTGTTTTGTAAATGACGTCGCCAAAGTCAAAGATCAGTAGGATGGTCAGTTTTTACGAAGGTATGTTTGGCAGCATGAGTGAAGGATGCTTTGTTGCGAAATAGGAAGCCGATTCTAGATTTAATTTTGGATTGGAGATGCTTAATCTGGGTCTGGAAGGAGAGTTTACAGTCGAACCAGACACATAGGTATTTGTGGTTGTCCACATATTCTAGGTCAGAACTGTCCAGAGTAATGATGCTGGACGGGCAGGCAGGCATCGATCGGTTGAAGAGCATGCATTTAGTTTTACTTGCATTTAAGAGCAGTTGGAGGCCACGGAAGGAGAGTTGTATGGCGTTGAAGCTCATCCAATTTGTAAGTCGCTCTGGGTAAGAGCGTCTGCTAAATGACTTAAATGTAATGTAATCTGGAGGTTAATTATCACAGTGTCCAAAGAAGGGCCAGAAGTATACAGAATGTTGTCGTCTGCATAGAGGTGGATCAGAGAATCATCAGTAGCAAGAGCGACATCTTTGATGTATACAGAGAAGAGAGTCGGCCCGAGAATTGAACCCTGTGGCACCCCCATAGAGACTGGCAGAGGTCCAGACAACAGGCCCTCTGATTTGATACACTGAACTCTATCTGAGAAGTAGTTGGTGAACCAGGCGAGGCAGTCATTTGAGAAACCAAGTCTGTTGAGTCTGCCGATAAGAATGTGGTGATTGACAAAGTCGAAAGGCTTGGCCAAGTCGATGAATACGGCTGCACAGTATTGTCCCTTATCGATGGCAGTTATGATATTGTTTAGGAGCGTGGCTGAGGTGCACCCATGACCAGCTCGGGAAGCCAGATTGCATAGCGGAGATGGTACGGTGGGATTCGAAATGGTTAGTGATCTGTTTGTTAACTTGGCTTTTGAAGACCTTAGAAAGGAAGGGTAGGATAGATATAGGTCTGCTGCAGTTTGGATCTAGTGTCTCCCTCTTTGAAGAGGGGGATGACCGCGGCAGCTTTCTAATCTTTAGGGATCTCAAACGATAAGAAAGAGGTTGAACAGGCTAATTATAGGGGTTGCAACAATTTCGGCAGATAATTTTAGGAAGAGAGGGTCCAGATTGTCTAGCCTGGCTGATTTGTAGGGGTCCAGATTTTTCAGCTCTTTCAGAACATCATCTGTCTGGATTTGGGCGAAAGCGAAATGGGGAAGCTTGGGCCAGTTGCTGTGGGGGGTGCAGGGCAGTTGACCGGGGTAGGGATAGCCAGGTAGAAAGCATGGCCAGTCGTAGAAAAATGCTTATTGAAACTCTCAATTATTGTGGATTTATCGGTGGTGACAGTGTTTCCTAGCCTCAGTGCAGTGGGCAGCTAGGAGGAGGTGCTCTTATTCTCCATAGACTTTAGTGTCTCAGAACTTTTTTGAGTTTGTGCTACAGGATGCAAATTTCTGTTTGAAAAAGCTAGCCTTAACGTTCCTAACTGCTTGTGTATATTGGTTCCGAACATCCTTGAAAAGTTGCATATCAATCCTATGAATATAGGATTGCGTGCAGTTTTGTCATAAATGATGTACCCATGGGTCGTGAAATGTAGAATACGGCATCTGTTTTTCTGTCTGAGTAATACTGATTTCAAAGAGAAACATGACATGTGAATGTGTTGGTACGGGCCGTGGATTTAAATAGCACTACAATGTTTTTACCATAGGCTCACTGTGAGCTTGATATTATAATATATAATAAATATCTATACGCACAGTGCCTTTTGAAAGTAATAAAAACCCTAGACTTTTTCCACATTTTGTTGTTGCAAAGTGGGATTCAAATGGATTGAATTGTCATGTCAACGATCTACACGAAATACTCTGTCAGAGTGGGAGAAAACTTCTAACACAGTAATTAGATAAGTATTCAACCCTGAGTGAATACATGTTAGAATCCCCTTTGGCAGTGATTACAGCTGTGAGTCCTTTTGGGGTAAGTCCAAGAGCTTTGCACACCTGGATTGTAAAAACTTTTCAAGCTCTGTCAAATTGGTTGTTGATCATTGCTAGACAGCCATTTTCAAGTATTGCCATAGACTTTCAAGACCATCTAAAGATGGACTCAAAGATATTACGTAGGTGCACAGAGTGAACAGCAACAACTAAGAGCGTTGAAGCACGTGGCTAAACTTCTCCGCCATTTTGGTCCCATGCCTACCACTCTGTAACAGAGCGAAGCGAAGCGTGCACATGCGCAGATACTGTGTGTGACTGTGTGAGAGCCAAGCCTTGCATCTCGCTCATCGCAATATCTGCGGTGCTGCTCGTGGCAACCTCATTTAGCGGAGTCTACCGTTCAGTCAAAACTGTAACTAGGCCACTCAGGAACATTCAATGTAGTCTTGGTAAGCAACTCCAGTGTATATTTGGCCTTGTGCCTTATTGCTAACAGGATGCATGCTTTGGAATATTTTTATTATGTACAGGCTTCCTTCCTTTCACTCTGTCATTTAGGTTAGTACCCAGCTAGCACGTAATGTTTTGAGAACCATGTTTCTTAAGAGCTTGGTGAGAGTATGGTTGTGCTATGGTTATTTAGCATACATCCTTCCCACAAATGTCTGGGAATGGTGCAGGATAGCTGTTTGGCTTTGGAATATACTCAGCACATTTAAGGAACTTGACAAAACAAACTTTTCTTTAACAGAATGTTTCCTAAAAGTTCAAACATGGTTGCATCTCATTTAAATTTGGGTAATGTTCTAGGATCGTTCTGCAACTGGTTTGACATTGGGAATGTTCTCCAATAGTGGAAATTTCCATACTTCAGCATAACATTTTCTACAGGTTTCCTCATGGTTCCATTTAAAGTCATGTTCACAGAACAGAAAAATAAAAATAAAACTTTCCATAAAAACCACAAGAAAACCTTCTTTGAACGTTACTAATGTTATTTAAAAACATACATTCCATTCTCAGCATCAACAAAACTTTTTCTGTCCTCTATATTGTTGAGTGAGTTCAGGTGTGTTGGCCGCACCACTAATTGGCCCCGCCTATCACAGCCATTAAACTCGGTAATTGGCCTCATGGTGAAATCCCTAAGCGATTGTCTTTCTCTCCGGAAGGATGCCGGTATCTTTGTAGTCACTAGGTGTATTGGTACACCATCGAAAGCTTAATGAATAACTCCACCAGGCTCAAAGGGATATCCTTTATTTTAACCTATCTACCAAAAGGTGCACCTTTTTGCGATGCATTGGACAACCTTCCTGGTCTTTATGATTGAATCTATGCTTGAAATTCACTACTCGACTGAGGGACCTTACAGATAATTGTATGTGTGGGGTACAGAGATGGGTTAGTCATTCGACTGAGGGACCTTACAGATAATTGTATGTGTGGGGTACAGAGATGGGTTAGTCATTCGACTGAGGGACCTTACAGATAATTGTATGTGTGGGGTACAGAGACGGGTTAGTCATTGAAAGTCCACTCATCTTTTTATGTGACTTTTACGTGACTGAACTTGTTTAGGCTTGCCACAACAAAGGGGTTGAATGCATATTGACTCAAGACTTTCTAGCTTTTCTCTGTTCTGTATTGATATGCCCTGTCATTTATTTTGAATTACAGCTGCAAAGGAAATTGGATAGGCCTAACAAGATTATACACTACTACTACCACTACATGTTGGCAGTAAAATAAACCAAGATGCTTACCTGGGAGGTCTCGATCTTCACACGTCACTGGTATGTTAGTGAAGAGTGTGGGTTTTGTTAACCGCATCACTGTGAAAGGCAAAGGATAAGAGATAAAATAGTTCAGTTAGGGTAAGGCTAGTTTACTTGCTTGCAATTATAGATCAAACTTCCATGTTAACATGAAATAACATGCCATTTGACACTTTAAAGAGCAACTGCCTTTAAAAAGCAACGAGTGCCTTTGGCATTGATAGGGGTCAGAAACGGTTATTCTAGTGTCAAAATGTACTACAAAGTGTAAATAGGTCATCAAGTCCATCTCGTCTAAAACTGAGTTTGGAACATCCGTGAGTCACAACGGGTAACGCGTCGATCATACTGACAGCAAACGAGCAGCATCATCTGGATATGTATGCAACAACATTCACCTTCAGCTACTATTTCTGTCAGGGCGTCAACGCATACAGTTTGACGTAAACCCAACGTACGCACCACACAGAACGTACTGCAACTGCCTCTGCAACGCTGCAAGGCAAATGCAGCGTTTCATTGGAAATTAATGTAATTCTGGTGTACCACAATGCAATGATGCTGTCGGTGTGATCGAAGCGTAAACGAAGGTTGGGTTTTGATTTGATGTCCATTTTCGCACTAACATGGGGTGAACAGCTGAGGTGATTGCTCTCTATCCAATAGCATAGACAGTGAGACAGACCCGCCCAGCAGCTCCGACTTTGTTTACATACTGTAAGACAACACAAAAACAAAAAAAATACTGCACCAAACACCTCAGATGTAAAATTGTGCAACTAAAACATCCTCAGCAAAAACATTAAATTAATTACAGATTTATAGTGTTATCTTAGAAACAGAGAGGTTTCTGGCTCCATCTTTTGAACTGCTTAAGCTTCAAAATATTATGACCCCATCACTGAAAGGAACACATATATACAGCACCAGTCAAACGTTTGGACACCTACTCATTCAAGGGTTTTTCTAAATGTTTTACTATTTTCTACATTGTAGAATACTAGTGAAGACATCAAAACTATGAAATGACTAGCCACAGGGTGGGTGTCATTTCAATCATAGATATATAATGAATAGAATGGACCGATCATTCAGACCACTGCAATTTAGCTGGTACACCATTGTCATTTTTACTTTAATTACTACCACAAAGAAGGCCGCCGTTCCACCCAATGTCGAATGTCAACTTAAATGGCCTATTTTATTATCTATATTTCTATGATTTCAATAGGTTTCCTGGAGGATTGACAGTATAATTCAAAACAACAGATATTCCCATTCAAGTCAACATTCTCTGATGTGGTACCATTTGAAAGTTAAACATGTTATTTCCATTTTAGTACATTTATCAGCCAAAACATGACACCCACCCTGTAATCAAGAACATGTCGTGTCTCAACCAATGGCGGGGACAACACAAAACCCTCAGATGATGTCAAATGGGGTCTAAGCTACAACATATGTTAATATGAAAAAAATTATAATGTTTTAGATAGACATTTAAGGTTTATAAAAGTATTTTTTTCTATTAAAAAAAAATATATAGTTTGACAACCCTGTTTGTAAACTTTTAGATTTGATCAAATCTCAGCCATTTATATTTTCCAGTGATGAAGCCATGGATGTCTCATGGTATTGTGGGTAAAATAGGTCAAATTTCAGCACCTTTATCTTTCTGAGCACTTCTTCAAAAAGGCAAATATGAATGGAAGTGTTGGTTCAAATCAAAAGGAGTGATGTCAAAATGTGTTTTAATTCAAATGGATTTACCCACACAAGGCATGGAACAATGTGTAGAATTGCAGGAAATATAACACTGCAACATTTTCTCTCAGCCAACAAAACAGTTTGAAGGTGCATGGGTTTAAGAGGAACAGTTTGAAGGTGCATGGGTTTAAGAGGAACAGTTTGAAGGTGCATGGGTTTAAGAGGAACAGTTTGAAGGTGCATGGGTTTAAGAGGAACAGTTTGAAGGTGCATGGGTTTAAGAAGAACAGTTTGAAGGTGCATGGGTTTAAGAAGTGAACAGTTTGAAGGTGCATGGGTTTAAGAAGTGAACAGTTTGAAGGTGCATGGGTTTAAGAAGTGAACAGTTTGAAGGTGCATGGGTTTAAGAAGTGAACAGTTTGAAGGTGCATGGGTTTAAGAAGTGGGGGTTTGTTACAACACCGATGAATGACAATATCAATCCAGATCTTTGCCACCTAACAAATGTGTGACCGAACCTTCTCAAAAAATAATTGGGTAGCTACCCCAGCTCTATATGATGCTGCAAATCCTCTTACTTTACAATGGTAATACCAAATGATAACTTTGCCTTTCATCTGTGATAATATTAGGGAAACCCTAATACCTGTAACACATACTCTAACAAAGATGGCGGCGTAAACATTGCAGCAAAAAATGTATAATTTAATAACGGAGCTTTTTCTAAATTCAAACAAACCACCTGCAACTAGCAATGGAAGTTTAGAAGACACGTGTTGTCTTCCAAGTCGGGAATTGAGGAAGTGTCGTCAAGTAATGGTAGGTGGAAAATTCTCTGTGCTATGCTTTACACTACCTAAGTAACAACGGCTATCCTCCAGCTAAAACAGTAGTAATGGTAACCAAACTCATCAAAAAAAAGAAATGTCCCTTTTTCAGGACCTTGTCTTTCAAAGATTTTTTTTTATGAATTAACTTCACAGATCTTCATTGTAAAGGGTTTAAACACCGTTTCCCATGCTTGTTCAATTAACCATAAACAATTAATGAACATGCACCTGTGGAACAGTTGTTAAGACACTAACAGCATACAGACGGTAGGCAATTAAGGAGGCCTTTCTACTCACTCTGAAAAACACCAAAAGAAAGATGCCCAGTGTCCCTGCTCATCTGAGTGAACGTGCCTTAGGCATGCTGCAAAGAGGCATGAGGACTGCAGATGTAGCCAGGGCAATGCAATGTCCGTACTGTGAGACGCCTAAGACAGCGCTACAGGGAGACAGGACAGACAGCTGATCGTCCTCGCATTGGCAGACCACTTGTAACAACACCTGAACAGGATCGGTACATCCGAACATCACACCTGCAGGACAGGTACAGGATGGCAACAACAACTGCCCGAGTTACACCAGGAACGCACAATCCCACCATCAGTGATCAGACTGTCCACAACAGGCTGAGAGAGGCTGGACTGAGGGCTTGTAGGCCTGTTGTAAGGCAGGTCCCCACCAGACATCACCGGCAACAACGTCACCTATGGGCACAAACCCACCGTCGCTGGACCAGACAGGACTAGAAAAAAGTGCTCTTCACTGACGAGTCGCGGTTTTGTCTCACCAGGGGTGATGGTCGGATTTTCCTTTATCATGGAGGGAATGAGCGTTACACGTTACGATTTCGAGGTGGGGGGGGTCCGTCATGGTCTGGGGTGGTGTGTCACAGCATCATCGGACTGAGCTTGTTGTCATTGCAGGCAATCTCAACACTGTGCGTTACAGGGAAAACATCCTGCAGGCGCATCCTGCATCCTGTGGTACCCTCCTGCAGGCTCATCTTGATAATGCCACCAGCTATACTGCTCGTTCTGTGCGTTATTTCCTGCAAGACAGGAATGTCAGTGTTCTGCCATGGCCAGCGAAGAGCCCGGATCTCAATCCCATTGAGCACATCTGGGACCTGTTGGATTGGAGGGTGAGGCCATTCCCCCCAGAAATATCCGGGAACTTGCAGGTGCCTTGGTGGAAGAGTGGGGTAACATCTCACAGCAAGAACTGGCAAATCTGATGCAGTCCATGAGGGGGAGATGCACTGCAGTACAAACTTCTTGTAACTACCCATCCCGGATCCGGGAACGTTGTCATCAACTAGCATACAGTAATTAGCATAACGCAAAGGACAAAAAAAGGACAAAAAATATTTTCTAGAAAATATTCATATTCATGAAACTCAGTTGACAGTTTCTTTTTTGCAGAGTTAAGTAGCCAAATATGTATAGCTTGGAAGACATCATCCAATATTGGCTAAATACATGATACGGTTACAGTTATCCCAATAATGGACTAAAGGAGCGTTACGTTACTCCTTATAGGCCAAGGACCTCACATGCTCTGTTTAAATGGGCAAATTTGCTCTGGAAGTCAAAACAGCCAAATACTCTAAACATGAATCGATTCTCAATTGCGGTACAGTTCTAGAAACATAAATCCTTCTACTTTTAAATTACATCAAAAATAATTTCACAAATGCAAAACACACTTACCGTTAGGTTCTAATTGAAATGTACTGATTCACGTTGCCATACTGTAACTCATTAATTATTTTACATGTATAAGGATATGGATATGTTGGGTCAATGAAGGGTATATGGGAACTAGGTGTATGGAAAGTTACTAAGTTACTAGAAACATCTTCCGTTCAATGTTTCTGATGAGGGAGGTGAAAGGCAAATTGTTAGAGTCTGATAAGGCAGGCCGGCTGCAGAACTAGGGAGAAGAAACCTCTGGGGGGGGGGGGGGGCAAGAGAGGCCCACTACAACGACTCTCCTACTGTAGTACTATCTCACACACACACTTCCACAAAGGTTTTAGTAACAGACAGGGCTGTGACTACACCAATGAGAGGAACCAATGCAATTCCTGCCTAGCAACAGAGATGTATTGGTTGTCTAGATGTGTAAGGAGTTGTGTAATCATGTTTTGGCTTTGTAGCTGTATGACCCAGTGGGTGAATAAACTTGGTTTGAGCTATTTCTAGTTGTCCGTTTGAGGTTTACTCAGTTTGTTCAGAACATAACAGTTTGCGTTGTCGGCAGGATTCACCACGATTTAGTGTCGAACTGGAGAGTCCGAATCAGTGGAACAGGAGCCGGCACATTTAAACAAGGTAGGCAAAGTTCCTACACCTGTTACTACTCATTCTTACATCTTGGGGCGATGGATAGCAACCTAGAAAGCCTGAGATTATTCAGTAGTCCCAATGTGTTACGATCGGTCGTAGATTTCGGGTCGGTCGTAGATTTTAGTCCCGAACAGGCGAGACAGGTGTGGAACCAATTTTGGGGTTAGATAATCTATGCAAAATTCCATGGGAATGGATTCTAAAAAGAGAATAAGTTCAAATTGGCATGTCCAAACATTCCTTGCAAGCTCAGAAAATCGTGGGGGTTTTTAATCCCATGAGACACTTTATTCAGTCTTATTCTGAATTCTGAATTATAGAATTGACTAAAGGGAGGATGGGTCCTAACGAGGAATTAGAGTGGAGTTAATATTGTGAGTAATTATTTGTAGCGTTAAAGAAACAATTGTAATTGTAAAGTTTTAAAAAAGCAATTGTGTCAAGCGCCAGCATTGGGGTTACCAAACTTAAAATTACCTTTAAAAATGTCGTTAATGAGTAGATCCGTCTCGATTTAGTGCATATTAAATCTTAAAATAGTATACATTAATGAGTGTGAAACAAATAGTGAATATCCAACGGAGGTTGGTAATAGTACCTACCTAAACTTTCCGGAAATGTCCATGTGCAACCCTAGTTGAGGTAGATTAAAACACAAACGATTAAAGAGTGGAGGGAGGACAGTGTCCTCTCTGTGAACAGAAGTCATCATGTTTTCTTTTGTCTGTAGTTCTGTTCTGTTACTGATTAAGACTTGGCAAAGAGAAAACTAAAGGAATGTACATTTTCCCTTTTAGGAGAAGATGGGGGTGTCCATATCGCTCCCTTTGAAATGTATCCAGAGGCTGTTCCCTTGAGAGTAGTTAGTAATATTCTGCAGTTCTTTTAAGTATAAAAAGGTACCCAGCTCCCAATCAAGTAAGGCCTGGCCATGTTTGTTTTTGCCCTGTGTTACCACACACATCAGCACACGCACACACAACCCATCTGTTCTGAATATTTGTTAGTGATGTTAATACTGAATTTGATTTATGGGGTCTTTTTATACGGTTTTAGTGGGTTTTTTCACAGGTTAGAAAGGTTGCACCTTAAAAGGGAACAAAATTGTCTGAAGTATCTATTTTCTGAATTTTGGTTGCATACATCCCTTCTCTTGATAATGAATGTGCTGAAAAACCCAAAGTAAACCTGGTACACGAAATGTTTGAAATGTCTTTAAATAATATCTGAGGTACAAGGGTAGATAAGGGAAAGAAACACTCACTGGGACTGAATGACCTCTGACCTTTGTTCGGACTTTCTGGTGTGGCCTGATCACCCTCACTTGAAGCATTGGGTGAGATTTAAATGTGATATGTAAACATGAATGATTAGGAAAAAGTTTATAATTTAGCAATAGTCATCATGTGTGTGATTCGGACCATGAGAAGGGCAGAGAGCGCTGTCCCTGAATGAGGGACACCCATCTCTAGTCTATTTCACTATTCCTTGAATTACCTTATGGGATACAATCAAGTAAAAATTCAGTTAAGGTTGTAATTCTAATTTAATTTGTTATTTCGATTTAACAGGCAATGTTGTTTATTTGGATGTGAGTCATGTGTTGTGATAGTTACTCCAAATGGATTGAAGTTCTCACCACCTCTAGTGATATACAGTGCATTCAGAAAGTATTTAGACACCTTGACTTTTTCCACATTGTTACGTTACAGCCTTATTCTAAAATGGATTAAATCGCTTTTTTTAAATCATCAATCACAATGACAAAGCAATTTTTTTTTGCAAATGTATTAAAAACAAAACACTGAAATATCACATTTACATAAGTATTCAGACCATTTACTCTACTTTGTTGAAGCACCTTGGGCTGAGATGAATGCTTGGAGTCTTCTTGGGTATGAAGCTATAAGCTTGGCACACCTGTATTTGGGGAGTATCTCCCATTCTTCTCTGCAGATCCTCTCAAGCTCTGTCAGGTTGAATGGGGAGT
Organism: Oncorhynchus gorbuscha; assembly: GCF_021184085.1. Classification (NCBI taxonomy): domain Eukaryota; kingdom Metazoa; phylum Chordata; class Actinopteri; order Salmoniformes; family Salmonidae; genus Oncorhynchus; species Oncorhynchus gorbuscha. Next base: position 3,277,376 of record NC_060192.1, on the reverse strand, counting down.
GTTGCTGCACAGCTATTTTCAGGTCTGTCCAGAGATGTTCGATCAGGTTCAAGTCCCGGCTCTGCCTGGGCCACTCAAGGACAATCAGAAATTTGTTCCGAAGCCACTCCTGCGTCGTCTTGGCTGTGTGCTTAGGGTCGTTGTCCTGCTGGAAGGTGAACCTTTGCGCCATTCAGGTCCTGAGCGCCCTGGAGCAGGTTTTCATCAAGGATCTCTCTGTACTTTGCTCAGTTCATCTTTCCCTCGATCCTGATTATTCTTCAGGTCACTGCTGCTGAAAAACATCCCCACAGCATGATGTTGCCACCACCATGCTTCACCGTTGGGATGGTGCCAAGCTTCCTCCAGACATCACGCTTGGCATCCAGGCCAAAGAGTTCAATCTTGGTTTCATCAGACCAGAGAATCTTGTTTCTTGTGGTCTGAGTCTTTAGCTGCCTTTTGGCAAACTCCAAGCAGGCTGTTATGTGCCTTTTACTGAGGAGTGGCTTCCGTCTGGCCACCATAAAGGCCTGATTGGTGGAGTGCTGCAGAGATGCCGTCCTTCAGGAAGGAACTCTTGAGCTCTGTCAGAGTGACCATATGGTTCGTGGTCACCTCCCTGACCAAGGCCCTTCTCCCCCGATTGCTCAGTTTTGCTGGGCGGTCAGCTCTAGGAAGCGTCTTGGTGTACCAAACGTCTTCCATTTAAGAATGATGGAGGCCACTGTGTTCTTGGGGACATTCAATGCTGCAGAATGATGGAGGCCACTGTGTTCTTGGGGACCTTCAATGCTGCAGAATGATGGAGGCCACTGTGTTCTTGGGGCCCTTCAATGCTGCAGAATGATGGAGGCCACTGTGTTCTTGGGGACATTCAATGCTGCAGAATGATGGAGGCCACTGTGTTCTTGGGGATCTTCAATGCTGCAGAATGATGGAGGCCACTGTGTTCTTGGGGACAGTCAATGCTGCAGAATGATGGAGGCCACTGTGTTCTTGGGGACAGTCAATGCTGCAGAATGATGGAGGCCACTGTGTTCTTGGGGATCTTCAATGCTGCAGAATGATGGAGGCCACTGTGTTCTTGGGGATCTTCAATGCTGCAGAATGATGGAGGCCACTGTGTTCTTGGGGACCTTCAATGCTGCAGAATGATGGAGGCCACTGTGTTCTTGGGGACCTTCAATGCTGCAGAATTTGTTTGGTACCCTTCCCCAGATCGGTTCCTTGACACACTCCTGTCTCATAGCTCTAAGGACAATTCCTTCGACATCATGACTTGGTTTTTGTTCTGACATGCACTGTCAACTGTGGGACCTTATATAGACAGGTGTGTCCCTTTCAAAATAATGTCCAATCAATTGGATTTACCGCAGGTGGACTCCAATCAAGTTGTTGAAACATCTAAAGGATGATCAATGGAAGCAGGATGCACCTGGGCTCAATTTCCAGTCTCATAGCAAAGAGTCTGAATACTTATGTAAATAAGGTAATAACATTTATAAAAACCTGTTTTCGCTTTGTCATTATGGGGTATTGTGTGTTTTATTTAATTAATTTAAGAATAAGTCTGTAACATAACATAATGTGGAAAAAGTCAAGGGGTCTAATACTTCCCGAGTGCATATACCACTGAGCTCTCAATAAGCCAGATTTGAGTAACTTACATTGTGTTTCTGAAACTTGATGCAGCAGCCTGCAGCGCTATCAATCAGAAATGGACAGCTCGTGGTGCTGAAAGTAGGCAGGTGAAAGTATGCAAATTCGAGTAGGCATAATTAATTTAAACGGTCTTCATTGTAATTTACTAGCAATAAGAGGGTTTTGTGTTGGTGCCTATTTCTTCCTATTTAATACATAAGAGCTAGGACTACCTGTTTGAAAGAAGAAATTAGGCTATAGGCTGCTACATCCATACATTTGTCAGTCAATTCCTCCACACACCATGCACTCTTTAAATAGCCTACCTCCATGTAAGTGAAGGGCTTTTAAGTCAAATTCAAAACTCGAATTGAGGGGGTATGAGAGGGTATGCTATAGGCCTAACGTTAATAAAAGAAAATGTCAAAAAGCACAAGCCTACCCCTTGTTAATTTAAGATTAAGAAAAGAAAATGGATTCCGATTACATAAAGTGGAGCGAGATGTTTTATGCTAGAAACAAGCTGCAAAATACCCGGGAAAGACATTACTCCCATACTGCATATAGGAATATCATTGTTTCGTTTCTTTTACATTCAGAAGATGATGCCTCAATCACACTGTCAGCGTCAATGCATTTTGGTACACCAGAAGTATATTTATTTCCAATGGAATGCTGCATTTGCCTAGCAGCATTAGTTTGCAGAGGCAGTTGCAGTGCGTTCTGTGTGGTGCATATGTTGAATTTATCGAACGTATACATCAAATTGTATGCGTAGACAGCTTTACAGAAATGGTAGAAGGTGAATGTTGAACTTTCGTTGCAGGCTCTGATCAGGCCCTACACCCAAACAAGGGCACTGCGTTCATCCACCTCTGGCCTGCTCGCCTCCCTACCACTGAGGAAGTACAGCTCCCGCTCAGCCCAGTCAAAACTGTTCGCTGCTCTGGCCCCCCAATGGTGGAACAAACTCCCTCACGACGCCAGGACAGCGGAGTCAATCACCACCTTCCGGAGACACCTGAAACCCCACCTCTTTAAGGAATACCTAGGATAGGATAAGTAATCCCTCTCACCCCCCCCCTTTAAGATTTAGATGCACTATTGTAAAGTGACTGATCCACTGGATGTCATAAGGTGAATGCACCAATTTGTAAGTCGTTCTGGATAAGAGCGTCTGCTAAATGACTTAAATGTAAATGTAATGTAAATGTCGTTGCATACATACAATATATATACACAAAAGTATGTGTACACCCCTTCAAATTAGTGGATCCGGCTATTTCAGCCACACCTGTTGCTGACAGGTGTATGAAATCAAGCACACAGCCATGCAATCTCCAGAGACAAACATTGGCAGTAGAATGGCCATACTGAAGAGCTCAGTGACTTTCCAACAAGTCAGTTCATCAAATTTCTGCCCTGCTAGAGCTGCCAAGGTCAACCGTAAGTGTTGTTTTTGGGAAGTGAAAATGTCTAGGAGCAACAACGGTTCGCCGTGATGTGGTAGGCCATGCAAGCTCACAGAGCGGGACCGCCAACTGCTGAAGCACGTAAAAATCACCTGTCCTTGGTTGCAATACTCACACCAGATTTCCAAAATGCCTCTGGAAGCAACGTCACAACAATAACTGTTCATCGGACGCTTCATGAAATGGGTTTCCATGGCTGAGCAGACGCACACATGCCTAAGATCACCACGCGCAATGTCAAGTGTCAGCTGGAGTGGTGTAATGCTGGCCGCCATTGGACTCTGGAGCAGTGGAAACACATTCTCTGGAGTGATGAATCCCGCTTCACCATGTGGCAGTCCAACAGACGAATCTGAGTTTGGCGGATGCCAGGAGAACGCTACCTGCTCAAATGTATAGTGCCAACTGTAAAGTTTGGTGGAGGAGGAATAATATCTGGGGCTGTTTTTCATGGTTTAGGCTAGGTCCCTTAGTTACAGTGAAGGGACATTTTAACACTACAGCATACAATTACATTCCAGATGATTCTGCGCTTCCAAGTTTGTGGCAACAGTTTTGGGAAGGCCCTTTCCTGTTTCAGCATGACAATGCCCCCGTGCACAAAGCGAGGTCCATACAGAAATGGTTTGTTGAGATCCATGTGGAAGAACTTGACTGGCCTTCACACAGCCCTGACCTCAACCCCCTTGAACACCTTTGGAATTAATTGGAACGCCAACTGCAAGCCAGGCCTAATCACCCAACAGCAGTGCCCAACCTCACTAATGCTCGTGGCTAAATGGAAGTAAGTCACCACGGCAATGTTTCGACATCTAGTGGAAAGCCTTCACAGAAAAGTCAGGGCTGTTATAGCAGCAGCTCCATAACTTCATATTAATGCCCATGATTTTGGAATGAGATGTTCAACGAGCAGGTTTCCACATACTTTTGGTAATGTAGTTTATCTAGATGATGCTGCCTACCATTTTGCACAATGACAGTGTGATTGAGGCGTGAGCTACAACCTTCTATAGCTGAGGAGACAAAAAAAAGGACTTTACTTGGTAAGCAATGTAATTCTGTCATTATCTATTGATTAAGCTATTCACTTTCTGTACAATAGACAATGTTTAAACCCAGACAGCTTTTAGGGAAATACTTGTGACCTTCTCTCGTTGGGTTAAACTACGGAAGAAGAATAGCCAGCAGTTAAAGTTTACATTTTTCTGCATTGGTAGGCCTCTGTCTGGTGTGGAAAGGTAGGCCTAACTTTTGAAAGTATCATGCCCAGATTCCTAATGATGTCTCAGATGTAATTATTTGCAAACAGGGAACGTTTTGTTGCAAACAAGACACAATTATTTGGCATTTGGGAAATATGACAAAATGAACATATGTCTATCTCTATGTCCATTCTAATCCTGTAATTTCGGTAACTTGTGTGGTATTAAAGCATTCTGCTAATTTGTAAAATTACATTAAATGTTTATAAAATGCTTTTTTTTATTGGACCTGAAAATACAATAATAGATCAAGGCAATGCTTTTACTATAAACAAGATCTTTCCACCCCAACTCTTGTCCACGGTGGTTCGCGAACCCACAACCTTCTGTCATGTGCGCTATCAACACTGTGATGTAAAGGCTTACAAGACCAAGACCAGTTTCTAAAACTGCATATCTAAGGCTCTAGGCATAGTTTGCAATTTGTGCATGATATGGCAAATTATGTGACAGAATATTGGTAACATTAGCTAGCTACTATCAAACGTTAACAGTCGTTACGCTAATAAGGTTGGCTCCTGGAAGAAGAAAAAAAGACAACGAAAACAGCTTGCTGTTGATTAGGGGTTACTCGATACTAGCTACGCATTTAGCTAGTTTGTTCATCATATTCTTCGTTGACATTTACTTGGCATCTATGTTAGCCACACATTAGCAAGTAAGTTAATTGTCAGTCTCAGATGTAAACAACCTCTTCTTTTCAGATATCAACATAACGGACAAATCAAACGCGACCCAAATGAGTGTATTGCTTAAGTGCATTGTTTTAAACAATGTGATCATATATCAGAACTCAGTAAAATACCTTTCAATGCAAGTAGATGCTCTTGTTTTGCCTGATTTACTTCCATTATGTCTGGAGTTCGGTTGAACTTTCACCTGGTCGTTTCAACAGCCACAAATCGCCAAACCCCGCCTATTTCTACAATTGATCTTCTTAAAATCTGATTTTAAATTTAGCCACACTGCTAACCTTATGCCTCATCCTAACCTTAAATTAAGACCAAAAATATATTTTTTAGTTTTCATGCATTTTTATGATATAGCCACAAAGTTTCTGTACTAAATATGTCTTTTTGATATAGCCAGAGAGGAAGATGCGAAGCGAAAGGGATTAACAGGGACCAAAATCTGTCTTCTCCAGCTGGTGGCGTTTTATTTTGCTCACCAAGCGAGGAGTTTTTGCCAATTTCGACTTTGTGGCTGTTGTAACTAGTGACAACCCTTTCATCTCGCCATATCAGTCCCCGTGATAGCATTGTGGTACACAGGTGTCACGTCAAATTTCACGTCCCTACCTTAAACTAGTGATGGGTCTTTCGCGAATAAGTATAAGAGCCGGATCGCATATCAGAAGATCCGAATCTATTTATAAAAATATATACAAATTAAGATATGAATAATTAAAATATTTAAATGAATATAATTAATTAATTCAAAGAACGAAAAAATATAAATAATAATATAGGCCTAAAATGCTCAAGCGCAAACACATTCGTTCTGACTGTCAGCTCAGACTAACAGCCTCACCTGTTGTTCCTGTCAATCAGACACGCAGTGTAGATATGTAGACGACAATTAATACCTACAGTTGAATTCGGAAGTTTACATACACCTAGGTTGTAGTCATTAAAACTCATTTTTCAACCACTCAAGTCAGTTAGGACATCTACTTTGTGAATGACACAAGTAGTTTTCACAACAATTGTTTACAGACAGATTATTAAAGCTTGGTCGCAAATGGGTCTTCCAAATGGACAGTGGATAGTGTTTTCTTTGCAACTTGCAGAAACTCTCCTGTGTTTGTTTAGTAGTCCGAAAATGTCGGAAACAATAACTTGCTTGACCGTGCTGTAGGTCATGTAACTGTTTGTTACCTGCAATATGCTTTGTGGACTCCACCGGGCAGATGTTGCTCTCCGGTTTGTGATGAAAGAAAGGCTTGGCTAAATTTATTCTGCCGTTGTGTCTTCTTATTTATCTCTGCCTTTAGGCCTATATATCACGATGGCAAGGCATATGAACAGACAGGTTATAGAGCAAACAACGCAATTATCACAACACTTAGGTTGTACTATGGCTCTTGTCCCCTGTTTGGGCTTTCCCAGTGATTTTTACCACGCACAGCTACTGGGAATATGAATTCATTCTAAATGCTAAGATTGAACCGTTTGTTTGCAGATACCTTCTCCAGCAGCTGGATCTTGGTGTTACCGTACTCTCTGAGCTGCTTTGGGTCATTTTTACGAGATCATACAAAACGCAGGCAGATGAGTTACAATACCAATCAATTGTATTTCTATTCGGTCAAAATGAAATATCCTTGATCAAACTTACAGGGACAGGGCAGAGACACTCCGCAGTGCCGCATTTCCTGTTTCAGTGTTCCAACTTCTACCTTCAGGTCAATGTTCCGTGTTGACACAAAAATACATGGAGTTATACAGTAGGACTACCAGTACAGTATTTCTTCAAAGTAGTTACATGACTTTACATGACTTTGTTAAGATCTGTCTCTGATCCGCATCACTCACTGTTTTGTCAATTACCTCGACAGAGTCATCATACCTCTGCCTGCAGCAGCTCCTCATAGAAGAATACGCGGAGCCTGAGGTTGAAGTTGTCCTTCTTTAGGTCAGAGATGATCTGAGAACAAGTGTGAGGGGGACCAGTAGCGTTAGCAGCAGAGCTACACTATATATACAAAAGTATGTGGACACCACTTAAAATCGGCCATTTTAGCCACACCAGTTGCTGACAGGTGTATAAAATCGAGCACACTGCCATGCAATCTCCATAGACAAACAATGTTGTGGAGTGGCCTTACTGAAGAGCTCAGTGACTTTCAACGTGGCACTGTCATAGGATGTCACTTTTCCAACATGTCAGTTCGTCAAATTTCTGCCCTGCTAGTGCTGCTCCGGTCAACTGTAAGTGCTGTTATTGTGAAGTGGAAACGTCTAGGAGAAACAACGGATCAGCCGCGAAGCTCTCAGTCACCCAAGTAGCACTGAATGGGTCCATTGAGTGCTAACACTCACTACTGAGTTTCAAACTGCCTCTGGAAGCAACGTCAGCATCGGGAGCTTTATTAAATGGGTTTCCATGGCTGAGCAGCCGCACACAAGCCTTAGATCACCATGCGCAATGCCAAGTGTCAGCTGGAGTGGTGTAAAGCTCACCGCCACTGGACTCTGCAGCACTGAAAATGCGTTCTCTGGAATGATGAATCATATCCCACACCATGTTTCAGTTTGATATTTTGAATAAAATAATAAGGACACCAATGTCAAGTTCAATAGCCTTGTTCAAGCATTGTACAAATCCCTACACACAGTGTCCAGGGAACAGCCCAGCGAGTCGATTACCTATCAACTAGACTCCGTAACAGCCTGCACAGAACCCTGACCTTAACCCCATCGAATCCCTTTAGGATGAATTGGAACGCCAACTGCAAGCCAGGCCTAATTACAAAACATCAGTGCCCTACCTCACTAATGCTCTTGTGGCTGAATGGAAACATACTTTTGGAAACATATAACGCTCTGGTGAGAGCAGTGTAAGTTTTATGATTGGAAAGAAATCCGTTGAATTCATGATCCTATTTTAAACTACAGTCACTAAACTTAATGAAGCCTTCATAAATCCTTTATAACACACATATAGAAAAAAGCAAATGTCTATATGGGGGGGGTCTATATGGGGGCATGTCTATATGGGGGGCATTGTCTATATGGGGTGCATTGTTGTCTATATGGGGGCATTGTTGTCTATATGGGGGGCATTGTTGTCTATATGGGGGGCATTGTTGTCTATATGGGGTGCATTGTTGTCTATATGGGGGGCATTGTTGTTGTCTATATGGGGTTGCATTGGGGGGCATTGTCTATATGGGGTGCATTGTTGTCTATATGGGGGCATTGTTGTCTATATGGGGGCATTGTTGTCTATATGGGGTTGTCTATATGGGGGCATTGTTGTCTATATGGGGGCATTGTTGTCATTGGGGGCATTGTCTATATGGGGGCATTGTTGTCTATATGGGGGCATTGTTGTCTATATTGTTGGGGGCATTGTTGTCTATATGGGGTGCATTGTTGTCTATATGGGGTGCATTGTTGTCTATATGGGGTGCATTGTTGTCTATATGGGGTGCATTGTTGTCTATATGGGGGGTGCATTGTTGTCTATATGGGGGCATTGTTGTCTATATGGGGTGCATTGCTGTCTATATGGGGTGCATTGTTGTCTATATGGGGTTGCATTGGGGCATTGTTGTCTATATGGGGGCATTGTCTATATGGGGGCATTGTTGTCTATATGGGGGCATTGTTGTCTATATGGGGTGCATTGTTGTCTATATGGGGGCATTGTTGTCTATATGGGGGCATTGTTGTCTATATGGGGGCATTGTTGTCTATATGGGGGCATTGTTGTCTATATGGGGGCATTGTTGTCTATATGGGGGCATTGTTGTCTATATTGGGGTGCATTGTTGTCTATATGGGGGCATTGTTGTCTATATGGGGTGCATTGTTGTCTATATGGGGTGCATTGTTGTCTATATGGGGGGCATTGTTGTCTATATGGGGGCATTGTTGTCTATATGGGGTGCATTGTTGTCTATATGGGGGCATTGTTGTCTATATGGGGGGGGGGGCATTGTTGTCTATATGGGGTGCATTGTTGTCTATATGGGGTGCATTGTTGTCTATATGGGGGGCATTGTTGTCATTGGGGGGCATTGTCTATATGGGGTGCATTGTTGTCTATATGGGGTTGCATTGTTGTCTATATGGGGTGCATTGTTGTCTATATGGGGTGCATTGTTGTCTATATGGGGGCATTGTTGTCTATATGGGGTGCATTGTTGTCTATATGGGGTGCATTGTTGTCTATATGGGGTGCATTGTTGTCTATATGGGGTGCATTGTTGTCTATATGGGGTGCATTGTTGTCTATATGGGGTGCATTGTTGTCTATATGGGGTGCATTGTTGTCTATATGGGGGCATTGTTGTCTATATGGGGGCATTGTTGTCTATATGGGGGGCATTGTTGTCTATATGGGGGGCATTGTTGTCTATGGGAGGGCATTGTTGCTTTTACACCTGCATTGTTTGCTGTTTGGGGTTTTAGGCTGGGTTTCTGTACAGCACTTTGAGATATCAGCTGATGTACGAAGGGCTATATAAATAAATTTGATTTGATTTGATTTGATATATGGGGGGCATTGTTGTCTATATGGGGTGCATTGTTGTCTATATGGGGTTCATTGTTGTCTATATGGGGTGCATTGTTGTCTATATGGGGTGCATTGTTGTCTATATGGGGTGCATTGTTGTCTATATGGGGGGCATTGTTGTCTATATGGGGTGCATTGTTGTCTATATGGGGGGCATTGTTGTCTATATGGGGGCATTGTTGTCTATATGGGGGGCATTGTTGTCTATATGGGGTGCATTGTTGTCTATATGGGGTGCATTGTTGTCTATATGGGGTGCATTGTTGCGTTTTGAGTTTGTAAGAAAGGCATTTCAATGTACTTGTGCATGTGACATTAGAACTGTAAATGGTAAATGGTAAATAGGTAGTTATAGGTGCTTTGGCTGCTTTGTGTGATGTATTGTTTTTTCTATCTTCTTGCCCTTTGTGCTGTTGTCTGTGCCCAATAATGTTTGTACCATGTTTTGTGCTGCTGCCATGTTGTGTTGCTACCATGCTGTGTTGTCATGTGTTGCTGCCTTGCTATGTTGTTGTCTTAGGTCTCTCTTTACGTAGTGTTGTGTTGTCTCTCTTGTTGTGATGTGTGTTTTGTCCTATATTTATACAGTATTGTATTGATTTTTTATTTTGAATCCCAGGCCCCGTCCCCACAGGAGGCCTTTTGCCTTTTGGTAGGCCATCGTGACAAATAAGATTGTGTTCTTATCTGACTTGCCTAGTTAAATAAAAAATAAACAAATATAAATGTTTGGCAAATCACCAGATTACCTATAATATACCGTATATCATCCATCCTTAGTATGACTTTGCTTATAAATCACTTAGTGATTATGCAAATAGGCTAGTCTTCATGTAGACTAATATATCTGCACCTTGTGTTATCTCCTTCATGGTGAATGGTTCATCAGTGCCCCTGGTCTTCCAGTGAAGTCCATTTCTGCTGACCGTTTGGTTGGGCCTAAACACTGCCTGATCTTGTGTTTTACAAGAAGTATAAACCAAGCAGTAAACATATGAAAAAGAGGAATCTTCATAAAAATTATATCTAGTCGTATATACTCATTTCTTGGAGTATTTGGACTGTTTAGAGCAGCAAAATATTTGAATACCTCCTGACCTTCAATGTCACTCAGCAAAGCATTTGCCGCCTGATTGATGTAAAAATGGTCAACTACGTAACATATAGCTTCTACATTCTAAAAGGGATATAATCAAAGAAACCTTTCCCACCTTCTACAATATGTCTTTGTTATATATAATCAGAGAGGAAGAGGAGAAACATAGTTTGATTTAACCAGAAAGATTTGATAACACAGATATCCAATCTCTCTGGTGATATAAAATATCTGGTGAAATCAAGCTTTGAGGTTGTTATGTAACGTTAGTATGGAGAAAACGGCCTTTACTGCCATCTTGTGGAGAAGGTTGTGGAAAATTGCCGTTTTCGTCCGTAGGCAACTAACTACATCTGGGAGGGGTGTGGGGAGGGAATAGCAACTGAAAAGCGATACAGTTTGAATTATTATTGGATATTTTTACTGTTCGTTTAATGTACCTATTTGTGGGCTTATATATGTATCGCCTTATTTCCCCTACATTTACATGGAAGGGGATGTAGCTCAGTGGTAGAGCGCATGCTTTGCATGTATGAGGCCCCGGGTTCAATCCCCGGCATCTCCATAATCATTTTCCCCCAAAATAAGGGTCCTTTTGTTTATAATTTCGCAAATAATATTTCGATTGTGCATTTAATATTTGTTTTAATATTTGTTTTATTTTTTATTTAACCTTTATTTAACTAGGCAAGTCAGTTAAGAACAAATTCATATTTACAATGACGGCCTTGGAACTGCCTTGTTCAGGGGAAGAACGACAAATGTTTACCTTGTCAGCTCGGGGATTCGACCTGGCAACGGCTCTAACCACTAGGTTACCTGCCGCACCCAGCATTAGCATTGATACGTTTTATTAGCTATCAAAATTTGTAAACAACCCGCACAGCTTTGTTTATTTACTTGCGCATTGTCCAATTGTGACCACCAGGGGCTCCCTCTCTGCATAAACAAAGACCAGATTGATGAAGACACATGGGCTATCCTTATATGGCAAATGAACTTAATTAAACGTTTCACAAAACGCAACCAATTTTCATAGCAAAGAGAGTAATAGTGTATAGTAGGCTACATTATCATGATACAGTTTTAACAGAGGGAGCAGGAGCAGGCATGGACGCTATCTTGCACTGACTCTATGCACAGTCATAAGACTCAGAAAAAAATGTGCTAAGTAGAATCTTATAGGGCTCTCCTGTTTGTCCCCATAGGGGAAACCTTTTTGGTGCTGGGTAGAACCCCTTGCAGAGGTTTCTACCTATAGGTCTCTATGTAGGGTTCTTCATAGAATCACGTGTAAATGGTTCTAGAACCCTCTATGAAGGAGTAAACTGTTCTACTAATAACTATTTTATCCTCTTTATCCTACAACACTCCATGATGGGTTCTACCGAGAACCCTTTTATCTTTGAGGCTGGTTCCACCAGCCAATTTAGACTTTAAAATTAAACTCTTTATGACACAACATTGCATATTATAAGGTATTTCTTTGAGGGCCTAGATATAACCTAACACAGCTGTGTTAGGAAACTCCTGGTTTTACAGGTGACATCAAGCCTGCAAATCAAGGTTATGCGTAATTCCTATTGGAATCCAGACAGATTGAGGATAGCATTAATCACCCACAACCTGCATTCAGAATGACTACTAGGGTAGGGAAAATTGACTGATGGAATGATCTAAATCAACTGGAACAACTATTTCAGTAACGGGTGCAATACGTCATACTACTAACAGATTGGATTTGTTTAGAAAAATGTATGTTATTCATCTTTGTGTAGCATAAGATTAATCAACCAATGATTACATGCAAAAAATACAGATATTGAAACAATTCTGAAAATCAACATGCAATAGAGCATGCTGGGAAATATGCTAATGATGACATGGTTTTGAGTGTTTTACTAATTAAAGAGTAAAAATGACACAATCACACTCAACTCTGGTTATTAACAACAACACAACAACACTAGGGTTATTTTACACCATTAAGTGTACACCACTTCATTTAACTCCTTAATCAACATTATAAGTTATCAACACTAGGTAAAACTGGCCAATTTGCTGTGTGCCATATACAATATGCTGCTGGTTCATACTCCCCTCTTTTCTCCTACTCTCGGCTCAATAAAATCACAGAAAATACTCTTTATGCAAAGATGTCAGCTATGTCTGTACTGTATATGTAAAACGATTAAGGCAATGTCAGATGTACAGTGCATTTGGGAAAGTATTCAGACCCCTTGACTTTTTCACATATTAACTTCTGTAAATAAGGATTTTTTTTTAAATACATTTTTTTTTTAAATCTAAAAACTTGTTTTCGCTTTGTACATAGGTACAGTTTAAAACATTCCCACACTTATCTTTTTAAAACGATCAGATTACTCAAACTCCTGATGTTCTATGTAGAACCCTTCTCCCCCTTCCAAATAATCCTTCTTCCCTTCCAAACAATTATTAAATGAAAACGGTTCTTAGGATGAAAAAGTTTCTAGGTAGAACTCTTTGCCTCACAAAGAATTGTTGTCTTCCAAAAAGGGTTCTTCAGATAAAAATGGTTCTTGGTAGAATCCTATCCCTCCACAAAGAACCCTTTTGGAAACCTTTTTTCTAAGAGGGTATATACACACTAAATCAAATAGAATTTTATCTGTCACATGCGCCAAATAAAATACACAAGAATGGAGCTTTTACAGGGAGTACCAGTACCTGATCAATGTGCAGGGTACAAGGCTTTTGAGGTAGATATGTACATGAAGGCAGGGTAAAGTAACTAGGCGTAAAGGATGTCAAGCTGCTTGCTTAGCGAGTACCACTCCCAATTCGGCCTACACCTGGCACGAACTCGGGACCTCTGCCTTGGTAGCACACGTGACCGCCCTCCTTCAGCATCACAAAAGCTAGCTATTCGCTGGCGCAAGTGGAGACACTTAAGTTTCAAACATCCCCATGTGCTACATAGACATCAGGATAGATAATAAGAGTAAATAACAGAGTAGCAGCAGTATATGGTGAGTGTAAAAGTGTGTGTACGTGTGTGTGTGTATCTGTGTGCGTGTTTATGTGTTTGTGTTGTGTTGGTTTGCGTGCGTGCGTGCGTGTGTGTGTGTGGGGGGGGGGGGGGGGTTGTGTGAGTGTCAGTTTAGTGTGCATATAGTGTATATGTGCAAGAAAGGGTCAGTGCAGATAGTCCTGGTATCCATTTAATTAACTATTTTGCAGTCTTATGGCTACTTAGAAGTCTTACAATAGAAATTGTCTCGGAGTCAGATGGTACGAGAGCCGATGCATCCCGTTTGCCGGAGGGTAGCAGAGTGAACAGTCTGGCTTGAGTCTTTGCCAAATTTTCAGGACTTCCTCTGAAACGGCCTGATAAAGAGGTGCTGGATGGCAGGGACATCGGCCCCAGTGATGTACTAGGCTGTCCGCACCACACTCTGTAGCGCTTTGCGGTCAAGGGCAGTGCATTTGCTATACGTATTTTTTCAGCATCATGAGAGGGAAGAGGCGCTGCCGTACCCTCTTCACGACAGTGCGGGTGTATTTGGAACATGTTAAGTCCTTAGTGGTGTGGACGCCAAGGAACTTGAAGCTCTCGACCCGCTCCACAACAGCCCCGTCGATGTTGATGGAGCCGTGCTCTCCCCTCTTTCTCCTGCAGTCCACGATCAGCTTCTTGGTCGTACTGGGGTTTAAAGGGCTTCTTAAGTTTCCACATTGAAATTTCAGACTTGATTTTCCCTTACGAAAAATATCAACCCCTACAAAAATGTCCATTAATTATAATCCACATAATAATTCACATTTCCTGTTGCTGCATGATTATTATCCTGCTGAACCAAACCGGTTAAACATTTAGTAAATTGAGAATCTGCAAAAATAAAAATCAAGTTACATAAGCTGACAGTTACACATGGGCTCATGTCTGGAAGTGACCTGGGTGAGAGATCTTAATAAATTGAGAAAGTGATGATGATGATGGTGACGATGATGGTGATAACGACGACAGTGATGACGACAATGAGTATGGTTTGTTATGAGCAACAGTATGTTGATGAGATCTTGGCGTTGATAAGACCATTAGCCACAGGTGTCTCACACTCTGCCTCCAAATTGCTGCAATTGTGTCAGCAGTGGGATGACCTCATATGGAAGCCAGGATGAGCGCGTGAAGGGGCTTGAAAGAAGTTCAGTCATCGTTATCAAACTGCCGTTGATAAGACTGTTGACCACTTCCCCAAGGGGGACATCTTTCTTGAAGCATTTGTTTCCTACTGCCTTTGGGTCATGGCGCCCTGTGTTCGAATATCACCCAGGCATCTCTCACACTCCTGCAGAATCGCTGCAATATTCATTGTGAATTACCCCTAATTCACAGTGCATCAATTGGTATTTTAGTACGAGGCTGGAAAAAAAATAATTTAGCACATTACAACTCCACCCACTTTTACCAAATTACAAGACATTTCTGATTTTTAGAGAGAAGGATTCATTTTGATACATAATGTTAGTCATTTCCAAGACATTTTCACCTCTCCAACATTTGAAAAAGGGTATTTTGTGCCAAAGTTAGGTGTTTGAATGTTCCACACAGGAACATTCTCTGAGGTCTGAAGTCTTCCTATGAGTCTCAATCAGGTTGCTGAACACTACATAGGACAAATTGTACCGAAGTTGGATCTAGTGGTAACGCTGTCGACAAACAGAGATTGTGCGTCACTCACTCTCCAGGTTCTTGGTCAGAAAAAGTGTTGATCTGCTGTTCATAACGTGTCGTACTCAACATGAGAGTAGGCCTCTGATGATGTTCTTTACCATCCACCCTCTTTATGTTCTAAAATACGTTTGTCTCTTCACATATGGACCTAGAGGCTGTGCTCTGGCATATTGCAGTCAGGGTGTTAAAGGATCAATTAGTGATTTAGGATGAATGGATTCCTCTGACTGAGACTCATCTTCCCAATCCATGGCGACCCCGAATCAGACCATACTGGCTATTAAAAATGTTATCCAATTTGCTCACACAAAAAAAAATAACTTAAACCATAAATAGAGAGGCCATCATAGCACACTTCCTATTCTGGTTAACTACCACAGGTATGTAGCACCTCTAATTAATTTCCCTCTCTGGAGTTCCCTCTCTGGTTTTCTCTGCAAGCTGGTGCCATTCCTCCAGGTGACTGCCATAGCAACCAGCATCCTGACCACGACCTGCATTGCCAGGGAGGTCGTGGTTATCAAACACATGGGTTATCACATTGCTTAAAAACTCATTTTCACAAAGTCTGCTGCCTCAGTTTGTATGATGGCAAATAACATGAATGTATACAGTCATAGCAGAATTTTGTTATATTCATTTTCAGAAAGTCTGAGTTTGTATGATGGCAATATGCATATTCCAGAATGTTATGAAGAGTGATCAAAGTCCCTCTTTGCCATGCAAATTAACTGAATCCCCCAAAACATTTCCACTGCATTTCAGCCCTGCCACAAAAGGATCAGCTGACATCATGTCAGTGATTCTCTCGTTAACACAGGTGTGAGTGTTGATGGGGACAAGGCTGGAGATCACTCTGTCATGCTGATTGAGTTCAAATAACAGACTGGAAGCTTCAAAAGGAGGGTGGTGCTTGGAATCATTGTTCTTCCTCTGTCAACCATGGTTACCTGCAAGGAAACATGTGCCATCATCATTGCTTTGCACAAAAAGGGCTTCACAGGCAAAGATATTGCTGCCAGTAAGATTGCACCTAAATCTACCATTTATCGGACCATCAAGAACTTCAAGGAGAGCGGTTCAATTGTTGTGAAGAAGGCTTCAGGGCGCCCAAGAAAGTCCAGCAAGCGCCAGGACCGTCTCCTAAAGTTGATTCAGCTGCAGGATCGGGGCACCACCAGTACAGAGCTTGCTCAGGAATGGCAGCAGGCAGGTGTGAGTGCATCTGCACGCACAGTGAGGCGAAGACTTTTGGAGGATGGCCTGGTGTCAAGAAGGGCAGCAAAGAAGCCACTTGTCTCTAGGAAAACCATCAGGGACAGACTGATATTTTGCAAAAGGTACAGTGATTGGACTGCTGAGGACCTTGAGTAAAGTCATTTTCTCTGATGAATCCCCTTTCCTATTGTTTGAGGCATCCGGAAAAAAGCTTGTCCAGAGTATAGAAGGTGAGCGCTACCATCAGTCCTGTGTCATGCCAACAGTAAAGCATCCGGAGACCATTCATGTGTGGGGTTGCTTCTCAGCCAAGGGAGTGGGCCCACTCACAATTTTGCCTAAGAACACAGCCATGAATAAAGAATTGTACCAACACTCCTCCGAGAGCAACTTCTCCCAACAATCCAGGAACAGTTTGGTGACCAGTTTGATGTCCAGGTTTCTGGACATCAAAGGATTGGTGAGTGATGTAGTATGTCTTGGGATCAGAACAGTAGGCTACTTGCCTGATTGAGAACATGATTTTGTGTTGGTCATGAAGTTGAGTTGATCCACTTTGTTTTAGGTGAATCAGGACCTTTTGCTGATGTTCGACGATGAAAACATCCTCTAAGCTCCTTGAAAAGTGGGACACTGTATTGAAGCCCAAAGTCATCAAACTGACAAAATCCTGACGACGACCACCAATTTGCGTCACCTCCTGAAGTCTGCAGGAAAACTGCCAGAGAATGACAGGGAAACCAGTAAGTGGATTATCTCGTGAGTAGCACAACGTTTCAAACTCAGTGATATTGTTTTGTGATTTGGGGTGTTTTTCCTTTTCTTGCCCTCAGACTGGAACAAGGATATGTCCTCCCTGCTGCTGCAGCTTCATCTCCTCCCACCCCCAGCAGGAGGGAAGAGGACCAAGATCAGTGCCAGTGATGCTGTGGGCAGGCTAGTGCACTTTCATAAGGTAAGATGATACAGTAATCGGTGTGTAATTCATTCTTTTGGGTTGTCTCTTTGTCTTAACATGCGGAGAGTGACTTTAAAAAAACCTTTGGGTTGCAGTCATGCTGCAGCATTGTAGACCATCTTGATAGGAGCCATGGTCGACAGACATAGCTCCTTGCCGTCGGAAGAAGACGGAGCAAGATTGGAAAACTACTACATCGTGGTG
This sequence comes from Oncorhynchus gorbuscha, assembly GCF_021184085.1. Classification (NCBI taxonomy): domain Eukaryota; kingdom Metazoa; phylum Chordata; class Actinopteri; order Salmoniformes; family Salmonidae; genus Oncorhynchus; species Oncorhynchus gorbuscha. Next base: position 3,259,582 of record NC_060192.1, on the reverse strand, counting down.
GACAAAAGGCTTGTTACCTGCCAGGCAACTAGTGGTCTGTGTGCATTTGATGAACTGTTCTGTTTGATTGAAGAGTCTATGACCCTAAGATTGTCTTGCGTGGTGAAGATCAATTTGAAATGCATTGTAATCCATCGCAATCAGACCCACAGCTCCCATCTGTGTATGGTGTAAATGATTCTAAACTAAACTGTTTGCAGCACTTCCATGGTTGTAATAAGGGGTGGCTCACTTTGAGTTAAAACTGTTTGAATATGTCTCTGAAAATTTCATTTTGAAACGTGCGCTTTGCTCTAGAATCTGCTCATTTGACTATGGGTACTTGGAGTGCAAAAAGTGTCCAACTGAAGTCAACCTAGAGAACAGTGGAAATAGCCTTGTACTTAACTCTATTCAAACTCTATCACTGCAAATAATCATTGTTTTTTCCCCTTTTCTTAGCCAGGGCATGACTGTGGATCTAAATCATTTTATAATTGAACGTCACACACTTTTTAAACAGTTGCATAAAAACGTGTTACCCAAACATAACTTTATGATACATTACCCAGCATGCATAAGACAAACCGGTTCTTCATTAAATATGTAGATCATGAGGTTTGAGGCGACGCACAAACTCTTTAAGAACACCCTCAAACTTACTAAGTCCCTTGCCAAAAAACACCAATTTGCTGTAGACCATCACTGGGAGACATCACCATTGCGACATACTGAATATGGACCGATAAAGGCATTTTCCCTCAGTGATTTTACTGGTGGTGATGAGCTGTCAGCGTCACTTCAGTTCATTGGTCCTTCTGTAGCTCAGTTGGTAGAGCATGGCGCTTGTAACGCCAGGGTAGTGGGTTCGATCCCCGGGACCACCCATACGTAGAATGTATGCACACATGACTGTAAGTCGCTTTGGATAAAAGCGTCTGCTAAATGGCATATATTATTATTATATTATTATGCAGTAAGCCATTTACTCTACCAGCTAGGTTAAGATGGATAGCCCGGAGTACAGAGAGGGACTGTTAGTTTGCAGTAAGAGATGAGATCATTGTGGTTGACAATATACTATACCTATTGCTGGACAAGTTGCATACGGATAATTTCAGTGAACATTACCATGCATTCACTGTGTTTGATGGTGTTGATGACAAAGTTGTTGTCAATGTTGATGATCTGAAATGTTATCAGCCTTTTGTCCTTCAAAGTGTTTATGGTGCTGATGAGAGCCTTTATGTTGTTCCTTTGTAGGCATGACAGAGCAGTAGTCAGATTATTGGCAACTTTGTCAAGAAAATTGCATACCTAGTCTTAGGAGAACTTCCACTTGTGTTAAATAGCAACTCTCCAAATGCTTTTGTTCTCATATAGTACATGTACTGAGGCGCCTGTGATGCACTGTTTTCATTTTAACGCGGCTGTGATGCATTGTTTTCACTGTGATGAGCGCCTCGGTACGTGTACTATATGTGATGCACTGTTTTCATTCTGATGCGCCTGTGATGCACCGTTATCATTTGAATGTGCCTGTGATATTATTTTCACTTTGGCCTAAATAAAGAAGCAAAGCAGAGTTACTACTCTTGTAAGGACTCCTTTATTGCTCATGTTTAAGTCACTTACAACATGCAGGCTTGATTTATGAGCGGGAGAGAACCAGACAAAAAATATGTTATTTTCTAGTGTGAATATTGAGCACTTCCTGGTATCAATTCAGCTACCGGATGCATTCCTTAAATTTGATCTTGAACACTGAAAGTTGTTGATGCTTAATACTGAGGGTGTTGAAAAAACACTTCCATGGGTCATTTGAACAACATCTAACGTGTTATATTTTAATAACACTCCAAGTGTTTCAATATGAACACTAATAAAAGTGTTAAATTAACACGGAGTGGCCCTATATAAACACCGGACGACTACTCTGCGTCTCACAAAGACACTCCCACACCATCACACCTCCTCCTCCATGCTTCAAGGTGGGAACGACACGTGCAGGGATCATCCGTTCACCTACTCTGCATCTCACAAAGACAGCGGTTGGAACCAAAAATCTCAAATTTGGACTCATTAGACCAAATGACAGATTTCTACCGGTCTAATGTCCATTGCTCGTGTTTCTTGGCCCAAGCAAGTCTCTTCTTATTATTGGTGTCCTTTAGTAGTGGTTTCTTTGCAGCAATCCAACCATGTAGGCCTGATTCACGCAGTCTCTGCTGAACAGGCTCCTGAATGGTGCAGCTGTCCAAGGCACAGCTTCTCAGTGCAAGAGGTGCCACTACTAGCCCTGGGTCAAATCCAGGCTGTATCTCATCTGGCTGTGATTGGGAGTCCCATAAGACAGTGTGCAATTGGCCCAGCGTTGTCCTGAGTAGGCCGTCATTGTAAATAAGAATCTGTTCTCAACTGACTTGCCTAATTAAATTAAATAAAAAAACAGTTGAGATATGTATGTTACTCTGTGAAGCATTTATTCATTTATTTGGGCTGGTTTTTGCAACTGCACTTGAAGAAACTTTCAAAGATCTTGACATTTTCCGGATTGACTGACCATGTCTTAAAGTACAACAGTAAGGTATTTGCTTTTTTGGGGGGGAGGGGTTACACACGCACGCTCGCACACACACACACACACACACACACACACACACACACACACACACACACACACACACACACACACACACACACACACACACACACACACACACACACACACACACACACACACACACACACACACACACACACACACACACACACACACACACACACACACATATATATATATATTAGTCAAGGGACAATCTTATCTGCCCACCATCTCAATGCACTCTTTGGCACACTAGCTCTGGTCCAGGACATTATGTTAACCAGTGTTGCTTGTGCCGCCAGCTAGTACACAATAGCAAGCTAGTTTATTGAAATTATGAAACAAATAGTTCATCAATTCTCAGTATATAACAATATTCATAAATACTTAATAATACGCCATTCTTTCACACATTGTTGTATAATATACAAAACCACTGAGTGCAGTATTAAAATAATTTGGAATTAATTATTCAAGTTATTCAGTTTTGAAATACAAAATATGCAAATTACAAAATTACACATTGGTTTCCTTACCCTGTAAGCAGTCTATGGACAAGGTATGACAGCAATCCATGCCTTGGTTTAGCTTCCCTGGCACTGTCTCCACATGCTAATGTTTTAGCATTTGTGGCACAAATCCCATTGAAGTGATATTAACATTTTTCGCACATCGTGTTCAAATGATCTCCTGTATAAGTGACTTTGTGGAGCTTCACAATACATTTTTAGATACTTTTAGATTATTTGGACATGATGCAACAAAAAAAACTGCTAATATCAGTCCAATGACTTGACTGGGATTTGTGCCACAAATGCTAAAATGTTAGCATGGGGAAATATTGCCAGGGAAACTAAACCAAAGCACGAATTGCTGTTATACCTTATGCTTATAGGATAAGGAAACCAACGTGTCACTTTATAATTTGGGTAAACTATCCCTTTAATACAAGATTCAATACATAAGGCAAAGATGGGATATTTGTACAAAATGTTTATTTCAAACGGACATTAAACAAACACAATGGCTTTGACACATTCTGAAATCCAGACGCAAACAATTGTCGAAGGGAGAAAATGACTTAAATAAGAAAAAAGAAGAGTTTTGGAGCTATGCAACTAAATAAACAGAAGTGAGGTGTGAGACCGCACAGCGCAAACATGATATGAACGCCAATGTATAATCCTAACTATTAAAAGTTCATGAAAAAAAGAGCCAAAAGCCGTCTCAAAGGTAATATTATAATGGAAGAGGGGTGTTAAAAAAATGTTGGTAGAAAAGCATTAAGAAGAATTAGAAAAAAATAAAGGTCCATAGAAATTGATGCAGGCTGTTTTTTCCATTGTCCGTCAATAGATGGCAGTGCCAGCACTGTAGCTTCAAATCCGTCAGCTTTAAAAAAAGAAGAATTCTTCGCTCTTTTACATAAGTGTAGCCACTAGACTAGAGGGTAAAAGGGGCTAAACCAAGTTTAATGTGCTCATACTTAGTAATCATATACTAGTATTCCTTCAGCTTTAAGGCTTTTCTTTTTTGTTAATAAAACTCTCTCTCTATATATATATATATATATAATGTGAAGCACATAAAACCACTCTTGGTAATGTATGTACAAAGGATGCTACAGGTAATAACCTTGGACTTTACAGAAATGAAAAAAGAACTTGGACTGAAATATCCAGAAAAGCTTTCCTTCATCTTCTTGACAGAGCCAAACAATGAGAAACAACGTGCTTTGCGTACCTGCATATTCATGTCTTTGTTGACATGTATAAAGGAGTCCAACTTTTTTAGCAATACATTATTACCCTTTTCACACTACTGAGCCCAACCCGAGCAGAGCTATACCGGACAATGTGAAAAGTACAGTGTGAATCAGGCAGAGAGAAAAACGTTTTTCAATAGTCCACAAATGTTGAGTTAAGCATAATTACAAAAGCCCCAACACAAAAGTGACCTTATGATGACCACCTTGACTGAATAAGAAACTCTATGTGCAGAAATGGCATATATACTGTAACTATTGAACTTCTATGTGCACTGACTGAACATAGTCTTTGATCAGTGGGGCGCCATCGAGCAGGACAGGATGAACCCCAAATGCAGGTCAGCCACTCCCGTCTGTCTATTTGATTTCAGTCATGTTGCCCTCTAGATAAATGTAGTCGTGATAACGTAGCAACACATTACTGCCCTATTTAGTTTTCCAGGGTTGCTGTGTTGGTAATTGAATAAATAATGAAACGTAATTATCATCCGTTTAAAATAAATATGTCAATAAATAAAACAGCTATGAAACCTTGAGGGCTCTGAGTGTTTGTGGGAAATGTTTGAGAAACATTGGACGAACAAAAGAAATAGTGACGGAAACTCCTTCCAACAAGTGCTGTGCATCAACGCATTAACACTGAAAAACGAAATAACTAACAACGCAGTCTATAAAACATTCAGTTTAGTCACTTATGCATTTTTAAAAAAAAGAATAATCTTTGCCCTTGCCTGCACTTATACACTTTAAATGAGCCTATGGCACGTTTTAAATCATAAACGAATCCCGAAACTTCAAAAAACAAAACAGTAACAGTAATGGACTACCGTATAACACATATTTACACACAAATATGCAAATATTATGACTCATACCAACTTGCATTTTAAACTAACATAGTACAATATGGTCTGTATTTTACTGTAATTTTTAACAGCATTATGCTTAAATGGCCTATCTCTACCTGTACTTCAAACATATAACCTTCTGCCTAATATGGGCATTTGTTACCTGTATCTCTAAACCCTACACGTGCCAGAGGCAAGTGCATCAAGTAGACGGAGTATCAGTGACATAGTGGTTGCGTTCCCTTGCTCAGACGTTACATGCACCAACCAATGGTTGCGTGCCACGCCATCAACTCTGTCATCGACTGACAGATTGGTATGACATATGTTGTGATTTGCTGATACTTAAAATACCTATCCAGGCATTGTAATATCTGGCAGGCGTCAGCAACGCCTGGGCATAGGAACGCGCAAGCTAATGCCACTCCTACAAACCAGTGTATGTCCCTGTCCCAGGGTTCGGTATTGGCCTATAAGCCTAATAATGTCGGTCGCTCAGAGAGAAGGGGTGGGGCGTAAAATCATGGAGGTCAAAGCTGAGCTCCAGACCTCACCCACTGGAAAACATCAACATCCATCAACAACATCGAACTCTTCTACCATTTTATGTTTTTGAAGACCGGACACACCAGGCCGATAATGCTATCTTCAAAAGAAAACAAGGTTTATCCCCAAATCCTCCATTTTGTTTTTTAGATTTTGTTTTAGAAAGCACAGGCCTTTAGGCCAAATACACCAGACCATATTGGCAGATATTCAAAAGACAACATTGTTTATCTCCAACTCCAACTCCAATTGGTATCTCCAATTGGTATCTCCAATTGGTGTTGTTTTAGAGGCACAGGCATATAGGCAGAATACATCAGGCCAATTCGGCCGATAAGAGTTGAGGTTGTCTTTCATCAATGTTTTTTTATTTCATCTCAATCCACACATGTCTCTGAGGCAGCGCCCCCCCCAGTGGGCTGGGGGTGTCAGGGCATGTCTGCATGTTTGTAGTAGCCCTTCTGGATGGCAGCGAAGGCAATGCTCTCAGCGGAGCGCCTCTGGTCCAGACTGAGAAGGGCCTGGAGCAGGGAGTTGATGTCCGCTTTCAGGCCCTCCTTCTGCATCCAGTTCTTCAGCAGGTCATACACCTTGTCGCCAGGGGGGGCACTCTCCGCCATCTTGATGTGGTTGTCATGGACGCCGATGTAGCGAAAAAACTTGTTGTGGATCCGCACGTCCAGGCACTCATCGAAGAGGTCAAAGCTCTTCTTCAGGGACGTCTCATCCCCTGGGGAGAGAAAGGAGAAATGGTACCTTGGTTCATTGTTGCTGATATCAGAAATAGGGGAGTTTTTCCTCTTTTCCTGACCACCAAGAAAATATGGGCTCTAGTTATAGACACTAACTAAGGTTCAAACTTTTTTCCTGAACCAGTCATCAGGAAAAAAACTCCCACCCATTGTCTTAGAAAACACAACTCTTTATCATGATATTTCCTTTTAATTATTATTGCACTTTAAATAATACATTTAAAAAAAAGGTAAGCAGCAAAAAGAACAATAAGAGAGTTTCTATAGACAAACATGTACAGTCCTGCACTGATTTAATGGTGCTCCGCATCAACTATTATCTATTTAAGAACCTGTGGTGGTCAATAATGTTTGTTGAAATGTATGTAAAGTGGTGGTTTTGTCTTTATTCTTCTTTTTTCTTTATGTTGAAGTTTGGTCCCAGCCAATGTCATGTCTAGTTTTGGGTCTATGTTTTATCTGTACATTTGTGTATTGGGGTCCTGAGTGGCACAGTGGTCGAAGACACTGCATCTTAGTGCTCGAGGCGTCACTACAGACACACTTGTTCAAATCCAGGCTGTATCATAACCAGCTGTGATTGGTAGTCCCATAGGGCGGTGAACAATTGGCTCAGCGTTGTCTGGGTTTGGCCAGTGTAGGCTGTCATTGTAAATAAGAATTTGTTCTTAACTAACTTGCCTAGTTAAATAAAGGTTAAATAAAAACATTTTTTTTATATTTTTTTATCTGTAGGGGTCTGTTCAGGCAGTGTGCTTCCCCTGTCACATTTTGTCCATTTTCTCAGCCTTACAATAGAGCTCCTTGTTAGGGTCCAAATTGTAAATGGTTGCTAACCTTATAGTGCCGGAGAGTTAACTCATAAAGCAATCAACCACTGAACAAGTAACGAGGTTTAAACGTGGAGCCGCCAGTAAATAAGCGCTAGACAGAATTTACTTCAGGGAGAGAAACAAACAAAGCCAAGCTACATTGACCACATATAGTTCAGTAGCACACACTCTACTAGTTAAATACCTTATAGGGGAGTCTCTATTCATCTAATTAAAATCGTAGGATGAAAGGACCACATATAAAATCCAGAATTAAATAATGGATCAAATTCATGATTGTTTTGATTTTCTGAGGCCTGACTTTAACTCAACGGTATTCCATCTCTATGGGGTGTATTCAGTGAGGTGAAACGCTACAAACCTTGCATATAGAAATGTAACTAGTACACCCTATTTACCTGACAATCACACAGTATTTGTTCTACCCAATAGATTTCTATCTGACCGTTCAGTAAAAATTCTCTCTTCTAAACAGACCCCAGTCAGGACAGGACGTGTTGTTTATGGTGTGTGTGGAACCCCTCCCTACTAGGACCCGGCCCACCCTCCAGCTCTGTGTGGGGTCTCTTACCTATCAGGGCCACAAGTCTCTTCTGCAGAGGATCATCCTGAAATGCGACAGAAGGAAAAACAAGAGTTAACCACCCACCAGGGGCCACCAGGAACAAATCTGTTATCCGTTTAGAAATATGTCAAACAGTATTAATATTATGAAAGTCTGCCTTGGTTAAAATACTGAAAACGTTGATAATGTTATTCCACTTCTTAGGACGTGTCTGTTGCAGGAATGCACAACTCCAGTCTCTGCCCTCTAGAACTGAAGTTGTGCTCACATGATCTGGTGCACGTAGGGTTTGTGTGGTTTTGTGTCCTAGGCCAAACCTAGCCCCAGGGTCCCTGCCCTCTGTCCCCCCCTCCTGCTATAACTGTATCCCCTACATTCCCCCCTCTCTGGCTCTGGTCCTCGTCTAACCTCCTCTGCCCCCATATCCCTCAAGCTCTCCTACCTCACAACCCCCAACCATCACCCCTGCCTCACTCACCCTGGCTGTGGGCTGCAGTCTCTGGGCGGAGGGGCTGTGTCGGGGGGAGCTGCCCGACGAGGCTGCCCCGGCGGTGGGCAGGGCCGACAGGCTGGTCTGGGAGGAGCTGGTGGTGTTGGGTAGGCTGTCACCCAGGCCCCGGTCCTCGTCCTCCCCCAATCCCAGGGGAGGGGAGGCCTTAATCAGGCCGCCCTGGGTCTCCTGCAGCAGGGGACGTGACTCGGGACGGACCTCCTCCCCCTCCTCCCCCTCCAGGCCAGCATTCTGGCTGTTCTGTCTCTCCTCTGCTGTGGGTCCACTCTCACCCTGAGGAAGAGATAAATAAAGAGAGGGAGTAAGAGAGAGAGAGAGATATAGAGCACGCGAGAGAGAGCGAAAGAGAGGACGAGACAGAGAGAGGGGTGGTGAGGGAGATAAGGAGATGGCATGGAGAGCGAGTGTGAAGCATGGAAGTTCACTTAGCAGATCAAAGTACACTCTGAGACGACAAATTAAAAATTCACCACCAGAGATTCATATCAATCCAACAGACATATATTGATCTACACTGACGATATATAACATAACCCCAATAGCATAAAGGGATAGAGATGGGAAAACTTACAATGGCAATCTTCACAATGTCACTGGAGTCACAGCGACTGTCTGAACCTGAGAGACAAACTAAAACACAAAGAGAACTATTAGAGAACCAATCTAAAATATTTTGAATCAATATGTATTTCAATACACAGGAGTGGCAAGGGACATTTATTTTGGTTACTCACCTGGCCGAAATGTACATGGCCTCTTGATCCAAAGCCACACACCAATCCCGATGAAGAGGAGGAAGAGCAAGAGCAGAATGACCAATGGCGTAACTTTTGGGAAGGGGAAATGAGGAAACATCCATTTAGAACATTGGTATTCAAATATTTTCAGCGGGGACCCCATTTTTTCCGCCAGAATTCTGGGGACCCCATTTTTTCGCCAAGAATTTCTTGTGACCCCACCCCAAATCTAATGACACAACTTTAAATCTGTATATTCAGGTTTTTAAATCAACAAATGACCTTCAATTCATTGCATTTTTACCTCTTATCAAAATGAAAAGAAAACAATAAATACATTGACTCAATATAATTGGATTTTTCAAATTATCTTTCTCAAAAACGTTTGCATATTATCCCATACAATAATCCGTACTCTTAATTTGGTGTACATAAAATAATACAAATATGTTTGACACCACTGCAATTCCCCCGAGACTCCACTAGTGGTCGCAACCCCGAGTTTGAATACCACCGATTTAGAATCATGTCTCATCATGATGAGCATATGACATCAATTGTATGCTGTTCATTCTCTTTATTTGATTGGTCCTCAATAAAAATGATTCAGAGCCTATAAAACAGAGCGATAAAGACTTATGTACAGTGGAGTAAACTACTTACGTAAAAATACTTTAAAGTACTACTTAAGTAGTTTTTTGGGGTATCTGTACTTTACTTGACTATTTATATTTTTGACAACTTTTACTTTTACTTCACTACATTAATAAAGAAAATAATGTACTCTTTACTGCATATATTTTCCCTAACACCCAAAAGTACTTGTTACATTTTGACAGGAAAACGGTCCAATTCATCCACTTATCAAGAGAACATACCTGGTCATCCCTACTGCCTCTGATCTGGCGGACTCACGAAACACAAATGCTTCATTTGTAAATTAATTTCTTAGTGTTGGAGTGTGCCCCTGGCTATCCGTAAATAAGAAATAAAACACAATTTGTGCTGTCTGGTTTGCATAATATAAGGAATTTGAAATGATTCATACTTTTACGTTTGATACTTAAGTATATTTAAAGCCAAATACTTTAATATTTCATTTTCTATTAATCTTTACTTCAAACTCAAGTATGGCTTTGAGTCCTTTTTCCACCACTGCTTATGTACACCTACCTATGGTCTCTGCAGAGATGGGGGCGGAGGTGGGGATGGCAATCGGGTGGAGGGTAGTGGAGATGTCTCGTTTCCTACACGCAGTGTTGGAGATGGGGGTGCATTTCTTCACCTCCTCCTCCCCCGCTTTACACCTGGGAAGACAAGAAAAGAGATAGAGGAATTAGTATTTTATTCTTTGATGGGGCTAGTGTTACTTCAGTAGAGAATTAGTTCAAATATGACAGTGCTGATCTCAGATCTGTTTGTGTGGTCTTGCCAACACCTATGGTCATGCCAATGACCATAAAGTTGGCTATACAGCACAAACAGATCTGGGACCAGGCTACTGTTAAGTATGCCTAGTGGTGTGATCTCTGGACTGGGGTCTGGAGGTGTAAACAGGGCTCTAAATTGTGACAATTGTGGTTGTATATGCTCCTAAATATTTGTCTGTGCAACCTGGAATTTTTATTTGTCCCTGTACCACTATTTCCAAGTGCCCTAGAGAAAAAAGCGAGCGCAGATTCGTGACCGTCATGATTGCACCATTACTATACTGCAGAGAAAATATGTCTGGGCGATATGGCCAGATATCATATCACAATGTTTTTCTCATTTTTTACGGGATGATGCTATTTGACAGTATTTTATGTTTTTGAATAATACAAGCTCTAAATATGCTTAATGAGTAGTGCATGATCCTAGGGTGGACAACAAATACATTGTAAGTGGTTTAATAGGGTTTTCTCTCTGTGTTTTATACTGTTCAATCAAACTTCAACCCAAAATAACTTTTTACATTTCTGGATTTCCTTCATTCATTTGTTATAATTCCCACACTGTACCACATCTGTTTTGTCTTTGTATGCCTCTATTAGTCACTTTTCTTTCTCCCTTTTTATTATTTATAATTCTCATCTATAACCGTGTATTTTCAATGGATTCAATGGCAGTTGCTACTTTAGCCACAAGGGACTGATTTGTAGCGTGCCAGCGCTGCCTCAAAGGCAATATTCTTCGAAAGAAAAACCCGAAGCTCTTGTCAAATAATTAGCAGTTCTCAACTGTTATCAGTCTAGTACTATTTCAAGTTTCATCACTCAGTGGTCCTTCTGTAGCTCAGTTGGTAGAGCATGGCGCTTGTAATGCCAGGGTAGTGGGTTCGATTCCCGGGACCACCCATACGTAGAATGTATGCACACATGACTGTAAGTCGCTTTGGATAAAAGTGTCTGCTAAATGGCATATATTATTACATCTACAGTGGGGCAAAAAAGTATTTAGTCAGCCACCAATTGTGCAAATACTTATTTTCCACCATAATTTGCAAATAAATTCATTAAAAATCCTACAATGTGATTTTCTGGATTTTTTTTCTCATTTTGTCTGTCATAGTTGAAGTGTACCTATGATGAAAATTACGGGCCTCTCTCATCTTTTTAAATGGGAGAACTTGCACAATTGGTGGCTGACTAAATACTTTCTTGCCCCACTGTATATAATATTAAACAAACCAGACATTTAAATACCGTTATGTAAAGTAAAGTAAAAAAATCTGAACCAGTTCATCATCACCCTTACAAAAAAAGAGTAAATGTGCAGTAATTGCAGAATAACTGAAGTAAAGGTTGACCGATTAATTTGCAGGGCCGATTAATCTGGGCCGATTTCAAGTTTTCATAACAATCGGTAATCGGCCTGGTTGATGATATTACTAGTTTAACTAGCTTGTCCTGTGTTGCATATAATCAATGCGGTGCCTGTTAATTTATAATCGAATCCCAGCCTACTTCAATTTCGCCAAACGGGTGAAGATTTACCAAAAGCGCATTCGCGAAAAAAGCACAATCGTTGCACCAATGTACCTAACCATAAACATCAATGCCTTTCTTAAAATCAATACACAAGTATATATTTTTAAACCTGAATATTTAGTTAAAATAAATTAATGTTAGCAGGCAATATTAACTAGGGAAATTGTGTCCCTTCTCTTGTGCTCACTGCAAGCAGAGTCAGGGTAGGGTATATGCAGCAGTTTGGGCCGCCTGACTTGTTGCGAACTGTGTGAAGACCATTTTTTCCTAACAAAGACCGAAATAAAGTTGCCAGAATTTTACATCATTATGACATAACATTGAAGGTTGTAATGTAACAGCAATATTTAGACTTAGGGTTGCCACCCATTGGATAAAATACGGAGCTGTTCCGTATTTCACTGAAAGAATAAACGTTTTGTTTTCAAAATGATAGTTTCCGGATTTGACCATATTAAATGACCTAAGGCTTGTATTTCCATGTCTTTATTATATTATAATTAAGTCCATGATTTGATATTTGATAGAGCAGTCTGACTGAGAGGTGGTAGGCAGCAGCAGGATCGTAAGCATTCATTCAAACAGCACTTTCCTGCGTTTGTCAGCAGCTCTTAGCAATGCTTGATGCACAGCGCTGTTTATGACTTCAAGCCTATAAACTCCCAAGATTAGGCTAGCAATAATATAGTAATAATATAATATAATATAATAACTACAACCTAAAACTTCTTAACTGGGAATATTGAAGACTCATGTTAAAAGGAACCACCAGCTTTCATATCTTCTCATGTTCTGAGCAAGGAACTTAAACGTGAACATTTTTTACATGGGACATATTGCACTTTTACTTTCTTCTCCAACACTTTGTTTATGCATTATTTAAACCAAATTGAACATGTTTTATTATTTATTTGAGACCAAATAGATTTTATTGCCGTATTATATTAACCTCTCTAGGGGGAGTGCGACGCTACCGTCCCACCTGGCCAACATCCAGTGAAATTGTAGAGCGTCAAATTCAAATTCAAAAACAGAAATAAAAATTCATGAAACATACGTGTTATACATCGTTTAAAGATCAACTTCTTTTAATCCAACCACGGTGTCAGATTTCAAAAAGACTTTACGGTGGAAGCAAACCGTGCGATTATCTGAGAACAGCGCCCAGCAGACAAATCATTACAAACAGTAACCAGCCAAGTAGACGAGTAAAAGTCAGAAATAGCGATACAATTAATCACTTACCTTTGATGATCTTCATATGGTTACACTCACAAAACTTCCAGTTACCCAATAAATGTTTGTTTTGTTCGATTTATTCCCTCTTTATATACAAAAACCTCCGTTTTGTTAGCATGTTTTGTTTAGTAAAACACTGTCAAACAACATCCGGTGAAATTGCAGAGCGTGAAACTCAACAAAACAGAAATTCTCAGAATAAACATACATAAAAGATACAAATGTTATACACCAGCTTAAAGATCTTCTTCTTGTTGATCCAACCGCTGTGTAAGATTTCAAAAAGGCCTTACGGTGAAAGCAAACCATGCAATTATCTGAGAACAGCGCCCAGTAGACAAATCATTACAAACAGTTAGCAGAAATAAGAGGAGTAACAAAGTCAGAAATAGCATTCAAATTCATCACTTACCTTTGATGATCTTCATATGATTGCACTCCCAAGATTCCATATTACACAATAAATGTTAGTTTTGTTCGATCAAGTCCCTCTTTATATTCAAAAACATCCGTTTTGTTGGTGCGTTTTGTTCAGTAACCCATTGGAACAAAGCGCGGTCATAACAGACAGACTAAACATTTAAAAAAGTACCATAAAGGTTTGTTTTTAACATGTCAAACGATATTTTTGTCATAAATAATCAATCATATTTCAATCAGACAAAAGCCAATAGAAAAGAAAAACAAGAAATGTGCGCTCCCGGTCACAATCTGGACTCGTGTCTGGAAATTTCCACAGTCCTTTCATTGAACGTGGTGTTTCGCCCTCATTTTTCATAGTAAAAGCCTGAAACAATGCCTAAAGATTGGCCACATGTAGAAGAAGCCATAGGGATCGTGAACTGCGTCATAAGTCTTTGTATGATGGATAGGATTTCAATGGAAAAACACAATTTCAAAATAAAAGCACTTCATTGCTGGATTTTCCTCAGGTTTTCACCTGCCATATCAGTTCTGTTATACTCACAGGCATTATTTTAACAGTTTTGGAAACTTTAGAGTGTTTTCTATCCAAATCTACCAATTATATGCATATCCTAACTTCTTGGCTTTTCATAAAAAATTCCGAATGCTGCCCCCTACCCTAGTGAGGTTAAGTTAAAATAAAAGTGTTCATTGTTCATTCAGTGTTGTAATCGTCATTATCACAAATATATATATAAAATATTTTTTGGGTCCTCCAATCATCGGTATCGGCATTGAATAATCATAATCGGTCGACCTCTAAACTGAAGTGATACTGCACTGTTTCTGAAGTTACACTGCAAGAAACGTGTTATTTTGGACGCAGTATTTTCAGCAGACACAGCACTCTAACAGCAATCTTTTTTCGTAAGCGCAATACACTGAGTGTACAAAACACTGCTCTTTCCGTGACATCGACTGACCAGGTGAATCCGGGTGAAAGCTATGATCCCTTATTGATGTCACCTGTTAAATCCACTTCAATTAGTGTAGATGAAGGGGAGGAGACAGGTTAAAGAAGGATGTTTAAGCCTTGAGACAATTGAGACATGGATTGTGTATGTGTGCCATTCAGAAGTTGAATGGGCAAGACAAAAGCCTTTGTACGGGGTATGGTAGTAAGTGCCAGGTGCACCAGTTTGAGTGTCTCAAGAACGGCAACGCTGCTGGGTTTTTCACACTCAACAGTTACCTGTGTGTATCAAGAATGATCCACCACCCAAAGGACATCCAGCCAACTTGACACAACTGTGGCAAGCATTGGAGCCAGCATCCCTTCCGACAGCTATTCGAGTTCATGCACCGACAAATGAGGCTGTTCTGAGGGCAAAAAGGGGGTGCAACGCAAAAGTAGGAAAGTGTTCCTAATGTTTTGTACACTCAGTGTATAGTAAAATATGGTTTCTCCGCCCAGCCTGAGAAAACTTCTTGTTTCCTAGCCCAAACCGTTCAAAAGTTCCACCCATATTACCAGCGCTACGTTTTTTTCTTCCATCACGCTTTAGGCGGCCGATATTACATTCATAAACCGATATTCATATATATTTATATATATTCATAGATATTTACATTCATAAACCATGTTATTGGCCGTTCTAAAACTACTCGCGGAACATGAACCATTTGTTTACACCTTGTTCAGTCATGATACCTCATTAGCTAGGTAGCTAACAATCTGGTCATTTACCAGCATATCCAAACATTATGGGGCACAGAAAGAAGCTTCTGACAGATCTTTTGCATGTCTTCACTCACTCCCTAGCTTGACTATCTTAAAGAAACAGTGTACAATCTCAATAGGAAATAGTGCTTTTTTTCACAGTATTCCAAAAATGGTATTTGTATCAACAGCTTTATAATAAACATAGACGTATTCATTTCATATTCGCTTCTAAAACGTGCTTCAAAAAGTAGCTGGAATTCTTATAGGCCCAATATAACCTGTATCTCAATCAATTTTGTACAATTTCATGCGGTCCTAAATGTTATGTTGTGTGCCTAACTTTGATTTGTTTTTATTTAGAGGCCTGGGTGTAAATGTTTAAGCTGGCACTCACTTGGCACATCTCTTGCAGACCTCACAGGCCTGCTCTGGCACACAGAAGGTGCCCGCTTGACACTGGCACTGGGTGTCTGCTGTACTGGTACAGGGCACTGTCTGGCTCTGGTCTGTGAAGGGAGAGAGGGAGAGAGTACTAATATATTCTACATTCAATAATACAGGTAGCAGTTTATTGTCAGTTGGTATACAGTGCCTTCGGAAAGTATTCAGACCCCCTTGACTTTTTACACATCTTGTTACGTTACAGCCTTATTCTGAAATGGATTACATAAAACAATGTCCTCAGCAATCTAAACACAATACCCCATAATGAAAAAGCAAAAACAGGTTTTCAATTTGTATAAAAAAATAAATAAATACCTTATTTACATAAGTATTCTTCTACACCTGCACTGCTTGCTGTTTGGGGTTTTAGGCTGGGTTTCTGTACAGCACTTTGAAATATCAGCTGATGTACGAAGGGCTTTATAAATACAATTTGATTGATTGATTGATTCAGACCCTTTGCTATGACACTCTAAATTGAGCTCAGGTGCATCCTGTTTCTACTCATCTTCCTTGAGATGTTTTTACAACTTTATCGGTTGTAAATTCAATTGATTGGACATGATTTGGAAATGCACACACCTGTCTATATAAGGTCTAACAGTTGACAGTGCACGTCAGAGCAAAAAACAAGCCATGAGGATGAAGGAATTGTCCGTAGAGCTCAGAGACAGGATTGTGTCGAGGTACAGATCTGGGGAAGGGTACCAAAACATTTCTGTAGCATTGAATGTTTCCAAGAACACATTGGCCTCCATCATTCTTAAATGGAAGAAGTTTGGAATCACCAAGACTCTTCCTAGAGCTGGCCGCCCGGCCAAACTGAGCAATCGGGGGAGAAGGGCCTTGGTCAGGGAGGTGACCAAGAACCCGATGGTCACTCTGACAGAGCTCCAGAGTTCCTCTGTGGAGATGGGTGAACCTTCCAGAACGACAGCCGTCTCTGGTGGACTGCTGCAATCAGGCCTTTATGATAGAGTGGCAAGACGGAAGCCACTCCTCAGTAAAATGCACACGACAGCCTGCATGGAGTGACCATGAGAAACAGGAATCTTCCTCCAGACCATGAGAAACAGGATTCTCTGGCCTGAATGCCAATGCCAAGCGTCAAGTCTGGAGGAAACCTGGCACCATCCCTACGGTGAAGCATGGTGGTGGCAGCATCATGCTGCGGGGATGTTTTTTCGCTGCAAGGACTGGGAGACTAGTCAGGATCGAGGCAAAGATGAACAGAGCAAAGTACAGAGAGATCCTTGATGATAACCTGCTCCAGAGCGCTCAGGACCTCAGACTGGGGTGACGGTTCAACCTTCCAACAGGACAGCGACCCTAAGCACACAGCCAAGACAACGTAGGAGTGGCTTTGGGACAAGTCTCTGAATGTCCTTGAGTGGCCCAGCCAGAGCCCCGACGTGAACCCGATTGAACATCTCTGAAAATGTTTGAAAATAGCTATGCAGCAACGCTCCCCATCCAACCTGACAGAGCTTGAGGATCTGCAGAGAAGAATGGGAGAAACTCCCCAAATAGAGGTATGCCAAGCTTGTCGCGTCATACCCAAGAAAACTCGAGGTCATAATCAGCCAAAGGTGCTTCAACAAAGTAATGGCCTCCCGAGTGGCAAAGTGGTTTAAGGCACTGCATCGGAGTGCTAGTTGTGCCACTAGAGATTCTGGGTTCAAGTCCAGGCTCTGTTGCAGCCGGCCGCAACCGGGAGACCCATGGGGTGGGCGCACAATTGGCCCTGCGTCGTCCGGGTTAGGGTAGGGTTTGGCTGGCTTGGATGTCCTTGTCCCATAGCGCACTAGTGGCTCCTGTGGCGGGCCGGGCACAGTGCACGCTGACACAGTTGCCACACGCATGGTGTTTCCTCCGACACATACAGTTCATGGGTTAAGTGGGCACTGTGTCACGAAGCAGTGCAGCTTGGTTGGGTTGTGTTTCGGAGGACGCACGGCTCTCTGCCTCCCCTGAGTCCATACCGGAGTTGCAGCAATGAGACAAGACTGTAACTACCAATAAGAAAAGGGGGTAAAACTAACGATTTAAAAAACATATATTTAAAAACAAAGTACTGAGTAAAGGGTCTGAATACTTATTGATATTTGTGATATTTCAACAACAAAAACGTATTAGCAAAAATTTCTACAAACCTGTTTTTTGCTTTGTCATTATGGGGTTTTGTATATAGATGGATGATGGGGAAAAACTATTTAAGGCCGTAACCTAGCAAAATGTGGAAAAAGTCAAGGGGTCTGAATACTTTTCGAAGGCACTATATATCACTAAGTTATTCTTATGCAATTACCTTGCAATATCCTTATCAGGCATTTTGAAAAATAAACACCAGGTATTTAGGGTATTGTTTTATATGAGTCGGACCAATAAACTAAACCGATAAACTAAACCGATGCCAAGGTCAAAAATAGACTACGTTACTCAAAAGATCATAGTGCGCTCATAAAATCTTTTAAAACAATGACCCAACAAGAACCATAAAAAACTATTTCACAACATGTGAATGATAAGAAAATGAATTCTAAGTAATCCTGCAGAAAGTAACTTTGTAATATAGCTGGCTAAAGAAAAAGACTAACAAGATGATATAGTAGCTGGAGGATACATTTTCTTAGTTTGATTTAAATCGGTCTTTTCTTAGATGCTCTCTCTGTATACGGCGTGAGAGACTATTTGATGAAAGCCTTCTGAAACATCATTTTTTACACCACAACTTAATACAATTGTGCTTTTGAGCGAGAGTTTTAAGACAAAGATTTGTCTGTTTACACAGTGTGGACAGTGTGTATGCACCGATGCACTCGCATAATAATGCTCTTTCTCAACACCTCAGTGACTAGCCACTGGGCACAGACGTCTACTTTTGATTTTTGCATTTGGCTGAGTTGTCAACTAACGTGAATTCAACATGAAATCGACAGACACATACCACGTGATTGGATTTAGGTTCAAAGTTGACTAAATGCCCTTACGTTGATTACTGTTTGCAAATCCAATTCGTTTTCCACACCATCACATTGATTTTTAGCGTTGAAATAACACGGAAACAACGTTGCTTCAACTAGTTTTTGCCCAGTGGGGAAGAACAAAACATGTCAATCTCCTGTAACAGTAGTCGCCATAGTCTCTTTTCTTTGGGTCAGGCCTTTCATTTGGCACAAAGACACACGGTGTGGGGGACAATACAACACAACCACATCCAACTGCTGTGCAAGGTAACGCAACCACACACATGACTCTCCTGAGACAGGTAACAAAAAAATCTGCTTTCAGGGTGTGTGAAACAAAACAACAAAGACCCACCCACATGTAATACCACTGGATCATATTACCATACAGGGAGAAAGCCACAATGTATTATTCTGCCCTCTCTGGAACAAAAGTCTATCAAGTTAAACTGTGATGCTCCATGAAAAGACTTCTGGAATGGTTGTCTACCTTGGTTAATCGTTTATGAATTGGCAACAGACAAAAGAGAGGGTCACTCTGCTTGATTGACCAGAAATAGCTAACTTCATGTGAAATGGATGAGTCTCTTCTTACAACGACACAATCCTTTAAGGACAGCTAAAAGAGGGCAGATAAAAGGTAAAACAACAAACAACAGTTACAGGACTACAAATAAAAGTCAGAGGACTCCATTACCCATGCGACAGTGGGTGCAGGGCAGGCAGCGGTTCATCCCGTTGGAGTGTTCTGTGTAGGAAAAGCCATGTTCGCAGGGCATGCACGTCCCTTGCTCCATGTCCCGGTCGCACGCCCTCAGCATGAATGTACCTGTTGACCAATAATCTAATCAATTCAGAAAAAATGTACACAAATACAAATATACTCTGATATCGCCTTTCTAATTGTTTTATTTAACCTTTAACCAAATTTAGGACACATTTAGCCTGTAGCATTTCTTCGCGTAACACAGAGGGTGGTGTATTTATGTATGTGTGTGTTGAGATGGTAGTGTGTGTGTGTGTGTGTGTGTGTGTGTGTGTGTGTGTGTGTGTGTGTGTGTGTGTGTGTGTGTGTGTGTGTGTGTGTGTGTGTGTGTGTGTGTGTGTGTGTGTGTGTGTGTGTGTGTGTGTGTGTGTGTGTGTTTGCTAACTGCCATGGCATATGTAAACTAAATACTACGGTAGTGGTTTTGTGTCTACTTTCTTGGTTGTAATGTAACATTTGCATTTTTTGTGCTCTGTTCATGCATGCAATGCTTTAGGCACCTTATTATCATGTGTTCAGAGAAAATATACTATCACACCAGAAAGAGAAGGAAAGAGAGTGAAAGAGGGAATGAGGGAGCGTGAGAAATATACAGAGGAAAGAATGAAAAGGTAATTGCCATTTCTGACTAACTAGCTACAGATAGAGGCAGCGCAGTTAGCGACAAAATGCTATCTTATTGCAGCTAATTTACTAGTGTACATATTTAAACTGTGGGTGTATCTCTACACCTAGGCCTGTCTCTTTCTTTCTCTATCTGTCTGTCTGCCTGTTCTTATCTGGCTGACCCAAAAGGTCAAAACAGGTCATCTGAACAGAAAAGTATTCGCTAGCTTGCTAATGCTAGCAATAGTAATAGCTTGTTAGCAGTAGCTTCCTAGCAATAGCAAGAATATAATGTCCTTGGCTCATTCCACAGCGCTGGCAGCAGTAAGGCAGTGGTTCGGTTTTAATGGGACTACTGCCACTTTTAAAACAAACCCTACTCCTTGAATGTTTACTACTGGGTTTAGTTAAAAAGCATGGATTGGGTTCCCAGCTGCTAGCTTGGGCATGGGTTCTGCTTTGCTATCCTCACATATTTGGCATTACTCTGACTCTTTAAGACCCTGTCCTAAGGCACAGACTCTAATAGGAACCATGTT
Source organism: Oncorhynchus gorbuscha (assembly GCF_021184085.1). Lineage (NCBI taxonomy): Eukaryota > Metazoa > Chordata > Actinopteri > Salmoniformes > Salmonidae > Oncorhynchus > Oncorhynchus gorbuscha. Next base: position 3,238,781 of record NC_060192.1, on the reverse strand, counting down.
AAAGAAGCTGTAAACCCAGTCCGAGTTACCTTCTCTCTGGAATGCCTGCTTATAATTTATCATAAGGACCGGTTCTATATTGGGTTCTAGGTTCTGTTCATAAGAGGTGGTTCTAGTTCTGGTTCCGGGCTCAGGTTTTAGAAACTGAGATTTGTCTGGCCTTGACTGTTAGCCTGGCAGCGTATAAGACCAACATTCTCACTTGGGTTCTAGATCAGGTTTTGGGACTGGGTTCTCCTTACCAGCCTGGCAGTTGAGACAGCAGAGGCCCTGGTGGAGGTACTGCTGGTTCTCCACACAGTTTTTGTGTTGCAGCGTCCGGTTCCTGTCATCGCCGGACCACTGGGTCGCCACCACGCCATTCAGCTCTGCCCCACAGCACACCAGCCAAGAGCACAGCAGGAACACCACCACCTAGACAGGAGAGGGAGAGAGAAGGGGATTGGGGGAGAAAGAGGTGAATAAGAGATGGAGGGGGGAGACAGGGGAGAATTGTATTTATTTATTTAACCTTTAGTTAACCAGGTAAGTCAATTAAGAACACATTCTTATTTACAATGATGGCCTGGAAAGAGGTGATTGCCAGTGCAGCAAGAGAGAGAGAGAAAGTGAGAGAGAAAGTGAGAGAGATAAAGTGAGAGAGAGAGAAAGAGAGAGAGAACAGGAGGGAGGGACGGGTTCACATTGCCAGGTTCACACTCACCCACCCACCCACATTCAGAGAGAGGGAGGAGAGAGGACTGTCTGTATATGTTCTCGTAAGAACCCTTGTTTGAACTATCTGATCTGAACATCTGTACAGGAAAGCCAATTAGGAGAGCCAGCCGGAGTTAGAAAACAGAGACAAAACAACATAACATGTGTATGTACACAGTAGGGCTGTCCCTGACAACAGAAAACCGTGGGCCACCGAAGTCTTCTGTTCTTTCAACCAATCGATTGGTCTCCATTTTTAAACTTGTATTTTTCCATATATAGACACACCCTATGTGTTTTAATTGAATCAACTATATGCATTGAGCTTATCTAATGCTTTAAGCTACAGTTTGATGAAATAAGACAAATGCCTCAAGACACCGCCAGAGATCTAGATACCTGACCCAACTACTCCTCCCTCTCCTGCTGGCTTTCGCAGATTCTGCCATTACTCTCCTGAAGTTGGCGGTAATAGGCTACACCAGGAGTCGGCGACCTTTCTCATGTGGAATGCCAATTTATCTTACCATTTCTACCGATCTGCGTGTCAGTTATGGTTTTCAAATGCACATTTTCGTGAAAGAGTTTAATTTCATTTAGTATATCTCAAAACCATTGTCATGTGGTTAATCAAAATTCTATCCAAATCTAAATGAAAATGATACAAACCGAAAATGTTACTTCTATTGCCATCTGTGCAAAAATAGCCTACATAAACCCAACAAATAAAAACACTGGCGCCTGCAGGTAGAAAATATCCTGATAAAAATAAATATCCTATAAATCACATTGGCTACACATGGCCTGTCTGCAATGAACTTGAAACATTGTCTCAACTATTACATTGGGTACAGCCAAAGCTTGCCTAGCAAACTTGCAACATTGTATAAAATATTCTGGGCCCTCAAGAGTTTTCCACCCAGTGACCTCGGGACAGACACAGCTGTAGGCTATTTGTGCAAGGAATAAGAAGCGGTGCTTGACTTAGGCAGAAGCTCACTGGAGCTGAGTATCGGCACCTCAAATGTTCTACTGCTTGAGCTCCTGCACCTAAATATTACCAGCACCAGCACACAAAATGAGTACCGGAACCTATTCATGTCCATGTCAAGCACTGATAAGAAGTAATAAGGTAGGCCTATTTTATGACGTTTCCACTGGATCGGGGCATTTTTCCCTTTCACCCCGAGTGGTTATCGAAAGGAAGAGAGCTGGAAAGGTTTTTCAAAAACATTGAGGAGATATTTTAATTCCCAATGAATGTAAAAACAGATATTTTCTTGCAGTTTGAGGTGAAGAAAACCTTACTTGGAGAAGCTCCACAAGTCATTAGTGGTGGTGCGTTAAACCAATCAGAAATACTATCAGATCCCCAAATGGGCACAATTATATACTTACATTTGCACGCAGGCTAGGTAGCCTATAGGTCTACTTCTATACATGCACATCCTTACTCAACATTGACAGGAGTCCTCCAAATAAAACTTGTCTCACAAGTGTAGCATAGGTTGTGCACTCTGCAAAACAACATGTCCACTCATACAATGAGAATGGGAAGACTGGAATTATAATACTGAATGTATTAACATAATTTACCGTAACCAATATAACAAACATTGTAGATTAGAAATTATGTTTATAAAATTTGGGAGGAGCATGGCGATGCGGTACAGAGCTCGATTTGACCTCTGTATGCGTCTGCCTCCAATCCACATTTTCGGATCAAGCATACAATGGCTTTTAGGCCTCCGCAATGGATTAATTTACTGAGATGAGCGCAAATGTGTATATACAGTTGAAGTCGGAAGTTTACATACACCTTAGCCAAATACATTTCAATTCAGTTTTTCACAATTCCTGACATTTAATCATAGTAGAAATTCCCTGTCTTAGGTCAGTTAGGATCACTACTTTATTTTAAGAATGTGAAATGTCAGAATAATAGTAGAGAGAATTATTTATTTCAGCTTTTATTTCTTTCATCACATTCCCAGTGGGTCAGACATTTAAATAATCTATTAGTATTTGGTAGCGTTGCCTTTAAATTGTTTAACTTGGGTCAAACATTTTGGGTAGCCTTTCACAAGCTTCCCACAATAAGTTGGGTGAATTTTGGACCATTCCTCCTGACAGAGCTGGTGTAACTGAGTCAGGTTTGTAGGCCTCCTTGCTCGCACACGTTTTTTTCAGTTCTGCCCACACATTTTCTATGGGATTGAGGGCTTTGTGATGGCCACTCCAATACCTTGACTTTGTTGTCCTTAAGCCATTTTGCCATAACTTTGGAAGTATGCTTGGGGTCATTGTCCATTTGGAAGACCCATTTGCGACCAAGCTTTAACTTCCCGACTGATGTCTTGAGATGTTGCTTCAATATATCCACATAATTTTCCACCCTCATGATGTCATCTATTTTGTGAAGTGCACCAGTCCCTCCTGCAGCAAAGCATCCCCACAACATGATGCTGTCGCCCCCATGCTCCACGGTTGGGATGGTGTTCTTTGGCTTGCAAGCCTCTCCCTTTTTCCTCCAAACATAACGATGGTCATTATGGCCAAACAGTTCTATTTTTGTTTCATCAGACCAGAGGACATTTCTCAAAAAAGTACGATATATGTCCCCATGTGCAGTTGCAAACCGTATTCTGGCTTTTTTATGCCGGTTTTGGAGCAGTGGCTTCTTCCTTGCTGAGCGGCCTTTCAGGTTATGTCGATATAGGACTCGTTTTATTGTGGATATGGATACTTTTGTACCTGTTTCTTACAGCATCTTCACAAGGTCCTTTGGTTGATTGGCTGATTTCTTTTGATTTTCCCATGATGTTAAGCAAAGAGGCACTGAGTTTGAAGGTAGGGCTTGAAATACAGCCACAGGTACACCCCCAATTGACTCAAATGATGTCAATTAGCCTATCAGAAGCTTCTAAAGCCATGACATAATTTTTGGGAATTGTCAAGTCAACTTCTGACCCACTGGAATTATGAAACAGTGAATTATAAGTGGAATAATGTCTGTAAACACTTGCCAAAACTCTAGTTTGTTAACAAGTCATGTGGGGAGTGGTTGAAAAATGAGTTTTAATGACTCCAACCTAAGTGTATGTAAACTTCCGACTTCAACTGTATATTTGTTACAGCTCAATTAAAATAATCTCGGACGACCAACTGCCTAACGACCAAACAGTCGACCAGTTGAAGAATTGGGGTCAGCCCTAGTATACAGGTTTACACCATGTACTGGTCTTAAATTAAGGTGTGGAGTGCGGAGTGCATGAGTCATTCAGTACAGTTGAAATAGGATTCTGGCAATGTTGAATGGCCTGGTGGCATCACTGTTCTGGTGTTCAGAGAAGAAAGACATGAAGGGAGTTAAAAACAGATTGCATTTGTCACAATGTTGCTTCCGTCTCCTTGCACCAATATTTGTCCCCCGCATAGTCAAACAGATGAGAGTTCAAAGCTCATCCAAACCATTTCAACCTATTCAAAATGTCATATTGGTTAAACCTATTGTCTTGGACGACCATGATCCTCCCTAGTAAGGAGATAAGATATCTTATAGCTGAAGCACGTTGCTGCCGATAACAGATTGATTCCCATCATCCCAGTAAATCCATTCATGTGCTAGATAATAACAGGGCATGGATGGAGGGACAGAAAAGAATACGGACTTTAGCGTGTCCCCCGGGCACGGGTGTTTGTTCACACACCTTTTCATCGTGTCATTGTGAGAAGGCCCTATTCACGGCCGAACAACACGCTTTAGTCCCTGTACTTCAAATGACCCACATTCTTAAAGCCGGGCTCTTTGACTGGGCTGACATGCGACACCACCACGAACCGCCTCGGACGTAACGCGAACCTTCCCATGTAAATGAGCGGCCTAGTTTTGGCTCTCTTGTACCCCGCCTTGTCCAACCTCCGACCCCCATACCTCGCACACAGGGCTCAGTTTAATCGAACCCATCAATTTTTACACAATAGCTCTTATTTTTCCCATGGTCAAATTAAATGACAGATATATGGAAGTCACGGAGCACAGATACATGCACCGAATATTGTGGATAGTCAGAATAATCTAATAGTTTGTTTAAAATGTTTACTTTTTAAGAAGAACATTTTCCCTAATAATCCTGTTTACATGGACATGTCTGAAATCAAAAACGTTTGTTAATGCAGAACATTGCCAAATCAAAATAAACACTCTACTACAGTGACCATGTTATTTTTGTGAAGCATATTTGATTCTGAGATCGGACATATAAAGTTTCTGTGTGAAAACTATTTCTAAGATGCACACTTTCAGTTTTTCTAAACTCACTTAATTTGCGCATAACAGAGAGACTTGTGCTGCCGGTGTGGCACAGGTGCAGATCAAATACACCACTGGAATTCCATTTAAACTGTTTATATGTCCTAATTATTTGAACGATTGAATTGAACGATTGTTTTCGAAAACCAGGAGTTTGAATCGGCATGAGCTTACTTTGATTTTGACCGTATGCCGATGAAGATAAGGTATGTGAGGTGTTTTCATGACTATTTCCATTCTCGGCCATCTGCCATAATCAGTTTAATATTGAATTATCAGTGTGCATGTAAACATACAATTTTGGGTACTATAAAAAAAAATGTATAGTACCAATAGTAGGTGGACTTTCCTCAAAAGGTAGAGTTACCGTTTTCTGAATAAGTCTGTGTGTGCACGGGCAGTAACTGGTAAACAAAGATGCTGGAGAAACATAGGGTTCCAAGCTGGTTCTCTGGCTGTCCCCATAGGACAACCCTTTTTGGTTCCATGTTCTACTTGGAACCAACAAGGGTTCTTCAAAGGGTTCTCCTATGGGGACAGCTAAAGAACCCTTCTAGGTGACACGTTTTTTCCTGTGTGTAGCAACGGTTGCAATGGTATTATAAAAACTCCACATTGTCTATGACAACCAACAGAAGCTCATCACAACACACCAATTCTTACACGTGTCTCTTGGGGTCAATCTTCTCCGGGTGAACCAGGGGCATTCCTGGAACACTAGTGGGTTTTGACCCCTGACTAACAGACTGGAGTTGACCCCTGACTAACAGACTGGAGTTGACTTCTGACTAACAGACTGGAGTTGACTTCTGACTAACAGACTGGAGTTGACCCCAGACTAACAGACTGGAGTTGACCCCAGACTAACAGACTGGAGTTGACCCCTGACTAACAGACTGGAGTTGACCCCTGACTAACAGACTGGAGTTGACCCCTGACTAACAGACTGGAGTTGACCCCTGACTAACAGACTGGAGTTGACTTCTGACTAACAGACTGGAGTTGACTTCTGACTAACAGACTGGAGTTGACTTCTGACTAACAGACTGGAGTTGACTTCTGACTAACAGACTGGAGTTGACTTCTGACTAACAGACTGGAGTTGACTTCTGACTAACAGACTGGAGTTGCTTCCTGTCAGACTAAGGTTGACTCCTGACTGACAGGCTGATGTTGACAACAGAGTTGACTCCTGACTAAGCTCCTGTCACTCCTCACTTGGTTCTCTGGAAGGTGGTCATGTCTTGTTGTTCACGGGGAGATTCCTGGCCGGTGCAGCCCTGCTGCGCAGCCATCATGCCTCTTGATGGCTCTCTCCTTCTCCTCCCTTCCACCTCCTCTCCCCGTTCTATCTTTCCACAGGCACAGGGAGGCAGAGCGGAGGGGCCGACGACCGGCAGAGCACTCACAATCACACCATTTAGCTTTATCCAAACACAGAGCCTCTTCACACTTACTACACTTTTCCTATAAATACCGTCAACTGCACATATTACTCAAATGTAAACTTGCATACTTGCTAGGCATCGGTCACTACCTCCGGAGTTTACTTTGGAGCAGGGCACTGCGAACAGAATTGTCTCGTTGAGCCAACACCCCTACAGTATAAATGGTCACAGCAGAGCAATGTTTTTTCAAATAGCTCAAATGTTGACATTTTCCTAACATTCAAGACTTGTTTTATTGAGGTTTTACCTGAAATTGCAGTAACAGTCTGTTACATTCTGAAATGGCCACAGTAGCTGCCGGCTACACTGAGCCACGTAAAACTACGGAAGCCCATCCCCACCAAAAACATGTCAAATGTAGATCATACAAATAGGATATGTTTTAACAATGTATGATGATTTCAGAGGTGGCACCACAGGTCCCAGAGTGGTGGGGGGAATCTCTTTCACCACTCCACTCCACAGACTCTTCTTCATATCTCGCAGTGGGAAAAGGGCGAGAGGGCGAGAGAGCGAGAGGGCGAGAGGGCGAGAGAGATTGCAGGCACAAACAGAGAACGAGCGAGAGGGGGAGAGAGGATTATAACAGCTTGTAAGATTGTATAGAGGGAGTAAAAGAGTTGGGTGTGTGACTGAGGCCGTGTGAAAAAGAAGGCAAGCGGGGGAAATGACAGTGTGCAAGTATGTGTTCATTTTCTGAAATTTGTGAGAGGGAAAGAAGGAAAAAAAGAAGAAAAACACAACCAGGGAAAGGAGAGAGGAGAGCTTGAGCCATGCATTGGAACCACATCATATAAAAATAAGTAGTGAAACCATGGCGAATCCCACAGACAGTAATCAGGCTTGCTTAGAAGGGTAACCATGGTTATGTGCCCAATCAAAAGCCAGGTGGCCTGTCTATACTGGAAAGAACACACACACACACACACAGGGCTGCTGAACGGTGACGTCATTTCCTGTCTGGGTGCATTCTTGGGCCTGTGGATCACTAGATTCCGCCATTCAGCAGCCATCCCATCCTCACAGACAAACCTGTTCTTCTCTCAGCAGTTTATAGGCGCCCCACAGATGGGAAAGTTCACTTTATGGGGAGGAGGAATATCTAACAATGGAATTTTCCCATTGAGCCATGGCCATCAGAGAGTAAGAGTTCCTTGTGTGTCTGATGTGTGCTGCTCAAGTGTTGAATTGGGGAAAAGCAATGGTGGAAAAGGACCCAATTGTCATACTTGAGAAAAAGTAAAGATACCTTAATAGAAAATGCCTTCGGTAAAAGTAAAAGTCACCCAGTAAAATACTAACTGAGTAAAAGTCTATATTTGGTTTAAAATGTACTTAAGTATCAAAAGTAAAAGTAAAAATCATGTTAAATTCAGATGCATTATATTAAGCTAACCAGACGAAGCCATTTTCTTATTTTCTTAATTGACGGATAGCCAGAGTTACGCTCCAACATTACTTACAAATGAAGCATGTGTGCTTAGTGAGTCTGCCAGATCAGAGGCAGTAGGGATGATCTGTTGATAAGTGCGGGAATTATTTTTTTATGTTACCTTTATTTAACCAGGCAAGTCAGTTAAGAACACATTCTTATTTTCAATGACGGCCTGGGAACAGCAGGTTAACTGCCTTGTTCAGCGGCAGAACGACAAGATGTGTACCGTGTCAGCTCAGGGATACGATCTTGCAACTTCTCGGTTACTAGTCCAACGCTCCAACCACTAGGCTACTTGGACCACTTTCATATCCTGCTTAGCATTGCAAATGTAACAAGTACTTTTGGGTGTCAAGGAAAATGGATGGAGTATTCTCTTTATGAATATGTAGTGAAGTAAAAATGAAAGTAGTCAGAAATATAAATAGAAAAGTAGAGATACCCCCAAAAACTAAGTAGTACTTTAAAGTATTTTTAAGTACTTTACACCACTGGAAAACATCTGTATTCTGCACAAAATCACTTCTGTACAAGTACACTAAGCACTTGGTATGAAACTGAGTAGACTGACACATTGTACAGTACATCAAGTCCTAAATGCACCAACATTACAGCTACAAAGCTATTCTTTCCCACAGGCCACTTTACACACATCTTTTCATATCACACTGGTTACTTCCTTGTAGTTACAGTACCCTGGTATAATGACTAAAAATGCTAAGTGCTGCAGAAGACATTATCCCTCACCATACACTTATCTAAACACTAGACAGCAAACACACCAATGACCCCTCCACCACATTCTCTCTCTCTGTCACACACACACACACACACACACACACACACACACACACACACACACACACACACACACACACACACACACACACACACACACACACACACACACACACACACACACACACACACACACACACACACACACACACACACACACACCAGCCGCAATGTGGTATATGTTTCGTAAGGAAGAGGACCAGAGTGGCCACCTCAACCTCAGTGTTGAGAGAGAGCCCTCCAAGTCCTAAAGCCACAATCCCCTGCCTCTGGCAGCCCACCAATACTAAATACTCTAGTGTTGTACAGTACAGCAGACATCCTGCCCTGCACATGGCAGACAGAGCGAGAGAGAGAGAGAGAGAGAGAGAGAGAGAGAGAGAAAATGAATGGACTGTAGCCTATCTGAGCATCATTGAGCCTCACTCTCAACCAGTTCCTGTCACTTCATTCGGGTACTTCCAAATTGCCCTGGCACATTCAACACATGCCGCCGTGAACACTGAGATTGTATTTATTGCTGAATGACAGGACCCCCTTTCAGTGGAGCAAGTTATCAATGTGGCATTTACAGGGGTTTAATTGGGTCGTACAGTGAGCCTCGTTATCTCAGGGAGAGCGAGGGAAAGACACACACGTACGCTCACACACACAAGTGAGCACAGTGTACACACACATGCACTCACAGTAGAAGGGCCAAGGGAGAATGTACTTTATTTGATACAGGACAGATGATTTCAATCATCGCCGTATCTGATATAAGGAGCAGCATGCTGTACCTCATTACGCCCCTGGATCCGGAGAGTGGGAGATTTGGGACCCTGACCCTCCTCCGTATCCCAATCATGCCTTTCCCATTAGCCTTGCCTATTCTCTCATCTATTTATCTGGGAGGGAAATACGTGACAGTGGGAATACGGAACACCCATCCGCTCAGATTAACTGGACAGGCGGATGGAGGAAACAGGCCCTGTTACGGAGGTTCCGATTAGTCAAGGAACGTATTGCTAAGAGGAAGGTAGGCTGAGATGAAGAGACACAGAAAGTGGAGAGACACTTAAAGGGACACTTCGCATGGAAATTATTGTTTGACAGATGTTTCGAAATCGCAAAAGTCGATGTCAAATCAAATCAAATTGTATGGGTCACATACACGTGTTTAGCAAATGTTATTGTGGGTGTAGCAAAATGTTTCTAACAAGTAATTTCTAACAATTTCACAACATATACCCAATACACGCAAATACACGCAAATAAGTAAGTAAGTAAGGAATGGAATTAAGAATGTATAAATATATGGATGAGCAATGTCAGAGCGGCATAGACTAAGATACCGTAGAATAGTATAGAATACAGTATATACATATGAGATGAGTAATGCATAGACTAAGATACAGTAGAATAGTATAGAATACAGTAGATACATATGAGATTAGTAATACATAGACTAAGATACAGTAGAATAGTATAGAATACAGTAGATACATATGAGATGAGTAATACATAGACTAAGATACAGTAGAATAGTATAGAATACAGTATATACATATGAGATGAGTAATACATAGACTAAGATACAGTAGAATAGTATAGAATACAGTATATACATATGAGATGAGTAATACATAGACTAAGATACAGTAGAATAGTATAGAATACAGTAGATACATATGAGATGAGTAATACATAGACTAAGATACAGTAGAATAGTATAGAATACAGAATATACATATGAGATGAGTAATACATAGACTAAGATACAGTAGAATAGTATAGAATACAGTATATACATATGAGATGAGTAATGCATAGACTAAGATACAGTAGAATAGTATAGAATACAGTATATACATATGAGATGAGTAATGCATAGACTAAGATACAGTAGAATAGTATAGAATACAGTATATACATATGAGATGAGTAATACATAGACTAAGATACAGTAGAATAGTATAGAATACAGTATATACATATGAGATGAGTAATGCATAGACTAAGATACAGTAGAATAGTATAGAATACAGTAGATACATATGAGATTAGTAATACATAGACTAAGATACAGTAGAATAGTATAGAATACAGTAGATACATATGAGATGAGTAATACATAGACTAAGATACAGTAGAATAGTATAGAATACAGTATATACATATGAGATGAGTAATACATAGACTAAGATACAGTAGAATAGTATAGAATACAGTATATACATATGAGATGAGTAATACATAGACTAAGATACAGTAGAATAGTATAGAATACAGTAGATACATATGAGATGAGTAATACATAGACTAAGATACAGTAGAATAGTATAGAATACAGTATATACATATGAGATGAGTAATACATAGACTAAGATACAGTAGAATAGTATAGAATACAGTATATACATATGAGCTGAGTAATGCAAGATATGTAAACATTACTAAAGTGACTAGTGTTCCATTTATTCAAGTGGCCAGTGATTTCAAGTCTATGTCCAGGGGGGAGAACAAATATTTGATACACTGCCGATTTTGCAGGTTTTCCAACTTACAAAGCATGTAGAGGTCTGTAATTGTTATCATAGGTACACTTCAACTGCGAGAGACGGAATCTAAAACAAAAATCCAGAAAATCACATTGTATGATTTTTCAGTAATTCATTTGCATGGGCGGTAAAGCAAATGGAAGTGGGTCTAGGGTGACAGGTAAGGTAGAGGTGTCCTGGGTCTAGGGTGACAGGTAAGGTAGAGGTGTCCTGGGTCTAGGGTGACAGGTAAGGTAGAGGTGTCCTGGGTCTAGGGTGACAGGTAAGGTAGAGGTGTCCTGGGTCTAGGGTGACAGGTAAGGTAGAGGTGTCCTGGGTCTAGGGTGACAGGTAAGGTAGAGGTGTCCTGGGTCTAGGGTGACAGGTAAGGTAGAGGTGTCCTGGGTCTCAAGATGTCAAGAGGAGTTTGCGTCCCATGCCATATTTTATGTAGATCTAGCTATGTCCTAATAGCAAACGAATAAGAAATGTCTAAATTCCCTAATTTCATTTAGTGTCTATTTTACCCCCATTTATTTAGGGTTGCGATATAGTTGGACAGAAACAGTCCCTTATCCATTGTAAATGTGCCAATAGATAGATGAGGGATGGTGTCTTGTGGGTCAATTGCTTATAATCACTGTATTAGGCCAGTTTTACAACTTCCTGGGGACCTATATTATAAGTCTTCACATGACACAACGTTCAACTATTACTCATCCCAGTCACCCCTAAACAAAGTACCTGACTAAGAACAAAACCCTTCGTGGTTTGTGTCTTGAATTACTGAAAGACCAAAACTAAAAGACAACAACAAAAAACAAGGTATTTGTTGTGGGTTTTTCAGTTTGACTGTTCTTTAGGACACAAACCACATCTTGTTCTTAGTCTGTTCAGACTACAGGTCGACCAATTAATCGGAATGGCCGATTAATTATGGCCGATTTCAAGTTTTCATAACAAAATCGGTATTTTTGGGCGCCGATTTGACGATTTTAAAATTGATTTTAATATATATTTTTGTATACCTTTATTTAACTAGGCAAGTCAGTTAAGAACACATTCTTATTTTCAATGACGGCCTAGGAATGGTGGGTTAACTGCCTCGTTCAGGAGCAGAACAACAGATTTTCAGCTTGTCGGCTCGGGGGACCCAATCTTGCAGCCTTACAGTTAACTAGTCCAACACAATAACAACCTGCCTCTCTCTCGTTGCACTCCACAAGGAGACTGCCTGTTACGCGAATGCAGTAAGCCAAGGTAAGTTGCTAGGTAGCATTAAACTTAACTTATAAAAAACAATCATAATCACTAGTTAACTACACATGGTTGATGATATTAGTCCTATAATTCCTATAATAACTACAACCTAAAACTTCTTACCTGGGAATATTGAAGACTCATGTTAAAAGGAACCACCAGCTTTCATATGTTCTCATATTCTGAGCAAGGAACTGAAACGTTAGCTTTCTTACATAGCACATATTGCACTTTTACGTTCTTCTCCAACACTTTGTTTATGCATTATTTAAACCAAATTGAACATGTTTCATTATTTATTTGAGGCTAAATTGATTTTATTGATGTATTATATTAAGTTAAAATAAGTGTTCATTCAGTATTGTTGTAATTGTCATTTTTACAAATATCTATTTTTTTAAATCGGCAGATTAATCGGGTATCGGCTTTTTTGGTCTGCCAATAATCAGTATCGGCGTTGAAAAACCATAATCGGTCGACCTCTAGTTCAGACCCTTGCTCTCTTATTTTGTTCTACCTATAAATCCATGGAAACATTAGGTAACCTTCAACACCATTACAAAACACTGCCTTGTAGCCAAATGTACAATACCGTATATCAATTACACGTTTGACTGAGAACACACGTATACGTATAGCAACATTTCTCATGGCAGTGTATAATTAAGAAAGTCATCCATTCATGTTTTGATGACACACCACTCCTTTACTTTAGTTTCTCTCCTCCTTTAAATCTGGAAATTCCTGAATGTGAGTGTATTTAATTGACTCGTGTCACTCTGAGTAAGCTCATACTAAACTACTTTGCCATTCAAACCCACATAGATAACCCTGGCAAGATGCTGAAAGTCAACTGGTCTTCTACTTGAGAGATAAATCCTGCTGTTCTTTTAAAGCTGGGAGGAGAAGACATGCTCTGGTCTTTCAGTACTAAACCAGGTGACATTCTGTATGCGTTACGCATACCTCTTCTGTGGTAGGGGTCTGGGGTATGGTACATCACAGCTTGTATCATTAAGAACAAGTTACTCATCCACCACAGCTATTATTCATCAGACACTTAGAAAACAGGGATCCAAAATGGTTCTTTGACTGTCCCCATAGAAGAACTCGTTTTGGTTCCAGATTGAACTCTTTTGGGTTCCATGTAGAACCGTCGGTGGTTCCATGTAGAACCGGGTTCTTCAAAGGGTTCTCCTATGGGGACAGCCAAAGAACCCTTTTGGGTTCTAGATAGCACCTTTTTCCTAAGAGTGTAACAAAGACATATGGGGGGGGTGAATGTTTGACTTTGTTTTTTTGAGAAACAGCACAGACAAATATGAAGCAGTACATAAAGCTACCAAAAAGATACAACAATAACCACAACACACGCACAGTTGCACACACACACACAAAAAACATTACACGAAGCCGGCAAAATACAATGACACACATTGAGTTTCCCCAGTCACACGCACAGCGTATCAGTAGGGAGCGTGTGAAACGGTGGGGCCCCCTCCTCCCAGGGAGTACAGGAAGGCCCAGACAATGCAGAGGCTTCATGCCGGGTTCAGCTCCTCTCTCTCTCTCTCTCTTTCCATCTTTCTCCCTCTCTCTAGTCCTTCTAGTCAAGGCCGGGCCCGAGAGCCACTGGGCCGTATCCGCTCCGGCAGTTATTTATACTCAGGGAACACACACACACACACACACACACACACACACACACACACACACACACACACACACACACACACACACACACACACACACACACACACACACACACACACACACACACACACACACACACACACACACACACACCTGTACCATAGCACATTGTATTTGTGTGTGCCTGTGTGTGACGCTGGGTGTGTGACGCTGGGTTTACAGTGAGTGACATGTTAGGTTCGTTGGTTAGTTGGCTTTCACCTCAGTGCGAGGTGTAAACAACAACCTTTGTGACGTTAGTTATGACGAAATTCCCGCTCAAAGCCAAACACTTGTGGTTGGTGACATGACTGAACAATGAGACTCTGAGTGACCACAAGAAGTCTGACTCGATGAAGTGTGAGAAAGAAGTGCACTGTAATGTCTAAGAGCTGTGGTAAGGAGACTCAAACAGGTGTTCCATCGAGTTAACTACTCTTTACGGACAAAGAGTTGGACTTTCTGTGCAACTAGCTTCGCGGTAACACCATACTTAGCCAACTCAACCTATTAGACTGAGTTGACCCTTTTTTTTGCCTTCATTTTAGAGCAGAGTTATGTTCTTTTTTAACTCGTTTAATATCACATTTGCCCGAGTTAGAAAGGAATGACACAGATATAGGTGGACTGTTGAAAGTGCGTCGCGCGCGAGAGAGAAAGATTCGAAGACGGAGAGAAAGAGAAGAGTGACTCACTCACAAATCTCTTTAGAGAATCCCGAATCCATTAACTTGTTCCAAAGACAATCACATTAGCTCCTTAACAGGGGTGTCTCCAAGTAAAAAGCTATTCGAAGCCCCTGGACACTTTATAGTCTTCTCCATAAACACATCAGAGGAAAAATTCAGACTATGTGTCTGGGCCAACAGATCTACAGGGTCTAAGTGACTATCTCAACGTGTGATTTATGTCTTTGTAAACACTATCCCAACCTAAGAACAAAGGTTGGGTCTCATTCAACATCCTCTGAACATTTGAGCATTTTTTGGGGGGGGTCTAAGATCTAGGAGGGAAAAATACATAGAGAACTATGGCAGGGTTGCAAGACAACTTTGAGACAGTTTGAACTCACATTTTAAACAGAACTGTGGCCACTATCAATGATAGCATATGCCCTCCCAGTCACGGTTACGGATGTCTGTGTTCAATTCAGACTGGTGATAATTCTGACATCACAAACTGTCTGAGTTTTCTTGAATTCAGCTCTAGTTGAACTAGTAGGCTACTTTACTAGTTCAGTAGATCTATACATTACTAATACAGTCCAGTCAGAGAAATGAGTTATTTACACTGTAAAGCACTGTGATGGTAAATGAATCCCCAAAGAAACAAACCACGTAGTTTCCATTTGACTATGTTATTTATTAATAAATACCTGGTAACTGTACCATGAAATAAAGTACAAGGTTCAATAACTACACTCAGTGGCCAGTTTATTAGGGACACCATCCCGTTCTCAAAAATGGTTCACTACTCGAGATAGTGAGTCACGTGGCCTTGGCTTGCTATATAAAGCAGGCCGACAGGCATTGAGGCATTCAGTTACTATTAGATTGAATGTTAGAATGGGCAAAACTAGTGACCTAAGCGACTATGAGCGTGGCATGATTGTCGGTGCCAGGCTCGCAGGGATCCAGTATCTCAGAAATGGCATCCTGGGTTTTTCACGCATGACAGTGTCTAAGGTTTACTGAGAATGGCGCGACAAACAAAAAACATCCAGTTAGTGGCAGTCCTCTGGGCAAAAACAGCTCGTTGATGAGAGAGGTAGAGAATGGCAAGACGAATCCCGGTTCCTGTTGCGTCATGCTGATGGCAGAATCAGGATTTGGCGTAAGCAGAGTCCATGGCCCCATCCTGCCTGGTGTCAACGGTACAGGCTGGTGGCGGTGGTGTAATGGTATGGGGGAACGTTTTCCTGGCACACGTTAGTTACCTTGATTGAGCAACGTTTCCATGCCCCAAATAATTCAGGTTGTTCTGGAGGCAAAGGGGGTCTGGCCCGGTACTAGATGAGTGTACCTAATAAATTGGCCAGTGTATGTATCCTGAGTAACAGGTCATTGCTGGATGACAACTGCATCAAACAAATCGGTCTACTGTAGTGAAGGCAATTTTAGAATATAAGAGCAACTTCAAATACATCAAACACGTCTTGGCATGTTCCTCAGTTTGAGCAGGTGTCATAAAGTCTGTCTGTCTGTCTGTCTGTCTGTCTGTCTGTCTGTCTGTCTGTCTGTCTGTCTGTCTGTCTGTCTGTCTGTCTGTCTGTCTGTCTGTCTGTCTGTCTGTCTGTCTGTCTGTCTGTCTGTCTGTCTGTCTGTCTGTCTCTCTCCGTCTCTCTCTCTCTCCGTCTCTCTCTCTCCGTCTCTCCCTCTCCGTCTCTCCCTCTCCCTCTCTCTCTCTCTCCGTCTCTCTCTCTCCGTCTCTCTCTCTCCGTCTCTCTCTCTCTCTCTCTCTCTCTCTCTCTCTCTCTCTCTCTCTCTCTCTCTCTCTCTCTCTCTCTCTCTCTCTCTCTCTCTCTCTCTCTCTGTCTTCTCTCCGTCTTTCTCCGTCTTTCTCCGTCTTTCTCTCTGTCTCTGTCTCTGTCTCTGTCTCTCTATGTGTCTACAGGAGCTACAGTACACAGGAAACTGAGTCATACATAAGGTGTGGGCAATAGGTGTATTTCCTGATAAATCTTGTTGAACACATGACGTCAATCTAACATTTACAACAGATAAACAAGTCTTTGTCAAAGGCTATTTAGTGGCTGAGATCTTTGACGGCCTGGAACCCGTGGTTGAGTCAATAAAGGAACATGTCACCTTCACTAATCCTTATCAACAACTTTGAATTAGGAATTTTGAGTAACGTAGAATGAATTTCAAAGTACGTAGAATGTCTCTTCAATGGCGTAAATATTAAAGCATCACTTCCTTTGTTCTGGTTCTCGGTGAAAGAAATTATAGTGTGAAATTACATTTGACACCGTCACAGCTGTTCCCCACATGCTTCCTCTTACTTTCTGAGGTTTGATATGAACTCTAATTGACAACAGAACAGAGAGACGTGTGAGTGAATGTTGACACATGCCTTCTTATTACAATGCTTGCACTGGGGTTGCATTGTAATGTAGGCTGTAGTCTGCATGTGACTTCTCTACTTTATCCATGCAGGTGCTTGCAGTGGAATGTAAGAGGTGCCAGCCTGGTACCATTCTATTTCACTATACCAGAGATGGTATTCAAAAATACAATCCTGAAATGCTTTTGTGTTACCTTCAGAAACACAACCAAATGATTATTTTTGCCACAGTATATATGACATTTATTACACTCTTAGAATTTTCGCAGTCAGAATGACAGCTCATTAGCTTGAAGGGAGGTCCCTCAAGGCCCAGCGGTTCTCGTGTTAAAGAGACATTCTAAAATGCGGTTCTAGTGTTAAAGAGACATTCTAAAATGTGGTTCTCGTGTTAAAGAGACATTCTAAAATGTGGTTCTCGTGTTAAAGAGACATTCTAAAATGCGGTTCTCGTGTTAAAGAGACATATTCTAAAATGTGGTTCTCGTGTTAAAGAGACATTCTAAAATGCGGTTCTCGTGTTAAAGAGACATTCTAAAATGTGGTTCTCATGTTAAAGAGACATTCTAAAATGCGGTTCTCGTGTTAAAGAGACATTCTAAAATGTGGTTCTCGTGTTAAAGAGACATTCTAAAATGTGGTTCTCGTGTTAAAGAGACATTCTAAAAAGCGGTTCTCCTGTTAAAGAGACATTCTAAAATGCAGTTCTCGTGTTAAAGAGACATTCTAAAATGCAGTTCTTGTTAAAGAGACATTCTAAAATGCGGTTCTCGTGTTAAAGAGACATATTCTAAAATGCGGTTCTCGTGTTAAAGAGACATATTCTAAAATGCGGTTCTAGTGTTAAAGAGACATATTCTAAAATGCGGTTCTAGAGAATAGGCCTATGTTTTCCACGTGACCAATATCTACCGTGAAGTAGCAGAAACAATCACTCTGTTGGCCAATAACCTAAGCAACACTTTTAACTTGTTCTTCTACTAATATAGAAGTAGTAGGTAGGCCTATAAATCCTTGATGCTAGTCTTCTTTTGTTGTTGACCTCAGAGATTTCCTGTGTGAACCCACACCAAGATAACATCTCGTGTAAAAGAGTGCGGGCTGGGCACGACTAGATTGATGCCACTGATCATCCGTAAATCGGTATTTACTAAAGGGACATGCACATACACTGCAGTCATTTGCAATGGAGATTAGTTAGGGGTTTTGAAAGTCCTCCGCCATCGTCCCCTAGCAACAAGCACTGACTGGTGAGAAGACTCCAGAAGTTTCTGTAGTTTACAGGAAAGATAAACAATGACATCGCCACACCAGAGAGCAAAGTCATTGTGTCTAAGTAGCGGAGCAATGCATGACTTCAAACTTGGATCTGGTGATTAGGCTATTCTGTCCAAAACAACCCCTGGGGCTGACTTGTAGAAATGGAAAAGTGATGTCCTTTTGTGTTGCCTACCCAACTGACAATAACCATTAACCAACTGACAATAAAATAGCAAATACCTCCAACCAATGGTTGTGTGGCAATAAATGAATCTGTTTGAATGGTATTTCCATGAACATTACACACAAATGGGTTGATCTTCCATATCGTCACACATTTAACAACAATCCCAACGTATTGATGTCTATGAATTTCTCATATTTAGTGTCAAACCCAAATGGTCTTTTATCCAAAGTGTTTCAGGTTTTACTGAGGCCATATTTATAGTGTCAGGCTTTGGCACTGCACAGCTGGGGAAAAAACAACAGCACAGCACTGAATGGCCCTTATTGTGTGGAATAAACTTTACACTGGCAGGACTTACTACCACTCTTACTTAAATATATAGGCATGTGTGTGTGTGTGTGTGTGTGTGTGTGTGTGTGTGTGTGTGTGTGTGCGTGCGTGCGTGCGTGTGTGTGTGTGTGTGTGTGTGTGTGTGTGTGTGTGCGCGCGTCTGTCTGTGTGCATGTGTGACCTAGGAATCTAGGACAGTTCAAATTCATTTTCCGCAATGTATTCATGAATATTGAAGCTGTGGTATTTTGCAGACCACATTTCTCTGCATACCAAGGGCTCTGTATACTTTGAGACTTCTAATAGAGAGGTGCTAAACCATGTTTTGATCGACATGGTGGCTTACATCGAAAGGTAGGCTTCGGCTATACTGTAGTGAGCTGTGTAAGTCGTAAGTAGGCGTACCCCCTAGTGACATCAAGGTAATAACTAGCCGATACATGAATATAAAACATATAATATAAAACATATAATTCAATCATGACAGCCATTTAGCCAATGTTTCAAACTGTTATAAGACACCCATTTAGAAGATGCCAGCAGGGTCTGTTTTTTTTTTGACCCAATGTCCAAGACAGTGCTGATGCCTGGGGGCTGAATTAATAGCGTGGGATCATGTTCAGCACCAGATGGTGACTGTTGTCAATGGGGGAAGGTTTCGAAATTATACACATGTACAGTAGAGTAGACTACAGTATAAACTTCCAATACCGTGTCCCAGTAAACAAACACACACCACTTCAAATGCGCAGCAGTTATCACGCCATGGTGTTCAACTCCACGTGGGCTACAACTTGAGACACTTCCCGAAAGTTATAGTTTAACCAATAAGTCTTGAGAAATGTTATCTAATGGATGGCTGAGATTGCAGTAGCCTATTGCTTCTCTTGATCAGCAGGCGCAGCCGCTGCCTGAGCGTGGCCCCTTGCCCGAGAGCAAGTTATACACTTCGGGTAAACTTAAATCTTCGTTTGTAACAGGTTATATCAATTATTTAATCTTCATAGCATCCATTGGCTACTATTTCAGCCGGAGTAAAAAATAAATTTAAAAAGACTTTGTATCGTTCATACTTTCAACTAATCACTTCAGTTCAACCAGTGGTCTTGACAGGCTGTAGGCTGCAATTATCGGCGACACACATATCGAATAAAGTGATTACACGTCTCACACATTTCGGTGTTATCAAAACATAATAGAACAACATAGTTGACTATGTGGCACGGCACAATATTTTATTTTCTTACCGAACTTTTGATGAACGTCAGATTGAAGTTCATCTTGGAACCCCCGAACTCAAGCGACTATCATCCGAAATTCAACCTCGTTATGAAATCTAAAACTTCCTCTAAAACACGACTACTTACAAAATAAAAACATTGTAAATAAAAAATCCGCTATTAAAACATCCGGTTGTTTCCATGCATTTAGTTATAAATGTTTTCAAAAAGATACCGAAGAGGTGTCAGCCTTGAGCACTCTCACTTGGGACAGTCCCACGACCAATGGCATACTTCTTTCAAAGACAGTCCTCTATACTCATTGACGTCATGCCCATACACCAATCACATAACTTCATTTGGAGTGAAAAAAAAACAAGAATGTCACTCCCAAGAGTTAATTTAGAATTAGGTTGACATCAATAAATATAATATTTTATGCACGTTGGAGTATTTTTTTTACATCTTTACATTTGAGTCATTTGCAGACGCTCCGATCCAGAACAATTTACAGGTGCAATAATGGTTAAGTGCCTGGCTCAAGGGCACATCAACAGATTTTCCCCCAAGTCGGGCTCAGGGATTCAAACCGGCTAACTTTTAATTACTGGCCCAACACTCTTAACCACGAGGGTACCTGCCATGTACTTCATTCATTCCAACATTTTGTGTTAAATATATTGCGGATCACAATGTTTGCCGATAATATCAAGTGTACTACATCTGAACCTTCTGTAACGTAGACCTACCTGAGGATCACCTGATTCATGAGGCGTAAACAATTGCACCCTGGGGAATTCCAACACTTGATTGCTTCTTTAAAGTAACTGTCCAGTGTTTCCAGATTTCTATGAAATATGATCAATAATTAAGTACAATACGAGTGAAATTGTTTTCCTTCCATATTATTTTGATTAAGTACGTGTACGTTAAAAAGCAGCTTTTCTGTTTTGGAATGGTGTGACCGTACCCCAGCAACAATGGTGTGGGCGTATACTGGTCATCAAAAATATTCACGTGTGTCGACCGCTGATTGACCAGCCCATCCTCGTCAGGAGGACGACATTGTCCTCTATGAGGAAGTAGCAAGCATTTTTGAAATGATCTGTTTGAGGTGGGAATTTTAAAAATGAGCTTTTTCTCCAATTCATGCTTTGGCCACAATTACGAGTATAGGATGAGTCAACAACATTAATTGGGTATGAGTTAACAGAATATGAACTTTTGAAAGTGAGATGTTCGCTGGATAGTTCTTTTAAAACGTAGGATCCATTCTGCCAGTGCCAGACAGTGAGGCAACAGTGATACTGTGCAATCAGCAAACCTGTGACTTTACTCAAGTACAGCGTAAAGAATTAGGAATTACTAGGTCAGTTCACTGGCTAGCCTACTTCCCTTTCATCTGTCTGTGAAGTATTTTTGACCATAAAATAAAAGAAGTGAAACTTAACTTACAGTAATTTAAATGAATCTGTTTGAACAGTATTTCCATGAGAAAGACTCTCAAAATTGGTTGATATTGCAAATTGTCACATAGTTAAAAACAATTCCAACCTATTTATGTCTATGAATTTCTCATATGTAGTGTCAATGTAAAGTGTTTTAGGTTTTCTGAGACCATATTTAAAGTGCCAGGCTTTGGCACTGCACAGCTGGGGGAAAAAACAACAGCACAGCACTGAATCGCCCTTTCTGTGGGAAATTAACTTTACACCGGCAGGACTTACTACGACTCTCAATTAAATGTAGATCTACAGTCCATCTCCAGAATGGTATAATTGTATAATTCAATCCCATTGGATAAACTCTGGCTTCCATTGGACATGTGTTTTGGGTGTCAAATAAGGTAAAGGCTTAGTCAAGCAACCCAAGATGCAAATTAGCTGTAGTTCCACAGGTAATGCCACATCTGTAGGTATGATTAGAACACTGTAGGCTCCAAACTTCACTCCTATGTGAATGACCAGACGCAACAGGTCTACAGAGTTCATATTGTTCACATTGACATCCTCCCTTGCTAGGCTAGGTTCTCCATGATAACTCAACCAGATGGTGAACAAGACTATATTGCAGCTTGATCATCGTATTGTGTGTAGCATTTAGTTTTGCCTGAGTTGTGCAGCATATGTATGAGTGTGTCTGGGTCCATGTTGACAACTGGTATGCCAACTATGCTAGGGGATGCTCCATAGACAAAAGACATGGAGAGAGTGAAGGAATGTCCTGCTACCCACTACACAAACTAAGACCACTGACCTCTGACTAAAACGGTTCTCTTTGGTACCTCGCCCTAACTCAGTCTGTTGTCCCCACTTGCTTCAAGATGTCCAGCATTGTTCACGTACCCAAGAAAGCTGAACTAAATGACTACTAGTGCCCGGTTGCACTCACCTCTGTCATCATGAAGTGCTTTGAGAGTCAAGTATCATATCACCGCCCAAACAGATCAATGCAATCGCCTTTGCACTGCACACTGCCCTATCCCACCTGGACAAGAGGAATACCCATGTGAGAATGCTGTTCATCAACTAAAGCTCTGCCTTCAATACCTTAGTGCCCTCCAAGCTTATCACTGGGTCTAAACACATCCCTGTGCAACTGGGTCCTTGACGTCCTGACAGGCTGACCCCAGGTGGTCATGGTAGGCAACAACACTTCCGCCACGCTGATCCTCAACACGTAGGCCCCCAGGGGTGTGTGCTCAGCCCCCTCTTGTACTCCCTTTTAACCATGACAGTGGTAGGCCTGATTACCAACAGCGACGAGACAGCCTACAGGGAGGAGCTTAGAGCCCTGGCAGAGTGGTGCCAGGAAAATAACCTCTCCCTCAATGTAAAATAAACAATGGAACTGACTGTGGACCACAGCAGACAGAAGCTGGAGCCAATCCACATTGATGGGGCTGCAGTGAACAGGGTCAAAAGCTTAAAAAATGTTTGGGCATGGACCCTAAGACCCTCACAAACTTCTACAGATGCACCATTGAGAGCATTCTGTTGAGCTACATCACTGCCTGGTACGGCAACTGCACAGCCCTCAACCGAATGGCTCTACAGAGGGTGTTGCAGTCAGCCCAACGGTGGCATGCTGCCTGTCCTCCAGAACATTTACAGCTCTCAGTGTCACAGGAAGGCCGAGAAGATCATCAAGGACCACCCGAGTCACGGTCTGTTCACTCCACTACCATCTAGCAGAAAGAGAAAGTACAGGTGCATCAATGCCGACACACACACACACACACACACACACACACACACACACACACACACACACACACACACACACACACACACACACACACACACACACACACACACACACACACACACACACACACACACACACACACACACACACACACACACACACACACAGCATGTATATAGAGACATAAAACACTAGACCGTTTCTTTTATACTGTTTTTCACAATGTGTATTTATATACTGTATTCTTCCCATAGCTCATTCTAAAGTACTGTACACTATATATACAAATGTATGTGGACGGACACCCCTTCAAATGACTGGATTTGGCTATTTCAGGTTGCAATACTCTCCACCAAGATCCTAACTGCCTCTGGAAGCAATGTCAGCACAATAACTGTTCGTAGGGAGCTTCATGAAACGGGTTTCCATGGCCGAGTAGCCGCATACAAGCCTAAAATCACCATGCCATATGTCCGCTGGAGTGTTGTAAAGCTCGCCGCCAATGGACCCTGCAGCAGTGAAAACAAGCTCTCTGGAGTGGTGAATCAAGCTTCACCATCTGGTAATCTGACAAACAAATCTGGGTTTGGCGGATTCCAGGAGACCGCTACCTGCCCGGATGTATAGGGCCAACTGTAAAGTTTGGTGGATGAGGAATAATGGTCTGTGGCAGTTTTTCATGGTTCGGGAAATCTTAACGCTCCAGCATACAATGACATTCTAGACAATTCTGCACTTCCAAATTTGTGGCAACAGTTTTGGGAAGGCATTTTCCTGTTTAGCATTACAACACCTCCGTGCACAAAGCGAGGTCCAAACAGAAACGGTTTGTTGAGATCAGTGTGGAAGAACTTGACTGGTCTGCACAGAGCCCTGACCTCAACCCCATCGAAAACCTTTGGGATGAATTGGAGTGCTGACTGCGAGCCAGGCCTAATCCCCCAACATCAGTGCCCGTCCTCACCAATGCTCTTGTGGCTGAACGGAAGCACATCCTGCAGCAATGATCTAGTGGAAAGCCTTCACCGAAGAGTGGAGGCTGTTAGACCAGCAAAGGGGGGACCAACTCCATATTAATGCCCATGTCTTTGAAATGAGATGTTTGACGAGCAGGTGTCCACATACTTTTGGTCATGTAATGTATCTACTACTGTACTTTGCATTTTGGTACACTGTAAATTTATACAATGGATTCTCGACATAGCTCACTGTTATACATCTACTGCTGTACAATACAAGTGTATGTTGTTGGTGTATTTACATACAGATTGCATTTTGGATTGCTGACACATTGTTGTTTGGGTCGTCAACTGTATTCATTCTGACAGTCTTGTTTTCCTGTTTTTGATGATTATTTGTGTACTCGTTTGACATTTTTGCTGCACTGTTAAGAGCTACTAACAAAACATCTGTTTAATCTGTGTACGTGACCAATAACTTTGATTTAATTTTGACCTCTGTTATTTATTTTAGGCAAGTCAGTTAAGAACACGTTCTTATTTTCAATGACGGCCTGGGAACAGTGGGTTAACTGCCTGTTCAGGGGCATAACGACAGATTTGTACCTTGTCAGCTCGGGGGTTTGAACTCGCAACCTTCCGGTTACTAGTCCAATGCTCTAACCACTTGGCTACGCTGCCGCCCAGTAGAAAAACATTTAAGTGCCACTGAGACTTGTGGGTAACCATCAAACTGTAGAGGGCTTGACACGGGACCGTGACTCATTCTTGTGGCTTGCCATTGGAAACCCTAATCCCGGCGAGTTTAAACATCTCATTCTTGTGGCTTGCCATTGGAAACCCTAATCCCGGCGAGTTTAAACATCTCATTCTTGTGGCTTGCCATTGGAAACCCTAATCCCGGCGAGTTTAAAAATCTCATTCTTGTGGCTTGCCATTGGAAACCCTAATCCCGGCGAGTTTAAACATCTCATTCTTGTGGCTTGCCATTGGAAACCCTAATCCTGGTGAGTTTAAACATCTCATTCTTGACATAGAGATGCAGTTTACTCACACTTCATTTGGCTTTAGTAATGAAAACCACACTGCAATTCAGAGGGAAAGAGAAAAGAGTAATAAAGTGCACAGGGTCCATTCACAGCATAATACTAAAAGGAAGTGTTGAAAATAATATTTTTCCATCATTAGTTCTCTTAGGTCTAAACTCTCTGCCAAATCCCTCATGTCTCACTACCATAGTTTGATTAAAGATATAAACATGATGGAACCAAACAATTTTGGCATGGCAAAAGAGTTCAAGTTAAATAACAGATGCATCATCCCCATTCAAAACATTTCACATAAAATAAACATGTGTTTCAGCTTTTGTACTATCTAGGAAATAATTGGCGACCACTTCTTCCACTCGGATCACTTCCTGTGTTGCTTCTGGTGCTGCTGGTGAGGCCATTTGACGACGTGCTCAACAACAGGAAGTGTTGTGATAGAGGCTTGTTTACAAGCCTCTCTGGCCTCTCCTGATAGAGCTTGAAGTTGTTGTTACACAATGACTAGTTTGGCCACAGGAGCAAGAACTGTATGTACTCAATTAATTTTAGCTCTCAAAAACTTGCACTGTTTGCATGTCTGCTCCTATTTTTTAAGAATTCACCCCAAAATCATCCATCACTGTCTGCTATTGAACAGTAATAGACCTTTCCAACCTCTTATCGACCTCAATTTCGTGAATAAATACCATTTTCATACAGTGATTCCATTAGATTCATCAGTTGACGTGGTAACCTTGTGTTTCCTGTGTGGGCGGATGGGAAGTCAGATAGAGGAGGACTCCACTTGGAGGAGGGGAGAGGGGTTGGCTGTTACACCAGCACTGACCTGTGGAGGGAAAGGGGACCAAAAATAAAAGGAAGGAAAACCTTCCTGAGCGTCAACAACTTATCTTGTGACGCCTGCAGCGTATTGTTTCTTCGGGCTGTTGAGCTTGGACGGGAGATGTTGGTATAATGCCCAGTTTGCCTGTTGAGAACGGGGGGGGGGGGGGGGGGCAGTGGTTCTGTTTGCACCTGGCTGGAGGACTCACTTAGAAATTCACTTCCAGGGGAGACCTCATGTGGTTCTGTGCTCTCAGGCGTGAAAGTACTCTGTTTAACTGTGCATGAACTATGTCATGAAAGACTGCATCACATACTCTGTTTTACTGAGCGTTAACTACTACATGAAATGCACGAATTACTGCATTAAATACTTTACTGTGCAGATGGAACGGACAGATATAGAGATGTCTCATGTTGCACTAAACATGATAATGTGGCAGTAATCGCATGTTAATTGCCAGGGTGTGGTACTCTACAGTATCCAAGGGCTAATCAACAACCGGCTGTGCAGTTCTATGAAAATATCATACATCTGCTCTGCTCTTCCAGCAGACAGAGTTGAAAGACAACTTACACAACTGTCTTATCCTCCTGAATGCTAAACATCGGATCACTTCCATCATGTTCTTCGATCGACACATTAGAATTTAGCCCTAGTTTCTAAATCCCCTTTGGATTTATCTTTACAAGACACTAAGTGGTAACGCGTGTGACCGATACAGACATTTTGTTCAAATTATGATGCAACAATCTGCACAAACTAACAGTAACCTTCTCAGAAGTGTAACCACTACTACAGCACCCAAAGCATTAGCTGAATAGACTTGACTTTGTATATATGGTTGTCTCCCTATGCAGCATTGTAATGACCTTATATAGGCACCAGGGAAGGATGACAATGTCGATAAGTAACCTCCGGTTTATCTTGTCAGACTATGTCAGGGTGGGTTGACACTGGGGTGAGAGTGAGTTGTTCAACGACACTAATTGACGGCAGAGACAAACTGACAAAGCAGACAGTGGGATCATGACTTTAGTACACAGCAGTCGTGCACGCCAGCCTCCACCCACATGACCCATGCATTCACAGCATTTCGGCTGTCAACACCCTGACATACACGGAACAATACAGCCATAGAAACTGTACATGTCCCTGCAGTACAGACTACAGAGGTCAGTGTACACACCAGTGGAGGCTGCTGAGGGGAGGACGGCTCAGAATAACACCTGGAACGGAGTATATGGAATGGCATCAAACACATGGAAACCATGATGTATTTGATACCTTTTCACCTATTCCGCTCCAGCCATTACCACGAGACCGTCCTCCCCAATTAAGTTGCCACCAACCTCCTGTGGTACACACACTCCACACTCTAAAAAATGATTTTACCCCTGTTTTCTCCCCAATTTTGTGGTATAAATTTGGTAGTTACAGTTCTTGTCTCATCTCTGCAACTCCCGTACGGACTCGGGAGAGGCAAAGGTCGAGAGCCATGCGTCCTCCGAAACACGACCCAACCAAGCCGCACTGCTTCTTGACGCAATGCCCGCGTAACCCGGAAGCCAGCCGCCACACTCCACACTCCTGTAGTGCTGCAATTCTTGGCAACATTACAACAAGCATTCGGAAGAAGAATTTCATTATCTAACAAACACACATTGGGAATTCAATGTTTAAAGGGATCATTCGTGATTTTGGCAATGAAGCCATTTATCTACTTCCCCAGAATCAAATGTACTAGTGGATAAAAATGTTATGTTTTTATGAAGTTAGAATTGTTTTGCAAGCCAATGCTAACTAGCTTAGCGCAAGACATCAACATTACATTTAGGAGTTCATCTAACCCTGGGGAAGTAGATAATAGGCTTCATTCCCAAAATCTTGAATTATTCCTTTGAAGGGGCCTTTTTCTTGAATATGTAACACACATTTAGGAATTCAATACAACGGTTTTAGAGGAGCTCTTCTCTTGACTATCTCACAAACACTCATTGGGAATTCAACAAAGTGTTTTTTTTAAGGACAGGGGTGCTTTAAGAGCTGCAAGGAGTGCCTGCAGAGTGAGATAGTTTAAGGGCAACAACCGGATAAGCTGACCAGTCTGTTTACAGTCAAAGGTCAGGGATCGTCGGGGTGTGTGTTCTGTTGAGATGGAGGTCAAGGCCGGAAAGGCAGGGGATTACTGCTTATCTTTCTGCTGCTCACCGGGTTAGGGGAAAGCGCGTGCACACACACACACACACACACACACACACACACACACACACACACACACACACACACACACACACACACACACACACACACACACACACACACACACACACACACACACACACACACACACACACACACACACACACAGAAGCGGTAAAACAGGCAAGCGTGCGTAGGTGGGTTGGGGCCTGATAGAAGAAAGAGAGAGAGAGAGAGAGAGAGAGAGAGAGAGAGAGAGAGAGAGAGAGAGAGAGAGAGAGAGAGAGAGAGAGAGAGAGAGCAGGAATGTAAGAGGGAGACTCCTTACTGGTTCAGTCTGGCTGCGGTCGGTTGGTGCAGCACAGTCAGTGTTAACATGGTGAAGGCTCAGATCTGACAGAGAGGAATGTGTCTCTCTTTGTAGGGTCCTGGAGCAGGCCGGTGACATCATGGTGTTTCCCTGGCACCTCTGCAGATTCCATGGAAGGAGCCAGCCAGCCACACACACACACAAACACACACACATACGCTCAGAGCTAGGCAGTCAGGAGGTCATGATCAAACATTATAGTAATGTGGCCTGATTAGTCACCTGACACTTTTTCCCTAACCAAACCTATCAGAGGAGAGGGAGGCTGCCTCAGCTCACCACAGGATTAACACCATGAATATGGTGGGAAATGAGCCTGTTCACGGGTGTTTGTGCATAGTACGTAGATGTACAGTATGTGAGTGTTTATTGGAGAGACAAGAGAACAATTTGGAGAGTGAGAGAGAGAAGGAACAGAGAACGAGGGCAGAGAAAGGGAGAAAGAGAAAAAGAACAAAATGAAACATTTTAAGAGAGGGAGATAACGAGGAAAAGGAAAAATAGGGGAGAGAATGTGAGAAAGTGTGTGAGAGAGAAACAGAGACATTGGAGGAGGAACCATGCGTCAGCCTCTGTCTGATCCAGCGAGAGGCAGTTAGCTCTCTACCAGGCACAAATGTACAGTGATTCAAAGCGTGTGACATTACACCGGTTCTTGGGAGTGGCAGATGTGTGGTTACAAACACGTAACTGCAATTATTTCCATTTCCATAGAATATGCATACTAAAGCTAATTTCCTTACCAATGCTAGGCACCTTGAAGAAAAACAATTTGTTTCAAATGGCTTCACTGACATTTTATATAGCAAATGTATATACACTGCTCAAAAAAAATAAAGGGAACACTAAAATGACACATCCTAGATCTGAATGAATGAAATATTTTTTTCTTTACATATTTGAATGTGCTGACAACAAAATCACACAAAAATGATCAATGGCAATCACATTTATCAACCCATGGAGGTCTGGATTTGGAGTCACACTCAAAATTAAAGTGAAAAACCACACTAAAGGCTGATCCAACTTTGATGTAATGTCCTTAAAACAAGTCAAAATGAGGCTCAGTAGTGTGTGTGGCCTCCACGTGCCTGTATGACCTCCCTACAACGCCTGGGCATGCTCCTGATGAGGTGGCGGATGGTCTCCTGAGGGATCTCCTCCCAGACCAGGACTAAAGCATCCGCCAACTCCTGGACAGTCTGTGGTGCAACGTGGCGTTGGTGGATGGAGCAAGACATGATGTCCCAGATGTGCTCAATTGGATTCAGGTCTGGGGAACGGGCGGTCCAGTCCATAGCATCAATGCCTTCCTCTTGCAGGAACAAGAACTGCTGACACACTCCAGCCACATGAGGTCTAGCATTGTCTTGCATTAGGAGGAACCCAGGGCCAACCGCACCAGCATATGGTCTCACAAGGGGTCTGAGGATCTCATCTCGGTACCTAATGGCAGTCAGGCTACCTCTGGCGAGCACATGGTGGGCTGTGCGGCCCCCCCAAAGAAATGCCACCCCACACCATGACTGACCCACCGCCAAACTGGTCATGCTGGAGGATGTTGTAGGCAGCAGAACGTTCTCCATGGCTTCTCCAGACTCTGTCACGTCTGTCACATGTGCTCAGTGTGAACCTGCTTTCATCTGTGAAGAGCACAGGGTGCCAGTGGCGAATTTGCCAATCTTGGTGTTCTCTGGCAAATGCAAAACGTCCTGCACGGTGTTGGGCTGCAAGCACAACCCCCACCTGTGGACATCGGGCCCTCATACCACCCTCATGGAGTCTGTTTCTGACCATTTGAGAAGACACATGCACATTTGTGCCCTGCTGGAGGTCATTTTGCAGGGCTCTGGCAGTGCTCCTCCTGCTCCTCCTTGCACAAAGGCGGAGGTAGCGGTCCTGCTGCTGGGTTGTTGCCCTCCTACGGCCTCCTCCACGCCTTCAATTCTAAATAAATCCCAGACAGTGTTACCAGCAAAGCACCCCCACACCTCCTCCTCCATGCTTCACGGGGGAATGACACATGCAGAGATCATTCGTTCACGTACTCTGCCTCTCACAAAGAATCTCAAATTTGGACTCATCAGACCAAAGGACAAATTTCCACCAGCCTAATGTCCATTTCTCATGTTTCTTGACCCAAACAAGTCTCTTCTTATTATTGGTGTCCTTTAGTGGTGGTTTCTTTGCAGCAATTCGACAATGAAGGCCTGATTCACACAATGTCCTCTGAACAGTTGACATGTGTCTGTTACTTGAACTCTGTAAAGTATTTATTTGGGCTACAATATGAGGTGCAGTTAACTCTAGTGAACTTATCCTCTGCAGCAGATGTAACTCTGGGTCTTCCTGTCCTTTGGCGGTCCTCATGAGAGCCAGTTTAGTCATATCGCGTGATGGTTTTTGCGACTGCACTTGAAGAAACTTTCAAAGTTCTTGACATTTTCTGGATTGACTGACCTTCATGTCTTAAAGTAATGACAGACTGTAATTTCTCTTTGATTATTTGAACTGTTCTTGAAATCATATGGACTTGGTCTTTTTCCAAATAGGGCTGTCTTCTGACACAACACAACTGATTGGCTCAAACTCATCAAGGAGGAAAGAAATGGTTGAGAAAATGACAATAGTGTGCAAAGCTATCATCAAGGATAAGGGTGGCTACTTTGAAGAATCTCAAATATAAATATATTTTGATTTGTTTAACACTTTTTTGGTTACTAAATGATTCCATATGTGTTATTTAATAGTTTTGATGTCTTCACTATTATCCTATAATGTAGAAAATAGTAAAATATAGAAAAACCCTTTAATGTGTCATGTTTTGTCTTATATTGTCTTGTCATTTTGCTTTTCCTTCTGTTCGTTTTCCCCCTGCTGGTCTTTTTAGGTTCGTTCCCTTTTTTCTCTCTCCCTCCCTCTCTCTCTTCTCTCTATCGTTCCGTTCCTGCTGCCAGCTGTTCCTATTCCCCTAATCAATCATTTAGTCTTTCCACACCTGTTCCCTATCTTTTCCCCTGATTAGAGTCCCTATTTCTCCCCTTGTTTTCCGTTTCTGTCCTGTCGGATCCTTGTATATTGTTCACCGTGCTGTGTCTTTGTATCGCCCTGTCGTGTCGTGTTTCCCTCAGATGCTGCGTGGTGAGCAGGTGTCTGAGTCTGCTACGGTCAAGTGCCTTCCCGAGGCAACCTACAGTTTATGATCGAGTCTCCAGTCTGTTCTCGTCATTACGAGTGGAATTGTTTTTTATGCTTTATTTACCGCTCCGATTTGTCTAGGAGTATTGCATATTTCCTTTACTGGATTAAAGACTCTGTTTTCGCCAAGTCGCTTTTGGGTCCTCATTCACCTGCATAACAGAAGGATCCGACCAAAGAATGGACCCAGCGACTACAGACGCTCGTAACACTGCCGTCGAGATCCAAGGAGCCATGCTCGGCAGACACGAGCAGGAATTGTCTGCTGCTCGTCATGCCGTGGAGAACCTGGCCGCTCAGGTTTCCGACCTCTCTGGACAGTTCCAGAGTCTTCGTCTCGTGACACCTGTTACTTCCTGGACTGCCGAGCCTCCGGAACCTAGGGTTAATAACCCACCTTGTTACTCCGGGCAGCCCACGGAGTGCCGCTCCTTTCTCACCCAGTGTGATATTGTGTTCTCTCTCCAACCCAACACATACTCTAGAGAGAGAGCTCGGGTTGCTTACGTCATATCACTCCTTACTGGCCGGGCTCGAGAGTGGGGCACAGCTATCTGGGAGGCAAGGGCTGATTGTTCTAACAATTACCAGAACTTTAAAGAGGAGATGATTCGGGTTTTTGACCGTTCAGTTTTTGGTAGGGAGGCTTCTAGGGCCCTGGCTTCCCTATGCCAAGGTGATCGATCCATAACGGATTACTCTATAGAGTTTCGCACTCTTGCTGCCTCTAGTGACTGGAACGAGCCGGCGCTGCTCGCTCGTTTTCTGGAGGGACTCCACGCAGTGGATAAAGATGAGATTCTCTCCCGGGAGGTTCCTTCCAGTGTGGACTCTTTGATTGCTCTCGCCATCCGCATAGAACGACGGGTAGATCTTCGTCACCAAGCTCGTGGAAGAGAGCTCGCGTCAACGGTGTTTCCCTGCTCCGCATCGCAACCATCTCCCTCCTCTGGCTCAGAGACTGAGCCCATGCAGCTGGGAGGTATTCGCATCTCGACTAAGGAGAGGGAACGGAGGATCACCAACCGCCTGTGCCTCTATTGCGGACTTGCTGGACATTTTGTCAATTCATGTCCAGTAAAGCCAGAGCTCATCAGTAAGCGGAGGGCTACTGGTGAGCGCTACTACTCAGGTCTCTCCATCTAGATCCTGTACTACTATGTCGGTCCATCTACGCTGGACCGGTTCGGGTGCTACTTGCAGTGCCTTGATAGACTCTGGGGCTGAGGGTTGTTTCATGGACGAAGCATGGGCTCGGAAACATGACATTCCTTTCAGACAGTTAGACAAGCCTACGCCCATGTTCGCCTTAGATGGTAGTCATCTTCCCAGTATCAGATTTGAGACACTACCTTTAACCCTCACAGTATCTGGTAACTACAGTGAGACTATTTCTTTTTTGATTTTTCATTCACCTTTTACACCTGTTGTTTTGGGTCATCCCTGGCTAGTATGTCATAATCCTTCTATTAATTGGTCTAGTAATTCTATCCTATCCTGGAACGTTTCTTGTCATGTGAAGTGTTTAATGTCTGCCATCCCTCCCGTTTCTTCTGTCCCCACTTCTCAGGAGGAACCTGGCGATTTGACAGGAGTGCCGGAGGAATATCATGATCTGCGCACGGTCTTCAGTCGGTCCCGAGCCAACTCCCTTCCTCCTCACCGGTCGTATGATTGTAGTATTGATCTCCTTCCGGGGACCACTCCTCCTCGGGGTAGACTATACTCTCTGTCGGCTCCCGAACGTAAGGCTCTCGAGGATTATTTGTCTGTGTCTCTTGACGCCGGTACCATAGTGCCTTCTTCCTCTCCGGCCGGGGCGGGGTTTTTTTTTAAGAAAAAGGACGGTACTCTGCGCCCCTCCGTGGATTATCGAGGGCTGAATGACATAACGGTTAAGAATCGTTATCCGCTTCCCCTTATGTCATCAGCCTTCGAGATTCTGCAGGGAGCCAGGTGCTTTACTAAGTTGGACCTTCGTAACGCTTACCATCTCGTGCGCATCAGAGAGGGGGACGAGTGGAAAACGGCGTTTAACACTCCGTTAGGGCATTTTGAGTACCGGGTTCTGCCGTTTGGTCTCGCCAATGCGCCAGCTGTTTTTCAGGCATTAGTTAATGATGTTCTGAGAGACATGCTGAACATCTTTGTTTTTGTCTACCTTGACGATATCCTGATTTTTTCACCGTCACTCAAGATTCATGTTCAGCACGTTCGACGTGTTCTCCAGCGCCTTTTAGAGAATTGTCTCTACGTGAAGGCTGAGAAGTGTTCTTTTCATGTCTCCTCCGTTACTTTTCTCGGTTCCGTTATTTCCGCTGAAGGCATTCAGATGGATTCCGCTAAGGTCCAAGCTGTCAGTGAGTGGCCCGTTCCAAGGTCACGTGTCGAGTTGCAGCGCTTTCTAGGTTTCGCTAATTTCTATCGGCGTTTCATTCGTAATTTCGGTCAAGTTGCTGCCCCTCTCACAGCTCTTACTTCTCTCAAGACGTGTTTTAAGTGGTCCGGTTCCGCCCAGGGAGCTTTTGATCTTCTAAAAGAACGTTTTACGTCCGCTCCTATCCTCGTTACTCCTGACGTCACTAGACAATTCATTGTCGAGGTTGACGCTTCAGAGGTAGGCGTGGGAGCCATTCTATCCCAGCGCTTCCAGTCTGACGATAAGGTTCATCCTTGCGCTTATTTTTCTCATCGCCTGTCGCCATCTGAACGCAACTATGATGTGGGTAACCGCGAACTGCTCGCCATCCGCTTAGCCCTAGGCGAATGGCGACAGTGGTTGGAGGGGGCGACCGTTCCTTTTGTCGTTTGGACAGACCATAAGAACCTTGAGTACATCCGTTCTGCCAAACGACTTAATGCTCGTCAAGCTCGTTGGGCGTTGTTTTTCGCTCGTTTCGAGTTTGTGATTTCTTACCGTCCGGGTAGCAAGAACACCAAGCCTGATGCCTTATCCCGTCTTTTTAGTTCTTCTGTGGCTTCTACTGATCCCGAGGGGATTCTTCCTTATGGGCGTGTTGTCGGGTTGACAGTCTGGGGAATTGAAAGACAGGTTAAGCAAGCACTCACGCACACTGCGTCGCCGCGCGCTTGTCCTAGTAACCTTCTTTTCGTTCCTGTTTCTACTCGTCTGGCTGTTCTTCAGTGGGCTCACTCTGCCAAGTTAGCTGGTCATCCCGGCGTTCGAGGCACTCTTGCTTCTATTCGCCAGCGCTTTTGGTGGCCGACTCAGGAGCGTGACACGCGCCGTTTCGTGGCTGCTTGTTCGGACTGCGCGCAGACTAAGTCAGGTAACTCTCCTCCTGCCGGTCGTCTCAGACCGCTTCCCATTCCTTCTCGACCATGGTCTCACATCGCCCTAGACTTCATTACCGGTCTGCCTTTGTCTGCGGGGAAGACTGTGATTCTTACGGTTGTCGATAGGTTCTCTAAGGCGGCACATTTCATTCCCCTCGCTAAACTTCCTTCCGCTAAGGAGACGGCACAAATCATCATCGAGAATGTGTTCAGAATTCATGGCCTCCCGTTAGACGCCGTTTCAGACAGAGGCCCGCAATTCACGTCACAGTTTTGGAGGGAGTTCTGTCGTTTGATTGGTGCGTCCGTCAGTCTCTCTTCCGGGTTTCATCCCCAGTCTAACGTCAAGCAGAGAGGGCCAATCAGACGATTGGTCGCATACTACGCAGCCTTTCTTTCAGAAACCCTGCGTCTTGGGCAGAACAGCTCCCCTGGGCAGAATGCGCTCACAACTCGCTTCCTTCGTCTGCTACCGGGTTATCTCCGTTTCAGAGTAGTCTGGGTTACCAGCCTCCTCTGTTCTCATCCCAGCTTGCCGAGTCCAGCATTCCCTCCGCTCAAGCGTTTGTCCAACGTTGTGAGCGCACCTGGAGGAGGGTGAGGTCTGCACTTTGCCGTTACAGGGCACAGACTGTGAGAGCCGCCAATAAACGTAGGATTAAGAGTCCAAGGTATTGTTGCGGCCAGAGAGTGTGGCTTTCCACTCGCAACCTTCCTCTTACGACAGCTTCTCGTAAGTTGACTCCGCGGTTCATTGGTCCGTTCCGTGTCTCCCAGGTCGTCAATCCTGTCGCTGTGCGACTGCTTCTTCCGCGACATCTTCGTCGCGTCCATCCTGTCTTCCATGTCTCCTGTGTCAAGCCCTTTCTTCGCACCCCGTTCGTCTTCCCTCCCCCTCCCGTCCTTGTCGAGAGCGCACCTATTTACAAGGTACGTAGGATCATGGACATGCGTTCTCGGGGACGGGGTCACCAATACTTAGTGGATTGGGAGGGTTACGGTCCTGAGGAGAGGAGTTGGGTTCCGTCTCGGGACGTGCTGGACCGTTCACTGATTGATGATTTCCTCCGTTGCCGCCAGGATTCCTCCTCGAGTGCGCCAGGAGGCGCTCGGTGAGTGGGGGGTACTGTCATGTTTTGTCTTATATTGTCTTGTCATTTTGCTTTTCCTTCTGTTCGTTTTCCCCCTGCTGGTCTTTTTAGGTTTGTTCCCTTTTTTCTCTCTCCCTCCCTCTCTCTCTTCTCTCTATCGTTCCGTTCCTGCTCCCAGCTGTTCCTATTCCCCTAATCAATCATTTAGTCTTTCCACACCTGTTCCCTATCTTTTCCCCTGATTAGAGTCCCTATTTCTCCCCTTGTTTTCCGTTTCTGTCCTGTCGGATCCTTGTATATTGTTCACCGTGCTGTGTCTTTGTATCGCCCTGTCGTGTCGTGTTTCCCTCAGATGCTGCGTGGTGAGCAGGTGTCTGAGTCTGCTACGGTCAAGTGCCTTCCCGAGGCAACCTCCAGTTTATGATCGAGTCTCCAGTCTGTTCTCGTCATTACGAGTGGAATTGTTTTTTATGCTTTATTTACCGCTCCGATTTGTCTAGGAGCATTGCATATTTCCTTTACTGGATTAAAGACTCTGTTTTCGCCAAGTCGCTTTTGGGTCCTCATTCACCTGCATAACATAATGAGTAGGTGTGAGTAGGTGTGAGTAGGTGTGAGTAGGTGTGAGGTGTGAGTAGGTGTGTCCAAACGTTTTGAGTGGTCCTATAGCTGTACTATCTGCTGCATCCACAAAATCCCAAGGATCCTCAGAGAGACAACATTATGATGCTATCATGTACTACCCAGACTCATTTTCATTTTGTACTTGTTTATTTCAACCTGATTTAAAACTAGTCAAGTCAGTTAAGAACAAATTCTTATTTACAATGACGGCCAACCAAGAGGCAAAAGGCCTCCTGCAGGGACGGGGCTGGGATGAAAAATAAAAATGTAAGACAAAACACACGTCACGACAACAACACAGCATGGTAGCAACACATGACAGCAGCACAAACATGTTCCTACATCGTAAAGATGGGACTACAAAATATGGCAGTAGTGTGCAAATCAGATTTAACATTTAACGTTTCAATTAGTGTTTGATGAGCAACACAACAGCAATACTGGTTCAATACACTCAGGAAAGAGTGAGCTGTTTTGTTCAAAATTCCAAGTCAATTAAAGACAGGCCTACATATCTGATTGTACGCAGGAACATATAGCAATATTGGCTGGGCTCCCTGCCTGTGCCATTAAACCCCTACAACTCATCCAGAACGCCGCAGCCCGTCTGGTGTTCAACCTTCCCAAGTTCTCTCACGTCACCCCGCTCCTCCGCTCTCTCCACTGGCTTCCAGTTGAAGCTCGCATCCGCTACAAGACCATGGTGCTTGCCTACGGAGCTGTGAGGGGAACGGCACATCAGTACCTCCAGGCTCTGATCAGGCCCTACACCCAAACAAGGGCACTGCGTTTATCCACCTCTGGCCTGCTCGCCTCCCTACCACTGAGGAAGTACAGCTCCCGCTCAGCCCAGTCAAAACTGTTCGCTGCTCTGGCCCCCCCAATGGTGGAACAAACTCCCTCACGACGCCAGGACAGCGGAGTCAATCACCACCTTCCGGAGACACCTGAAACCACACCTCTTTAAGGAATACCTAGGATAGGATAAAGTAATCCTTCTCACCCCCCCCCCTTAAAAGATTTAGATGCACTATTGTAAAGTGGCTGCTCCACTGGATGTCATAAGGTGAACGCACCAATTTGTAAGTCGCTCTGGATAAGAGCGTCTGCTAAATGACTTAAATGTAAATGTAAATGTAGGTCAACTCAACAAACACAAATGAGTTTGGTCCCAACTACAACACACAACAGCATAAAGTGAAAGAGTGAAAGACAGTGAGAAAAGAAGGGTAATAAAAGATTGCATTCCAAAACAAGCCCAGTTGGTGAGCGAGAAAACAAAATTTTGACTTTTGTAAAAGTTTGCGCTCATGAGGTTCACATGACTTGCATTTACCCCTCTCTCTCTAGTCCCCCTCTCTCTCTATTTACTCTCCCACTTTCTCCCTCTGTACTCTCTTCCCCCTCCCCCTCCCGAACCCCCCCCCCTCCCCTCCTGACCCCTCCCCTCTGTGCAGCAGTGAGCACACAGACTTCCTGTGTGTCCCGGCCCGAATGGTATGCGTATGGAGTGGGTGTCTGGGAGCCCTTTCATCCGGCATGGAAAGAAAAGAAAAGTCAAGAGAGAGAATGAAAAAAGAGAGAGAGAAGAGAGTCATCTTTAATCCGATGATTGAGTCAGAGCAGTTGTTCAGGGGCAGGCAGGCCGGGGGGGGGGGTGGGTGATGTGGGAGAGAGTATTAGGGTATGTTGGGGGGGAAGGAGGGGGTAGATGTCTGGGTTTACCAATGGATGTGTAGCGTCTGGAAGGGTAGGAGGCATGGTCTGGCTGGCCTCACTGTAGCTGGCCCTGGGACACATAAGGTCTGCCTGCCTGGGAGAGAGAGAGACACTTCATATTTATTTAACTAGGCGTGTCGGTTAAGAACAAATTCTTATTTTCAATGACAGCCTAAGAACAGTGGGTTAACTGACTTGTTCAGGGGATGAACAACATATTTTTACCTTGTCAGCTCAGGGATTCAAACTCGCAACTCTCTAACCACCAGGCTACCTGCCGCCCCGTGGCATGGCTAGTATGTAGAGTTTGTCATTGTTGCATCATGTGTAGAGAGCTGTCTGAGAAAGGCATTCGATTCTGAGAGAAGGCGTGATAAGTATACAATTTTAAATCTTAATCCAAATTTTTGAAATTCTAAGTCTGTTGCTATAAGCATAAACCCAATATATCTGTAGGTCATAAAACTGGGAAAGTACTGCATTTTAGCATCATTTATTATGATTCTGTGTACAGAACATGCAAGCCTGTTTGTATCTCCAGTCAATAAATCATCAGGTCTATGCAGAAACAGAGTGCTTCTTTTTCTGTCATTTCCTGGACAGTCACCCGTTGAAGTGTCCTGGGGTAAGGAATATTTTGGGGAAGTTCCTTAGCCCGATTCCCTTTTTGTTCAAGCTGGGTTGAAGCACATTTGGGAGCACTTTTCTTTCCATTGCACAAAACATTTTTTGAATGGGAATGTTCGTCCTACTCATTCTAATTCTATGAGCGGTTGGGGATGTTTGTTGTTCTTTTAATTGTACTTCTATGAGCGGTTGGGGATGTTTGTTGTTCTTTTAATTGTACTTCTATGAGCGGTCCCCTGTTCATGTGCTGAGAGGCTTCAGTCATGATCTGACAGGGTGTAGTTAGCTGCACATGGTGCCATGGTAAACTGAGACACTACACAGAGATTTAAATGGCTACACATACTGTACCAGAATGTGAGGCTGCATTATATGTCCTGGAAACTACGTACCATATAAAGCTTAATAACATGAAGATTTTCGACTGGGGAAAACATAGGTATTGCATATACTGCCATCTAGTGGTCGATTACATATACTGCACTCTATGGCACATTTGATTTGATTTATTTGACTGAGAACACGTTCTCATTTGCAGCAACAACCTGGGGAATAGTTACAGGGGAGAGGAGGGGTATAAAGTGGCTTCAGAAGGTAGTCACACCCCTTGACTTTTTTTCATATTTAGTTGTGTTGCAGCCTGAATTTAAAATGAATTAAATTGAGATTTTTTTTGTCACTTGCCTACACACAATACCCCATTATGTCAATTCATAAAAAATGAAAAGCTGAAATGTCTTGAGTCAATACCTATTCAACATTTTTCTTATGGCAATCCTAAATTCAGGAGTAAAAATGTGCTTAACAAGCACTTATAAGTTGCATGGACTCACTCTGTGTGCAATAATAATGTATAACATGATTTTTGAAAGACTACCTCATCTCTGTACCCCACACGTACAATTATCTGTAAGGCCCCTTTGTCGAGTAGTGAATTTCAAACATAGATTCAACCTCAAAGACCAGGGAGGGTTTCCAATGCCTCGCAAAGAAAGGCACCTATTGGTATCCCTTTGAGCATCGTGAAGTTATTAATTACACTTCGGATGGTGTATCAATACATCCAGTCACTACAAAGATAAAGGCATCCTTCCTAACTCAGTTGGCGAAGAGGAAGGAAACTGCTGTGATGGGAGAAACATTTGGATGGATCAACAACATTGTAGTTACTGCGAAATACTAACCCAAATGACAGAGTGAAAAGAAGGATGTTTGTACAGAAGAAAAAATATTCCAAAACATGTATCCTGTTTGCAACAAGGCGCTAAAGTTATACTGCAAAATAAACGTGGCAAAGCAATTCAGTTTTTGTCCAAAATACAAAGTGTTGGACAAATCCAACTAAACATATTACTGAGTTCCATTCTCCATATGTTCAATCATAGTGGTGGCTGCATCACGTTATGGGTATGCTTGTCATTGTTCAGGACTGCAGAGTTTTTCAGGATATAAAAGGAAAGGAATTAAGCTAAACACAGGCATAATCCTAGAGGAAAACTTGGTTCAGCTTTCCATCAGACACTGGGAGATGAATTCACCTTTCAGAAAAACAGTAACCTAAAACAAATCTACATTGGAGCTGCTTACCAAGAATACAGTGAATGTTCCTGAGTGGCCAAGTTCCAGTTTTGACTTAAGAAAAAAAATCAATTGCAAGACCTGAAAAATGGTTGTCTACCAGTGATCAATAACCAATTTGACAGAGCTTGAATAATTCTGAAAAGAACAATGGGCAAATGGTGCACAATTGAGGTGTGGAAAGCTCTTAAGAGACTTGCCCAGAAAGACTGTAATCACTGTAATAGCTGCCAAAGGTGTTCAACCTTCCCAATGTCACCCCACTCCTCTGCACACTCCACCATCCACTACAAGACCAAGAGGAACTGCCCTCGCTACCTTCAGGCTTTACTCAAACCCTACACCCCAACCCTGTATATAGCCTCGTTATTGTTATTTTATTCAACCTCAAGTTTGCGGACGACACAACAGTGGTAGGCTTGATTACCAACAACGACGAGACGGCCTACAGGGAGGAGGTGAGGGCCCTCGGAGTGTGGTGTCAGGAAAATAACCTCACACTCAACGTCAACAAAACTAAGGAGATGATTGTGGACTTCAGGAAACAGCAGAGGGAACACCCCCTATCCACATCGATGGAACAGTAGTGGAGAGGGTATTAAGTTTTAAGTTCCTCGGCATACACATCACAGACAAACTGAATTGGTCCACTCACACAGACAGCATCGTGAAGAAGGCACAGCAGCGCCTCTTCAACCTCAGGAGGCTGAAGAAATTTGGCATGTCACCAAAAGCACTCACAAACTTCTACAGATGCACAATCGAGAGCATCCTGGCGGGCTGTATCACCGCCTGGTACGGCAACTGCTCAACCCACAACCGTAAGGCTCGCCAGAGGGTAGTGAGGTCTGCACAACGCATCACTGGGGGCAAACTACCTGCCCTCCAGGACACCTACACCACCCGATGTTACAGGAAGGCCATAAAGATCATCAACCACCAACCACCCGAGCCACTGCCTGTTCAACCCGCTATCATCCAGAAGGCGAGGTCAGTACAGGTGCATCAAAGCTGGGACCGAGAGACTGAAAAACAGCTTCTATCTCAACGCCATCAGAC
Organism: Oncorhynchus gorbuscha; assembly: GCF_021184085.1. Classification (NCBI taxonomy): domain Eukaryota; kingdom Metazoa; phylum Chordata; class Actinopteri; order Salmoniformes; family Salmonidae; genus Oncorhynchus; species Oncorhynchus gorbuscha. The sequence goes on along the minus strand of NC_060192.1, from coordinate 3,196,755 downwards.
TGTTAAACAGCCACGACTAACATTGAGTGGCTGCTGCCAACACACTGACACTGACTCAACTCCAGCCACTTTAATAATGGGAATTGATGGGATATGATGTAAAATATATCACTAGCCACTTTAAACAATGCTACCTAATATAATGTTACATACCCTACATTATTAATCTCATATGTATACGTATATACTGTACTCTATATCATCTACTGCATCCTTACGTAATACATGTATCACTAGCCACTTTAACTATGCCACTTTGTTTACATACTCATTTCATATGTATATACTGTACTCGATACCATCTACTGTATCTTGCCTATGCTGCTCTGTACCATCACTCATTCATATATCTTTATGTACATATTTTTTATCCCCTTACACTGTGTATAAGACAGTAGTTTTGGAATTGTTAGTTAGATTACTTGTTGGTTATTACTGCATTGTCAGAACTAGAAGCACAAGCATTTCGCTACACCCGCATTAACATCTGCTAACCATGTGTATGGGACAAATACAATTTGATTTGATTGGTTACTCTTTAATTTTGTTTTTCTTAAAACTGCTTTGTTGGTTAAGGGCTTGTAAGTAAGCATTTCATGGTAAGGTCCCCTGTTGTATTTGGTGCATGTGACAAATCAATTGAGTACTCTGTTCTGCCACCTCTGGTCTCTTGGATATCCCACCCCTATTGGAGGGCAGCTCCCGCAAAGCCCAGTCCTAGCTCTTCTCTGTCCTGGCAGCCCAGTGGTGGAACCATCTTCCCCCTGAAGCTAGGACAGCAGAGTCCCTGTCCATCTTCCCCCTGAAACTAGGACATCAGAGTCACTGCCCATCTTCCCCCTGAAGCTAGGATATCAGAGTCCCTGTCCATCTTCCACCTGAAGATAGGACATCAGAGTCACTGCCCATCTTCCCCCTGAAGCTAGGACATCAGAGTCACTGCCCATCTTCCCCCTGAAGCTAGGACGTCAGAGTCACTGCCCATCTTCCCCCTGAAGCTAGGACATCAGAGTCCCTGCCCATCTTCCCCCTGAAGATAGGACGTCAGAGTCACTGCCCATCTTCCCCCTGAAGCTAGGACAGCAGAGTCCCTGTCCATCTTCCCCCTGAAGCTAGGACATCAGAGTCACTGCCCATCTTCCCCCTGAAGCTAGGACATCAGAGTCACTGCCCATCTTCCCCCTGAAGATAGGACGTCAGAGTCACTGCCCATCTTCCCCCTGAAGCTAGGACATCAGAGTCACTGCCCATCTTCCCCCTGAAGCTAGGACGTCAGAGTCACTGCCCATCTTCCCCCTGAAACTAGGATGTCAGAGTCACTGCCCATCTTCCCCCTGAAGCTAGGACATCAGAGTCACTGCCCATCTTCCCCCTGAAGCTAGGACGTCAGAGTCACTGCCCATCTTCCCCCTGAAACTAGGACGTCAGAGTCACTGCCCATCTTCCCCCTGAAGCTAGGACATCAGAGTCACTGCCCATCTTCCCCCTGAAGCTAGGACATCAGAGTCCCTGCCCATCTTCCCCCTGAAGCTAGGACATCAGAGTCACTGCCCATCTTCCCCCTGAAGCTAGGACGTCAGAGTCACTGCCCATCTTCCCCCTGAAACTAGGACATCAGAGTCACTGCCCATCTTCCCCCTGAAACTAGGACATCAGAGTCACTGCCCATCTCCCGAAAACATCTGAACCGGCGTCGCTCTGAATAAGAGCATCTGATAAATTACTAAAATGTTAAATGTATTGACTCAGGGTCTTGAATACAAATCTAATCAAGATATGTTAGTGTTTCATTTTTCATTAATCTTTCACAAATTTTAGAATTTTCCACTTTGACATTACAGAGAAATTGTGTGTAGATCGTTAACAAAATAATGACAATTAAATCCATTTTCATCCCACTATGTAACACAACAAAATGTGGAAAAAGTCAAGGGGTGTGAATATTTTCTAGAGACACTGTACTGAGGACAGTGATTTGATTTCAAGGAGATAAACAATATTGGTTTGATAATGATGCAGACTTACCATCCACTTGTAGGGTGTCCAATCAAAAACGCATCTTTTGACCGATGAGTAAAAGAAACGTGTTAGTTGTGTCCTCTAAGAAAACCAATGGTCCACACCTTGAGTCTCTATCATAATCTGTTATTAATAATCTGTTATTGGAGGTTTTTGGGGGAAAATAGCATTGCGTCAGCCAGGCTGGATGAATTAAGGCTTACTGACAGGCTCACAGTTGAACTCGTCATCTTTCTTCTCTAATTTGGAGGACATAAAACGGTAACACTTTACAGTAAGGTTACATTTGTAAAGGGTTTATAATTACAATTATTAACGGTTATTAAAAATGGATAAACGCATTATAAAACCTTAATACATGGGTTAAAACAAATTGGTCAAAATAGTGCGATTGACAGTAAGTGCTTGCCAAATCGTGAGTCACTAATTACCTCCAGCTATTTATTAACCATTTATAAATGCACTTAAAAATAGTATTTTATACAATTAAACCCTTATGTATCATTATGCCTCATTATTATTATACCTTATTTCAGTTAAACAATAGTTATTTATCCTTTTTGGGTGTGATGCATTGTCGCTCTGTCCCAGGAACAGAATGGTTGTTTTTCAGACCAATGGTCAACTCACATGATGTGTTTTTCAGACCAATGGTCAACTCACATGATGTGTCTTGCTTGATGATATGTTGGTACACTTATTTATTCCAGGAATGAAGGCCTCATCTGAAGATCTCAAGCCATATTGAGGTTCGCTACTTTTGGAGACATTCCTCCGACTTTGCTTGATCTGCCCATCTGTGAAACGCGTTTGGAATAAAGACGAACTGGAACGTGCCCAGGAATTTTTGTGTTGGCTCTAACATTATGTGACAGTGCGTCGTGAAGAATCAGGATTGGAGGCTATGGTGAGGAGATATGGCAGAACTGCGACTCCGATGAATGTCCTGAACGGAACGGTCTGTATGTATGAACAATAATGAGTCGTTTCTTGTTGGGATGTGTTTGTTGAGTAAGGATGTGTATGTGGGAGACCTGTCTGAGGTGTTGAAAATGGTGAAATACAGTTGAAGTCAGACGTTTACGTACACCTTAGCCAAATACATTTAAACTCAGTTTTTCACAATTCCTGACATTTAATACTAGTAAAAATGTCCTGTCTCTGATCAGTTAGGATCACCACTTTATTTTAAGAATGTGAAATGTCAGAATAATAGTAGAGAGAATGATTTATTTCAGCTTTTATTTCTTTCATCACATTCCCAGTGGGTCAGAAGTCTACATACACTCCATTAGTATTTGGTAGCATTACCTTTAAATTGTTTAAACTTGGGTCAAATGTTTTGGGTATTCTTCCACAAGCTTCCCACAATAAGTTGGGTGAATTTTGGCCCATTCCTCCTGACAGAGCTGGTGTAACTGAGTCAGGTTTGTAGGCCTCCTTGCTCGCACACGCTTTTTCAGTTCTGCCCACACATTTTCTATGGGATTGAGGTCAGGGCTTTGTGATGGCCACTCCAATACCTGGACTTTGTTGTCCTTAAGCCATTTTGCCACAACTTTGGAAGTATGCTTGGGGTCATTGTCCATTTGGAAGACCCATTTGCGACCAAGCTTAAACTTCCTGACTGATGTCTTGAGATGTTGCTTCAATATATCCACATCATTTTCCATCCTCATGATGCCATCTATTTTGTGAAGTGCACCAGTCCCTCCTGCAGCAAAGCACCACCACAACATGATACTGCCACCCCTGTGCTTCTTTCTCCTTCAAACAGAACGATGGTCATTATGGCCAAACTGTTCTATTTTTGTTTCATCAGACCAGAGGACATTTCTCCAAAAAGTAGGATCTTTGTCCCCAAGTGCAGTTGCAAACCATAGTCTGGCTTTTTTATGGCGGTTTTGGAGCAGTGGTTTCTTCCTTGGTGAGCGGCCTTTCAGGTTATGTTGATATAGGACTCATTTTACTGTGGATATAGATAATTTTGTACCTGTTTCCTGCAGCATCTTCACAAGGTCCTTTGCTGTTGTTCTGGGATTGATTTGCACTTTTCGCACCAAAGTACGTCCATCTCTAGAAGACAGAAATCGTCTCCTTCCTGAGCGGCATGACAGCTGTGTGGTCCCATGGTGTTTATACTTGTGTACTATTGTTTGGACAGATGAACGTGGTACCTTCAGGCGTTTGGAAATTGCTCCCAAGGATGAACCAGACTTGTGGAGGTCTACAATATCTTTTCTGAGGTCTTGGATGATTCTTTTGATTTCCCCATGATATCAAGCAAAGAGGCACTGAGTTTGAAGGTAGGCCTTGAAATACATCCACAGGGACACCTCTAATTGACTCAAATTATGTCAATTAGCCTACCAGAAGCTTCTAAAGCCATGACATCATTTTCTGGAATTTTCAAAACTGTTTTAAGGTACAGTCAACTTAGTGTATGTACATTTCTGACCCACTGGAATTGTGATACAGTGAATTATAAGTGAAATAATCAGTCTGGTAACAATTTTTGGAAAAATGAGTTGTGTCATGTACAAAGTAGATGTCCTAACTGATTTGCCAAAACTAATATTTTTTCACAAGAAATTTGTGGAGTGGTTGAAAAACGACTTTGAATGACTCCAACCTAAGTGTATGTAAACTTCCAACTTCAACTGTATGTGCTGGGAAAAGTGGAGTCTATCAGAGTGACCAGGAGTGGTTTTTATTTTGATTCATTTTATTTCTGAAGAACAGAGGAAGATTTCAGTGGGCCTCAAAATAATCAGGACAACAGAAGTATTGTGTGTTGAACTTTGGAGCAGAGCACCAGTCAAAGGAGTCGTCACGACGATGGATGTTCAGGTTGAATACCTGAAGAGACAACCTGATCTCAGAGCATTTCGTATTATTTTGTACATAAATATGCTCAAGTTTCATATAGTATGTATTCATTTGTCGATGCCCATCCCCCATTTCATATGATATGTTACAAATTACAATTTGTATTATATGTTATGAATGTGCAAAATGTAAAATATGTTTCAAATTTTCTAAACGTATTCTAGCTAGGTGGCTAATGTAAGCTAGCTTGCTAACGTTAGCTAGGCTAGGCTAGAGGTTATGGTTAGGGTTAAGTTTAGGAGTTGGGTTAAAGGGTAAAAGTTGGGATTAGCTAAAAGGGTTAGGGTTAGGGTTAGCTAAAAGGTGTCACGCCTTGGTCATTGTATCTTGTGTTTTTGTTATATGTTTGGGTAGGCCAGGGTGTGACATGGGTTTATATGTTGTATTTCGTATTGGGGTTTGTATTAATTGGGATTGTGTATGATTAGGGGTGTGTCTAGTTAGGCTTGGCTGCCTGAGGCGATTCCTAATTGGAGTCAGCTGATTCTCGTTGTCTCGGATTGGGAACCGTATTTAGGCAGCCTGAGTGCGCGTTGTATTTCGTTGTATTTAATAATAATATATGTTTAGGGCGATTGTCACCTGTCTCTGTGTTAGTCACCAGATAGGCTGTAATTAGTTTCACTCGTTTGTTGTTTTTGTATTTTCAGTTATTTCATGTACCGCATATTCTTCATTAAAAGTCATGAGTAACCTACACGCTGCATTTCGGTCTGACTCTCTTCAAACAACAGACGAACTTCATTACAAAAGGGTTGTGTTATTCTCATGAAACCGTTAACATACCATGGCAGTAATGATTTTAAATATAAAACATGTAATTTAGTAATATAACAAAATGTCAAAGAGTAATTTCAACATAGGAATTAATTATTGTTGTGTTTCATTGCATTTTCTGATTCAATTCTCATTGCTACAACGTGTCCAGTTCATGTTATGTTGTAATTTAAACAGAGTAAAATTAAAATATTCTGGAAAAATACATGGATGTTCTACGAGATGTTTTCAAATGACAGAAACATTATTAACACTGTGTAATAATAATGAAAAGAAGTAGTGGAAAACGAACGTTCCATGACTGATGTTCTCATCCTCCGCAACATTTTTGAAGGACTATTTGAGAGAATTTTAAATAAAGTTTGATTTTGAATTAAGCAACATATCTGCCAGAACCTTCAGGATGGCTACCAGGTAAGCATATATCTTTATATTTCTCCAGTTAAACACATCCAGTTAAACATTCTCTTGTCAGGATGCATACATGACAGTATTGATTATCATTACCGATACAGGTAGTTTTCCACATTTAGAAAAACGTTAGATTTCAATTTTCTATGAAAATATAATTAATTCATGTCTAATTATGTACATTGAATAAAAATATGCTTAGTCGTCATGGCTTCTCTATTGTTAGCAAAACATGTTAAGGTGCCTCATCTTCCGCAACACCATTCTCACTCACTTACTTATTCAAGGCCAGTTGGGGTAGAGAGAACTTCTGTTTCGGTAATGGGAATTTAATCATACAGACTGTTTTGTTAAATATATATAATTAACTATTAATTTAAATATTATTTGCTAACTGTTGATATTTTGCTTTATGTCCTGTTTAATTGCAGACAGTCAGCAAGTGACAAAAATAAAGTTTTATAGCGAAGGCTGACAGAACTCAGAGAGAGTCTATAGGATGTCAATACCCTACAGTGTTATGAAGTCTACACATGTCCACCACACACACACACACAATCAGTAAGCCATTTAGTTTGTACTATAGGATGTCCACACAGTCTGTAAGCCATTCAGAAACCCTACTATAGGATGTATAGGATGTACTATAGGATGTATACGCGCACGCACGCACGCACGCCCCCCCCCATTTGGGGTTCACACACACACACACACACACACACACACACACACACACACACACACACACACACACACACACACACACACACACACACACACACACACACACACACACACACACACACACACACACACACACACACACACACACACACACACACACACACACCATGTTTTGAGACATGCTCGTTTCATGTCATGCTTCCTTTCCATTTCCAAATATCAAAAACAAAAGCAAAATTGTAAAATCAAGAAATCTCAAGATCTGACAAAGAAGCAACATGAAAAGAAGAAAAAAAACGGTGACAGGAAAACTCAAAAAGATAGAAGAAAGAAACAGCTAAAAGCTGTATTTGACATGACACCATCAAGCCAGGAAGATGATACACTTTAACATGTTCAAAAAGCAAATGAAGAAGTTATTCAAAATCAAGACACATCCTCTCCAAGAGAACAGTTATTCTCACCTCAGCAGGTCAATGTCCCTGCCATCAACTCAACTCCTAAAAGAAGAGAGACATCTCTACAGACACTAGGACCAGTGATGACATCTAACCCAAAGGAATCACCCAAAAAAGAGGAACAGAAGAAAGAAAACACTATCAAAATGGAGGTCAAAGTTGAACTACACAGAAGAGAAGCTTCTGGAGAGGACCAAAGAGATGGCCAGCCTAAAAAAAAGACTGAAAAGACTTGAGATGATGGTCAAAGAGGAAGCAGGTAATTGTCAACAAGGAAGGCAGAGAGGTCCAGAAGAAAACTACAGAGAGGTCATCAGAGAACATTACCCAATAACAGCCAGAGAAGACTAATGCGCACACTTGTTAGTTCCCTCATCAAGATGAATATCATTTTTCTGCCTGAGAATCCAAGGCATAACCTTTCCAAGGCTCAATTCTTTAAACTTAAGCCAATTTGGATTGGCCAGTGAAGAGTCACAGGCAGAGAAACATGTGTTTGCAAAATGCATGAAAACTTTGGCTTGAAGTTGAAGAAGCTGCACAAGCTTGCGGTCATAGAAACATCATCCCCAAGGGACACGGTACAGGCCAGTGTGTGTAGCGTGTGTAGTGTACAGGACATGCAGCAATTGCCAGCGTAAGACATTTCACACAACACTGGATCCTTCAACGAAAGCAAACATCATCGTATGGGAGGAGTGGGTCACTAAATCTGTACCAGTAACAGAGAAATGCAGAGATGGGTCCACTGAAGAGAAGGAAGTGAGGAATGTGTTTCTTGAGGAGAGGCATACCTCCATTGAACAGCTGGTGGACCTCACACCCTCCATACCGGAGTTATCTATCTTGGTGGGGGCAGGGGTGGAGTCATTTGCTTCACTGTCAGCCTGTCTTCAGCACAAAGCCACAGCCACATGGGCTCACCTTGACCCGGTACTGAGGAGCATACGAGAGGAGCATCCACTTCATCTCAGATGGGAATAGAACCACCTTTTACCTTGTCTCAATGGTGCCGTTCGTGCGAGGATTTAAGCTTGTAACATGGAATTTCACAGAGGCGTCCCATGGAAAGAGTGCTCCTGATGGAGTGGGCGGCGCCCTGAAAAACCTGACTGATTGAATTTTGTCCTGTGGTACCAGCATACCAGATGCCTACAAAGAAATATCCTGTGAATTGTAAACAAGAGATGGTTTAAAACTGAAGTAAATTGAGTATTGAAATGTAGTTAATTACTGTTCATGCTATGAATGTATAATGTGTGTAACTAAAAACAGAGAAACATATATACTTACCTGGGTTCCTGGAGGAAATATCCTACAAACTCTAAAAGAGGGATGGTTTAAGATGGAAAGATATTGGATCATTGGATTCTAGAAGTTTCGTCAGTATGTGATGTGAGTGTAAAGATCCATGCAAAACAGTGTTTCAATAATAGTCTGTATTCTCTATGTCTTTATACAGGCATTAGATGTTGCACCATATTGAGCCTTGAGCATCATTCTCTACTTGTGACTTATTTTAGCGTTCAGTATGTTATACTAATATCAAATAATGGATGATGTGTATGTCTGAGTTGAATTTCGAAGTTGAATTTCACCTAAAATTACTATTATTTTCTCCTTAAGCTGACATTGACAAAACCAGGCCTTATCCACACCCGAGAAGTGTCCTGCTTTTGTGATTTCGCCTGTTGATGCTTCAGTCCAAAGGAATTTGACTTCCGTGACAATGTGGAGTCAGAAAATGAGAATGCTGAGCCAGTTTTGGAAATGGGAAAGTGGCTCCTCGTACAATATGACTGAGAACTGTTCCCTGGCGCCATCACACAGGTATGTAGAAATATTTGGTGATCATGTTGTTGATGATAAATCCTGAGTCCTATGAAGTCTTTTTTTTGTTTTACTTCCTTTCCAGATTGGCAATGGTCAATACGAGGTCAACACTATGAGTTGTGCTGGAGCGAACACATTTTTCATTCCATCCATCGGATTTGAGGGAGAAAAAGTCTGGTACTACTTGGACAACATAAAAGCCATCATCCCAGAGCCACAACCTGCACACATCCTCACTTTGACACTTCTGTGCCTTGCCTGAGATCTGGGCAAAGTACACAAACAAACTTGTGTAAAACACTGGAATTGGAAGGGGGATAGCGAGGGTAGCAAGAGGCATTGGGGTGGTGATAGGACTGGACTGTGAGGGTTACCGCCATAAAACGGCCACGTGCACCCTACCTCCAAGTTGATCTCATTATCTTGAAGCGGAGGGCATTTTAACCCCCTGGAATGAGGTTAACTGATTTTCTACTAGTGCAATATCCTGCTTATACCACAGCTACCTTGCCAATGTAATTCATTCACAATAGTTTTGAAGTTCAGAAACAAATGTATACTAGACACAACCAATCGACATTGGGGGGGAAAAATAGTACCTGCTTCCGAATGAACTGGACGACTTCCATGAATTAGAAGTTTGTGGTGTGCACAGTATGGTACGTGAATTTATATTTGTCTGATATTTTAGCTGTGCGCACATTCCACACCTGTTCTTGTTAGCATGGTTGTTCAGAATTAAATGTACCCCCACATGACAAGTATCGAGAAATCAGAATGGGGAAATTCACCCTAGGTGGTCTGTAATTTTTCAGAGCCGTTGTCAAATGGTTTACATGTTTTGTGTCATATGTTCTAATGTTGCCCTGTTTAGCACCGTTATAATGTATCTGTCTGTGTTGTTTTTATGTTCTCTGTTTTTAGCCTATGTATTTTATGTACTTTTGAAGCACTGCAAAATTAAATTAATTGAACTTAATTGAACTCTACATTAAATGCAATAACGTTTTAAACCACACCCCAGTTTTAGTATACTATTATCATTACCGAAATGATCAACCTCATTTATGAAACCTATGAATCATTACCGCGATAGGTGTTCATTTCCTGTTCATTTAATGAATGGAAAAATAGTAGTTTGCTTTGAAATGCATGTGCAGACTCTATACGTTATGTTCTTTCAGGTTTCAATAAAATATCAAAAATATTAGGTTGTAGATTGCGTAAGGTGTTGCGATAATGAGAGAAATCAGTCAAAATCAAGTAAAATTGTTAATTTAAAAAATATATATTATTTCAGAGTTTCAAGTAAGTTTCAAGTAACTGTGCATGTTGCATGTAACTGTTAATAATACATTTATTAAAAAAAGAAAATGTATTAGCTTACCTAATTGTCTTTACATTTTCAGAACGTTGCGCTGCTGAGATTTTTAAGGACTTGTTTTGGAAAAAATGGTCAAAAAGGTTTAAATTGTTAGTAAATGTTTTTAAATTAAAGTTCAAATACTTCAGACCTTGTTATTAATGCCTAAAAAGGAGATTTGTTGATGCAAGTCTTTGTACAGATTTAATGTTTGGAAAGATTCTGTGAGAATCACCCGGTTAAATCTTCTTAGCGCTGAGATCCCGCTAACGGGATCGATATGACAACAGCCAGTGAAAGTGCAGGGCGCCAAATTCAAAACAACAGAAATCCCATAATTAAAATTCCTCAAACATAGAAGTATTTCACACAATTTTAAAGATACACTTCTTGTTAATCCCACCACAGTTTACAATTTCCAATAGGCTTTACGGCAAAAGCACCACAAACGATTATGTTAGGTCAGAGCCAAGTCACAGAAAAACACAGTGAGCAATGTTCTGTTATAATCTCCACCCGGCACAGCCAGAACAGGACCGGCCACCCTCCAGAGCCTGGTTCCTCTCTAGGTTTCTTCCTAGGTTCCTGCCTTTCTAGTGAGTTTTTCCTAGCCACCGTGATTCTCAATCTGCATTCCTTCGTGTTTGGGGTTTTATGTTAGGTTTCTGTTTAGGACTTGGCTGATGTAAAAAGGGTTTTATGAATACATTTGATTGATTGATTGAATGCATTCAGTTGTACAATTGACTAGGTATCTCTCTTCCCCTGTCCCTTTCACTTTCTTGTTTTCAATCTGCGAGAGAAGCGCTATACCTGGTGTAAAGATGCTGTACGTCACACAATGTCTTGCATAATGCAACAATCATAATGTATTGTACAGCGTCAGAGGGGTCCGTTTCTTTTTTACTTTTCTCAAATACTTTTGGTATATTACCATGTCAATCAACGCTTGAATAGAAACGTAGTTTACACCCCAACTGTCACGCGTGCGTGCTCCCTCTCCGGCCTCTAGGTCACTAGGCTGTTCATTATGGTGCACACCTGTCACCATTGTTACATGCACCTGCACGTCATCAGACTCACCTGGACTCCATCACCTCCCTGATTACCTTCCCTATATATGTCACTCCCTTTGGTTCCTTCCCCAGGTGTTATTGTTTCTGTTCCTGTGTCATGTCTGTGCGTTGTCTGTGTTTCTTATTTTGTATTTATTTGTGTTTATTTATTAAAACACTCACTCCCGATTCTCAGCGTACATTATAACACAGTCGCTACAGTCCCATTATTTTTCATTGTAGCCTTGTTTGAATGTCGCAATATGCAAAATATATAGGGAAAAGTGTTAACTAACATCACCATGACAGAATTTCCAATTTGATTAGCTAGCTTTTTTGGATTAGCTCTCTAGCTAGCTAGTTATCTAACCTGTCAACTCAGGTACTGTAATTTAGCTAGATAGCATCCTTGGTCAGAAAACTAGTGGTTCAAATTTTAAGACTTACTAGCTGTCTAGCTAGTGTACAAGCAAAAATATTTACATTTCATGTTTGATAGGCCTACAAGACATTTTCATTTAGACAACAATTTCTTCATATTTCCCGGGTTATGTTGGAGTTCAATGCGTCTGTGTCCTATGTCTCTGTTATTGTTGTTGTGCGCCTCAGGAGTGTGTGTGCCTCAGCATAGACTGCTTTGGAGTAAGAACATTGAAAATGATAGTTCCATGTATGCGTGGTGTTGAAATATCATACAAAATAATTATGTCTGATTAAGACGAATGTACCAATTTAACAATGGATGTGCAAATTGCCTTTTGCATTGCAGAACCAGCTTATTGGTTGTAATTGCCAATTGGGTAATTGTATAGTCCTAGGGGCCAAGTGCTTATATTATGTAGGCTTACCTGTTGGAGCTCCTGTTAGACAGATTCAATTTGTTTTCTCAAGAGGAGGCTACACAGTCTTGCCCTCTACCTGTGTCCATTTAGATAGGTAAGGTAAAGCCTGATACAGAGGCTATTTCTGTAAATAAATCTACACCCTCCGAGCATGTCAACCTGCTACAAGGACCCTATTTTACAATTACTCTACATAGGCTAATCAAAATGTGTTGTAGACAAAATAATGAAAAGGGCTGTCTGGTAGCCTCAACAAATAGACAATGATTTGTAGTTGAACAAGTCGTTGCATGTAAAGATTTTGTTTAAACTTGAGACTTGAAAACTTGTGACTCGATGTTTGTAACGATGTGTGCTGAGAGTCGGGAAACAAGTTCAGGGAGTGAGTGTTTTAATAAAATAAACACAACATAATACAAAACAAGAACCTCAAACAGCACGACGATCCGGCTGAGGCATGAGAGCCTGTCGATCCGGCTGAGGCATGAGAGCCTGTCGATCCGGCTGAGGCATGAGAGCCTGTCGATCCGGCTGAGGCATGAGAGCCTGTCGATCCGGCTGAGGCATGAGAGCCTGTCGATCCGGCTGAGGCATGAGAGCCTGTCGATCCGGCTGAGGCATGAGGCTGAGCCCTGTCGATCCGGCTGAGGCATGAGAGCCTGTCGATCCGGCTGAGGCATGAGAGCCTGTCGATCCGGCTGAGGCATGAGAGCCTGTCGATCCGGCTGAGGCATGAGAGCCTGTCGATCCGGCTGAGGCATGAAAGCACGACGATCCGGCTGAGGCATGAGAGCCTGTCGATCCGGCTGAGGCATGAGAGCCTGTCGATCCGGCTGAGGCATGAAAGCACGACGATCCGACTGAGGCATGAGAGCCTGTCGATCCGGCTGAGGCATGAAAGCACGACGATCCGGCTGAGGCATGAGAGCCTGCCGAGCCGGCTGAGGCAGGGGAGCCTGGCGATCCGGCTGAGGCATGAAAGCACGACTATCCGGCTGAGGCAGGGGAGCCTGCCGATCCGGCTGAGGCATGAAAGCACGACGATCCGGCTGAGGCATGAAAGCCTGTAGCAGCTCCCGGACCCAACGTCATTCCCACCTAACCAAAAAAAAAAAAACTATCCCTGATGCTTCCCTTAAGTGAGGAGTCATTCTGTAACGATGTGCGCTGAGAGTCGGGAAGCAAGTTCAGGGAGTGAGTGTTTTAATCAAATAAACGGAACATAATACAAAACAAGAACCTCAAACAACGCACAGACATGACACAGAAACAATGACGCCTGGGGAAGGAACCAACGGGAGTGACATATATAGGGCACGTATGTGGTCCTTCTGTAGCTCAGTTGGTAGAGCATGGCGCTTGTAACGCCAGGGTAGTGGGTTCGATCCCCGGGACCACCCATACGTAGAATGTATGCACACATGACTGTAATTCGCTTTGGATAAAAGCGTCTGCTAAATGGCATATATTATTTATTATTATATTAATCAAGGAAGTGATGGAGTCCAGGTGAGTCTAATGATGGTGACAGGTGTGCGCCATAACGAGCAGCCTGGTGACCTAGAGGCCGGAGAGGGAGCATACGTGACATGCTCTTAGAATGCATGACTTGGTCTTGACTTGGTCTTGACCCCTTCTTGGAACTCGATTTGAAACACGGACCTTGTGACTGGAATGACAGTGACTTGGTCCCACCTCTGGTACGTAATATCACGATTCCAAAGCTATACGATATTACAGATAGCAAGTTAATTATCTAATCTCGGAAAAGATTTGTAATGTTGTACTTGTTAATGAAATTTGTGCTAATGTGTTTTTAAGCTAGTGCCCAATAGACTCCCATTCACTCCTATAAGTGGCCCATTGTTGTAGCATAGGCAACATTTCCGATCTCAAAAGGATATCTGCTGTTGCGAATGTTAAACTCCACTCTGTGAGGCACATCGATCTGCAGGTTGAACATGGTGAAATTGTAGAATCCTAAATTGATAGTGCAGTTTGTTTAGGCAATGTTACAGCTAACTAGCTACGTTCCATGCTGATATTGTCTTTGGTATTATTGTGTGTAGCTACGTTTGCTAGCTAGCTAGCTACCTTCAGTGGCCCAGCCAGAGCCCGGACTTGAACCCAATCGAACATCTCCGGAGAGACCTGAAAATAGCTGTGAAGCGACACTCCCCATTCAACCTGACAAAGCTTGAGAGGATCTGCAAAGAAGATCTTTAACCATCTTTAATACTTTTTAAATATAATTTATCTTTCGTCTCTCTGTGTTTCATAATTTTCCTTCAATTCACAAGAGGCTGAATGCATCTCATTGGAGAAGGCATCCGAGCGAGCAAAACAGCTTCCCTCTGTCTCAGTATGTGCAGGCCATCGATCTGATGCTGTCTGGTCAAACAAATGTATGACATTGTTGCTGCCTGTAGCATTGAATGCAAGGAACATAAGGTATAAATATTGTTAGGCCTAACTCATTAATAAATGGTCAGTAGGTTTCCACTTTCTTTAAAGGTATGTTTTCAGCAGTTATAAATGTTGGTAACTCATTTGTTAATGGTCTGGTGATTGCCACTATAAATAAGGTCAACTTACAAGAGTTTGCAAAGCAGTCATCAAGGCAAAGGGTGGCTACTTTGAAGAATCTAAAATGTAAAAATATTTGTTTAACACTTTTTTGGTTACTACATGATTCCATATGTGTTATTTCATAGTGTTGATGTCTTCACTATTATTCTACAATGCAGAAAATAGTAAAAAATAAAGAAAAACCCTGGAATGAGTAGGTGTGTCCAAACTTTTGACTGGTGCTATACAGTAGGTTGTAGTATGATTTGTTTTTCTTCCTCCGTGATTTGATCCACGCACCGCTACTGTTTATAACAGAAAGAAGTGACATTTCATCACCAAAGCACGTTTTCACCCAATCTGGGCAGAGTGGGTGGACACCCTAGTTGTTGTAATAAACCTAAGGCCAGTATTCAATCCAAGGCATGTTGGCATGTTGTAGAGCATTGCACTTGACAGCCGACAATGCTTAAAAAGAGATTGCATTGATGGTAAACACGGCAAATGGCTCAAGAAAATGACCTCTAGAAGGCACAATGTTGATTGAATCCCGGCCTAAGGTTAATTACAATGTAATTTTCAGAACAAACAAAACAAGTGAATTTCACTGCATATTTATTTCAAAACATGATAGAGTATATACATTTGCAAATCATGTTGAGGAAAAAAGAAAAGAACATAAATCAGCAGAAATACACATCAAACAGTGATAAGCAGCATAATAATCATCGTACTATTCACCTGCTTAACATTGAAAATGTATAGCGTTGTAGAACGCTATAGTCAATCAAATGTGATTATAGAGTTCATGGCTTAATTGAATTTTAAATGCCTCTCACTGTATGCATAATAATATTTTCAGCATAAAATCATCATTCAACTATTTTTAATAGTTACGTTTCACTCTAACCAAAAATATAATAATTGCAGTATGAGAACTAGGAAGGATCTCTTAGATTTCTCTTAGATTTCTTCCTAATAAGGAAGGGCAGATGATGTCAAAACAGCAGGTCAAAATAAAAGCGCTAAATGTCTAATGTCTCAGTACGTCCGACATAGATATCGTTTTACTCAAATCAGTACTGTTTCTTTCATTTTTCTCCAAAGGAATACCGATCTAAAGACAGTAGCTTGTGAGAGATTCACACATCACACATCAGATTGAACTCAAATACTAGCACTAGGCTGGATTCTCCAAAGGGACAAAGCCAGATCTTCAAATTCATGACACACAAACACACGTCCAGGTGCGCACACATGCACCCACAAACTGTCTATAGATAGCTCTTTGCGTCGGCTAATTTTTTGCCTTCCAGATATTCAGTTAGGCATGCACCTCTCACTACATCGGGGAACTGTGTATGCATGTGCCCAGAGTGTGTGTGTGTGTATTTCAGATCAGTTCAGTGTGTGTGAGTTCATCATCTCCAAGCTGCAGCTCCTGCTATCGTGTGTGATGGGTTTAAATGCTGTAACAACGTTGGGAGCACCTCTGCCACGTGCCTGGTGTCTCCCACACTTTAGGTAGAGGAGACTGGACAGCTTACTATAGTTAGGTACTAGCATGTAAAAACACTGTAAATTCCATGAAACAACACCATGACAGTTCTACACACTGTTTCTCACAGTTGACCTTTTTTTTATTTTGACCTATTTTGTGTGTGTATGTGGGTGGGCAACTTTTTGAAGTTGAATAATATTTGGGTTTGTGTTTCCTGGTAGTAGGCTAAGGGTTAGTTAGTTAGCCTGACTTGGCCTACGGCACCACTGGAGTGGGAGTTTAAGGGTTAACAGCACACGTAAATACTCTAATCACTTCAATTCATTTTCTGACCAATACATTTAGGTAAAAAATATCCACCTGATAGGAAAGTGCCATTCTGCTTGTTTGTGTGTGGGTGTTGATGTGACAGCCTGGGATGTTTCGACCATCCCTCATACATTCTCCTTCATTCATCTGCAGATAGCCATTTGTTAATTAATGTCACTGCTTTAGTGTGACACCAGAACCTTTTCAGTGCCATTCAGTAAAATAACATATTGGCTGCGTCCCAATATCAGCATATACCACAAAGCACACCGCTCTGAATGTATGCCCCAATACATTGCACTCTGAATGTTTGCCCCAATACATTGCACTCTGAATGTTTGCCCCAATACATTGCACTCTGAATGTATGCCCAAATACATTCCTTCATTCTAAGTAGTATGCTCGTGTGTGTATGGGTAAACCTAGGTATGGGTAACCCTAGGTATGGGTAATCCTAGGTATGGGTAATCCTAGGTATGGGTAACCCAAATGTTTGTGACGTCATATGGCAGACGTCAATACTGACTGTTTTTCACAACATGTTGTCAACAATACCTAGATATAGCTTGTTTCTCTCTGGTTCCACAGTAGGCCGATGCATTAACACACCTTCAATGTGCAAAGGAAAAACACAAGAAAAGAGATATCATAAATATAAAATAAACAACAACATATTCACGTCACACAAAGAATTCTTGCTATTGAGGGGAATGACTAGAGGGGTAGGGCTTAATAGTCCAGGTTAGAAAGAGTGCCACTTGTTGGTTTGTGGTTCAGTTGTGGTTCACTTTTTGACTCTGTTGTGGAGTAGTCCCTAGGTTACTGTAATTAGTTCTGTCTGTTTCCACCTAAACAACAGTAGCTGCCCTCTCGTGACAGGACCTTCAGACCTCTAGAACCCACTACACTGCTTGCTTGTCCCCTTCTCCCTCTCTCCTCTTGCACCACTATCCCTTAGCCCCTGTCCCTTATCCCCATCTCTTCTTGCACCCCTATCACTGGTCTTCACCCCTCCCCTCTCAAACCATTGTCCCCCTCACCCCTTTTCATTCTCTCCCTTATACCCTTCTCCTCCAGCATCTCTTGTTCTCCTATCATCATCTTGTCCCTCTTACCCCTCCATTCAGCCTGGTGGTCTGACTTTAGTAAAAGTAGTTCATTAGTTCCCCTGTAGTACTTAGTCATGTCTGCTCTCTGTCCAATCCTCCCCTGACTGGAGTCTTCTGTCTGACCTCCTCCACTGTAAGGGTCCAGCCATTCCTCCCCTGTTTTGGCTAGTTCATTCCCAGCCTTGTGATCCTTTGCTGGGGCTCCAGTTCATCAGTTCATCCCCTCCCCCTGGTTAGGTGAACTCAGCGTCCAGCTCCTCAGTGCTGCGGCCCAGGGTAGCGGTGGTCCTTGTGGTGGTCCCTGTGGTGGTCTGCGTGCTGGTCCTATTGGAGGTGGAGTGGGTGGAGTGGACCTTGCCGATCTCCTCCAGAGCGCTGGCCAGAGAGTCCAGGTCCCCTGTGTCCTGGTGCTGGGCCTCCCACAGGCTGAGGATCACCGCCGATGGGCTCTCCTGACGCGCAAAGTAACACAGGTTCCTAGAGGGAGGGGAGAGGGAAGTGGGAGGAGGGGCAGCGAAACAGAGATAGAGAGGACACTGTTCATATTGAATACTGGGGCTTGATGAGTAGTTGACCTGATGATTCAGATATGCTTGTACTGGAATAGATCCAACAAGAGGTACTAGCTGCGGTTACTAGACACTGGACAAGAAGTATAAGGGGAAAAATGAGTGGATGATGAAAAGGAAGAAGGAAACAAATACATGTATATTGCATCTCTTATATTATTATTCTGAATATCAAATTTCAGCATATAATTCCAACTCCCTCACTGCTATCGCACCACCTTAGCTGTTGTTAAAACTCACATTCACCAGAGGGCACTGTTTCATCACGGTAGATTCTCTCTCTCGCTCTCTCTCTCCCAGGTGTGGTGATGATGCTCCCACACACCCAGATATATAATAGCAAAAATGCTTAACAAGGTAGAGACATTCTCATTAAATGATGCTGGCGGCTTCCACTGGTTAGAAAATACTCCCCAAATCCTTATCCCATTCCCGAAATGCCTCATGTTGTTTACCAGCACAGTTTTCTGGTTTATGTCACGCGGCTTACGTCACCCTTCTACTCAGTAAACTTTAACCCCCCCCCCCTTCCACACTCCTAAAAGATAGATGGAAGATCAGAGAGAGGGGAGGGAGGGGGTTGCAGGACAAGGAGATAAAGGGAGAGAGAGTAATGGTGGAAAGGATAGGCTATGTGGAAACAAGACACCAGGACTATGTTCATACAGACAGCCCAATTATGGTCAAAACATCTGATCGCATTGGTAAAAATACCAATTAGTGACATAAAGATCAGAATAGGGCTACCTGGGTAAACACAGCCAAGATGGCTAAAACACGAGCCATCTATTATTGACTGTTTCTTCTTCTGCTGAGGGAATAGAGATCACCCAATATCGAACCGCTAAAATCCCCAACATCCTAAGCAAATAAAGCTCTGGCAGATATCTCAGAAATACTTCTACAGGAGATGGAGGGAATGAAAGGGGGAGAGAGGGACATACACTACCGGTTAAAAGTTTGGGGTCACTTAGAAATGTCCTTGTTTTTGAAAGAAAATCACATTTTGTTGACCATTAAATTAACATAAAATTGAACCGAAATACAGTGTAGACATTGTTAATGTTGTAAATGACTATTGTAGCCGGAAACTGCAGATTTTTAATGGAATATCTACATAGGCGTACGGAGGTCCATTATCAGCAACCGTCACTCCAGTGTCCCAATGGCATGTTGTGTTAGCTAATCCAAGTTGATCATTTTAAAACGCTAATTGATCATTAGAAAACCCTTTTGCAATTATGTTAGAACAGCTGAAAACTGATTACAGAAGCTATAAAACTGGCCTTTAGACTAGTTGAGTGTCTGGAGCATCAGCATTTGTGGGTTTGATTACAGGCTCAACATGGCCAGAAACAAAGGAATGTCTTCTGAAACTCGTCAGTCTATTCTTGTTCTGAGAAATTAAGCCTATTCCATGCGAGAAATTGCCAAGAAACTGAAGATCTCGTACAGTGCTGTGTACTACTCCCTTCACAGAACAGCGCAAACTGGCTCTAACCAGAATAGAAAGAGGAGTGGGAGGCCCCGGTGCACAACTGAGCAAGAGAACAAGTACATTAGATTGTCTAGTTTGAGAATCAGATGCCTCACAAGTCCTCAACTGGCAGCTTCATTAAATAGTACCTGCAAAACACCAGTCCTCATAATATTATCATCAAATTATAAACTTGTTCTCTTGATTTCTCTCTTACAGCTCCAGCCTGAGCAACTGGTGGCCTGAGACCTTCCTGCAGTTCACCCAAATGTATGCATGTGTCTCTGTGTATGTATGTGTCTCAGTGTGTGTATGTCTCTCAGTCTGTGTGTGTGTGTATGTGTGTGTGCGTACAGATATAATGAGATCAGCCATGTGTGCCTGTGGCCTGGTCTCTGGTAGGGCTGCTTGGTGATAGCAGATAAGGATTGGCATCAACATGAAGTTGAATGCATTCAGTTGTACTGACTAGGTTTTCCCCTTTCCCTCTCCCACGGTGGTGAAGGTTCAGACTAAAAACCAACCCGTATGCAAATGAACCGGGCACAGCCATGGGGACAATTGGTAGACAGAGTTGAATCAGTCAAGATTGATAATTTCTGTAATTTTGTCATTTCATGATGAGTCATATTGACCAAGCCAATAGAGCAAACAAAGTAGACGTTATACACATTTCTGTAGCGTGTAGTGTCATTATTAATCAATATAATTTATTAGACTACCTAAATTTCATGGACTTAAACGGGTGGTACTCAAGATGACTGCTAGTCAAATTTAAAAATGATGAACATCGCATGGGCCAGAATAACAGAATTTAAGGATGGGGACCAAGGTTTCTTTGTTTATAGTACCAGAAAGTGTTTCTGTGTGTGAATGTGTGTGTGTGTATGTATGAGTGTATGAGCGTGTGTGTGTGTGTGTGTGAGCAAGTGCATGCGTATGGTATCTCACCTGTCTATGCAGAGTTTCTGTGCAAGCAGCTGCCAGTCCTTGCCCTTGGCGTTGGCTGTGTCGAAGGTGGCACAGATCCTCTGGCGGATGGAAAGTGGGATCTTGAAAGCCCTGGACCCCATCTGTGATGTGATGGTACAGTCCGACTGAGTGAAGAAGGGGACTACCTCCTTTTCACTCTGGAGGAAGAAACCATTCCAGGATAAGTTTTATTTCATAATTCAATGCATTTCTACAGATAACAGCAGATTATATGGCTTCAAAGAGTTAAACCGATGCAATATACAAGTCAAGAGCCCCCTGAGAGCTTCATTAAGAAAAGCTCTTCAGTCAAATCCAGAGACATTCACTCTAATGAGTGAGCCTATTAGTATAACAGCATCACCTCCATTTGGGGTTCACACACACACACACACACACACACACACACACACACACACACACACACACACACACACACACACACACACACACACACACACACACACACACACACACACACACACACACACACACACACACACACACACACACACACACACACACTCTTCCTCCCACACACACTCCTCCCCTTACCTCGACTACGGAGGTGTAGACCTGGAGGATTTGCTCCTGACCTTTGACCTGGCGCACACTGATCTTACAGGACAGCTGGGAGGAGGCGGGGCTGTAACGCTCCAATGAGAAGGCACACTGCAGGGGGTGCTGGTTACTAGCCCACACCTGAGAGAATGAGAACTCCTGGAGGAAGAGAGAGACAGAGAGAGAGAGAGAGAGAGAGAGGAAGGGCAGGGGGGGGGAGAGAGAAGAGAGAGTGAGAACCCAAAAACGCATGTGGTATTGATGGTATCCTCAATGAAATTATAAGTTATACAGACAACAAATTCCAATTGGCTATACTTAAACTCTTTAACATCATCCTCAGCTTTGGTATCTTCCCCAATATGTGGAACCAAGGGCTGATCACCCCAATCCACAAAAGTGGAGAAAAATCTAACCCCAATAACTACCGTGGGATATGCGTCAACAGCAACCATGGGAAAATCCTCTGCATTATCATTAACAGCAGACTCGTACATTTCCTCAATGAAAACAATGTACTGAGCAAATGTCAAATTGGCTTTTTACCAAATTACCGTATGACAATTCTAACAGACCTGGGCCCTGACAGTAAAACTCAGCAAGACAAAAATAATGGTGTTCCAAAAAAGGTCCAATCGCTAGGACAGGCTGAGGTATGTATAGTTTTTTGTTTGCAACGGTGTCTAAATGGAATTTGTATTTGGGGTCCTAGCGACTGGACCTTTTTTGGAACACCATTATTTTTTGTCTTGCTGAGTTTTACTGTCAGGGCCCAGGTCTGTCAGAATCTGTGCAGAAGATCTAGGTGCTGCTTCCACAAAGCTGTGAACGAGCTGAGAGACAAGGCAAGAAGGGCCTTTTATGCTATCAAAAGGAACATCAAATTCGACATACCAATTAGGATCTGTCTAAAAATACTTTAATCAGTTATAGAACCCATTGCCCTTTGTGGTTGTGAGGTCTGGGATCCGCTCACCAACCAATAATTCACAAAATTGGACAAACACCAAAATGAGACTCGGTAAAATTCTACAACCACCTAAAAGGAAGCGATTCCCAAACCTTCCTTAACAAAGCCATCACCTACTGGCTCTTAAGGGAAGACAGGCTATGTGCACACTGCCCACAAAATGATGCGGAAACTGCACTTCCTAACCTCCTGCCAAATCTATGACAATATTAGAGACACATATTTCCCTCAGATTACACAGATCCACAAAGAACATCGAGAACAAACCCAATATTGATAAACTCCCTTATCTACAGGGTGAAGTACCACAGAGTTGCCACAAGAAAAGGACAACCAGCGAAGAACAAATTAGCTTTTATTATTTTCCTTTTCGTACTTTCACTATTTAAACATTGTTACAACGCTGTACATATACACATAATGGCGTTTGAAATGTCGTTATTCCTTTGGAAGTTCTGTGAATGTAATGTTTACTGTTCATTTCACTTAGTGTATTATCTACTTCACTTGCTTTGGCAATGTTAACATACGTTTCCCATGCCAATAAAGCTCTTGAATTGAATTGAGAGAGAGAGCGAGCGAAGGGATCAACATATGTGACCTGTTTCAGGAAACTAGGCTAAACTAACTAACTAAACTAACTAACTAAACTAACTATGTCGTGGGTCACTACTTCACAGGAGAGCCATTTAAATGTACATTTTTTTTTTTGAATTTTTTTTGTTGTTGGGGGGGGCAGAAATACCTTCTGGAACATGTGAACTTTCATGTGCCTTAATAACTAATTGGTATGCCATCTGTAAATATGAATACAATTGTTAAATTATGAGCCTACAGTGGCAACAAAAAAAAGAAGCAACTTTGTCGCTAGCCATGATTGGCAGAGATAATGAGTGGGTTGGACATGCTGAGAGATGAATTCGGATTGGTCTGGTCTGCCATATAGAGTGCTTCTGTCTATTTGAGCTGGTCAGTATGTGAAGGTAATCCTGTCTAATCTGGCTTCTTTAAAAAAAATATTGTGTTGTAGATCTGCATAAGTGTTGCTCTCCACTTTATGGAGGATCAAGTTTTGAAATCAGTGGAATTGAAGAATGATAGTTAAAACCTTTTGTGACTCGGGGGCAGTATTTTCATTTTTGGAAAAATAACGTTCCCATAGTAAACGGGATATTTTGTCAGGACAAGATGGTAGAATATGCGTAAATTAAATCAAATTTTATTTGTCACATACACATGGTTAGCAGATGTTAATGCGAGTGTAGCGAAATGCTTGTGCTTCTAGTTCCGACAATGCAGTGATAACCAACAAGTAATCTAACTAACAATTCCAAAACTACTTTCTTATACACAGTGTAAGGGGATAAAGAATATGTACATATGTACATAAGGATATATGAATGAGTAATGGTACAGAGCAGCATACAGTAGATGGTATCGGGTACAGTATATACATATGAGATGAGTATGTAGACAGGTAACAAAGTAAAGAAAGTGGCATAGTTAAAGTGGCTAGTGATACATGTATTACATAAGGATGCATTCGATGATGTAGAGTATAGTATATACATATGCATATGAGATGAATAATGTAGGGTAAGTAACATTATATAAGGTAGCATTGTTTAAAGTGGCTAGTGATATATTTACATAATTTCCCATCAATTCCCATTATTAAAGTGGCTGGAGTTGGGTCAGTGTCAATGACAGTGTGTTGACAGCAGCCACTCAATGTTAGTGGTGGCTGTTTAACAGTCTGTTGGCCTTGAGATAGAAGCTGTTTTTCAGTCTCTCGGTCCCAGCTTTGATGCACCTGTACTGACCTCGCCTTCTGGATGACAGCGGGGTAAACAGGCAGTGGCTCGGGTGGTTGATGTCCTTGATGATCTTTATGGCCTTCCTGTAACATCGGGTGGTGTAGGTGTCCTGGAGGGCAGGTAGTTTGCCACGGTTGAGGGCAGAGCAGTTGCCGTACCAGGCGGTGATACAGCCCGCCAGGATGCTCTCGATTGTGCATCTGTAGAAGTTTGTGAGTGCTTTTGGTGACAAGCCAAATTTCTTCAGCCTCCTGAGGTTGAAGAGGCGCTGCTGCGCCTTCTTCACCACGATGTCAGTGTGAGTGGACCAATTCAGTTTGTCTGTGATGTGTATGCCGAGGAACTTAAAACTTGCTACCCTCTCCACTACTGTTCCATCGATGTGGATAGGGGGGTGTTCCCTCGGCTGTTTCCTGAAGTATATAATTGACAGTTAGGATAGAAAACACTTTAATGTTTCCAAAACTGTAAAAATATCGTCTGTGAGTATAACAGAACTGATATTGCAGGCGAAAGCCTGAGAAAAATCCAATCCGGAAGTGCCTCATGTTTTGAAAGCGCTGCGTTCCTATTGAGCAGTGAAT
The DNA here is from genome assembly GCF_021184085.1 of Oncorhynchus gorbuscha. NCBI lineage: Eukaryota > Metazoa > Chordata > Actinopteri > Salmoniformes > Salmonidae > Oncorhynchus > Oncorhynchus gorbuscha. Next base: position 3,171,987 of record NC_060192.1, on the reverse strand, counting down.
GGGCTATCAACCAGATTACTTTTTATACATATTCCCCAAGGTGTCTACAGCATTGTGACTTAGTTTTACACATTTATGTTGAAGAATACCCGTAAGCGGTTACATTGCGTAAGTGGTCACCTGATGCTCCCAGAGAGATTCTTGCGTAAAATACAGAGGTAGCCATTTTTTCCAATCGGTCCTACTGAAAAACCAATTGTCCCGGTGGATATATTATCTAATAGATATTTGAAAAACACCTTGAAGATTGATTATAAACAACGTTTGCCATGTTTCTGTCGATATTATGTAGCTAATTTGGAATATTTTTCGGTGTTATCGTGACCGTAGTTTCCGGTCGATTTCTCAACCAAACGTGAAGAACAAACGGAGCTATTTCGCTTATAAAAAAATAAAATAATGTGAAACCATCCGAAGCTCATCAAAGTTAAACGATTTAATTTGATTTATTTTCTGATTTCCGTGACCAAGTTACCTGCTGCTAGCTGGACAAAATGCTATGCTAGGCTATCGATAAACTTACACAAATGCTTGTCTAGCTTTGGCTGTAAAGCATATTTTGAAAATCTGAGATGACAGGGTGATTAACAAAAGGCTAAGCTGTGTCTCAATATATTTCACTTGTGATTTTCATGAATAGGAATATTTCGGAGACACCTGAAACCCCACCTTTTTAAGGAATACCTAGGATAGGATAAGTAATCCTTCTCACCCCCCCCCTTTAAGATTTAGATGCACTATTGTAAAGTGACTGTTCCACTGGATGTCATAAGGTGAATGCACCAATTTGTAAGTCGCTCTGGATAAGAGCGTCTGCTAAATGACTTAAATGTATTTTCTAGGAATATCTATGTCCGTTGCGTTATGCTAATTACTGTCAGTTGATGATTACGCTCCTGGACCCGGGATGGGGAGTTACTAGAGGTTAATGGGGAGATTGGAGGAGAGAGTAATGAGGGAGTTGCTGTGTTGGTGCATGAGGCACGACATCCGCCCGACGCAGCGTGTTTGATGTCACCTGAGTCAGCTCTCCATACTCGCCCTGAGGTGCGTGCTAGCCGTCTGGTGAAAACTGTGCCAGCCCCACGCACCAGGCCTCCTGTGCGCCTCCCTAACCCTGCACATCCTGTGCCAGCTCGGCGCTACAGCTCTCCAAGACGTGCTTACCATGGCGGGCATCGTACTGGTCAGGCACCGTGTTATGCGGTGGAGCACACGGTGTCTACCGTACGCGTTCTTTACCCGGTGCACTACATCTCAGCTCCCCCGGGTTAGGGTGAGGATCCAGCCAGGACGGATGGTGCCAGCCCTACTCTCCAGACCTCCAGTGTGTCACCTCGGGCCAGCATTTCCTGCATCGGCGCTGCACACTGTCTCCCGTGTGTCTGCTAAAATCACCATCCAGCCAGGACGGGTTGTGCAGGCCCTTAGTTCGAGACCTCCAGTGCACCTCCACGGCCCGGTCTATCCTGTGCCTCCTCCAAGGACCAGGCTGTCTCTCCGTCTCCTCCCTCCAGAGTCTCCCTCCTGTCCGGAGCTGCCAGAGTCTCCCTCCTGTCCAGGGCTGCCAGAGTCTCCCTCCTGTCCGGGGCCCGCTGCCAGAGTCGCCCGCCTGTCCGGGGCCCGCTGCCAGAGTCGCCCGCCTGTCCGGGGCACGCTGCGAGGGTTTCCGCTCCAAAGGCACCTCCTAAATGAGCCAAGCCTAAGGTGGAGCGGGGTCCACGGCTGCCGCCATAAAGAAGGCCCACCCGGACCCTCCACTTTAGAGTCAGGTTTTGCGGCCGGTGTACGCACCTTTGGGGGGGGGATACTGTCACATCCTGGCAATAGAGAGGTTTTTATTCTCTATTTTGGTTAGGCCAGGGTGTGACAAGGATGGGCATTCTATGTTGATTTTCTAGGTTTTGGATTTCTGTGTGGTTTGGCCGGGTGTGCTTCTCAATCAGAGGCAGCTGTCTATCGTTGTCTCTGATTGAGAACCATACTTAGGTAGCCTTTTCCCACCAGTGTGGTGTGGGTAGTTAATTTCTGTTTAGTGTGTGTTGCACCTGACGGAGCTGTTTCGGTTGTCTATTTGTTGTTTTGCATTTTAGTGTTCAGTTTCGAACACGCTGCGCTTTCGTCCTCACCTTCTTCCACCAACGGCCGTTACAGTATGATCTTATTATTTATATTTCAGAGCCATTTGCTTTGCTGGTTATAGCCTAATGTTAGCTAGCTAACATTGAACCCGGTTGGTTAAATACAGTGGTAGCTCAACTAAAATTTTATACTGCAGGTCATTTGTCGTTTAGTACAATACCCTGCGTCACTACTTCATTGCTCCAGACCAGCACAAGTGGGAGTTAGAGCACTGATTATGCTAACTGACAATGAATGGGTAACATAAACCAAATAGAAACTGATAATTGTGCACAACTTCACATTTTAATTTCAATTAACTGAATGATGAGGATGAAGGTGATTGAATTTAGCACAATAGTCTAAGAATTGCGATTCCTCTGTCCTGCATCTGCACACATTTTTTGTTACTACTCGACAGTATTACTTACTAAAACTGTTGTTACACTAAGGTATTTATTCGAAGATAAACTTTGACAACAATTAGGGTGTGGAAATGTTAGGAATATTTTACTCTTACTGTAGTACTGTAGCCTACTCCCGACCGGTCATGTTGTTCAGCGCCATTATGGGCTATTAGCATGACAATAGATACTTTGGCAGAGATACGGGTGACAGCTGATGCATTGTTCCAGAGCCAGGCGGTATTGGCAGAGTCACTCATCATTGGCAGAGAGTCAGGCGCTTATGGCAAAGAGTCAGGTGTAGGATGAAGCATTGAAGAGGATGAGGAATGAGATGGAGTCACAATCCATGCCAGGCACACCTCTGAGCTCTGGAACTCCACCTCCGACAGGCAGTCAACATTCCTGGCGGGTTCATCAGGTTGTCGGCTCACCCTAACATTTCCATTCCTCTTCTGACAACAGAACTTGACCAAATGCTCACCAGGCACTGCAAGGGCTGTCCGGACCGTTATGCTGTCCTGCTATTCCAAGGATGTGTAACTGAAGAGTGATACCACATGTGGACACAGAATACCAACTGGGATGGATCCCGAGGCAAATGTGGCCATGACTGATGCACCCCAAAAAGCATTAAAGACAGAGTTAATGAGTATTTGAGATCCCCGAGAAAGTCTGGACATGATCTGCTCTCCCTTATGTAAGGAAATAAGTACTTTACCATGTTTACAATAGTATGTACTGTAGGCTGTTTACTTGTCAGACTGCATAGTGGCCTAGTAAACAAATGCAGGCGGCATCTATCTTAAATGTTTGAAATGCTTTATCCTGTTAAGACTCTAGGGGCAGTATTTCATTTTTGGATAAAAAGACGGTTTTAAGCGCAATATTTTGTCACGAAAAGATGCTCGACTATGCTTGGAATTGATAGTTTTGGAAAGAAGACACTCTGACGTTTCCAGAACTGCAAAGATTTTCACTGTGAGTGCCATAGAACAAAATCTACAGGCAAAACCAAGATGTTTGAGTGACCAGGAAATCAACAGGATTTCTGGAGGCACGTTTTCCATGATCTCCTTATATGGCTGTGAATGCGACATGAATGAACGGACACTCCCTTTCGTTTCCCCCAGGTGTCTGCAGCATTGTGACGTATTTGTAGGCATATCATTGGAAGATTGACCATAAGAGCCTACAATTACCAAGTGTCCCGCACGGTGTCTGCGTGGAAATTGGTGCGCAAAAGTCAGGTACCAGTATTTTTCCATCCGAATCAGAGAAGAATGCACGCTTCCAGGGAAGGCATTTAAATGAAGAGATATATGACAAAACACCTTGAGGATTGATTCAAACAACGTTTTTCATGTTTCAGTCGATATTATGGAGTTAATTCGGAAAAAAATTTGACGTTTAGGTGACTGAATTTTCGGTTAGTTTCGGTAGCCAAATGCATAGTAACAAACGGAACGTTGTGTCCTACACAAGCATCTTTCAGGAAAAACTGGACATCTGCTATGTAACTGAGAGTCTCCTCATTGAAACATCTGAAGTTCTTCAAAGGTAAATTATTTTATTTGATCCCTTTGCTGGTTTTTGTGAATGCTGCGTGCTAAATGCTAACGCTAAATGCTAAGCTAGCTATCACCACTCTTACACAAATTATTGATTTTCTCTGGTTCTAAAGGGAAGTGGGTATTTTGAAAATGACTGAGATAAAAGCGAAATGGCATATATTATTATTATTATTATTATGGATTTTTGAAAATTAAGAAAATGATAAGCTTGAGGACAGGCATATTTATTTCATTTCATTTGCAATTTTCAGAAATCGCTAATGTTGCGTTATGGTAATGAGCTTGAGGCTGTAGTCACGATCCCGGATCCGGGATGGGGCGGCCTAAGAGGTTATTATCCAAATGTTTAAATTGTGTGTGGGTGACCTCAAGCAACCGCAAAATGTCAGATAAAGCATATACTGTACAATACTGTATTTCTTCATCAGTATCTTTATGCTATCGTTAATAAAATAATTATAAAAGTATTCTTTCAAAAGGCAGATGTTAATTTCCTTATGGATCCATAAATAATTACTATGGGAATAAATATCATTGAATGACAGAAATATTGGAACAAAGTAAGCTAGTGAAGGTAAACAAATAGTGGAATACTGGAAAATACTTATTCAAAATTAATGGAAGAGACATCATTCAGAGGTCAAGACAGCACTGCTCTGAGACAAGCATGGGGACTGCTCTTGATAAATCAATGAGATGTGTATTCTCACTGAATCTCCATTTGGGTATTGGTTAGACTACAATTAGAGTGTGGAAATGTTATGCTCTTAGTAGTGTAGCCTACTCCTGACCAGCACGTTGTACAGCGCCATATTTTCCGTTCCATCCTAACGGAAACCCTGAGGGTTGCATTTTTGTTTTTCTTGGAATAGAAACACCATAATATGAATCAAATGAATTAAGCTACATTTCTTATAACCAATCTCATATACTATGGTCTTTAAAAAAGTGTTCAATTCTCTAGTACAGCCAATATTGAAGGCTATCAAATGCTTCTCAAAGATACTCTCTGGTGGTCAAACTAGCACTAACTAATAGAAACAGCTTAACTAGCTCTGCTAGGGCAAGTAAAATGGTCAGTGAGCTGTTCTCTCATTTGTGTCTGGAAGTAGCTAGCAAGCTAGCCAACGTTAGCCAGTTAGCTTGGGGGCTTGACTGCTATTGTTAGGACAGAACGCTCAGATTAACCCTTAAAGAGATGGGTGGGGCTAAAGCTTAAGAGGCTGTGAACAATACTGAATGGGTGTAGACAAAGAAGAGCTCTCCAGTAGGTACAAAAACATTCAAAGGCCATTTTCTCAAAAGTCAGGTTACAAGTTTATCAACTTTCAAAGCAAAATTACTTTCCCATTGTTCCTCAAATGCAATGTATGATATACCATTTTGTAGCTCTGTGTCCCTGCTTTTATCCAATGTAAAAAACACAATTTCAAATTTTGCTACATAAGACTGAATCAAGGCGGTCGGTCACATATTAAATACCCTTTAGTACGGCTGACCCCATTTAGACAACTGGTCGATTGTTTGGTCGATAGGCTGTTGGTCGACCAATATTTTTTGTTGTTGAGCAGGGGTTGGAAATATATATAAAAAATATGGTACACGAGACACCTGTCTGATTCATGCCTGACTGAGTGGACTAATCCATTGCAGAGGCCGTGGGATGGCACACCAGTATCACCAGTAGTACATTTACCATTTAATTATATCGATCTCTGGCTCCCTCTTTAGTATTTTGTGTCTTCATTTTTAATCATCGCAGTGCTTAAAGGATCAGACAAGCTCAGTAGCCTACATATACGTAGTTGATTTGTTAAAACATACGGTAGGATCTGTCTATATATTGAAAAATACATGTTTAAAAATGTCTACCAATCGATTGGTCGAAAGAACAGACGACTCTCGGTTGACCAAGATTTTTTGTAGTCGGGGACAGCCCTAAACTATAGACCTTATCGAGCTCTGGGCCCGTATTCCCAAATAGTCTCAGATTAGGAGTAGTGATATAGAATTCATTTGGCCTTTTAGATCCAAATGAATGCGATTACATGAACAGATGGGGACCTGATCCTACATCAGCATGTTCTACTCTGAGGCACATTTTGAATACAGGTCCAGGATGACAAGATTTGTTAAACACTATGCCTGAATGCAAGCTAATTGCATTACCCTCTTTCTTATATTTCACCTTTTAACTACTAGTTAAAAGGTCCAAAAATAGCTTCCTAGCAAAGAGTGATTTCTTAACCTCTTCGAACTACCCATCGTGGATCCAGTATATTAGTTATCAGCAACAATGAATAGCATAGCGCAACATTCAAAAAATATTACTAGAAAATATTCATATTCATGAAATTCCGTGAAATATAGCGAAACACAGCTTAGCCTTTTGTTAATCACCCTGTCCTCTCAGATTTTGAAATTATGCTTTACAGCGAAAGCAATACAAGCGTTTGTGTATTGATAGCCTAGCATAGCATTATGTACACTTAGCATCAGGAAGCTTGGTCACGAAAATCAGAAAAGCAATCAAATTAACCGTTTACCTTTGATGATCTTGGGATGTTTTCACTCATGAGACTCCCAGTTAGACAGCAAATGTTCCTTTTGTTCCATAAAGATATTTTTTATATCCAAATACCTCCGCTAGTTTAGTGCGTTATGCCCAGGAATCCACCGGAAATATAAAAAAATCCAAATTATATTCATAATGTCGACAGAAACATGGCAAACGTTTTTTATAATCAATCCCCAAGGTGTTTTTCAAATATCTATTTGATAATACGTATATCAACTGGGACAGTTGGCTTTTCACTAGGACCGGGAGGAACATTGGCAGCCTCTCTCTTTTGAGCAAAAATAACTCTGAGAGTCCCCAACTGACCACTTACGTAATGTGGTCGTTCACGCTCATTCTTCAAAATAAGGGCCTGAAACTATGTCTAAAGGCTGTAAACACCTTAGGGGAGCCATAGAAAAAGGAATCTGGTTGATATCCCTTTCAATGGTCACTAGGGATGCATAGGAACACAGAGCTTTCAAAATAAGAGTCACTTCCTGATTGGATTTTTCTCAGGCTTTTACCTGCAATATCAGTTCTGTTATACTTACAGACAATATATTTACAGTTTTGGAAACTTTAGAGTGTTTTCTATCCTAAGCCGTCAATTACATGCATATTCTAGCATCTGGTCCTGAGAAATAGGCCATTTACTTTGGGAACGTTTTTTTCCCCAAAATAAAAATAGTGCCCCCTAGCTTCAAGAGGTTTTAAGAAATAATTTTGTAGGACTGTCTAGGAGTAGTCTGAGTGGTGAAGGGAAAACTGAAAATGAGCTGTTATTGGCAGAGAGGTCTGGAACTCTATTTCTTATTGGTCTATTAACTAATTTACAGCTTGAAATTTCAGGCGGTCTTTTCAAACAGCTCTTACACTAAAAGGGCATTATCACAGTATTATTCCAACCTCATAGTGTGGAAATATATACAAAACACGGGAAAATCACGGCAATGACTGCACTGGGCTTTTAAGACCAGACCAGATCAATGATCACTTTAGCCACTAAAAGACTTCAGCTAATCATTGAAGGGCAGCAGCCTCTTGGGGATGTGGTTGTGTATCCATGAGAAAACTGAATTGGAGGTGGCCAGTCTTAAATGACTTGCATGTTAACATTCCATTCTTCAAAGTCAAATCAGTTAATACATACTGTGTAGTTTCAATGACAAACAAACAGCCAGTCAATTAATATGTTATGTGTGTGTGTTTGTGAAGGGGGGTGGGGGTGGGGGGGAGAATATAGTTCTGGTCCCCTGCTGCTGTCCCTGCTCTTTGATGTGACCACAGAAGAAGAAGAAGGGATGGTTGATGGAGGAAATTACTCTGATGAAGGGATTGTGGTGGAAGGGAGGTTTCTGTAATGATTGGGTTCCATGCACACCCACACTCCCGCTCTAACCCTCTCCCACACACCCCCCGACACCCGCTCCCAACACATTCCTCCATCCCCTACCTGGCAGGTGGTGAAAGGCTTGATGCTCCAGAGGAACTGGGGGACGTCCTGGATGGAAAGCTGTAGGCTGAGGGAGTTCCCCCTGAACAGCAGCGTCTTGGGCTCCTCCAGGAGACAACCACCCCTCGCCCGCTCGGCCGACGCCACTTCCTGATAGGGAGATGAGGGAAAGAGAGATAAAAGGGTGAGAATTACATTAAATCCGGGTGTGTTTACATCGTTGCAGAATAGTATATTTTGGATTACAGAACATAGAAAAGCAATATTATTCAGTCACAACCCCTCTCCTTCATCTGTAACCCCATGGACTGCAGTGAGAAGCAGCGCTCTGAATAGGGTTGCAAAGCTACCGGTAATTTACCAAAGTTACTGTAATCTTCGGTAATTTTGGTAATTAACAGAAACTATATGGCAATCTATCGTAACGTTGTTAATTTATACTTGAATAACTTACAAAAAAAATGTAACCCGTATATAGAATGAATTTACTATATCTGTGTCCGTATTGTCCGTGGGTTTTTAGTAGATAGATGATATGATGATATGATATGAAAAAAGCATCTAATCAACAATTACCTCTGCAACTCAAATATTGACTGCCAACAGTTTGCCAACAAACAGATTGACAACAAATACATAGTGTGTAAATAAAAGTGTGTAAATACATCTAAAGGATATTTCATGCTGAAACACTCATATTAAATACCAATGGTATTCCCTAAGTTGATGGTTTATATTTAGAAAAATGTTTTACAGCTTTGTCATTCTATGTTTTATTTTTAAATCATCTTATTGAATTATGTCATATATTTAACATGTGATAAGGCCACACGGAGGGCCAGAGACACCTGGTATAATGTGAAGTCCCCAAAAGGGCCACTAGATGTATTGTGACAGATTACATAACAACCTTGAAAGATACAAAATTCTGGTAGTTTACTGGTAAACTTAAAAAGTTTCCAGTAATATACCCTCCCTTGCAACAACTAGCTCCCCCTGAATATCTAAACAACTCTAACCAGTTGTATTAAACAGCTCATGGGCAGATTAGGTATTCAGTTAGCCCCCTTTGCAAGAGAAAGCAAGTGGAATAATTGCTTAAAAGGCATTTTTCTTCATTTAGAAAGAATTCCATAATCATGTCACGCGTAGAATGAAACCTCCCAAACACACAAACAAATAAACAAATCCTGGCATCAAAACGTCCAATAAATAAGATCGGGCAGCACAATTCCCCTAAAATGCTGTTTCAGTTGAATTCATTGACATCACATGAGAAGCCACACAAAGAGACAGAAATCAAGCCTAATCTTCCAGAATAGCATTTCCTATTGATGAAAGGACTTTGGTGATTTCACGCTTTTTGGGTTCTCATCCGTGGGTATTGTTGTGTGATTCTCTAGGGAGACCGGGAGCATTAGTGAGTGTGTGTGTGTCTTTGTGTGTGTCTGTGCGTACTGTCTGTCTGTCTGTCTGTCTGTCTGTCTGTCTGTCTGTCTGTCTGTCTGTCTGTCTGTCTGTCTGTCTGTCTGTCTGTCTGTCTGTCTGTCTGTCTGTCTGTCTGTCTGTCTGTCTGTCTGTCTGTCTGTCTGTCTGTCTGCCTGTCTGTCTGTCTGTCTGTCTGCCTGCCTGCCTGTCTGTCTGTCTGTCTGTCTGTCTGCCTGCCTGCCTGCCTGCCTGCCTGCCTGCCTGCCTGCCTGCCTGCCTGCCTGCCTGCCTGCCTGCCTGCCTGCCTGCCTGTGTTTCCCAAACTCGGTCCTGAGGACCCCAAGGGGTGCACATTTTGGTTTTTGCCCTAGCACTACACAGCTGATTCAAATAATCAACTCACGATTAAGCTTTGATTATTTGAATCAGCTGTGTAGTGCTAAGGCAAAAACCAAAACGTGCACCCCTTGGGGTACCCAGGACCGAGTTTAGGAAATGGAAAAATCGCAACCCTGCTGGGCATCACAAGGGAAATCATTCGTCGTATGAAGCCCAAAAAACCCCACCAAAACAGGACAAATAAAAAGGGCAGAGTGACAGAGGCAGAGAAAATTGGTTGGTGGGTTTGGTCCCCAAATGCAACTCTATTCACCATGCAAGGCTCCCCTCTGACTGATGCGTCCATAACTGAATCTGCTCCAATGAGCCAAGATCTGTCAAATCACAACCTCTCTGGAGAATAACACACAGATTTAAAGCAACTGGCTGCTGTCAGAGGCGTGTGTGTGTGTGTGTGTGTGTGTAGGTGTGTGTGTGTTTGTCTTTTTGTGTGAATGAGGCAGAAAGAGGATAATGGGTGTCGATATGAGAGAGAATGAGAGCGCGATTGAAATTAGTTTGTGTGACAAGGCAGTAGATACTCTTCATCGAATACGATCCATACATCATCTCTTTACAGAACTAAAGAGAGAATGCACACACACACTCTCTCCCTAACTATCTCTCTTTCTCTTTATCCACCCTCTTTCTGTAATGTGTGTGCTCCCTTGCCAGGTTCATCTTTCGCTAAAAAAACATTTAATTAACACACTGCAAATATTCAATTAAGCCCCAGACAAAAGACAGGGGACGAAACATTGCAACGATGTCTCTCGTCTTTGTAATTAAAAGTCCCTCCTTGTCGCCTAGTTGTCGAACAGTCTCTATCTCTGTCTCTCTCTCAATTCAATTTAAGGGCAATAAAAATGAACTGTAAACATTACACTCACAGAAGTTCCAAGAGAATAAAGAAATGTCAAAATATGTATATTTTTTATTTGACATTTATTTAACTAGGCAAGTCTAGTAACGGTTTTGGTTTCGGTTACTAGAACAAATTCTTATTTTCAATGACGGCCTGGGAACAGTGGGTTAACAGCCTGTTCAGGGGCAGAACAACAGATTTGTACCTTGTCAGCTTGGGGATTTAAACTTCCAACCTTTCGGTTACTAGTCCAACACCTAATCACTAGGCTACCCTGCCGCCCCAATATATACATTGTTGTAACGATGTGCAAATAGTTAAAGTACAAAAAGGAAAATAAAAACATAAATATGGGTTATATTTACAATAGTGTTTGTTCTTCACTGGTTGCCCTTTTCTTGTGGCAACAGGTCACAAATCTTGCAATAGATATGGGAGTTTATCAAAATTGGGTTTGTTCTCCTTGTTCTTTGTGGATCTGTATAATCTGAGGAAAATAGGTGTCTCTAATATGGTCATACATTTGGCAGGAGATTAGGAAGTGCAGCTCAGTTTCCACTTCATTTTGTGGGCAGTGCACATAGCCTGTCTTCTCTTGAGAGCCAGGTCTGCCTACGGCGGCCTTTCTCAATAGCAATGCTCACTGAGTCTGTACATAGTCAAAGCTTTCCTTAAGTTTGGGTCAGTCACAGTGGTCAGGTATTCTGCCAAAGGGTACTCTCTGTTTAGGGCCAAACAGCATTCTAGTTTGCGCAGTTTTTTTTGTTAATTATTTTAGTTTTCTCATGATTTGGTTGGGTCTAATTGTGTTGCTGTCCTGGGGCTCTGTGGGGTCTGTTTGTGTTTGTGAACAGAGCCCCAGGACCAGCTTGCTTAGGGGACTCTTCTCCAGGTTCATCTCTCTGTAGGTGATGGCTTTGTTATGGAAGGTTTGGGAATAGCTTCCTTTTAGGTGGTTGTACATAATTAGCGGGTTGGCCTAAATCTGCTCTGCTTGCATTATTTGGTGCATTCTGCATTATTCTCTCTCTCATCTCCGGAAGAGCGTGAAAATCTGACAGAAGAAAGAAAGTCACAATGTGGAGGCGTGACGACACACACACACACACACACACACACACACACACACACACACACACACACACACACACACACACACACACACACACACACACACACACACACACACACACACACACACACACACACACACACACACACACACACACACACACACACACACACACACACACACACACACACAGCCTTCTAGCAAGCTGTCCTGTGTACAGTATAACCTTTGCATAGTACTTCCTGTCAGTTGAAACCTATTACTGCAGGCTAGCTGTTAGACAAGGGTTACTGACATCTTGTCCTCTCACAGATTACTCTCAGCCTAAACTAGTGTGATAGGCAGTCGGTCAATATATCCATCCATCCATTCGTCAGCCAGTCAGTCAGTCACTCAAGCAGTCAGCCAATCAGTTAGTTAGTTAGTCAGCCAAGTAGCCACCCCAGACTGATCACTAGCAACACACTTTTATTGGGGATGTTTGAAATGGTCCTGAGAACGTCGTTATACAGTATGCCTTCCTCGGCGCGCACCAAAAAAATAAAAATAAAAATGATTGCTGAGCACTGGGATGCTAGGAGCTGGAGAGCACTGCTCAGACCACTGTGATATACCAGTTCACAACGCTCTTGCAAGCCGTGTGAATGCTGATGATACCTGATGGTAATAGCGTGTCGTTTTTAAAAGATTTTGTTTCTAATCCTTCCCCAAACCATAGCTCTGACCTTTACCCCTCTATCCTAAACTTCACCCTTTGAGTTGTTTTTGTTTTAACCCTGTAACCACACAGAACTAATGCATAAAAATACACATTCATCCATAATATGTCGAAATTTGAAGGGAAACTATGCAATCTTGTTGGCCACCCATCCATTCACCCATCAAGCCATCTATCCATCCATTCACCTTCTCCATACCTGGAATGCGTAGGGGGTGTCGTCAACACAGTACACTCTGAGGCTGTATCCCAGTGGATTGGTGTTGTCTGCACTACCGAACACGGCCAACCTCAGCCTCTTCACAGCCTCCTGGTTCAGAGGCTCCCCCACCAGGGCGTAGCGCCCTGGATGCTCCAACAGCAGGTGGCAGCACTGAGCCTCCAGCAGACAGTAGCAGGAAGTGCTCTCCTCCTCCACCGACATTACTTCCTGTGTGAGAGGAAGAGAGAAGAAGATAAGGCGTTAGGGGCGGGTTGGGGCCATAATGTAATGCTTTTTAATGTGGAAAAAAGCCTGGATAAAGACGCAATCAGCACATTGGGCATCGTGGACAGCAACGTGATTACCACACCGTATGCATAGGTAATTTCTCCTTCATTCTGTGCTCAATTCCCCTCCTAAATCACCTACTGCACCATCCCAGTGACCCTGTGGCCCTCTGTACTAAGCTTATAAGGCATGGTTAAAAACCCTATAAAGCCAGGCTGCATAATATAGTAATGTAATCCACTGGCCTAGATGCAACACCTGGCCCCATTAGCTCTGCAGCAGACATAAGGAATCTTCTTTCTATATACCTCACGCTCACCAGACAGCCAGCCAGGCAGGAAGGGGAAATAAACGATGGCGTCAAACGCCCTCGTGGGTGGGGGCAGAGAGAGAGAGAGACAGGGGGGATGGGAGATAAGGGGAGAGAGAAAGCGAGAGAGATCGAGAGAGAGCGATTGAGAGGGAGCGGGAGAGAGATGCCTTCCATCTCTGGTAATGTCACTAATTCCAGCGATGGTTCACATTTGAAGAGGCTGGCCTGGCATTCTGCCTGAGATAAAGGGCTCATTATTTCACGGTAAAGGAGACAGGTTGCGCCACGGCTCCTTCACACGGGCAAGACGAGGGTGGCCTCTCTCGCTCTTTCTCTCATCTCGGTCTTTCTCAATTTATTTCAATTCAATTACCAATTTCTCTCTCCCTCTTCACCTTCTCTCTTCTTATCTCTCTCTCTCTCTTTCTTCTTTATCCCTCCTTTTATCTCCTCCTCTTCCCCCTGCTCTCCCTCTCTCCTGTCAGCATATAACCCACAGCGCGAGCACACATTCATTCGCCGACTGGTCTTTGATAGCTGCCTTTTGTGCAGCAAGCGTCTCTCGCCAGCAAATTATATCCAGTGTAAATGTCATAGGCAGTGAATAGGCCAGGGCCTTTGACCGTCACAGGTCAAACGCAAGGCACAAGGAGCTCTGAGCGCCGGGGTCAACTATGCCTAGGTGAGCTACCGGTCACTCTCCAACACTCCTTTGATGAAGTAAGTTAAACATTAAAGTTACAATGTAGCAATATTAAATCATTTCTGGGCAACAATCAAGTACCTTACTGTGTTTGTTATGAAATAAAAAAAATACCTTGTTAGCAAAGAGCAATTTCTCAAGCAAGAATATTGCTAGGACTGTCTGTGAGTGGTCTGAGTGGGAGGGAAAAACTGAAAACGAACTGTTATTGGCAGAGAGATTTGGAACGCTCTTTCTTATTGGTCTATTGACTAATTTACCGCCTGGTGATGACCACAGGCAGGCGACAACCCCATCTCACCAAAACAGGCAGAAATTGTAGGTGTTTTTTTAAAAACAGCTCTTACACTAAAAGGGCATTATCATAATTTTCACAATTTCACAGTATATATATATATATGTTGTGTGTGTGTGTGTGTGTGTGTGTGGAGAGAATATAGTTCTGGTCCCCTGCTGCTGTCTCTGCTCTTTGATGTGACCACATAGGAAGTAGAAGGGATGGTTGATGGAAGAAAGGAATCTGATGAAGGGATTGTGGTGGAAAGGAGGTTTCTGTAATGATGGGGTTCCACGCACACCCACACGCCGGGCCCCTCTCAGCCAGTCTTTTCAAACAGCTCATACAGTAAAAAGGCATTTGTTTATTTTTCACAATTACACAATATTATTCCAACCTCATAGCGTGGAAATGTAAAACACAGGACAATCACGTTGTTTACTGCATTGGGCCTTCAAAAGAACATCGCTGATACGTCTGCTGGGCTGGATAGACGGGTGGATGGATGGAGAAAAATGGAGGGTGTGGATTGATGTCGGAGCGAAGAGCTTGAGAGAATGAGGGAAAGACAGCGTGGGATGATATGAGACAGAGTTTTATTTTGAGAGGTTGGACTTGAGCTTTCACTACTTTTCAAAGAAGTCCATGCTCACATGAGTGAGTGAAATAGTTCCTCCTAACTGGCAGCTCAATGGACCTCAGTGGAATAGAGGTTGAGAAGTCAGTATGAAGGACAGAATATGTGGAATTTAGATTGTGATTGAATCTTATTCTCAGTTTTAGGGAAAAAGACAAGGTGAACACTGAACGTTCCTGCTTTTTTGTAAGGAACAAAGAAATCGAAATCAATTTATCTCAATCTAGTATATGGGAATGTTTCATTGGATGTGAGCATATTGGGTGACATTTTCCTTGCACATTAATGGCCCACAAAGAAAGCAAAGTTGTAGAAAATTACCGTAACTTAGATGGCACATAATTGAATCACCGAGCTGACAAGGTAAAAATCTGTCGTTCTGCCCCTGAACAAGGCAGTTAACTCACTGTTCCTAGGCCATCATTGAAAATAAGAATTTGTTCCTAACTGATTTGCCTTGTTAAATACAGGTCAAATAAATAAAAAAATCTGGGCCAGTTTCAATTTGATTTGATTACAGTGGCAGGCATTTGCATCGTCTGGAACGCATTTGAATGTTGTTTACTTGAACTCAGGTTACATAAACTCATGGATATTATAAAAGGAAAGTTACAATATCAATTGTGAATTATACAGAGTCTTTTACACAGTTAGGTTCCGAGAGAGAAAATGCCACACTGTTCCTCTTAATGTTCTGAAATGTTTTCAGGATAATCTCACCTCCCACTTGTTATCCTGTGTCTGCCTCTTGAGGCGGATGCTCCAGTTATCGGCGGCAACCTCAGCGCAGTGGGCTATCGTCATGGCGACGGGACAGGAGATGTCAAGGCCCAGCGGACCGTACGTGACCTCTGGACTCAGCAGGACCTCCTGTCTCTCTTCTGATAGGGTGCTGCTGAAAACACACAAACATCAGGATGGGTTTAGACTCCAAACTCTCCCCAGACACCGTACATGAATAGGGCATGTTTCTTAAACAATAATGGCTTTACATGAGCAAGAGCAAGAGGGGAAAAAGAAACTTCGATGAGGCTGCCATGAGTCCAAAAGGGCCTGCACTTACGACACAGCGCTCAATGAAAAGTGATGTCTGCTTGACTTCGTACTATTTGAGCCTCAACCGTCAGTCCTGCTGCTGCAGGCCTGGGGGTCAATTCTACTGTGAGGGTAGGCTAACCATCAACGGAGAATAAAAACATATGCCTGTGTTACATTGTTTTCTGAAACATCAGTTGAACACGATATGGGGTGAACAAAGTGAGATCAACCTCGCTCGCCACAGGATTTTCACTCTGCTTTATCGTTATTTATTTTTCAGATGATTCTCAGTGCCCATTGTTCAAATGAAAGCAATCAGCAGCATAACATTGGTTATGATCTCTCGTCTAAAAATACAGAATGAATAAGACAACAGTGGTGAAAGCCTGCAGCTGTTCTGCATGTATGTGTGTTCATGTGAGCACGCATGTTTGTGTGTGTGTATGTTTGTTTGTGTGTGTATATATATATATATATATATACTGCTCAAAAAAATAAAGGGAACACTAAAATAACACATCCTAGATCTGAATGAATGAAATATTCTTATTAAATACTTTTTTTCTTTACATAGTTGAATGTGCTGACAACAAAATCACACAGATTATCAATGGAAATCAAATTTATCAACCCATGGAGGTCTGGATTTGGAGTTACACTCAAAATTAATTTGGAAAACCACACTACAGGCCGATCCAACTTTGATGTAATGTCCTTAAAACAAGTCAAATGAGGCTCAGTAGTGTGTGTGGCCTCCACGTGCCTGTATGACCTCCCTACAACGCCTGGGCATGCTCCTGATGAGGTGGCGGATGGTCTCCTGAGGGATCTCCTCCCAGACCAGGACTAAAGCATCCGCCAACTCCTGGACAGTCTGTGGTGCAACGTGGCGTTGGTGGATGGAGCGAGACATGATGTCCCAGATGTGCTCAATTGGATTCAGGTCTGGGGAACGGGCGGGCCAGTCCATAGCATCAATGCCTTCCTCTTGCAGGAACTGCTGACACACTCCAGCCACATGAGGTCTAGCATTGTCTTGCATTAGGAGGAACCCAGGGCCAACCGCACCAGCATATGGTCTCACAAGGGGTCTGAGGATCTCATCTCGGTACCTAATGGCAGTCAGGCTACCTCTGGCGAGCACATGGAGGCCCCCCAAAGAAATGCAACCCCACACCATGACTGACCCACCGCCAAACCGGTCATGCTGGAGGATGTTGCAGGCAGCAGAACGTTCTCCACGGCGTCTCCAGACTGTCACGTCTGTCACATGTGCTCAGTGTGAATCTGCTTTCCTCTGTGAAGAGCACAGGGCGCCAGTGGCGAATTTGCCAATCTTGGTGTTCTTTGGCAAATGAAAAACGTCCTGCACGGTGTTGGGCTGTAAGCACAACCCCCACCTGTGGACGTCAGGCCCTCATACTACCCTCATGGAGTCTGTTTCTGACCGTTTGAGCAGACACATGCACATTTGTACCCTGCTGGAGGTCATTTTGCAGGTCTCTAGCAGTGGTCCTCCTGCTCCTCCTTGCACAAAGGCGGAGGTACCGGTCCTGCTGCTGTGTTGTTGCCCTCCTACGGCATCCTCCACGTCTCCTGATGTACTGGCCTGTCTCCTGGTGTACTGGCCTGTCTCCTGGTGTACTGGCCTGTCTCCTGATGTACTGGCCTGTCTCCTGATGTACTGGCCTGTCTCCTGATGTACTGGCCTGTCTCCTGGTGTACTGGCCTGTCTCCTGGTAGCGCCTCCATGCCCTGGACACTACGCTGACAGACACAGCAAACCTTCTTGCCACAGCTCGCATTGATGTTCCATCCTGGATGAGCTGCACTACCTGATCCACTTGTGTGGGTTGTAGACTCCGTCTCATGCTACCACTAGAGTGGAAGCACCGCCAGCATTCAAAAGTTACCAAAACATCAGCCAGGAAGAATAGGAACTGAGAAGTGGTCTGTGTTCCCCACCTGCAGAACCACTCCTTTATTGGGGGTGTCTTGCTAATTGCCTATAATTTCCCCCTGTTGTCTATTCCATTTGCACAACAGCATGTGAAATTTATTGTCAATCAGTGTTGCTTCCTAAGTGGACAGTTTGATTTCACAGAAGTGTGATTAACTTGGAGTTACATTGTGTTTTTTAAGAGTTCCCTTTATTTTTTTGAGCAGTGTATATATATATGCGTGTGTGTGTGTGTGTGTGTGTGTGTGTGTGTGTGTGTGTGTGTGTGTGTGTGTGTGTGTGTGTGTGTGTGTGTGTGTGTGTGTGTGTGTGTGTGTGTGTGTGTGTGTGTGTGTGTGTGTGTGTGTGTGTGTGTGTGTGTGTGTGTCTTTGTGCGCTATGGTAATTAGGCCGACTTGTTAGAGGAATATCAAGGTTACCTGCAGATCAGACTCTGATAATTAGCCTGAAGAGAGGAGAATAGAAAACATTTGCTTTTCAAAGAAAACATGATGACAAGATGAAAAACTAGAAATGTTTCATGGTTCTGTCTTGAGTATCTCGGGAACAAATTGAAATGATTTGTTCAACGGAATTAGTTTGAGAGGTGGATCAGGTAGGGTGACTTTGGGTTGTTGATGTTTTAATAATGGATTGGAGTGTTTTCATGTTGGAATGCTTTGACTGGCATTCTGATCCTGAATGATATTCTATGATCCACTGAAACTCTTATTCTGAAAACATGCAAACAAATAGAACACCATTTTTCTACGCATAAATTAGCTCCGTAAACAAGATAAAAAGGCCAAGTGAATAGTAACATGATTGCAAACAGAGAGAGGTTTGACTGAAGGCCACCGGAAGTAAGCCCTAATCAACACTCCTTCTCTCACTCTCGATCGTTCATCCCTCTATTGCAACTCCTCCTAACAACCTCGCAGTCTCCCTCTCACACCTCCATTCTTCGTCACTCACACTTTCCCTTTTCACTCCACTCGATCTCTCATTCACACTTACTTGGTCACTGATCGGATGTCTACAGAGATCTCCTGACCTCGTGTTAAGGCCACGGGCTATACCGTGGTGGCCTGACAAGGATCAAACAATAACTGCACTTCAAGGCACTAACACCCCGTGGGGATTTTAATGGTTTCATTTATTTAAAAAAAACACCGTAACAACCTTGGATACTGTTCCCTACGGAGTTTCAAGCTTTTCAGTGCACAACAAGACCTCGTTAGCTCGCTGAGTCAAAGCCAAGGCTTTAACACATTAGATGAGGCTAGTGCCAGGAACTGCCTCTGTTACAAGCACGTGACATTAAAAACACCGGAAGAACGGACACACTTTTCTGTGTGTGTTCAGCATAAGGCTCCTCAACTCAGCACCGCTAACTTAGACGGTTAACTGTTCTCCTGATCTCTCAGTAATATCTAATAACTCCCACCAAGGCCTCTAGACTGCAGTGTCCCTAGTGAGGAAAAGCCTCTCATCTCAGTCTCCATACGGCAGCCCTGGAGCCACCAAGGCTGAGCTGATCGATTCCTATCCTGCAGCCAATTGGAGATCCACCGCCACACCGCCTCATGTAGTTGGATTCGTCCTGAAGTCTGAATAGGAGGAAAACATTTCATTTCTCCCAGGGTCTCTCTATGCGCTTGTCAAAAGACTGTGATTGACAGCACAATGGTGCGCTGCCCTCCAGACTCCCTCTAATGCCAGGCAGGAAGTAAACAGCAAACAACGTTATCGGGACCAGGCAGAAACCTAAAGGTGTGGGCTCAGGGAGATCAAGGAGTGTTTAGAGTAGCGCACATCTCACGGGACAGACACAGGCAGTCCACTCCTAAGCTCTGAGGCGTAAACTATAGGTGACCTTTGATCCTTATCTTTACCCTCGCTACCCAGAAGCCTCTGGGGTGCTCTGAGGAGGAGGGAGGTGGAAGAGGGAGGAGGGAGGACATGGATTACAGCCACATTTGACACATTTGACAATCAATGTCACATATTTAAACTCCTTGAGAAGTCGAAATGTAATTTCATTGATGGGGCCAACCTGTTAACCAGGTTGTCAGGGTGATACGTTTTTGGGATGGTTTCATCCAGATGTGTTCGAGATGTTACACATTTTTGGTCTGCAAAGCGATCACAAACAAAATGATCCAAAAAGACTGACTCATGGTGGTGAGATAACTTCTTGAAAAGTCAACAGTATTACATTTCTTGTGAATGTCTTTTAACTGTCTTGCCATTTTCGCCTTGAGTAATAGCCTTGTGAAAGTCTTGACAGCTAAGTCATGGCAATGGGCTCTCCATAGCAGGCAATAGTTACATAGAGTCTGTCTTGTTCTATCTGACAAATGATGGCAGATACCCTTAACACTGAAGACTTTAACATTCACAGCCTTAACTAGTCACACAGGAAGGAGGGGGCTGAGCCAGTTGCTGAGCCAGTCGCTCAGGGCTATGCTGCAATCTGCAGGGCCGTGTCTGCAACTGCCAGCCTCTTCCTGACACATCAAGTCCTCAATTAAAAGTTTCCAGGTTACGCCGCAGTGCATTGAGGTATATTACGGTATATAGTACGGTATATTACGGTATATAGTACGGTATATTACGGTATATAGTACGGTATATTATGGTATATAGTACGGTATATTATGGTATATAGTACGGTATATAGTACGGTATATTATGGTATATAGTACGGTATATAGTACGGTATATTATGGTATATAGTACGGTATATTATGGTATATAGTATGGTATATTATGGTATATAGTACGGTATATTATGGTATATGGTACGGTATATTATGGTATATAGTACGGTATATTATGGTATATAGTACGGTATATTATGGTATATAGTACAGTATATTATGGTATATAGTACGGTATATTATGGTATATAGTACGGTATATTATGGTATATAGTACGGTATATTATGGTATATAGTACGGTATATTATGGTATATAGTACGGTATATTACGGTATATAGTACGGTATATTATGGTATATAGTACGGTATATTATGGTATATAGTACGGTATATTGCGTCACCGCAAGGGGGAGTTAAAATGCTGGTTATGCGTTTAGGTTCGGTGTAAATCATTGGTACCCAGGCGCTAATGCGTCTCTTGATGAATTGATGAATGGGTAGATAGAAACCAGACAGAAACGGATCATTGTAAACATTGCATTTGAATTAAGAATGGAGGAAGAATGGCGCAGGCATATAGCCTCGGCTACTAAGCACAGATAAATAAAACTCAAAACATGCTATTCTGTTCTTTCGAAATACCTTATCTTAGTATCGTGTTTTTTACGACCTTCCTAACTGAAGGCCTCATATAAAGCAGACAATTCGGTTCTTGATGCAGAGAAATAAATTAATTGGTTTAATTGGTAGTAGGCCCGAATCTAGATTCTATCTGAACCAATTAAAACATGCAAAATAGCCTTCTAAATAGGCCAAGCCTTCGATAGTAACATTGTCGTTGGTTTCTGAAGAGTTCAGCTCCTCCACTCAAGCAGGCACACAGACTCACTCATTTATGGCTTAACTCATTACCGAATAAATAACAACAATAGAAAGATCTGGTGGCTTTAAAACTAAAATAATCGCATTCAACTCTAAGGTCAAAACACATCGACTACTATCGATGTGCAGCATTTCCCTGATTCAGACTACAAATGTGCAAAAGCCCAATTAGCGGGAGGGATAGGGGCATCTTCTAGTCGCGTGCGGAGAGATTACAACAGCTGTCGGTCAAAACCAATACAGTGCAGTGAACCGGAGAATGTAAATAGTCATAAAGTCCAGGATATTATATCAACAAGAGAATAGAGAACGGAACGAGTCACATTTGAATTGAAACTATGATTGAATTGCATTTAAATGCCCAATTGTATTTCATATAATATTCTGCCAATATTGAAATTCGGGCTTGACCTTCTTCCTTTTTTTCTTCCTATCGGCCTACAATGAAATATAGAGTTCAATTGTATTCATGAAGTGTAGATGTTCTCAAAGATGCCCTCTGGTGGGCATTAACGGTACTGTAACGCACTGTACCATACCACAGCATACCGCATCCTATACCATAGTATGAAGCAACTTCTAATTGAGGAACCACTGTATGTGGGTGTGTTTGTGTGTGTGTTTGTATGTTGGAATGTGTGTGTGTGTGTGTGTGTGTGTGTGTGTGTGTGTGTGTGTGTGTGTGTGTGTGTGTGTGTGTGTGTGTGTGTGTGTGTGTGTGTGTGTGTGTGTGTGTGTGTGTGTGTGTGTGTGTGTGTGTGTGTGTGTGTGTGTGTGACAGTGAGTGAGTGAGTGAGTGAGTGAGTGAGTGAGTGAGTGAGTGAGTGAGTGAGTGAGTGAGTGAGTGAGTGAGCTTGCATACACCCGTGCGTGTGGGTGTGAAATAAGTGGGAGAGAGAGTGTGAGAAATAGGGAAAACAGGATGAGAGATGGAGTGAGATGAAGTGGTAGAATGAAAGAGAGAGCGATAAGAGGGAGGGAGGCAGGCAGCCTGATTCTCTGTGCCATATCTGTGTGTCGTGTTACACCTGCTGCTGTCCTCCTGGTTGATGACCATGTACATTTCCCAGGTAGTGTCCACAGCTATCCCCCCATGGGGCACCAACAGACTCACGCCTACAGACAGAGAGAGAAAGAGAGAGGAACAGAGGAGATTATCACGAGACACACACGCGCACACACACACACACACACGCGCACACACACACACACACACACACACACACACACACACACACACACACACACACACACACACACACACACACACACACACACACACACACACACACACACACACACACACACACACACACACACACACACACACACAGCTGTCTCCTGTCCTTTGTGACACTTTAATCTATTGGCAAGTTAGATTAGCCCTCTAGGAATTGTTTGTGGGCTCCAGTGTTGGTGGTAGTGTGTGTGTACGTGTGGTACACTGTTGGCAACATTGATTTGAGAGGCCCAGAGACCCCGACTGGCCTCTCTGACTGTCACCTGCACTAAATAGACCTGACACCCAGCAGTGTGTGTGCGTACGTGCGCGCGCGTGTATGTATGTATGTATCTTGTGATCCTCTCCTCTGTGCGTGTGTGTGCCTCTATGTATGTGGTATGTGGACCTGTGTGTGTGGAAGCCTCCATGCCTGTGTATGTGCACGCTTGCGTTTGCATGTGTACATGTGTGTGGTACATTGCCCTTACGAACCACAACCCTCACCTGTATTGGGCACCACCAGCCTCCCTCCCGCGTGTCCGAACACCCCGGCCGTCCTGAGTGGGGGCCTGAATGGCGTAGATGGGGCAAGGGGGCCGAGGAGGGTCTTCTCCCTCCTTCCTCTCAGCGTCCCCTCCAACCCCACACCGCTGTAGTCGGGCGCCAGTCCCCGGGGGAAGGTCTGGGGTTGGGCTTTCTGGATGTGGTACTCGGCCCCCCTCTCTGACACGCCCAGGGACACCATGAAAGAGGAGTGAACTTTGACCTTGAGGTCAGGCAGGGGGTCGAAGAGCGAAGGCTCCTGAGAGATGAGTTCTTTATCCATGGAGTCCTGGAAGCAGATGGGGCTGGTGTAGGTCCGTGACACCGTTAGGTCCGGCTGCTGGGATGAGTTGATCAACAGGGGGTTGCCTGGAAAAGAGAGAATACATGATTGATTGATTGGTTAATTTATTTGTTGGATGATTGGTTGGTTGATTAGTTAATTGACAGACAAAACGATATGGACAATGTGATTAGTCACAAACTGATTCCTAGTTATCATCACTGATGTCCCCCAGTGGCTCTGAAAGGACTGGATTGACCAATAAATATAATCTTAAATTGCAATAAAGTGTAACTAAAAAGTGTTACTAAAACTAAACTAAACAAAAAAATATAGTGTACATAGTATAACGGAGATGTTCTGTTACCAAAGCCAACACCTCATTTGGCCTCCTTTCCTTCCAGTTCTCTGCTGACAATGAATGGAACAAATTGCAAAAATCACTGAAGTTGGAGACTTATATATATCTCCCTCGCTAACTTTAAGCGTCAGCTGTCAGAGCAGCTTACCGATCGCTGCAGCTGTACACAGCCCGTCTGTGAATAGCCCATCCAACCAACTACCAACCTCATCCCCATATTTGTTTTTCTGCTCTTTTGCACACCAGGATTTCTACTTGCACATCCTCTTCTGCACATATATCACACCGCTGTGAATTGATAAATTGTAATTACTTTGCCACTATGGCCTATTTATTGCCTTACCTCCTTACTCCATTTGCACACACTGTATACAGATGTTTCTATTGTGTTATTGACTGTACGCTTGTTTATCCCATGTGTAATTATGTGTTGTTTTTGTCGCACTGCTTTGCTTTATCTTGGCCAGGTCGCAGTTGTAAATGAGAACTTGCTCTC